>NC_140591.1:1377734333-1378334333 GCF_964204655.1 Triturus cristatus | reverse complement strand
TATGACTTACTGTTCTGGAGCTGCAGAACATCCTCTGTATCCATGTAGCAAAAAGCATAATCTACCAAAATGGGAAAACTATTTTCAAAAAAGCCAAAAGAAAATGCAAAAATAAAACCAATCCAATAGAGATCCTTAAAAGCAATCCAATGTATCCAGGAACCATACAAAAAACCTTGAAAAGTGTTTACAAAAAGAAACACTCCTGGAAACCCCCCCAAAATGAAATCAAGATAAAAAAATTGGATTATTATAAACCAAATGAGATTTCTTTAAAAGGGAACAGTAAATCCAAATGCCTGCAGGACACATTCAAAGCGAAAACACCTGCAAAGTAAAACAGAAATCACACCTTTAAAAACATTACATTCCCAAAAGTACAAATACATTACATTTAATCATCATAAATCAAGCAACATAACACAATATAACATTAATATCAATATGTTACTAAAACAGTGTACGAAAACCCAAACCTACACACTAATAAAAACACCACAAGTAATAAAACTAAATGTACAACAAATCCACAAACAACACTATAAATAACCTCTAGAACTACTCCGTACATCCCTCTACCCTCAAAACCTTATCAAACCTTTAGAAAGGACCTACCCGCTCCGACAAACATCAGGAACTTAAAGCAACCTGGATCCAAGAAAATAGACTACCATTGTCACAAATACACTACAAATTAGAAGGTAAAAGTACAACAATGGAAAGACTCACTCACATACGGGCAACTGGACCAAGAAAAAGAAAGGAAAAAACAAGCCCAAACTCTATAGTCCTATCGTGACATGCTTCTGTATTAGCGCATATTCACACCCTTCCCCAGGGCACACTAAATCAGAAGAAAGTCTCTGGGAGTTCTTATATATATTTGAAACTGGATAGTGCATGGATCCAGAAAAGTGATGAATAAAAATCCCTCACAGTATATCTCAAGACAAGTCCTTTATTAGTAGAAAACTAGGGGTATGGTTAAAAACACGAAAAGAACAAGGTTACCATTGAGATTTATTGATCTATTAACCTTAATTAAAAAGAATGCAATCATGATTCCGCCCTCAAAATGAGTCCACACACATCTGGGGCCTTATTCAGGGCTATAATTGTTTCCCTCCCTGAACTACACATTCATTCTATGCGTGTGCAAGAGCCCTAAAGCTCTCACCTGATATTATAATCCATCTGTGGATCTTACCCTTGTTATGGGTTATTTTGGCATCATGCGTATCTGGTGGCTTGTGCCATCCTATAGCCATACTTGTGTCAAGGTACTAGCTCCGCACGTAAACTTATGGGGTTTTGCTGCTCAGATCGCTGCCGAACGTTTGGTGACTACAGGATGGCACCAGGCGCCAGAATAACCCAAAATTAGGGTATGATTCACAGATGGATTATAATCTCAGGTATGATCCACAGATGGATTATAATCACAGGGGAGAGCTTTAGGCCTCTTGCACATGCATAGAGTAAATGTGTAGTTTCTGTGCTTGTAAAAGGGTAATATTAGAATTGTGTTTTGGTTTTGTAGCTGTTCTCTAACACTGTTAGGTTGTGCTTGTGTTGGTATTGTGAATTTATTGGTAGCCATTGTTGTATTGTGTTCATGGTTTTGTTGAATTGTGTTGTGTGTGGTTTTATAACTATGAAGTGAATGTTTACCAAGGCAGATTTACTGCACACTACTGTTTGATTGATCACTGTTTTACTATATTAAGAGAATAAATAATTTTGAGTCTCTCTATTAAAAGAATAAATCATCTTCAGTATTTCGTTTGATTGATATCTTTCCAGAATCCTGCTCTTAATTGTTGAATGGAAATACAATTTTCCACATATGTGTGTTTGAGTTTATATAAAAGGTGTCTGTCAATTCAGTAATTGAGCCTTTAGTCATCAATGTTTTTATCTATCTGAAATTCCCTCCACTGCTTAGGAAACCTGTTTCACTCTCATCTGCAGGAAGACGTCAGCTGGAAATTATTTTGAAGTGTCACATATAATCTGGCAAATTACTTGTTTGTCATTTTGCAGCTAGGAAGCTATAGGTTGCTTTGTTTGGAACCATGGAATATATTTCTTCTGTTGAATTATATCATGCTGTGCACTGTTTCTTGTTCTACCTTGATGATGGGCTTCTTTTCATGTTTATTTTGATGGCCAAATTGACTTTTGCTTTAATATTCTGCTTGAGGTATAACCTTCAACTAAAAGCACACCCCCCTATAGCATATTGGGAAAAAGAAACAGCCTGTGCGATGGAACAAAAGAGAAAACAGTTTTTTCATTTTTAAATGCTGAAAAAGTTTTACTAAAGGCTTTACTTGACTTCCTCATCAGCGCTGAGGTATGGTTACTGCGTGACCCATACTGAACTTTCTGGGGTGGCTGGTAGAAGACTGTGGTGGGGGGGCGGTAGAAGGTGGCAGGGGGATAGGAAATAAATAAAATATACTGGTCAGCATTGCCAATCGCTGCCTTCAACTGACGCTCCTCTCAGGAACCAGGAACAGGAAGCACCCAGGCTCCATACTACCCTGACCAATAACAACGTTGCTGATAGCAGCATCGTGATTGGTCTGAGCACTGTGGTTCAGCGCTAAGAGAGGGAGTGGAAGCCTGGGTATGTTCTCCACCCAGGCTGTAATGCAGCCTGGGTGGAGAACATGCAAAATGCCTATGACTGTTTTGCCAGCTGGAGAGGGCTGACCAAACAGTTCTATGCACTTTAGAGTGGAGCAACCACTCCTCCTCCGTGTGACATGGGAGCTCAGCCCCACCCTAATCTAGTGGCAACTACAATACAAAAAATAAAATGTTAACAACGCTCTGTTATTATCATTTTATTTTTTCTTTGCACTGCTTTGAAGCAGTGAGGAGACGCTTCTCCGCCTTAGTGGTGGAACCGCCGCTGTGCACTTTTCATAAACACAAGTATGAGAAGTCTTGCTTGCAGTTATTGGCACAGCAGTGATGGGCACTTTCGTGTCAGAGATTATTGTTGGTTTCTCCCCATAATTTTCCTTGAGGCTTCTTTTGTTAAACTGCTAAGTATTTCTATTTTTATTCTAAACTGTTTTCTTCTTGAAAGCTGGAATAGGTAAGATGGTGCAAGCGAGTGTATGAAAGTTAACGTCAGAAGTCACTGATTATAAGTTATTACAAGCAACCTTGTTTTTTTATTTCAGCCATGGTCTAAAGTCTAAAGTCAGAATGTGCCTCTTACGAGGAAATACAACTGTTCCTATTATAAAGATATTTCAGTATCCTTAGCGTTGTAAGAGGTAAAATATACACATTATGAAAATATACTAAAAAATCTCCTTATATGCTGACAGATGTACACATTTTTTGGTCCATTTAAGCTACAAATATTTCTAAAATATATGGATTCTGTATGATAACAATAACTGTGAGTAATCTTCAAAAATCTACATTAGAGTACATTTTGTAATCGTTTTAACATGATAAATAATTTGTGTTTGTAGCCAATCCTTTCTGTAAACGTATTGTCCTATTTTTTTCTTTTTCATTTATGCAGATTTTGACACTGCTCCTAATATTCTCCAGACTTAGAATGACAACTTGGAGACATAAGAGATCACCTTGCCCTCCTTGGATGAAGAAACGTAAAATGATCTCCTGGATATTTTTGGACAATACTCCACCTATCTTGGCATGGGACAACAATATTAGAGTGTCTCCAGTATATTATCAGCCTGCTTGTTCACCATCAAGAGCAAGAAAATGTGAAATGTAATATGTGTCATATATATTATTGTAATCATCACTTGATGTGAAGAATCTTGTAGGTCATCTCCCAACCTTTAAACAATGCAGCGACGGCCCGTATAGGGCGTGTTACCGGGGCGGTGACGTGGGGCAGAGGAGGGGCAGGGTGGGGGGTTGCAAAATGCGGCATATGGCCGATTGCAGGTAAGTTACGAAAAAAATAAAGAAAACAAATTTTGTTGCACTCGCTGCATCGCATTTGGCGATGCAGCGCGCGCAACAAAATTTGTTGAACTAATTTCAAAAGATCTGATTAGAAAAATCTTGTTTAATAATTTTGTTAATAAATCATTTATTTGGGGTTTTAATTTTTATTTGTTTTATTAAACGCTCTTGAAATAGAAATACATTTAACAATGTATAGATATTACTTTTGATATGGAGATGTAAAGTTGATATAATAAAGGATACTATATCAATTTTAAGTACCAGTTCCTATTATTAATTTATGTAAAAAATTATTTTTATTAAATCAAAACAGGCTTCAGATACAAGCAGTGCGAAGATATACATACAAAGCATTTGCCAATCCTGGCCATGCCACGCCTTATAAAACACAGAATACACCTATTAATAAGTTTTAGGAGTGTTCACCTAATGTCAAATACCTGAGTGCACATGGAGATTAAATACCTATTGCTGTTAAAATATTCAGCAGGATACTCATATCAGACATTTAAAAAACAAAGTACATTCTGTCACTCATCTGATCCATCATTACCATTGCACACAAACCATGTGCGAGGTGGAGATTGTAATTGTCTTAAATTTCATTTTTTTTCCTAGCTTAGAAAGGATCCTGAGAATTGAGGCTTACAAATGTAAAACACATCCTGCATTTCATGGAATGAAAAGTGTCCTCCCAAGCAGAAAATTGCATAATCATGTTTAGAAATATTTATTACGATGATTTCTAAGGAATGTGTTTAATTTAAATAGCACACATATCCTTACATTTTGTGTCAATGAAATATATGGCCATATGCATGCTATACACTATACACTTGAGCATGTCTGACTTTGTCAGTATTTGTTGGTCCATGGCAAAAATATATGTGTTTCACAAGTCCTTTAAAAAAAATATTGTACAGTGTTAGGTATTTTGTGGACTTGGCCCTTTACGCAGGGTCATCCCTAGACTTTTAGCTTCCAGTCCTCCTATCTTTGCTGAATTTGTTGTGTAGGCCTTAGGGCTCTGTGCACTTTACCACTGCTAACCAATGCTAAAGTGCTTGTGCTCTATCCTTAAAACATTGTAGAATTGGAATATTCCCAATCAACATATTTCATAGACTTATACATCCATGGTAAAATGGCACTACATATGCTCAGAGCCTGTAAATTAAATGCTATATTGTCCCTGAAGCACTGATTGTGCCACTCACTTAGGTAGCACTTTAAACATGTCTCAGGGCTGCCATTGATGCCTGTGTGTCCAGTTTCAAACTGCCATTTCAACTTTACAAAATAAACCTTTTGCCAGGCCCAAACCTTCCTTTTGAATACATATATGTCACACCTAAGATAGGCCTTGGACGTTCACAGGGCAGGGTGCAATGTATTTAAAACATTGGACATGTACTTTTAGGCTTTACGTGCCCTGGTAGTGAAGATCACCTAAAGTCTTTTTCCACTACTGTGAGGCCTTCCTCTCCAATAGGATAATATTGGAATTACCTTATTACATTTTTAAGTGTCATTTTCAAATGGGAACAGGACACCATTTGATGTTTAGTGTTTTTTTAATTATAATGAAAAATCCTAACTTATGGTTACGTCAGATTTGAAATTACAAGTTTGAAAATGCCATTTTTAAAAAGCTGGCATTTTTCTGCCTCGGCTGTTTAGTGCCTACAGCCTGTCTCTGGGTCACATGACTGTATGTAGTTTACAGTTGGGCTTTGTGTACCCCTCCTAGACAGCCACACACAATATGGAGCTTAGGTGTGTCTGGATGGGTCATCACTGGCAGGATAGGTGGGAGGAACTAGACCCAGCCCCACTTACACTTTAATAGGCTGTATTCTGTCTCCACATAAAGAGATGTGTACCAACTAGTATGTAGCCAGGGCCAGGAAGACAGGGCCTCTAGAAGCTTCTCCCCACTTCAAAGGCACAACTGGGTATAAATGCTGGACCTCAAACACCAACACAGTACACTTCTACACCTGTGGATCATCTACCAGGTAAAAGGATTACTGTTCTGCGGAAAGGACTTCCACTCTGCTGAAGTGCTGCTCTGAAGAATTGCTGTCCTGTTGTGCTGACCTGCTGCCTGCTGGCCTCTTGTCTGGTTTAGAAGGACTGGACCTGCACCTCTTCAGCCCAGAACTCAAAGTGACTCCAAGGACTAGTTGGCTGTTCTCCTGATATGAAGCCTCAGGGACACAATATGCATCCAACAACCTTGCACCTGGACTCCACCATCTGTGAGTCTGCCCAGCCAAGTGGTGTCACCCCAGCCCTGGACCCTTGGAAGTAGGCTTAAGGTGCTCTGCTAGCCTCTGTGGATCCAGTGGACCCAACTCAACTCCTCTGCTATGCGGCACAACCCTGAGTATAACCGATACATCTCTGCTGCTGCATGGATTGAACCTGTTGCAAAGACTCACATCGCCTCGGCAGCCCGCAACACCTTTGTAACCACTGCTGTGTGAAGCAACTTCTGTGCAGGCTCTTGCATCCCTCGCCAACAGCATCTTTGACGACAGTGCCTGACTCTGCATCTCAGCCCCACATTCCTCAAATTTGACGCATTCCCCAACTGCACACCACATCCTAGACACAGGACTTTGCATCACAAGCCATGTTAATGGAATCCTCAACGATGATGCAGCGCCTTGCATCGCAGCCTTACTACATTTTGGAACTCATGCATCAGTTTGGCTGCATGGCGCATCTTCGACGCTGATCCTCGCAATGCTCAGCAAACCAAACCAGCAAACCAAGATTTAAGGTACTCTGTTCAGCTGGCCTAACTGGGTCCCTGTAACTGACCCACGCTCCATCGCAGTTGGCCCGAACTTGTGACTTTGTCCTGATGCAGCGAGTCTTGATTTTTTGCTAAAACCTTTAAAATTGCTTATCTCTAGTTCTACTATCTGGATTTTTTGGGTTTTGGCCTAGTTCTATTTTTCTAACTTGGTGTGGGATCATTTTTTTGTGTGGTATTTTCACTTTATTACTGTTTAAAGTGTTGCACAAATACTTTACACATTACGTTTAAGTTTAGCCTGACTGTTCTGTGCCAAGCTACCAGAAAGTTGAGCACAAGTTAATTTAGAGTTGGCTTTGTGACTCACCCTTATATCAAAAGCAATAGGGGGAGAATAGAGGTAGGCTAGAGTGTGGGCCTGTCCTACACTGTACTAGGTAAATAATCAAGAGAGGCACCCTCTAAAGGGAAAAGAAGGTGGAATTATTTACAATACCTTGCAGGAGATGCAAAACCTGACCGCGCTCCACCGTGGCTCTGAAGTACACTGAGCCACAGTCGAGCGCGGTCAGGTTTTACAGAGAGGGAGTAGCCAGTCGTCACTCCATATACTCACCGATGGACTCATGGGGCCCAATGATGGTCGCATTATAAGTCTTTTTGATATTTAACACAGGCCAAATTAGGTGCTGTATATTTATTTTGACTTTTTCTTCATAATTATTGTGTTAAGTGTGACACTTGGAGTAGGAACATATTTTTTCCTCCTAGGTCCTGATGAAATGCCTTGGGGAAAGGCATGAAACTAGTTGACCAAAAGGGAAACGATGGGTACTGAAGGCTAAGGTTTTACCACATGTCCCCAGATTTTAGCATATCTCCTTTGGGGTAGGGAATACATTTGTTTTTTAACCCACAAATGTGGTACTTTTAAACCTTTTTCATCTTTACTAAAAACCCACTCCCTTTAAATTCTATCATATGTGGTTAGGTGTATAGGGACCTCCCTATATTTAACAATTCAGTGCTCTCACGTATACGTTGGTAGTAGCACGCCTCTGTCCGTAGAGGACAGGGATGAACCCTATGATGAAGCATGCCACCAAGGGGCAACCCGGGTGGGTGGGTGTTTTATGACAAGAAAAAAACTTTTCTTTTCTTTGTGTATCTCCTGCAAGGTATTGTAAATAATTCCCCCTTCTTTTCCCTTTAGAGGGTGCCTCTCTTGATTATTTACATTGTGCCTCACCCTGACAATGATTGTGGTTGCTGCTTGACCAGGGCACAAACCCCAGTCAACCAACAACCCACTTTCTTATAGTATTCAAAAATATCCACATGGAAATCATCCCTCTTTGACACTTTAATAATTGTCTACATTGTGAATGTAAATATATGTGAAAGGTTAATCTGTCTCTCTCATAGGAATTGATTGATACCAAAAATAGGTTAATCTTGCTTGCAAAATAATATGAATTTTGTTTTAAATATGCAGCTTTACTGGCCATAACATCATTTTTGATTTAATGTAATGCACACACAAAGTAATTTTCGCGATTTACATGATTTAGCAGGGTAAATGCTATGCTTGTTTATTGATGTGCTTAAACATTGATAGCTAGATATTAGCTCAAAATAAAGATTATTGTAAATGTTTTTGAAGAACTGCATAACATTAGGGGTGGATGAATTTTGTGTAATTTCCAGCAGCGTAATTACATGAAATTAAAGCGAGATTATGCGAAATTCCGCAAGGATCATAACCCAGCAATTAGAGCTATTTTCGTCATGCAAATTGTACGCTCATGACAAAAATGGATCAAGGATGCATTTTTGGCAAAAATAAAATATCACTAAATGCAACAGAACATGAACAGTAGCAGTCAGCAGCCACTCATGTTTGCTAAATTTGTCGTTCCTGTGCTCCCGCGGAAAGATTTCTGTGCCAAATTACTCATAATTATGTAAACAGGCATAATTACGTAATTTTCAGTAAATGTGCGTCAAAAGAATAACACAAAATTACTGAAATTACTGTGATTACTCCGGCACAATGAACATTTCACCCAGGTTTACAAAAAATAGCATCCTTCAATTTATACAAAATATTTTGTTTGCTTATTTCACTTGTAAGAAATGTATTACATGTAAAACATACTCTTAAGTTAAGGTTGAAATTCATAAATTACCTAGAAATTAAAGAAGAGACGGTTTGAGTTAGACAGATACTATATTACGTTTATGAATCACAAATTATAGATAGCACTGTGATGTGGGCCGAGGTTCCATTATGGTAAAAGAAAAGTATTATGAAGCGAGAGTGAAAGGACATGAAAGAAGTGTTTAGGTTTGAAATAAACATAGTGGTCAGCTTAGAATTTCTACAAATGAGAGACGTAGAATTATTAGATAAACATATGTCCGATTTTCACAGATGTGAGTGAGGGTGAGATGTGTTTTACTAAACATAGAGAACAATACTTAAGGTAGAGGTGCTTGATAGTAGCTTTATAAAGAAGGTCACAAAGATTTGTGTGATTATCTGATGCCCAAACAAACACTATACTAAACATATTTGTTTCAAAGAGGTCATGTATAAGGAACCCAATTATTGTGACTGGAATGTTGATATTTTAGAGAGTTGTGTGTTTATTTATCATTTTATCTCAATTTAAAGTTTATGCAGTGTGTGATATAAGATAAGCTAGTCACTGAGATATGACCTACATTAAGACCTTTCGTTCACAATGAGATAGCGAGAGAAAAGGGGTCCAGTTTATTTCTCCCAAATATAATCACAAACACAAAAGGTCAGCTAGGAAAAACTTGCCAAATAAGACAGTCATGTGGGAAATCCAAAGATTTTGGAGTAGACACGTCACCCACCTAAAAGTTACATGCTTCATTATTGGCACCTATCCAAACCCTGGTATGATGGTACCAGATAAAAATGTCTTGGGGTATACCTCATGAATTTTCCTGCAATAGGAGGGTACCCTAGACATAACAAAACCAGAGTGCGGGTTTATAGTTGAGTATCAATGTCTCAAAATCCCCTTTGCAAAGTCAACATGTTTCGGCCCACTTTTTAAACCCACATGGATCTAGGGCCTTCGTCGGGACTGTAAGTGTCCCAGTCATAGGGCTTGATTATGAGTTAGATGGTGTGGGAGCGGGTGGGTGGTCCTTTGGCATTCCCACGATGGTGCCTGTTAAAAAGGCACTGCAATGCTGTGCAGGAAAGGGGGTGCATGCAGACAGGGGGGTACACCATGTGCCCCCCTGCATGCTTCCCATGGCCCTGAGTCAACAGTGGGCCCTGTAGGGCCCCCTTTGTTTCCACACCACTACAGTTTCAAGGCGGCCTCACCGCCATGAAAACTGTTGCTGTGAGGAAACTCCAAATATTCTTGGTGGTGCTGCAGCACCACCGCCATACATATTGGAGCCTCTGACCACCTCACCACCCCCAGGGATGGCAGATCCCTGGCAGTTGTGGCGGTCCTATGGCCGGCGGACTGCCGTAGTTGTTATACGGTGGTCGGACTGCCGGTGCGGCGGTCCCCAACCGCCACAGCACCTCCACTAAACGTTTGGCGGTCCGATGGACCACTAAACTCGCAATTAGGCTGATAGTGTAAGCAGTCATACCATGCATAAAAATGAGGCCTAGGGCTTCCACCTTGAGTAAGGATACTTTACTTCAAGAATGTAAAAACATAGTGGGTGCACCACAAGATTAATAGGTTCAGGACTGTGACTGTCAATAACAGTATTATTATCAAATAACAAATTAGAAATCCCATTGAGACAGTGGGAGAAATCAGTGGGAGCCACCGACTAGCAAGACGTCCCCTGTACTATATCAGACTGGTATTTTTTAATAAAAGGAAATGGTTTTTTTATACATTTATAGTCATGCCTCACACCAAAGCTATAAAGTGGGGCACGTCAAACCACTGCAAAATGACACACGAGTGCATGCACAGAAAGCGGTAAAGGAGAACATGCGGAAAAACACACACTCACATTTTTTACCCTATATTGGGTGGTTCAGGGGTCATGTGCATGTGGTAGGAGGCACCCTCTTGTAGTCACACACTTAATTGGTAGAGGCGTAGTAAAATTAGCCAGATGGCATTGTGCTGGTTGCAGGATAATGAGAATAGTGGCACTAGTATATATTGAATACAACTCCCTCTAGTAGTAAGGTCTCGTAGGTATCGTTATTGACGTAGGTGCATACAAATTTGAAGAGTGCTTGCCAAGCATACGTCTTGACATGTTTGCAAATGCTTTGGAAACAAAAGTCATCTAGATTAGGTTTTGCCTTTATAATATTCAATATGCAAGGGTAGAATCACTGAGCCAACCCTCCAACCATGCCCTCTTGTGAGGAAACCATTCTGTAAAGTAGCCCTGCCGTGGGACTACATTGAGACTTTGCACATGCATTTGAGAGACAGAGTTGTATGATAACTACTTGGCAGAGAGAGAAGTAGAGAGATGAAGCTTAATGAGATTGTTAAATATAGATGAGGTAGAGAAAGGTAAGTGAAATCAACAGGCGATACTAGATTTTTGTTGTAAAATTAGTAGTTGTGTACAGAAAGGGGTGTGAAAGACATAAAGAGTTAAATAACATAGCAGTGAATATATTTAGATAGAGAAAGGTATATAGAGTAACAGAGAAAGAGTATTGAGATTATATAGGTGTAATAAAGTCTACGATGATATATATGTGAAACATTAAATTTCAAGTCTCACAACTCTTAGAGGGTATGAGGATACATTTTTGCTACTCTACTCATGTTGTGAAGCATGACCAGCAGATACAGAGTGAAAATATCTAACCTTTTGTGCTTCAACATCTGGTGTGAAAATTTGAAGAAATGTAATATTTTATGTGGGTACCCCTTAGATGATGTGTTGTCAATTGCCCACTTTGGCAAAGGCTTAAAATGTTATTTGTCATTTTAGATCTGATTGGAAGCTGGCAATGCAAGGTGGTTATGGCAAACTTGTTGTTAATTACTCTGTCGCCCTGGCAAACAGCAGGCCCCTTGCAACACTCGGAGGGGCATATTATCAAGACAGGCGATAAAATTATCGCCGCTTTAGCAGCAGAAAACTGCCGTTAGAACGGCGATAATGGGCTTGATAATATGCTCTATGGAATTCCAATTGAAGCTCGGGTTAGATGTCCTTCACATCTAACATGGGCTTCAATTGGAATTCCATAGAGCATATTATCAAGCCCATTATCGCCATTTTAGCGGCAGTTTTCTGCCGCTAAAGCGGCGATAATTTTATCGCCTGTCTTGATAATATGACCCCTAAGTAAGTAAATAAATATGTCTTTATTGCTTGCTTGTTAAAAACTGTTGCAATACAGTACACAATAAAATACATTAAAAAAAAATACATAAAACGTGCCCTTAGTGCCATCATCATCATCACTAAAGGGCATAAAATCCTCTTGAAAAGTCCTTTGAAAGAAAGGGATCTTACTTCCTGTCCTATAACTTAACGCAAATGGGCCCCACAGCTTTGTGTGCCAAGTGGTTTGGCGGCAGAGATATATAAACAAAATGTGCCTGTAAGATGAGGCCGATTATCTAAGCATACCCGCTCTTCCTCAACAGGTCATTGACTTACGCTACTAGTGATTGTTATAGTCTATGTCAGCATGCAAGTGCGGCAAATGAAGTGCAATGAGCGTTATTGATGAAAAGTGCAAGTGCAGCAGTTTACACGCCTTGGTACTTTTCCGGCTAATAATACCTGTTTACACGTACAGGATAAGGGGCAGCAGTTAAGTGCAGCGTCCTAGGACAGGGTAAAAAAGGTGCAAGAGACGTTATTGATGAAAAGTGTGAGTGCAACAGTTTTGATATCTTATGGCTTTATCCGGCTAGTAGTGCCTGCATACAGGTAAGGGATAAGGGACCGAGGTTGAGGGTAGCTTCCAGGTACAGCAGCCAGCATGTGCAACAAATTAAGGGCCCTAGGCTTTATCCAGCTAGTAATGCTTGTATACCGTTGTATGGTGAGGGTGGAATAATATGCAGCATACGGGGACAGGCGTAAGCTACCTTAAAGGTTTTACCATCAACCCCCTTGATCGTGAAGCCCCCTTGTGTTGAAAGGTGCAGGATTGGAAGGATTGCTGATGGTTCAAGGACTGCAACTTAGTTGGTCTTAATGCAGATGTGATACGTTTAGCAGTACTATTTAAGCTGTCTTAGCTAAACTTGAGCTATCCCGTCTTTTCCATACAGGATAGTAACTTAGGATCGGTAGCATCTCCAGCCTGTGTTTTAGGAACTGTAACTCAATCAAATCCCTATAGGATTCACTTAAGTAGCCCTGTGGTTTCAGCCTGGTTTCAACATGGGCCTTTCAGTTTGGTGTAGAGGAACCTGAGGCCAAAGGCAGAGCTTTGCCCTTCTTTTGGATTTCTTCTAGCTGTTCACTGTAGCTCCCATTCTTGAAATAGACTCCTAGATATTTGAAGCTTTTTGTTGACCTTAATTTTTCTTGGTCCAAAAACCACTTGGGCTTTTGAGATCTGATGCCTTGGACTGTTAATATTTTTTTCTTTCTGCTGATTGGCAGTCCATTCCTTGAGGAGCAGGCCAAGGTTGCATCAATAAGGCGCTAACCAGGGCTAGATCATCCTCATACGACAGATTCGAAGGTTGAAAGCCCCCTAGTTTGGGTGGGTGGGAGTTAACTGAGTTTAGTGTGGAGTAAGATCTGATAGGAACAGGTTGAACAACATTGAAGCAAGGACTCAGCCCTGCATTAGGCCTTGTGTAGGTTTGATTGGCCTAGATAAACGAGAGCTATCTGAAATTTTAATTCTGACCCATGTATCTACATGTACCTGCAACATTGTGAATCTGGCCCTGTTAGACTTGGCCCTTTTGCAGGATTCCCCCTCCCCAGAATGTTGCCTTCTGTTGCTGAGCCTATTATTCTTTCAATTTCAGTTTCAACCTGGCAAAATAACCTCTTGCCAGACTTAAACCTTCATTTTTAATACATATATGTCACCCCTAAGGTGGGCCTTACCACCCAGAGGGCAAAGTATTTAAAAAATAGTATATTTGGCTTATGTTTTACATGTTTGGGCAGCGACAAAACCCTGAGGTAATTTCTCACTGTTTTTCACTGTTGTAAAGCCTATCTCTCCCATTAATTAACACTGGGTGACTTAAATGAATTGTAATATGTACCAGTTTGCTGGGTCACATGACCATGAATGGATCTGCTTTTGGGGCTAGTGTATTTCTTCCAGACAGTGACACAAAGGAGATTAGGTGTTGGCAGGATCCACTCCCACTTTAATTTCAAAGGGCTTTGCCTCCTACACACACACACACACACACACACACACACACGCACGCACACACACACACATCTGACCCCAGGACAGCCCTGTCTTTTGTCACCCCAGACAGGTGGGAGCCTTGACAGGGGAAGGGAAAGAACCTTCCAGAACCAGCTGTGGGTGTAGTATAAGGAATCCCCCTACACAAAGGTTAACAACAGCTGTAAATATTGGACCTTCAGAGCCACTCATCAGAACACTCCTAGACCTGTGGACATTACAGAAGAAGGACTGCCCTGCTGCTTGAGGACTGCCTTGATGTCTGCGAAGGAAGACTGGACCTGCTTACCTTAATTGCAGACTAAGATGAGTGACTCCTAGGGTCAGTTGACTGACCTCCTTTTTTAGCTACAGGCACAAAACAAGCTCCAGCAGGCCTCCCTGCAAATAAGTGTTCAGCTTACCTGTGTCAACTGGACCTGCCTAGACCTACGACTGGACCTGTCTGAGCCCTACTGGTCCCTGCTGGAGTGGGCTCCTGATTCCCAAGAGGTGCCTCCCCAGATCCTTGAACCTTGGCTGGCATCAGCCTGAGCTCCTCCCAAGAAGAAAAGGTGAAAACCTGAAGTTTGGGTTCTTGACGACCACGAATGGGCCCCTATGCACCTAGGCTCTGGCAGCAACGTCAGCCGCCAATGTGAAGCTCTGGCTACAGTGACAGCATCGACAACAAGCAACGCAAGACATGCACCTTGTGCTACAGCAATGAAAGTCTGGGGTGACCACCATCGCGAAGCTCCAGCAACGACTGTACGCAATGTTCAACCAGCTCTTCACGCTACAGTGATGACACCCTGCGCTGCCTGACCTGCTCTTTGCACTACAACTTTGACCACCCATGATGCTCTCCCTTCTCACTGCATCCTCCACTGCAAACAGAACTCTTTGTGCCAGACTATGGAAAGGTAACTCTTTCAGGAGGACTAACCTGGCCCTTGTCTCTGACCTCCACTTCATTACAGTTGGCCTGAACTTGTGACTTTGCCCTGGTCTAGCATGACAAGATGACCGTGAGTAGCGCTTGGTGCTTTTATGTTCTATACTCAATTAAACATTGCAAATTGGATATCTCCAGTTCTACTGATTAAAGTTTGGTTGTTCTGGTATCATTTCATTTTTTAAAATGTACTCTATTTTTTTAATTGGTTTGGTATTTTTCTTTTGTTGTGTTTTCACTTTATAACTGTTTGTGTGCTGCATAAATAATTTACACTTTACCTTTAAGTTAAGCCTGACTGCTTTGTGGCAAGCTACCAGAGGGTTAAGCACAGATAAATTTTGTGACTTTTTGTGGTTCATCCTGACAGTGACTGTGGTTGTTGCCTGAGGGGAACTTCCACCCACCTCAACCAATAGTTCAATGTCTTACAGGTCCTACGTTTATGCACTTTTGTTTTCAATATGTTAGTAAGATAGTCCATAGTGCGCAGGAAAAAACATTCCATAAGACATCTTTGTTAACTGTGTACTGTGTACCTTGTTCACAGAATTCCAACGTCGCCTCTTTTGCATATATCCTCTTTTGCAGGTTGTGTTTGAGACAAACGTCCCTTGAAAATGAAAGTAACAACAATTAGTGTAGCTTTTACTGTGCCTTAAATGATGAAGTGTCCCTTTTGTTTTAGGAGCGTTAAATATTTAGATAGTGTTATCGCCAGATTAATAAGGTAGAATCATTTTGAAAGTAACTGTTTTTTGCTCTCTGTGGTGAGGTCTATCAATTCGATATAAGTTGATTTTTTGAACTGCAATCATTTTATTGCCTTCTGCATTTTTTATTATTTATTATTGTTCTTGTTACCATAATAGTGTCTTTTAGCTGGAAAATAAATATATATTACAATACAGCTAGAGTAATAAGAGGGACGAGAGATTGGCTGATGCAACAGTTCTATGATACAGGAACCCGTTTCAGTTAATAGTTAGGTGCCTTCAGCCACTTTCATCATTAAGTTCAAATAGGGAGTGATTTATTGCATGTGTTTTTCCACTTGTGAATAAACAGGAAAATGTTAGCAACCAAGAGTTATGTGCATTTGTTAATCGAATTTAGTGTCATATTCATATCTTGCCTACCTCCAAATATATTGTTGTGACATGATCCCACGAGCCTCCTCTCTGCAGTTCTCTCTTCATCCTATCCACAGATGAGGAGTCATCCTATCCACAGATGAGGAGTCATCCTATCCACAGATGAGTAGTCATCCTATCCACAGATGAGTAGTCATCCTATCCACAGATGATGAGTCATCCTATCCACAGATGAGGAGTCATCCTAGCCACAGATGAGGAGGCATCCTATCCACAGATGAGGAGGCATCCTATCCACAGATGAGGAGTCATCCTATCCACAGATGAAGAGGCATCCTATCCACAGATGAGGAGTCATCCTATCCACAGATGATGAGTCATCCTAGCCACAGATGAGGAGTCATCCTAGCCACAGATGAGGAGGCATCCTATCCACAGATGAGGAGGCATCCTATCCACAGATGAGGAGTCATCCTATCCACAGATGAGGAGTCATCCTATGCACAGATGAGGAGGCATCCTATCCACAGATGAGGAGTCATCCTAGCCACAGATGAGGAGGCATCCTATCCACAGATGAGGAGGCATCCTATCGACAGATGAGGAGTCATGCCAGCCACAGATGAGGAGGCATCCTATCCACAGGTGAGGAGTCATCCTATCCACAGTTGAGGAGGCATCATCATCAAAGTCATCATCACCAATGTTATTGTCCAGACCTTTCCTGGTAGTGTTGTGCAACATTACACACGTAGCAGTGATTATGTAGCGTGGACCATACAGCAGTTCAGTCCATTTTGTTTAAGCAGTTTAATCAAAAGCCTAAAACTGCTGTCGACCACTCATCATATTTGTGTTCGGCATTGTGCTTTTGATTTCTTTGGGTCCATGGAGTCAATAATTATATCATTATATGTGGTCATATTCCATAGAAACTGTCACCTACACGTGGGATATGACCGATTAATGCTGCGCATACCTTTTGTAAATTACTGATATTGCTGTTTTGTGGTCTCATCTAATTACCAGGAACCCTCTAACTCCTATACTGCAAGTTGGTGTTATAGGATCAAATGACAAAATATCTTGGAGTCCATGTGTACATCCTTGGATAATGTGCCACTAGGTTGATAATCAGATGAATTGGAGTGCACACCACTTGAATTTTGACGGAGTGCACTTTCTGTCCCTGTATACACACTAAGGTGCCGATTCCGATCCTGGAAAAACCGAGTACGAATCGTCGGACGGAGCGTTTTCTCCGTCCGACTCGTACCCGGGAAAAATACCTTACAAACATGCAAGTACGATTTGTACGGAAACACCATTTCCGTACGAATCGTAAAAAACACCAACCGGCAAGAAAATACATACAAATCGGATCCGGGACACCGCGTACGCGACATTCGCACGGAGTCAGGCAGCGTTTTACGGATCAGCAAGTACGATTCGTACCCACAGCACTTCGCACGGCAAAATTTTTACGAGACCCAAAAAGTGCCGGAAAAGCTAAGTATGCCACGATGCACGACGAAAAGGGGGCCCGGTACGCACCGTACCCCCATCCCTACACGTCCGCACCATACCCCCAGCCCCCACGTACGTCCGGAGCGTACCCCCAGCCCACCCCTGTAGGTACGCGCCGTACCCCCAGCCCACCCCCGTAGGTACGGTGCGTACCTCCACCCCCATAGGTACGGTGCGTACCTCCACCCCCGTAGGTACGGAGCGTACCCCCACCCCGTAGGTACGGTGCGGACCCCCAGCATGTAGTGCTGGGGGTCCGCACCGTCCCTACGGGGGTGGGGGTACGCTCCGTACCTATGGGGGTGGGGGTACGCTCCGTACCTACGGGGGTGGGGGTCCGCACCGTCCCTACGGGGGTGGGGGTACGCTCCGTACCTATGGGGGTGGGGGTACGCTCCGTACCTACGGGGGTGGGGTCCGCACCATCCCTACGGGGGTGGGGGTACGCTCCGTACCTACGGGGGTGGGGGTACGCTCTGTACCTACGGGGGTGGAGGTATGCACCGTACCTATGGGGGTGGGCTAGGGGTACGGTGCGTACATGGGGGGTGGGCTGGGGGTACGGCGCGTACCTACGGGGTGGGCTTGGGGTATGGCGCATATGCGGGCACATGTTTGGACGTCTCCATGGTTGCTATGGGAGTTCACACCGTACTGTGTTTTTTCCATACGGTTGTGCATTCGGACGGACGGGACGGATTGTACTTGCACGCTCGGACTTCAGTTTCCCGATTCGTACGTAAAACTGTCCGGGGACGTGTCGGACACTTTTTCCGACCCGAGGACGTGTCGAGAAATTTTCCCAATGCGATTCGTATGGATTTTTTTACATACGAATCGTACTTGCCAGTTTGTACGGGACTTGTACGATTCGTACGTAAAAATATCCGGATACGATTCGTACGGGGAATATTTTTAACGGGTCGGAATCGGCACCTAAGTCTGAGGAGTTTTACAGCAAAATGTGGGTTCCATTCATTCACGCTTTGACATTAGGGAAATAGCAGATCCTATAAAATGTAATCCTTGTGCACTGCACTTCTTTAGGGTGGTGGGAAATAGATGAATGTTTAAAACTGGTTAACAATCCATCTAGCAAATTTCTAAATACTCTAAATAGTCTCCTGTGGGATGTACGGATCACTGACGAAATATCGATAAGAAGAATATCGACTTGCCAAAATATCGAAGGAAAAATATAGAATGCCAAAATATCGAAGCCCTATCTCCAAACAGGTAAGTACAAAAATATAGAATCCTAAACATCGTTGTAAAAAATATAGTTAGTCACAATATCGAATTTTTTTAAATGTCTTAAAATTAATGTAAAATTAATTAAATAAAACATATAATTAACTGAAACATACTTAAAAATACTTAAATTACTTTAAAATTAATAAATAATTAATGTAAGTAAAAACAAAATAATAATACATATATATTAACGTAATATTTATTTAAAAAATGCAATATTTTTTGCGTAGGATAGCGGGCGGGTAAAATTTACTATTACCACTCCAGTAAGTGCAATAGTAGGGAAAACGTTGGATAGCGGGAGGGTAAAAATTACTATTCCCACTCCAGAGAGTGCAACAGTAGGGAAAGCGTTGGATAGCGGGAGGGTAAAAATTAGTATTCCCACTCCAGACAGTGTAATAATAGGGAAAGCATTGGATAGCGTAGGGGTAAAAATTAATATTCACACTCCAGAGAGTGCAACAGTAGGGAAAGCGTTGGATAGTGGGAGGGTAAAATTTACTATTCCCACTCCAGTGAGTTCAACAGTAGGGAAAGCATTGGATAGCGTAGGGGTAAAAATTACTATTCCCACTCCAGAGAGTGCAACAGTAGGGAAAGCGTTGGATAGCGTAGGGGTAAAAATTACTATTCCCACTTCAGAGAGTGCAACAGTAGGGAAAGCGTTGGATAGCGGGAGGGCAAAATTTACTATTCCCACTCCAGTGAGTACAACAGTAGGGAAAACGTCAGATGGCGTAGGGGTAAAAATTACTATTCCCACTCCAAAGAGTGCAACAGTAGGAAAAGCGTTGGATAGCGTAGGGGTAAAAATTACTATTCCCACTCCAGAGAGTGCAACAGTAGGGAAAGCGTTGGATAGCGTAGGGGTAAAAATTACTATTCCCACTCCAAACAGTGCAACAGTAGGGAAAGCATTGGATAGCGTAGGGGTAAAAATTACTACTCCCACTCCAGTGAGTGCAACTGTAGGGTAAGCGTTGGATAGCGTAGGGGTAAAAATTACTATTCCCACTCCAAAGAGTGCAACAGTAGGGAAAGCATTGGATAGCGGGAGGGTAAAAATTACTATTCCCACTCCAAAGAGTCCAACAGTAGGGAAAGCGTTGGATAGCGAAGGGGTAAAAATTATTATTCCCACTCCAGTGAGTGCAATGGTAGGGAAAATAATAATTTAATATTTTATTAAAAATAAATAAATTATTAATACCAAATAAAAATATTAAAATTAATTACCAATCATACAATATTTAATAATTAATCAATTATAAATACCTATATTTTGTTTTATTATTGCCTATTAATAATTAATTAACAACCAATTAATTTTCAATTCCAAAAATTAATAAATACAATTAATACCAATTAATAATTAATTACGAATAAATTAATTGGCAATATACAAAAATTAATTATTTAAAATTAAATTAATTCCCACCATATTCCCCTATAAACCCACAACCCACTACAAATAATAAATTAATGCAATTAACATAATTATCAATTAAACAATTAATACAAATTAATTACCAATTAATACAAATTATTTACCAATTAATAATTAATCAACAAGCATTTAATTTTCAATACCAATTAATAATTACCTAATAACAATTAAATTACTTCCCACCCTATTCCCCTATAAACCCACAACCCGATACAGAAGTAAAACGCAAAATTAAATTAAAAATAATTAATAATTCCTAAATATTATTATTTAATGTACTATAATTAAATTACTTCCCACCCTAATCCCCTATAAACCCACAACCCGCTACGGAATTAAATTACACAACAATTAAATAACATACAATTCATTACTTTAAAAATATTCAAACATACATTCCAAAATTTATACTATATTATGACTGTCAATATTACTTACTTCTATATTATTTAAATCGATATTTTATTTCTTACCTGATTTTCGATATTCTTCACCACTATATTTTGTCAATTCGATATTCTGTCCATTCTATATTAAAAACTCGATATTCTGTCCTACCGATATTTTGAATTCGATATTATGTCTGTTTACCGGGATGTACTATTAGCCACATCAATTCTGAATGGTAAATCTAGAGGCAAGAGGGTGTAGTGCCTACACATGTGGAAGAATTGCCTGACTGCACTGTAATTATCTGCCTAACAGAGGCTGCAGCTCATTGAGTAGGAATAAAATGACCTAATCACTGTGTCCTTAACCACATATATTTCCTCCTCACAATGACCAGAGATGGTTAAGCATTCTATAATCTCCTAATTCTCCTATAAATTGGTCATCTGTTGCCTCATGAGAGTTGGAGAGGGCCCTTTTTGCAGGGTTATCCCCAAACTTTTTGCCTTCTTCCTCCTAATTTTTCGGACTTGTTTTTGTTGGTTTTAGGACTCTGGGCACTTTACCAGTGCTAAAGTGCATATGCGCCCTGTGTAAATTGTAATGGTGATTGGTTTCCGGGTAAGTCCCTAGCAAAGTGCTCTGTGTGTGCCCAGGCCCTGTAAATAAAATGCTGCTAGTGGACCTGCAGCACTGATTGTGCCACCCCATGAGTAGCCCTGCAAACATGTCCCACACCTGCCACTGCAGTGTTCGTGGGTGTAGGTTTAAACTGCCATGTCTACCTGGCAAGTGCCCCCACTTGCCAGGTCCCAACCCTGCCCTTTTACTACATGTAAGGCACCCCTAGCGTAGGCCCAAGGTAGTTCCATAGGCAGGGCGCAGTTTGTGTGAAAGGTAGGATATGTACTGGTGTGTTTTACATGTACTGATAGTGAAATACTGTTTTTTCTGTTGCAAAAAATAACTTTCAATTGGGAAGAGATAGAGATTTTGAGTTTTGGCTCTCTGAACTCAGAATTTCAAAATACATCTTATGGTGTATAGTATATTAGATTGTGAGTTTGAAAATGCCACTTTTAGAAAGTGGGCATTTTCTTGCTTTACCATTTAGGGTCTCTGCCTGCCTGTGGAATCAATGTCTGTTTTAGACTGACAAGTGCATTCACTCTAGACAGTCACACAAAGGGAGCTGAGGTGTGCCCCGCATATCCTGATGGCCCATCACCAGGCTGATGGGTCTTCCTGAGTTAGAGTGGTGGGAGGTGTTGTCCCTTACACCTAAATAGGGCTGTCTTCACTCCCCTGTAGTGTGTCTGGAGCCAAGGCCTGGCAAGGCAGGATCTTGTGAACAACAAAGACTTCTCTTTGAAGTATGCCTACTTTAAAGACCAAAACGGGTATAAGTATTGGACACTTTGAGAACACTTCTGGACTGAGGACTCTGCAAAGAAGAAGAGCTGAAGAGCTGTCAGAAGGAGTACTGCCCCTTTGCTGTGTGTTGCTTTGCTGGGTTGACTTGCAGTTGCTGCTTCTGTCTGTGGACAGTGAAAGAACTGGACTTGTGCTTTCTGAAACCAGCTGTTTCAAGGTTCTCCTAGGGCTGGTGTGTGCTTGCCTCCTGTTGGAAGTCTCAGGGCCATCAAATACTTCACCTACAGCTTCCCTAAACTTCACTGCTGGGAGTTCTGACCTGCCTTGTGGTGCCAACTCCAGTTCTGGGCCCTTGGAGGTTGTTTGCTGCTTCAAGAATCAAAAATCGACTCATATTCCTTCTAGCGGCTGCTTTTCTGATGTAGCACCGCTGTGTAGGAGACGTTTCCAGGCACCGCCGCCGAGCGGTCAAAGAAATTGGCGCAGCACCGGTCGGCGGCTGAAAGTACCACCGCAGCCTGAGTCCAGAGCACTGAGTCTCCGATGACTGAGACCCCTGCTCCGACTTCGGCGTAGGCCCTGCTGTGCGGCTGAATCGATGAGTCACTCGCCTGCAAGAATCGACACAGCGCCTGGTTTGCCACCGCCTCGACTCCAGCGCATCGCACCTGTGTGCCAAGTTTTCCACCGTATCACTCACAGATCAAAATTGTCTGGATTTCAACGCATTGCTTCTTCGCACAGTCTGGAACTGACACCTCGCTTCCCCAAGGACTCAAGAACTGGCGCATCCCTATGTTTTCTGACACTTCTTTTTTCTGCGGCTGTTTCTCAACTTGGATTTTGCTGCATCAAAGTTACTTTGCACTGAAATCAATGCACCCATAGAGTTCTATGGACAACATTGCTTAAACCTTTTAAAAGTGATGTTTTGAGTTCTGTATGTTGGATTTTTGTCGTTTTGGTCTTGGTTGGTTTAGATAAAGATTGTCTATGTTTCTAAACTGGTGTGGTGTCCATTTGTTGTGTTTTCACTGTGTTACTGTGTGTGTGGTACAAATACTTTACACATCGCCTCTCAGATAAGCCTGACTTCTCGTGCCAAGCTACCAAGGGGGTGAAAAGGGGTTTTCTGGGTGTGTAGCTCTTTTATCCTGACTAGAAGGAAGAATCCCTACTTGGGCAGGGTGCAGGCTACTGCAAACTAGAGACGCACATTTCTAACAATGGTCTCTAGAGGGTCGCCATTGTGAAAGTTTGAGTTTCCTTTTGGGTCTTTTTTATGGTTTGTACTTATTTACCATTTGCTTTCAATTCATGGCGCTTTGTGACGGCTTTTCCCCATTTTTCAACTGTTTGCAAGTGATGAAAAATGCTTTGGACAAGCATTTAGTGACTAGCTATGTGGAGATCTCTATTTGTGAATTGATATTTAATATATGCAATTTGCAGTTTTTGCTACACAATCCTATTTCTGCAAACACACACAGAAAACACACACACAGACAAAGCAATACTTCAACTGACAAAATATACACCTCATTGCACTCTAATTTGAATAATCAACATGTGTGTCTTTACTGAATAAATATATTTAATAGGGGAGGAAGTAATTGAAAAATATTTTAAATACACTTGTATCCACAACAGGGCTGCAAAAATAACGACGATCATGTATAAATTTGTCACGGCTAATGTTAGCAGCATATTACATTCCACTGAAACAGCAAGTATTAGAAAATTAACTATTAAAAAACATACATTGTCAATGGGGGAATTCTTGCTAAGGTGCATGGTATGTATGACATATACATTGACGGCAAAATATATGCATTATGGCTCAAATTGGAAAAATCTTGCACATTTTTATTGAAAAGTAACAGTCACACAATTAAAATCTGGTTTGTAGGGTTTCAGAAAGGAAATCTCGTCCTTTATTTATGCTAATAAAGCATCGCATGAAAAAAATATTACGAACATTTGGAACGGTACTGCTGAGTCTGCCATAACCACAAGCTTTTACACTCAGTAATATAGATCAGCAAAGTATTGCCCGTAGGACAAACATGTGTGAAACACATGTGCTACAGGGGCCAGCTTAGAACCTGACAGTTGAGTCTTAGGGTCACTGGCCCAATTATCCTTTCACAAACTCTTCTCGGTACAGAACTGTACACAGAGTTATTCCCAAGGATGAACATAAGGTTCATTTTCTTCCTGAAAATAAATATTTTTCTTTAGATTAATTATCTCTTCCAGTTAGGTTATCTGCTATCAATTAGATGATTTTATTTGTGTTTTGCAATCTGTTATGCTGCTGGTGTGACTCTTTCGCTCTATGGCACTCTAAAAACCACTCCCCATAGAATACATATATTTTACCTCAGGTTTCAGGTTTTTATAGCATTTATGTTTTTAATAGTTCCGTCTGCATTTCTATTTTTCTCATTTTTTTGGTATTTATCCGCATTTCTGTGGTCATTAAAAATACAAAGTTGCACCTGGTATTTTTGCACGTATATTTATATGAAAAATGTAAACTCTCAGATGCCTTTATTTTTGGTTCTACAATACATGTTGTTTTATCGCAATAAATACACATTGTGATGTTTATTAAATCAAAATGTCACTTAAATGCAAATGCAAGCACTGCAAATGTTAGTGCTCAAGCGAAAGTCTCCAGATTAAAAGTAAAGGAAAATGAAGCCTCCTACACCAGTGAAAACTTCTCACTGCACACCTGAATACAAAGAACTGGTCATGGGAGTCAGAAGGCAGGGTAATCCTGTGCAAAACCAGTGATACATACAGTACATTTTAGGATCACAAGAAGATACTATTAGAGATTACATTCGGAGATACAAATACCTTTCAGTCAACCTTCCTTTAAGACTAGAGAAGCCACGCAGGCATCCTGATTAAAGTAAATGTGTTGGTCCCTTTCATCGCAGTGAAGAGTATTTAAGTAGAAGACTAAAATAACTGCAGAGCCACAATGTACTCAAATACACCACAGTTTTAAGTCTGGTCTACTGAGATCTCTTTGCTGGCTGTTGGCAATGACCTATTGTGTACAATACCACTACTTAGAGTGGTTTTTGGGCCCGCCCATTGTTATTCATTGGTTGGCCTTCTCGTCAATCTAATTTGCTTGATTCTTATTTGATGACTTTCTTGCATCCTACTGTGGTTTTTATCACTCATAGAGCGTAGCTTCTTTAACATACTTTTGAGTAGATGACATGTATCCTTTCAGGGAACTATATTTTCTTTCTCTTTCAGCACTAATTGAAATGCATGTTTTTCTTGCTCTCTCTCTCATGTGCTACTTCTCCCCAACGTCGCTCGCCTGTGCTCCCTCAGTGCTCTCCCGCGAGCTTATCCACTGCTTTGCCACCCCTCCCCAATCAGTGAATTTTATCTGTATACCAACACACACACACACACGTACACGCACACACACACACACACACACACACACACACACACAGACACACACACACACCCCTGCAGCATTACAAGACATGCATGGCGCATGCAAACGTGTACCAGGGCATTCTATCACTCTAATATTTTTTCCGTGGGCTGCAGGCTAGAGGGCTGCTTTCAGAAACGCAGAATGGACCCACAAATGCCCACCATTGGCCCCATTGTAGTTGTCTCCTTCTGCAGTTTTGAGGCGGTGTGAAGATTGTTGCCAGGGCTGATTTTGATTTCCATTCTTGCCATGGCGTAAACGTCATCATGCCAGTGCCACTATAGCATTATGACAGGTACATGTGCATGTGTGATGACACATGTGCATATATACATCTTGCTGGGCCTTACTCTTTTTCTAATGCTGTACAGCATCGGAAAAAAGCATTGTCAAACCCAAAAACATCTCTTGACTTTGACAATGCTTAATACACTGTTTCCACTGTCAATCTATACAGTAATACAACTGGAAGTCTTAAGCACAGCTTGGACAGCTAATGTAGAGACCAGTGTTCCATTTCTTCATTATTTATTTTAAAAAGTAGACAGGGGACCCCGTTGCTTTCCATTTGCCTTTATGTTTTATGTGTAAAAACAGTTTACCCAGAAAACTGCGAGCTTTTATTTGTTCCACTGATTTTAATTTCAATTAGCTTTCAATATACTCATTTTCAAAAGCAAAGTGACACAATCGACATCTTCGACACCAAGAGACTATGATAAAAAAATATTGATAAATGTGTCTTTATATACGTTCTCAGCAGGGTTCCGATTACTTGTAGTAGCTCACCCGAACTCCCTCTTCACTAAAATCCTAAACATGCTAAACTCATAGACATGAGGGCATTTTAAGACAGATTAGAGTAGTTTATGATGGGATAGGTAAGCCACCTCCCTCCAGGTCAATACAGACACTATTTCCAGTTCTAGACTTATGTGTCATAGCCTAGTGCATTCTGGGCTTTGTAGTCTTGCTTTGCTTCGATTGAAGTAATTAGACGAACACACCAAAAATACATGGGTTACAGGTGAAATTGTCAGGGCTGGAGGCAGTTTCTGTAGTGTAATGGAGTATAGATGTCACTCTAATAGGTAAAAAATTGTATGGGTAGTCTAAGACATAGTGCTCTACCGTTTCTATCACAAAGCGACTAAAAGTGAATGCTCTTAAAGAAGAGCTGACTTGTCTTCCTATCAAGAAGTTAAACTTTTCTTTGTCACTGGGAAACTTTCAGATCTTTGATTATTAATGGTAATCCTTTTTCCCCATTGACATTGGAAGTAATCTGCTGAAGGGGAGAAGGTAAAGTACAATGGTGATTGAGATATAAAATCAAAGCATTAACACCTCATCATCTTCCACTTCATATCACCTATTTTTGCAGAGAAAATTAAAGTATAGGATACAGAGATAAGCCACCAGCTATTCCATGCAACACCAATGTGTTTAATGGAAATGCTATTATCAGAGTACCTCAATGTGACTGCCAAAAAGCCAACCCCACCAGAGCCACAGAACGTCCACGCCTACAGCTTATAGGGTACCTAATGGTGATGATGATGCTCATGATGTTGCCTCTAGATGTACACAACAAAAATGCCCCCTGACTCTGCCCATGAGGCTGCCCCGTGCATGTAGATGAACAACTCTGAACAACAGAAGAAGGATTTTCCCCATATTGCTCGGAGTCATTCACATGTCGGTATCTAAATCCATCCATCTGATTTCAAGCTGGCCAAACTAAAATTCAGAAAGTGATTATTACATTTCCTGAAAGAAGCTCAATGAAAACAAACTAATGCATCCCTACCGGCATTCTGCTGAAACAGATCCATGTTACCCTCATAGGAAGCGCCCAAACAGCAGGCAGGAAGAACAATTAAAAGGTTTAAATAAAAGAGGAGCACATTTTGGGAAGAAAATATGGACCATGCCAGAGAGTAAAAGATTCTAAATGTACTCTGAGGCAGGAAAACTTGGAAGTTAGTGCATCACGTGCTCTCATATAAGTACGGTAGGTAATTGCTACCATAGACGGAATCTTACAGGTCAAGTGATCCACCGAATCTCCTCCAGATCATTAGATGGAATATCTTTCAGAACCTTAAAAACAATGCCAAGGAGAGGAGACAACCTTCTGAGAAACATTTAAGGAGAAGATCCTCTTCAGGTAATAGGTTCCCAATGTTTGAAGCGCCGTCAAACACCCCCTCCCCCATGCCTCAAATACCACTCATTGTTTCTTAATCGCTATTATCACGCCTTTCTGGAAGCATTTACGATACTACGAGGGATACATGCTGAAAGGTGAAGGGCCTTCTGCCCCATCATTTTTTTGCATAATTCCTATGGTACTGAGAAGTGAAAAATGTTGTTAACTAAAAATTTGAGATGGGTCTTCCTCCCAGGATTCACATAGGTATGTATTAGGCATGCAGTGAAACTCTGATACAAGCATAATACTTACTCTAACTTATTGGTACTATGGGAGTGTAATCTGAAGGACTTCACCTTTCAGGGATGATATCATGTTTATTACATAGGTATATTATTCATTCGTGTCCTAGGCATTTAATGGAAATTACACACACACGTATTGCTATATTTGTTGTTAGGTCTCAGATCAGTAGCAAAAAACATTAAATAAATGACATTTTTTTTGAAAAAAAATACTACTTCTGATTATACATGTATTTCTTCTTTTATTTCATCCTCTACACCACTGGTCGCCCCTTAATGGTTTTACAACCACCTTAGTTTGTGACCTGGTGACAAGTAGTAATTTGCTCAATCTATTAAGGGGCAATAGTTTTTGGTTATATCACTCATATCTTCCAATCTACAGCATTTCCAGCATGGATTTCTTGCATTTTGACCAGCTATTCTAGGGACCAAAGGATAGCGATGGATGTACCACTGATTAATCATTTGTATTGAGGTACTGATTCCTAATTGCGTCATTCACTATGATACTTCACCTGGCCCTTCAACAGTTACTCAATATATAGTTCTCAGATCTCAGTTCATACCTGGAAATCCATCACCAGTCCAGTTATGTCTGTGCAACTAAACGCCGAAGCTTCTGACCAGTCACGAACCACGTAGGAGTCAGTCTGTATAGATAAGTTTTACCACAGGCTCACCTTTGCATTCATTACCTTTTGATTACTTGATTATTCATGCATTGATTAATTCTAGCATTTCTTGAGAACAATCGTCCAACCAACAGGGCACCCTTGGAATATATGGGGGCACAGTGCAGGAAGCGACAATTAGAAACCCTGAGTGAGAAAGGAATGCTTGTAATGCTTTACTGAAAATCAGATGACCATGGATGTGTCTAAGTGTGAGTGGTTAATTGTTCAAAGATATAGGTCCTAAATAAGTGAAATTTCCCCCGAGATGGGGTTGTTTAAAATGCAGAACATTGAGATGAAGCTTGGCACTGGAGCAAAGGCCCATGGAGTGCAATAAATAGAAGAACAGCCATGCAGGAAGGATTTCTCAGCAACATGGTAGACCTTTAACATAACTTGTTGGGCCACAGAAAGCCAATAAAGCTGTGTCCTTGCCTCAGGAACATTGTCAAGTTTTTCCAAGTGAGCAGCCTCACAAATGGCAATTGCTTGAATTCTTTTCAGTTATTTTAAGGCATTCCTTGTCAGATCAGGTGAGCGTGGAGCGTGACGGTCGATAAGATAGCGGTTTGCTCAAAGTTGTGATGACAAAGAAGAAAGCAAATGTGACAGCATGAGTATGGGCCAAAAAGAAAAGATTACTGTGACTGTAGACCACATTAGATTTGACATAGTAGGAGGGGAATTCCTGGTGGTACTAGGCACAGAGAATAAATATCTTTGCAATTCAAGACCTGACCACCTGTCAAAGCAACTAGATGTATTTGCCATTAGGAGAAGAATATTATCCTCTTCAATTTTGGACATGGCCCTATTGAAGAGGATGCCCACATATTTCATCTGTTGTGCAACCCATCGAAAATGGAATCCATCGATTTATGGCCTCGTCATCACACAAGACATTGTCATTACCTCATATTAGCCCCAACTCACTTTGTAACCCGAAAATTGGAAAAAAGCACCCAAGAGGTCAATGAAGGCAGACTGGGATGCCCTGGTTCTGGAACTGTCAGAAGGACATCGTCTGTGAATAAAAGCTTAATTCCATTATGAGAAGACTTTGTGTAGATGGGTTGCCATGTCTTTCTGCTTAACCTGGCAGTTCCAACATTTTGGATACAGATATTCATCCTTCTCCCTTCTCTGGTCTAGAGTTATCCAGGAAGAATCAATAAGGAATTTTTAATGAACCTTGAGTGATACAACCATTTAGCCCCATCTTCTTCTGTGTGGCTTACACTTGCCCACAAAAACACTACGAAATCTCTAAACCCTAATGAAGTCCCTTGTCAGGTTGAAATGTGTTGGCTGGACTGCATTTTGATGTTGTAAAGAATAAAGAAAATATTTTTGGGAATATCATATCATGGCTCCTCATTATATTGGATCTATAAAAAGACTTCATATGTTTGAATTATCTGGATTATTATATGATTAAGTGAACTTTCAGGAAAATCATTGGACTGCCTAAGCACTCCCTTTTGTATATTGTGTATAAAAAAGACTTAACTGTAGTTGACTGATACGAGATCCCATGGGTGGAGAGCTGTATAGCCATCGCCAATGGCTCCAAGACTAGAAGAAAGGGGAGCAGGGATAGGGGAAAGCCCTGTTCCGTATCCGGTAATATCTGAATAGTGGGTGAGAGGAACCTGCCACAGTTTAGCTGAGCATCTGGGAACTGATATCACCACCATACCTTGGCGACAAACTGTTGCCCCAAAGCTGTCCATAGCCTTCTGCAGGTAGGACCAGTTGACCTGGTCGAAGGCCTTTTCCCATGTCCACGAAGATGGCTAGCATTTCCCAGTCCAAGTCCTTGGAAGGCTGCAACAGATGTGCCGATATGCGCATGTGGTTGCTTGATGTTCGTCCCAGGAGGAATCCGACCTGGGAGGAGTATATTAGAGATGATATAACTTTATTAAACCGAGCTGCCAGGATTTTGGCTAGGATTCTATTACCCATGTTGATGAGGGATATGGGCCTGTAAGTTCCACATTCAATTAAATCCTTACCCTCCTTCAGTGATAAAGAGATAATGGCCTTGGAGATTACTCCAAGGGTGTGTGATGTCTCTGCTTCTTTTTTTTTGTTTGTTAGAGTTTTATATAGCACAAACTAGACCTGAGACAGCGGGTATCAGAGCGCTTTACATGAGCACCAGTTTCGTTACAGATGGACACATTCATTTTTGTTAGGCACGGGGAGATTAAGTGATTTGCCCAGAATGACAGGAATTTGAGTGTCATTGCCAAGACTCGAACCCGGTTCCCCAGCTTCGAGGTCGGCCACTCTAGCCATAAGGCTACATAAGTGCAACTTGGGGTATGCATGTTTTATAAAACTCCTGAGGGAAACCATTTGCCCAGGGTGATTTGCATGACATTCTCTATTTCCTCTAAAGTAATGTCGCCTACTGAGGGGCTCCTATCTTTGGATGACAAGCAAGGAAGCAGAATCAATCCTCTGCCACGTGGTTGATGGTATCTGAGGTTGAGTAGAGAAATTCATTGTAACAGGCAAATACCTCATCAATGTCCTCAGGAGGCATAAGAAAGTCTTCCTGTGCATCAAGTTTAATTAAGGATGACTAACTGCGCTTCTCTCCCTGACGGAGCCGATATCTAATGAGCTGTCCCGCCTTTTCCCCATGTTCATAGTGGCACCATTTCATTTTCATTAGTGACTTTCCTGCTATATTCACATAGTGTGTGTTAAGGGCCGATTTCTCCACCTCTAGGCATAGAAATTGGGAGGGGTTGTGTTATACCAAAAGTGTTTTTTTTATAGCAGCCTCAATGTGCTAGCTCTTGGACTGGAACCTGGGACTCGGACCATTTCCTTTTATTCGCACTGTCCCTCATCACTAAGCCCCTCAGGTTGCCTTCCCCACCGTCCACAATATTTGGGGTGACGTTACTATTTGCTTATTCACTACATTACAGGTCTTTGCGTGTGCGAGGTGCAGACTTTTTTCCTCCTATGATTTGTAGATGGAAATCTGCATTTTCCAAAGTCTGTGGAGTGGCGAGGGGTGCCACAACTGGAGAATGAGGGAAATTGGGCAATATTCAGAAAGTACCCCCAGGCAGTATATGGGAGTCACACACTGCTGGTATAACAGTGAAGCCATGAATCCTGGAGGATATGTCGTGCATGTGGGAATGAAAGGTATGCCCCTCATCGTTTGTGTGCGTCAGGCACTACGCTTTTGTGAGGCCGTGGACAGAGATTACATTTGCCAGGAGCACTCTGCAGTGGGCATTGTCGCTGTCGGGTGATCTTCTGTAAACAATGATCGGGTCGATCATCAGATTCCAATTCCTGTCAAACACCACTCTTGTGTTCCCAAACTCCATCAGTGTCCATGACAGGTGGGAAAGGAAGGGGCCACAGGCGTAGTTAGGGGCATAAGCCTGCCACCATTTTCAGCGACTGATCAACTGACTTCATTTTATCAAAGACGTATCAGCTCTTGACATATAACCAGGTGTGGATCACTCTATGAGGGATGGATCTAATGACCACTCCACCTTTCATGGATGCCAGAGAGCTGGTGGAATCCCACACTTGTAGTGTCACTGAGTGGAGTTAGTGCATAGCGGATTTATAAATACCTTTTGGGAAATAATGTGCTTTTCACGCCATCCCAGAGAGACCCAGCATTACCGTGTGTAGACAAGGATTTCTGATTTAAAGGGTTTGTATGAAATCCAATTTCCCCTTGAAAAAAGGAATATTTAACGTATGAAGTATTGCCACGGCTCTTGTCCCTCAACTAATTCTGACCTCTTGTAAAATATAAACCTGGAAAACTCTGGTATCGTGTTTATGGGGCAGGTGCGGGCGGATGGAAGTACAGGACATTCTCTCTGACACTCCACAGCTGCTCGCACATTCACTCGTCTTGTGCTGGGTGTCGCGTTCATGGTGTGGCTCAAATGCTTCAGTGTTGATAACTGGCCTGCTCGCCTATTTTTTAAATTAAATGTACAATTTTCTCAAGACATTGTTTAATAATTAGCCGATGCTTGTGTGTGATGCTGCTTCCACTAACATTGAAATAACATATTTTTGCACAGTCTGCTATCTTTGCATCTATCACATCGCACTTGGTCACAGCAATCATAAATACATCCATAATCATTACATTTATTTATCAGAATTTCATAAAAAGTATCCTTTTCATCGAATTGTTTAATTAATCCATTCAATTTTCCAATGTGTTGCTGAACACGATTAATACATCCCTTCAGCGCGCCATATGTACTTCGAGCTGTGTTCTTTTCTTGGAGGGCATTACCAGTTTACACATTAATAATAGACTTGATCCGAAACATTGCAAGAGAGAAAAACACAACTTCAATGATTTAATCATCAGCAAATGTGTTACCATATCAAATGCTGCTGGTTTCGTGGACATTATCAAAAGGCTGACAGTCATGATGTTGGTCAGGAGGACATAGGCACGTGGTTTTATCTGCTTCAGACATGTTTGGAGCACAGTGGTGGATTGTTGTCATCAGAGTGCCCCACGCACACAGAAGCAAAAGCAAATGCAGCTCATTCCCCCAATGGCACATCTTTCTCCTTACTAATTTACAATTCTCCCTCCCACAGCACCATTTCCTCAACAACCTGCTGTGGCTCATTTGCACTCTCACCGCAAACCACCCCAATCTGAATATCGAGGGTGACTTCAACACCAAGCTCCAAAATCGGATTGACAGCTCATACGAGTCCTACTCTCAAGACTTTTTTGGGTTCAGAAACCCACACCATGCCAACCCCAACCCATTCTAACAGACATTATTGAGAAGGGTGGATGACCCCTCTCCCCTTGAGCACCTACCAGATATCTCTATCATAATACTATACTGATAAAAGGGTGAGCGCCTGTACTCACTAGGTTCCGTCATCCGTTTCATTTTTCCACCATTCTAACAGACACACCTTGAACAGAATCTTTACTCATCACCAGCAACAGAATAACGTCCAAACCTCTGACCTTTCCATGGAGTGACCGCCTTGCAATCTCCTTCAAAATCACAGTAACCAAAAGCCACAGTACCAAATTTACACCTGGTCCAAGAATACAAGTCTGAGCTTAGAAGGAGAATACCCTGGAGTCCCTGGAAACCATCTTCACTCTGTTAATACCACCTTCAGAGAGCTTCATACGACTGGAAGCAACAGTTCTACATGGTTTATCAAAGAATTTGCATCCCTGCAACCCATCAACAGAGCACTTGAGTGTATTTTGTGAAAAAAATAAAACCAAGAGACCAAATTCAAAGCACACACCAGGAAATATCTTCAGAGCAAAGGTCCTGAAGAAAAAGAAGTAGTACTCACATGTTTTTTTCCTTTTCCTTTGAATCATGGTTAGCAAAGAAGATCTTCAGAATGATTTCAACAACAAAAAAATGAACTAAATTTATAAAGCGCTCGTTCACTGGAGAGGTCCCATGACGCTGAGAAACAGAGGACAACGTACAGCTTGCAATGGCTTAATCATAAGCTTGTCTGACTAGCCATGCCGTCAGGAGGTTCCGGAAATGCATATCATTAAAGGTGGATCTGGTCTCTGGAGGGAGGAGTTCCAGATGCAAGGCGCCAGAACAGAAAATCTGGAGCCGCCTAATCTCTTCTTCTTGAATGAGAGAATTGTAAGCAAGTTCTTCTAAATAGACCTCAGTCTAGAAGGACAGATGTTGTGCTATCCTTTAAAAAGGATGTGAACCAGACCAGCGCTGATTCCTGAAGACCTACGGGTTTAATACAGTCGATCGAAAGCTTGAGAAGGACTAATGCTTGTGGTGCCTCTGTCAGACTCCACCCACATATCGTCAATGACTGAAAGGATGACTGCTTGCGTTGAGTGAGTTGGCCGGAAGCCTGCCTCAAGAGGGTCAAAAAAGTTGGACTCCTCTAAGAAAGAGCAGAGGCACCTGACAACATGTGCCTCCGGCATTTTCGCCAAAAAAGGTAAAAATGAAATTGGCCAATAATTTTTCAAGGTAAGTCAGTCCTCACCCATTTTCTTTTGGAGTGGGACCGCTATAGACTCCTTGAAAGTATTAGGTACTGTGCCTTGAGCGAGGCAGTGATAGAGAAGGGAAGTAGCTATCTCAGGGCAATGTAAAAAGACCATTTTAAAACTTCTCGGCGGGCGGATTTTATCGTGGGAGCCTGGCCTAACTTTGGACAGTAGGTGCAAAGGTCATCCTTAGTGATATCGGGGAAGACAGATAGCTTAACATCATGCCTGGCAAAGGAGGTCTTCAGAATGATTTCAGAGTCAAGAACCTCTCTGTTTGCTTACGTGAAACTACCCCCTCTTAAGATTTTTGTAATGTATTGGCCTCTCGCTTCCTGCAAAGAACTAACACTATTACGAACTCAAAGAAACCTTCGAACCAAGCATCAAATATCAGGAAGCACCGAAAATGCCAACTTTCCTTTTCTGGTACAAACCTTTAAATACCTAATATCATCCATGACCTGGAGAGGGGAAATCCTGGCAGCAGTAACATTAGAAGTTGTGATGTTATGAGTTAATCCTATGTCCCTCTCCAGGAAGAGGTCCCCCATGGAGGTACATAAGCACTGTTATCTATTGGAGTGGAGGCGTTGGAGTGATTCCATGCAAGATCAATTGTGGAGCACCAAGGAAAGAAGTAAATGTTTATGCAAGTGGATGCTGCTTCGGCTTTTCTTGAGATGTAGGACTTTGTTGACAGATAATACCAATGTTGCCATGTTTATGCGAGTGGATGGTTTGTTAGATGAATGGAGGGTCGGGGTGGCCAAGGTGGGTGGTGGCTTCTTCTCCAGGTTAGATAGCTTACCGATGATACCTTACAAGAGGTGATCCTTTAGTTGTTGATTTGCTGACTATCTTTCCTGAACCTGTGTCTCCCTTCTTCTTCTTCCTTTATTCTCCCTGTTAGGCTCCCTTAAGCAAGAATGGGATTGATTTTGTGTTTGTACTACAAAGGGAAGAGTTTTATCACAAAAAATAGTTTCCTATTATGAGTCATACTAATAGATGATTTGCTGGTGATCTATTTAATTTGGTGTAGCATGGAAGGCTTTTCCACATTACCTGTTTGGGCCTAAACTTAAATTGGCAAACAGGCAAAATATCTGGATCCACAGCTGACCCAGTAGCTTAAGGCACTTTTCAAGGAAATCTGCCTGCCAAACTCACCTCAGAGGCCAAAAGGACAATAACCAGCAACTCACTTACTACTGGTACCATGCCAAAAGAACTTTATTGCTCATTCCTTAAGCCTGTTCTGTAAATGATTGGTGTGGGTGCACATGACCATATGAACTGCAGACCAATAGCAAGTGCATCCTTCTTGGCCAAATTCATAGAAAACGTGGCACACACTCAGTTGTTATATTTTTGCCAAACACAATAACACGCTCTTCAATGAAGATGCTTGCTTTTGCCCTTAGAAAAGGAAATAATTTATCATAGCCTCAAAAACTGATAAGTTCGGAAAACAGGCTAACTCCAATGGGACAAATGTATTAGTTCTACTAGCTCTCTCTGCTGCATTCAACATATTGCATCGCCCTAAAACGTGGGCGTTCAGGACGAAGCTTTGAAATGGACTGAGGCTTTCTCACCCACCACAATACGTATTCTATCTACCAACATACACCTTTGAACCCTGCCACCTGAACACAAGGGTTCCACCAGTTTTAACCATCTCACTGCCTCTCTTCAACATCTATCTTAACCCTCTGCCTTGGTCTTACCTGTTTATCTGAGCACAGCGAACATAGTGGTTGACCCATATACCATGACCGGGCTATCTTGGGTCAAGGCTCATACCATATAATCAGGAGCGAACTCCAAGATCCAATCAGCAACGCCTTCTCACTGTCCCCCGTTTCGCGACAAGGAGGTAGGTCCTACACAGCTAGGATGTCTAAACTTAGTAACTCCTTGCCCATACCCCGCGTTGGCTGGATTGGAAACAGAATTCAGAAAAGCTATTAAAACCTGGCTCTTCAGAAAGGGGCAGTAGTAGTTGGCACTTCTCAGTCTGGCTAGTCTGCTAGCGCCAGGACACCTCTTCCGAGGTAGCTTTGCGCTTTATAAGTTGCCATTCATATATGTCATTTAGACGTCACCAGGAGTCGTATCTGGGACCTCTGACCTTAGTCTTGTGACCCCTTGGCATGTTGCTTGTTAATCCTAGATTTATTACAGTAGCCAGGTTGCATCCCTAATAGAATAGCTCGGGCCCTCGGATTATTCTTTTTGTCGTGTATATTTTTTGCTGCTTTTTGCAGCTGAATGATACTTATGCTTGTGGGTGGGGTTTAATGTTCTGCCTCGCTGGAAATTATGGACAAGCAATGGAGTAGAGAATCCTTTAAAGTGTGCTTAGCACCTGGCCCTGGCTTCACTGGCTTCATGCACAGCCTGCAGTTGTACCACATTCCTCACGTGATTAAGGCCGCCCGGGTGCGACTCGAATTTAAGGCAAATAGGCATTCTTTACTTGCAATGCTTAGTGGGTTTCTAGATCCAACGTAATGGTGAGATATGAACGGGCAGTACGCAAACACCAAGTGAAGATTGTTGTTTGACTGAGACTGAAAGCGTAGTTTGGATGAGTGCATGATTCAAGATGAAAGCTGCCTTTCTAAAGCTGCATGATGTGACTGTCACTAATCTTCATTTTCACTAAAAATGCATGCAATGTATGGAAAACTGCTTTCGACGCGGGAGGGCTTTGGTAGCAGTCACTGTTATAGTCTCTACAAAAACCGGGAAAATCAAAGTCAGTAAAAACAGGAGGATGGAAGGCAAAAAGCTGGGGAACGCCACGCCAAGGATGTCAAGTCCAACGAGGGAGTTAAGGCAAGCACCAGTTTTCTCACTGGGTGGTGGATTATAGCAATCCTGAAGTCTGAATTAAACGCAAAGGGGCATATGTATAAGGAAGTGACGGAGCGTGGCGTTAGCATTCTTGGCTTAAGGCGCCCACCGCAACACCCACTGCCCACCCCTTTCACACTAAGTGTAGCGTGAAAGGGTGCCTTATTTACTGGGAAGCGTTAAGCCACGTTAAATGGCTTAACACTGCTATGTTAATAAGGCGAAGCCCGTATCGCCACCAGAACATCACTAAAAGTGAAGTTCTGGTGGCGAGAAGGTCTTGTAAATTTGCCCCACCGTTGTGTTTTGTAATAGTACAGTCACATCACTAAAATTATTGCATATCTGTGCTCACTCTTGACATATGTCATAAATTAATCCTATTGTCTCAAAGTGGTAATCAAACACCATGATTTCTATTTAAATTAAAAGATGAAGGCATCTCTCCCTGCTGATTAACTAACTAAATGGTGCACGACGCAGTGCTGCTAGTTTGTTATGAGTGGTGCCAGTCTCAGGGACGAAGTTGTTAGTAGTGTAACAGATACAGCGACACAGCAATGTGAGGGGCCCACTGTGCATCAGATTTGACTTTCTTTTCCTGCCCAACCACAGGGCTCTCATCCTCACATCCTCTTTGTTTGCATTAAGACCCATTACACCCTTCCTACACTCATGGCCAGTCCTCAGTCAAACGCAAAAAAACACAATTGATGAACAGAATGCTGAACAATGTCAAACAGTAAAAAACCTATGAGTCATCATACAAGCACATATTACCTTGGACCTAAATAAATGCTGTGGTGAAAAATTCTATGAATTTGCTCAGAATATTAACATTGTTTTTCTTTTACTGAAGCTTCCATCAGAGTCCAGCACTTCTGTCTCACTGGCATCTGTTCGCTTGCAGGTTCCAGTCCATCAAGGAGGGGGTCTGTCGAAGAGCCAGGTTTTGAGATTTCTTGCGAAGATGGGGAGAGATGTTGTCCATCTGAGGTGGAGAGGGAGGGCGTTCCAGGCTCTGGCCGCGAGGAAGGAGAAGGAGCGGCCGCCTGATATGGTCTTTCTGGTGCAGGGGACTACTGCCTAGGAGAGCTGGGCTGATCGTAGGGTCCTTTGGGGTGCGTGGAATTTGAGTCGGCTGTTCAGGTATGATGGTCCGGTGTCATGGAGAGCATTGTGAGCATGGGTGAGCATCTTGAAGGTGACTCTAGCTTCGATGGGGAGCCAGTGGAGTGTGCGCAGGTGCTGGGAGATGTGGCAGTGTCTTGGCAGGTTGAGGACCAGTATTGCGGCGGCGTTCTGGATGTTCTGTAGCTTGCATCTTTAATTTTTGTTTATTCCGGCGTAGAGTGCGTTGCCGTAGTCGAGGCTGCTGGTGACCAGGGCATGAGTGACGGTCTTTCTGTGTTAGAGGGGGATCCATTTGAAGGTCTTGCGAGACGGCTTTGACATGGCGGTCCATTTTGAGTTTGGAGTCCAGGATGATTCCCATGTTGCGTGCGTGGTCCGTGGGGGTGGGCGGACTTCCGAGAACGGGGGGCCACCAGGTGTCGTTCCAGGTGTTCGGGGTGTGGGCCCATGATGAGTACTTCCGTTTTGTTGGTGTTTAGTTGAAGGCAGCTGTTTTTCATCCATTTGGCGACGGCTTCCATGCCTCCTCGGAAATTGTGTCTGGCTGTGTTGGGTTCGTTGGATAGGGAGAGGATGAGTTGGGTGTTGTCTACGTATGACACAATGTTGAGTCCTTTGGGGATGAGCGGAGCCATGTAGATGATTAAAAGCGTGGGGCAGAGGGATGAACCCTGGGGAACTCAGCAGGTGGTTGGTGTAGGGTAAGAGAGGAAAGGGGGGAGTCTGACCCGCTGCGTTCTGCCGGAGAGGAAGGAGCAGATCCAGTCGAGGGCCTTGTCTTGAATCCCTGCATCGTGGAGTCCGTGTATTAGGCTGTGGTGAGAGACTGTGTTGAATGCCGCTGAGAGGTCGAGGGGGATGAGGGCTGCAGTTTCTCCTTTGTCCAGTAGGGTGCGGATGTCGTCTGTTGCAGCGAGGAGGGCGGTTTCTGTGCTGTGGTTTTTTCTGAAGATGGATTGGGAAGAGTCGAGCATGTTGTGCTCTTCGATGAATGTGGCGAGTTGGCTGTTGATGGCTTTCTCTATAACTTTCACTGGGAAGGGGAGCAGGGAGATGGGTCTGTAGTTTTTGAGGTCGGTGGGGTCCGCTGAGGGTTTCTTGAGGAGGGGGTTGATCTTGGCGTGTTTCCAATTGTCGGGGAACGATGCGGTTGACAGGGAGCAGTTGATGGTGTGGCAGAGTATGGGTGCGATGGTCTCGGCAGCTCTGTTGAAAATGTGGTGGGGCAGGGGTCCGTGGGGGCCTCGGACTGGATTGAGTTCATTGTCTTCAGTGTGTCTTCGGTGGTGAGGGCTGTCCAGTTGTCGATCGTTGGCTTCATGGTGTCGGGGGTGGTTGGTGAGGGTTCAGTGTGTTGGTTGTCTTCGTCAAAGTTGTCGTAGATGCTCTTGATTTTGTGGTGGAAAAGGGTGCTGAGTTTGTCGCAGAGGTCTTGTGAGGGTGGGATGTCGGCAGACTCGCTGGTAGGTTGGGTGAACTCCTTGATGATGTTGAAGAGTTCTTTGCTGTTCTGTGCGTGGGTGGAGATTCTGTCTGCGATCGCTTTTTTTCTCGTTTTTCTGATGAGTTGGTGGTGGACTCTGGTGGGGGCTCTGAAGTTTTTGTGGACTTCTGTGGATTTGGTGTTCCTCCAGTCTTTTTTGAGCCAGCGGCAGGTGCGTCTGGACTCTCGAAGTTTGGTGGTGAACCAGCTAGCTTCCTTAGCGTGAGTGTTGTTTTTCTTGAGGGGGTCTAAGGTGTTGGCGCTGCCAGTGATCCATCTGTGCAGGGTTCGGGCTGCCGCATTGGGGTTGTCATTTTCCGTGACTGTAGGGGTGGAGTTGCTGAGTGATGAGGTTAGCTGGTCGTCGGGGATTCTGGTCCAATTTCAACTTGGGAGCAGGTGCTGGTGTCTGTGGATGGGGGGTGTTCTGAAGGTGAGAAAACTAGTATTGGACAAAGCTTATTAAAATAATTCAGTGATTAATTTAAAATAATCTATTCAGCAACAACTGCTAGTAACGTTTTCTAATAGAAATTTCCACTTTAATCAAATTAGAGACTCCAATACATATATCAAGTGTGCCAAGGGAATGCAGGAAATTAAAAGCATCAATGAAGGAACAAGGTCTAATTTTTTTTACATCGGGACTAAAAATGTCCTCCTGGGATCCTGATATAATGAACAGAATAGCATAAAGTGCATTGTGCTTTGTGCTGCCAGGTTATCACAAGGGCAAGGCACCAGATTTTCCGTCCAGCCAGCCTGTATCGGAAATCCCACTAAAAAGTGTATGGGTAATAAACAAAATCTTGTTAGATAAAAACGTGTGTGGATGTTTGTAGTAAGAGTGAAATAAAATTGCAGTTGGGGCAGGAATGATTAGAGGGGGCCTGCCATTTCCAATAGGGACTGACGAGTGTTTGCCCTAACAGAGTGGGCTTCTTTTATGATTCTTTTTGCATTCTCACGGATGCTAAGGGGAGAATCAAAATAGTGTCCCAAATCCAGCTTATAAAGATTATCCCTGACAAATCATATCCAGGGGAATCTTAAAAACCCACTCAAGCTTCAGACAATCTTTAATGATGTCTCTGGTAAATGTCAGCTCTTCCGATGACCAGATTTTGACCCATAAGAGTAGAGGGACGACATTAATGCAATCTTCAACACAATCAAGCCTCACCTCATGGTGACAAAATCTCGTAGGGGCGCTATTTGGGGCCATCCGCAGTCTTGTAATGAATTTATTCTCCATAATTTGCAGCGGATTAGTGTTATGATACCCCCAAACACCTGCACTGTATGTTACAACCAGGACACATTTAGCTTTATAAAGTGTAACAAACTCGGACACTGGTTTTGCCCTAATTTAAATACAAAATGAAAAAGACCCTCAACCACCATACCTGCGTTTTGTTTCCTTGAAGTTATAAGCGAGTCCCATTTCAGTCTATGATTAAAAATATTCCCTACATAATTAAAATTTTCCATTTTGCCAATCCTCTTTAAACCAACTGCATAATTTCTGGTGTTGGTCAACCTGGGTCCACAGACCATTCCGTAAGACTTCAGAAAATTCACCTTTAAATCAAGTGATAACATAAAATCAGAGAATGCATCAAGGGATTTTTGTAAGCCGTTTGCTTTTAAGGCCATTAAGACAGTATCGTCCGCATAGGAAAGAAGCGGGGCCCGGGTGCTCCCAATACATGGGCAGTCAAGCACTTTCTCTGACTGGTAGGCATCAAGACCATTAGTATAGATAATAAAAAGAAAAGGCGCTAGGATGCATCCCTGACGAACACCATTCATCGATGCAATATGCCTAGTTGTTTCACCATTGGCACCATATCTAATGCTTACAGACGTGGAGGCATGGAGCTTGTGTAGAAGAGAAACTAAAGGTTCCTCGACGCCCAATTTCCCCATCAGTGCCCACAACTTGTCCCGATTTACAGTATCAAAAGCACTGGACAAGTCCATGAAGGCCAGGGGAATAGAACCCTTCCTGGCCCGCATGTACTTGCCCATGTTCAGGGACAAGTTGAGGCACTGTTCGGTGGTAACCATGCGCCTCCTGAAGCCATATTGTGACCTAGCAATCACCCCTTTTTCTGCCACCCATGTTTCCAATCTAGCAAGGGGAACCCTACCCAATAATTTTGCAGTGGCGTCAATTAAAGAAATTGGCCTATAGCAAGAAGGGTCACTCCTATTGCCTTTTTTGAATACGGGGACCACTATGGCCTCCTTCCAGGATGCTGGGATCGGACCAATTATCACTGCTTTGAACACATTAGTCAATAATGGAGCCCAGAGGATAGAATTAGTTTTAAAAAGATCCAATGGGACTCCATCCGGGCCGGGGGCTTTCATACAGCTTCCTTTAGCTATGGCTTCCTCAATCTCAGCTACAGTGATTGAAGCACTTAGATGGGAGGCAAAGATTGGGTCCGTGGGCAAATCCTCAATGGGAACCTCAAGTATGCAGCCTTTTGGTTTAAAAATGGTAGCAAAATGGGCTTCCCAAACATCCTCCAAGATCAGGGAATCTATCCTACCCTGCTCCTCCTTAAATAATGGGCGATTTATAACTTCCCAAAAACTTCTTGAATCCTTAAGGGTGCTCGCTCTTTCCAGGTCAACCCAGGCTAAATGCCTTAATTCTTCCTTCCTCTGTTTAACTAAGACTTTGTAGGCCTTCCCTGTTGCGTTTAATCTGAGCCATAGCCTGGGATGTGCATGCAATGCTAGTTTAAAAATTGTGTGCGCTTTTGTGCTGTCCGAGTTAAACCACCTTTTCTCCAGAAGGGCTTCTGCCTTAATTGTTTTAGTCAAGTTTTTGGCTACATGCTAACAGATCAGTTGGAAGTCCTGAATTCTCAGCTGGTGAAGTGTCATGGGTTAGACATAGTCATACTTTGATGCAACAATTCTAGCTTCAAACTCTGTAGGATTTATGTTATTCCATCTGAGTGTTACTCCCTTATTCGAACTAAAGGAGACTCTGGAACCCACGACATTTCCAGGTTGAGCTGTTATGTTAATTACCGTTGTCAGAGGATTATGATCGCTTGCACAATTTGGATCCACCTCAAAACCGCCAATAAGATGCAGAAACTTATTTGAGATGAACATGAAATCGATAGTGCTCTCCCTACCACCACCCACGTAGGTGGGATACTGTATTGAGGGGTTACTAGCTAAATAATTTATAAGGGCCAGATCATTCATCATAACAATGGAATTAAGAGCCTCTCCCTGGATAGAGTGATTAAAATGTTCCAGGGCTGTACCCCCGTGCTTAACATCCCACATGCGTGACAAGAGCTATACGGGTTGATTAGTTAAAGTCTCCGACCCAAAGGATACACAGAGGGTACCACTTCTCCAAAAGTATGTTAAGTTCTGACTGTAAAGCCTCTATAACTTGACAAGTGTTATGATTAAAGATATTATAATACCAGTTAATCACTAATAATTTAACTCGAAGCAGATTAGAAATTAGGACTAACTGAAACCAAGGGGAAGTGCCCACAATAATAACTTTTATACGTTCGAATTTTACCGAGATCAGCACTGCCAACTCACCTTTAGCCCTACCTGAGGGAGAGGGGGTAGCATGAACTATATGAGAGGAGTAACCATTTAGTGTAATATCCTTCGTGAACCTCCTGGAGACAAATAAAGTAAAATCCTGTGATATAAGCTAGCCAAGACTCATCATCCAATTTAGAGCCATTTCCAGCTCTATTCCAGGACATAAATTTAAGAAAAGATTTTTGATAACCGCGTTTTCCAGGTCCTGTACCTACAATACTCATATCATGGGTAACTACAATGGGAGGAACTCCAAGGCCACACTAGAGGAGGTGTCATTTGAGGATAGAGTGAAGTGAGAGGATGATTCCTCCGGGTTATCTCGGCTAGTCACATTCAAGGCTAACATTGAGGAAGGTGTTTCAGAAGAAACAACAGTATCCCTGGCGAAAAGGGAGTCAGTATGAGTCCCAGCCTCCTGTAGTGTATGGATTGTTCCTTCTGTCCCCAATGATACAGGAAGATTAAGGGAGTCAGATAGTCAGTCAATTTTTGACAACCCTGAAAGAACATCAAAGCTATTTAGGTGCCTAAAGGAAAGAGGCTGCGTGACCCTGTTCATATCAGGGCCCATCCTACGCCAGTGATTCCTCACTGAGCGAGTGGGTTGTGGTGGATAAAAAAAGTCCAAAGGGAGGACCTCTATGGGGTGAGCGTGTGAATTTTGAAAGTGCATTAGTGCAGAATGTGCACACCAGGCGTTATTAAAGTTGAGTACAACACAATCCCCGCCCCCACATTTGGGCGTATGTCCCAGCCAACTCACTCGCCTGGCCATAACATTATTTCCAAGCCAGTTTACCCTCGGTGAGATTTGCTTTGAGCACCAATAGGACAACTTATTTATAAGGCTTTGGCAAGTTTCTTCCTGACCAGCTTTCAGACAGGGGACCCCCTTCAGATTCAAAGTGTAATAAATGGATTGTGGGGGCAAATTCAACACGTCCTTAGCACCCCTCCTCCCCTTGTTTTCTTGACTGGTCCCATGTACATCCGTGTTATCTTGAACCTGATCCTTCCTTGCTGTCAGGGATATCATTGAGTGAGTAATGACCTTGGGCCCCGCGTTCGTGTTAGTTTTGACGGAGGATCTAGTCATGACCGGATCTTGTGTTGCTACGACTCCTGTGACCTTATCAACATTAGTGTAGTTTATATCTGTGAGAAGTGACTGTGTGTTTACAGTCGCCATTACACTTATTGGGTTTGAACCGTCTAACAGGGCACTCGAGGGGAAAGTTTCTGTAGTTGAAATTCTTAGGTGATTAAAAATGTCAGCATGGTTATTGGGATCCAAATTTGATACCTAAACTCCTCAAGACTCCAGCTAGCTGTGATTCGATACTAGCTAATCTAATAAGAATGGGACTCAAGGCATCTTGTACAATTTTACCAAAATTAACATCTTTGCCATCAACATTAGTGTCTGCGACATTTAACACGATTGCTCTCACCCCTCCCACCCGAGTCCTTGAGGTATTATCAGCTAGGGTGATTTTCTTAATTCTTTTCCCCCTAGGCGAGTGACCCCTCCATTTATGATCAACACCTGCCCCCTCCACCCTTTTTCTCTTCCCTCCCTTTTCTGCTTGAGTTACAGGAGTTTTCTCCGCAGAACCATTGGGGAGAACAATTTCGTGATTTCGGGCAGGTGAAACCAACTGATTAGAAATGATTATGGCAGGTGATAAAGGTGGAGGTGGCCTATGCTCTACCGCAAGTCCCAGAATGGAATTATGAGAGTCATTTAGTTTGGATGGAGCCGAGCAGGAAGCCGACTATTTCGATCTCCTTAGCTATAGCCCCTTCTGCTTTCTGCAGAATCCCATCCAGCGTTGACTCTGCTTTTTTAGATGTTGCAATGGGCTTCCGTTTCCCCATAATCACAGATGAATAATTAATATGTGTTCCATGAAAAAAGAGTGATTTAACTGCACATGTCAGTCCCACAATTGATTCCTGGATGAATTAAAGTCCCTGGAACAATAGGATAATCGGGGATTATATGAAGCCACAAGACATTGCAGATGCCTGACAACAGATGTAAGAGCGGGGGGCCCAGCCAAGCCACCTCAGGTCAGTGATGGGATATGAGCAGTGCTTAAGAGGGCACAGATGACGCCTCCTTCTCAGCTGGAGAAGGCGGAAGACACGCGATGTACTCTGGGACTTGGAGTCCCACCAAAGTGTAAGTCCATGCAGAGATGGACACAGAAGAGAGAAGGTTGCACCCCAAGCTTGGCAGGTGACAGGAGGGGCTCGAGATGGATCACAGCCCCCACAGGAGAACACCAGAACTGCCCAGCAATGATTCCAGCGTCCCGGTGATAATTCATTGCTGCAGCGCTAGCAGTGAGCGAGGAATTCAAGATGCGTTATTTCAGTACATATGTGTTAAGTAAGATATCTTCAGCACAGAAACAGACTGCCTAGCTCACAGAAACCGGCTTTAAGACGGGGTACACTCCAGCGCTTCTGTGTGTTCAGGAATGAGACATTAAGGAGAGCAGCGTATGTTTCCTGTTGCTCAACTTTGGGACTCACTCCTCCTCCTTCAGATAAGGAAACACCTCTGTGGTATCTCATGTAAGGTGATGCTGGAGAGCTAGAGTTCTCATGACATCACTGTCTGATGTCATGGACTGTTCTGTGTCACAATGTTCTAGAGATCTTCAGTTATTAATCTGATGGCTGGTGGTTGGATGAGATCTTCCTTACTACAATAAATCTTATGGTTTATATCAACCTTTGATCCTGTTCTTATTCAAGATACTTCACTGGCGTAGTCGGCATTGGAATGAGGAAGATCTCAACACAAGAGTCAAGCTTCTACTGAATTTAAGAGTAAAGCTTCTGAGAAAACTCTAAAAAGAGGAAGAAATGGTTGCGTGCAATCACATCAGTCTACTAAGTCCCTCAGTTAATTAATGTTGGACTTTAAGAAGCGGACTTATCATCAAGTGCTTCAGCGTTGGAAAATCATCGTTGTGAAGAAATTCTTTTTGAGTCTGGTGGAGTCGGATAAGCTCGTTGATCTTTTGCCTTTTGGATGTCTTTGGAGCGAAGCCTGACACATTAACTGTGAAGAGTTTTGGGAACGACGGGGCATGGCACACTAACTGCGTATCAGTTCATCGTGTAGCAGTTATGTGATGCAGCTATATTGTCTGCTTTGTGTTATTGCCAAGGAACTACTGGTGAGCGATTTTTCTACCAGACTAGTGTATTCGCGGCTATTTATTTTATTTTCGATCGTTTTTCAAAAAGGGATTGATTGTTATGGGAGCTTTCAACTTTAACCTGAGCTATTTAAAAATAAACACTTGCCCAACTGTCGCGGAGCACAGCATCTGGAACTTTTATTCTCGTTCCAGTTAGAACTTTTCAACGCGTCGACGAGCGCCTCATCTTCCCTGGAATTGGAACTTCAATCTGCAAGCAGTGGTTCTTCTTCTCGGAATTCTGTGATGATCTTCGGAACGCGTCATTGTCCAGCCGATGCAGGGACTGGCTTCTATGACTTTCCGTAGCTCGTCATTCCGTATCACGCTACGTTGGATGTGCGTGGCGGCCATTTTGTTTACGGTTGCTTAGCAACTGTGAATTTTTATTCAGAGCGTTGTTATGTACGAGTGAGTGAATGGCATGAGGTTTTATCATATCGCTGTATCATAACTGCGTGTTATAACTGCGGAATCAGCCACTCTAAACAGTAGGTCTTTTCTTCTTTTGGTGTACACTGTTTTGGGGTTTATTTATATATCACAGTAGCTGCGGGTTAAAAAAAAAAAAAAAAAAAAAAGTGATATTTTAAGTGAATTTAACCATGCAGAATGTAACTGCGGCACCTTTCTTCTTATCATGTCCGGGCTCTCCCCCAATTAAATGGAAAAAGTGGAAGGTGGTTTTTGAAAGATATGCCAGAGTATGTGGTCCGTCATTGAGTGCTGAAAGACGGTCAGCTCTTTTACTCCACTGTTTGGGTTCGGAGGGCCAAGATGTGTTTGATAATTTGCCAGATCTATCACAAGAAGAAGCAAGAGGTTTAAATGATTACGAAATCTGTATCAAAAAACTTGATAAACATTATTTGCCCAAGGTCAGCACTATACTGGAAAGGTATCAGTTTGCAAAGAGAATGCAATCTACTGATGAATCAATTGAAGATTATATAACTCAGTTGAGGAAACTTGCCTCTTCATGCAAGTTTGATACTTTAACGGATGAACGTATCAGAGATCAATTTATGTTTGGGTGCAACATGGAAAAGGTTAGAGAAGAGTTATGGTTGAGGGATGAACCGTCGCTGGATGAAGTGTTGAGTGTTGCAAAACGCATAGAACACTCTTTGAAATGTGTTGCGGTGATTAAGAAGGATGCTGAAAAAGGGGCCAAGGTTGAGGTGATAAAGATTAAAACAGAAAGAAATGATTCTAATACTAAAACTCATTCAGACAAAGTAGGGTTAGAAAGAAAATGTTATAGATGTGGCAAAACGGACCATCTGGCTAATGATAGAAAGTGTCCGGCTCTTAGTCAAACATGCTCAAAGTGTAAGTTGAAGGGACATTTCACTGCTTTTTGTAAAACTAAACTTAAGACAAAGGTCAAAGAGGTAGAAATTTACCAAGGTAGTGATTTTGAGAATCAAATTTGTGAGCAAATTGTGGTGCAGGTGGAGGGTGAAAACATGAAAAAGACAGGACCCTATGATGAAATTATGGTGGAAGGAGAATGTACGAAGGTATTATTTGATTCCGGTGCGAAGATCACCATAGTATCAAATGATTTTTATGCTTCTAAACTGAAAGGAAAGGTTACTCTTGCTAAACCAGACATTATACCTTTAGTGTATGGGGGAGAACCAATAAAGTTGCATGGTTATTTTAATGGGCTGGTAGAGTATAAGGATCGATTGATCAATGGGAAAATTTATGTTTCAAAGCGTGGGGACAGCATTATTAGTTGGCTGCATCAAGGGGATTTAGGTGTGTATCTTGACCCTAATGCGGATTTTCCTATACAATTGAGAGAAAGGATTCAATCTGTGGAAAAGAACGCAAATGAAATGTATGCTCACATGCTTGAATCAGAATTTCCTAATGTATTTAGCGAAACCTTGGGATGCCTGGAAGGGTACAGGCACAAAATACTGTTAAAATCTAATGCAATTCCAACACAATGTAAAGTGAGGAATGTTCCTCTATCAGTTAGGGATGACATGAAAAAGGAAATTGAGAAATTGAGCAAAGGTGGGATCATTGAGGAAGTTGAAGGTTCGGAATGGCTTGCTCCAGTGGTCGCTGCACGCAAACCAAACGGCAGTTTGCGTTTGTGCATTGACTTGAGACAACTAAATAAGAGTGTTGTGGTGGACAGATACCCTTTGCCCAACATTACCGAATTATTAACATTACTTGATGGGGCACAGATTTTTAGTACGATAGATTTAACATCGGCGTATCACCAAATTGAGCTTGATGAGTCGTCTCGAGATTGTACCTCGTTTATTACTCCATTTGGTACTTTTAGATTTAGAAGAATGCCTTTCGGATTGGTGTCTGCATCCTCAGTATTTCAAAGGGTAATGGAAAGAGTATTAAAGAATCTCCCTGGTGTGTGTGTCTACCAAGACGATATATTGGTCTTTGCTAAAAATGATAGGGAACATGACTGTAGGTTGAGAGCTGTGTTAAAGGCATTGAGTGAGCACAATCTCACTATTAAAGTGGAAAAATGCACATTTGGATCCAACACCATTAATTATCTAGGCCATAGCATCTCAGGGGAAGGTGTGAAGCCAAAGTCAGAATTGGTTGAAACAATTAGAAATATGAGTTCTCCTACCAATAAGTCTGAGCTTATGAAATTTTTAGGCATGATTGAATATTATGCGAAGTTCATCAAAGGCTTTGCCTTAGCAACTGTAAATATGAGAAGGTTATTACGAAAGGGTGAGGAGTATTTGTGGTCAGGAAAATGTGAGGATGAGTTCGTGGCCATGAAGGAAAAGTTGGGATTAGCTCCTTCGTTGAAGAGTTTCAATCCTTCTGGAAAATCCATTTTGGTTACAGATGCGAGTGAGAAGGGATTGGGAGCTGTATTGAAGCAGAGTGGTGTTGATGGAATGAAAACTATCATGTTTCTGTCTAGAAGTCTTAGAGATCCAGAAACTCGATATTCAGTTGTGGAGAGGGAAGCTCTAGCAGTGTTTTGGGCGGTAAAAAAAAAACTCAAGAAGTTTCTGTGGGGTGTAGATTTTGAGGTCCATACGGATCATAAGCCTTTAGTTGAGATTTTCAGTAAGAAAGGTTTGGATCTAGTTTCTAGTAGAATTACCAAGTGGGTGATTGGCTTACAGGAATATAATTTCATGATCAAGTATATTCCAGGCATTGAAAATGGGGTAGCGGATGTTCTCTCGCGTTTGGTGCCTTCTGTCGGTTTCTGTGAGGATAATCCTGTGTATGATGAGGATGATGAAATTGTTTGTGTTGTAGACCAGGTTATCATATCGGAGGACAAGTGGTTGGATGAAATTAAGAAAGATTCAACTTTGTGTGAGGTTATGTCTTTGTTAAAGGCAGGGTGGTGTTCCAACAAAAATGTATCAGAAGATGTAAGATGTTTTTGGGGGGTAAGAAATGAATTGTCTGTGGATAACAATCTCTTGTTTAGGGGAACAAGATTGATTCCTCCCATTAGTTTAAGAAGGGAATTGGTAGACTCAGTACATGTGGCTCATTCAGGTTTATCTAAGTGTAAAGAAAGATTGCGTTTGTCTTATTGGTGGCCAGGTATGGACAGAATGATTGAGCGGATCATTAGGGATTGTGTGTCGTGTGCCATAAGTGATAAATCTAAGTGTACACATGAACAACCTTTGGTATTAAGGAAACGTCCTAATGGTCCTTGGCAGGAAATCGCTTTGGATATAGTTGGTCCCATTCATGGGAAAGAATCTCAAACATTCTTACTAGTGGTCATAGACATGTACTCTAGGTGGCCTGAAGTATTTTTTTTGTCACATGTCAACACAGGTTGTGTAATTGAGTGTTTGAAGTCTCTGTTTGCCAGGGAAGGTTTGCCTGTTTCCATTCTATCGGATAATGGTGTTCAGTTAATCTCAAGAGAAATGGAACAATTTTTGTCCTCTAAGGGTGTTGTCCATAAAACCTCTGCTCTCTATCATCCAGAGACGAATGGGATGGTAGAGAGATTTAACAGAGTTGTTAAGGAGACTATTGCCTTAGCGAAGAGTGTTGGGTTAGACTGGAAAAAAGAGGTTGTTGCAAAAATTGAGGAATATAGGTTGGCTCCACATGCAACTACAGGGAAAACTCCTTTCTTACTGTTTCGGGGTAGACTTCCCAACACATGTGTTGAACCATTTTGGGTTAATAAATACGAAATGCAAAAAGGAAAAGAAAAAGAATGTGATGGGGAGAAGATGTTGAGAGTTGAAGAGGAATAAGAAAAGAGTATTTTGATAGAAGACATGCTGTGAAGAAGACTGTGGTGCATGTTGGGGATTGGGTCAGGATTAAACGTCCTGGTGTACTAGGCGGCTCCATGTCCAAGTACATGAAACCAATTAAGGTGATTAAAATTTTTAACAATGCGATTCAAACCCAAGATCATCGCATTTGGAATTTAAATAGAGTAGCTGTGTGTAGGGGAACATTGGAATGTGGTGGTGACACTGTGTATAAGGGGAATGATAACACCTCTTCACATGATAGTAGTGGAGTGGGTGAGAAATTAAGTTGTTCAAGGAAATCTACCAGGGTGGTTGTGAAGCCTAGCTACTTGGCTGACTTTGTTTAATTTATTATACATGACATTCATTAGGATTGTATATTGTATGTAAAATTGTATTGTTCAAAGAGAGTTTTCCACTGTGGTTGAGAAGCCTATTTACTTGGCAGTCTTCATTTTATTTAATGCATATGATGTTTATTAAGATTGTATATTAAGATTGCTTATTGTTGTTCTGTATTTGGGGAAGGGAGATGTGTGGTATCTCATGTAAGGTGATGCTGGAGAGCTAGAGTTCTCATGACATCACTGTCTGATGTCATGGACTGTTCTGTGTCACAATGTTCTAGAGATCTTCAGTTATTAATCTGATGGCTGGTGGTTGGATGAGATCTTCCTTACTACAATAAATCTTATGGTTTATATCAACCTTTGATCCTGTTCTTATTCAAGATACTTCAACCTCCCCTTCCAGAAGGCATTCAAAATGCCCCTACACCATTTAGAATCAAAGTTAACCCATAATGCCATAAATGAGAACACTGTCTGACATCCGATTGGCCACTAGCCTTGCTGTAATGACCTCGCCCAGCTTGTAGAAACTACGCGTCTCTACCTTATGATCACATCCTTAAGTGTGGCGTTGTTGTAGGTCAGAGACAATCTGAGACTTTTCACTTCTGGTACACCAAAATTGAATGCACAATGCGCTATGTGCAAATGGTAAGGTGCTTGATGGAGCTCCATTTCTTTTAAACACCTTTGTATTTGTTTTGGTTGCAAAATCCTCAAACCTGAAATACTATGCAAATTCATGCTCTTCTCTAAAGACATTTTGCTGGCCCAAGAGGTCCCCCAAGGATCTATATTGAGCCCCACTCTATTTAATCTCTATATGGCCCCATTAGCAGAGATTGTGGAGAGTTATGGGATCAATATTATGTCATATGCGGATGACACGCAACTGGTGGTTTCCCTGTCTCAGTCTCCAGAGGTGGCAGCCAAATATTTCTCAAACTGCCTTCAAGACCTAGCACTCTGGATGACAAATAACTGTCTACAACTTAACAGCAGTAAAACTGAGCTATTGGTGGTGGGAAAGACACCCTCTATATGGTCCACTGCCTTGTGGCCACAGTCACTGGGCCCTACCCCCACCCCGAGCGATCAGGTTAAGTATCTTGAGGTGTGGATAGATTCTAAACTTTCCTTTGAGAGCCACACGAGAATGGTGGCAGAGAAGTGTTTTGGGATTTTAAAAGGTCTACGGAAGACTCTCGATGTGCTGCCTATCACAGCTAGGAAAACCCTAGTTCATGCATTAGTCACCTCTCACCTGGACTATGGGAACACTCTTTACTTAGGAGCAAGTAACAAATGCATACACAGACTACAATGCATTCAGAATCCAGCTGCACGCCTGATCTTGATGCTCCCGAGAAGATCCTCCTCTAGGAAGGCCCTCTCTGCTCTCCATTGACTCCCAATACGAGAGAGAATAATCTTTAAAACACTATGTATTAGTCATCGTATCTTGCAGAGGAAGGGGCCGAGTTATTTAGATAAGCTACTCACCCCATATATACCAACACGGCAGCTTAGATCATTCGGGAGTGGGCAGGTCACAATCCCCAGCGCAAGAAAAGCGAGAATGGGATCGCGCTCCTTCAGCTATATGGCCTCAAAACACTGGAATGCACTCCCTCTCTCTATGCAGAGTGAACAATCGGAGTCACTCTTTCGGAAGAAGCTGAAGACATGGCTCTTTCCGGAGTAAAGTTCTGAGGGGTGACGCGGTTAATACCTTTGCTCCCTAGAAGGCAGCTATACCGTAGCACGGGGACACACTAGCTAGTGTAACCAGGCACTTTACAAGTTTGTTTATTATTATTATTATTAGTGACTTGTTTCACCGGTGGAAGTGTATTTGTCATGCTGTTGCATTTTTATGGTTCAGACAGGTCCCTTTTCCTGATGCCTTTCTACCTTTTGTTTCCCTGCTGGTTTCATTATTTCTTCCCAACTCCATTTGCTTTTGCCTTCTCTGCCGAGGTCATATTCTACTGTGGCCAAACTGCCCATGCAGCTATGCCATTGCCAGACCGTCCTAATCTAGCACACCACTCCTTTGCCTATAGTCTATTCCTGTTTGTGCCTGTTTGGGCACAGAAGAACTTACATCCATGAACCCTGCTTTTTCTCGCCCTCATGTCCTTCCCTTCAACCTGGCCCTCACTGCCTCCCTCCCTTGTTCTGTTAACCTAAATGCATTTCTTCCAGAAGTTGTCCTGAATATCACTTACACACATGGACTATTTCTTTACCATTTCCGGGTGGAACTCTTATACCTTGGAAGGAGGGTTGTCTGTAGCTATTCTTGGGTTGCACCATCACTGCCTCTGGCTGGATCACAACAGCCACCTATTGATGACGTAGTGGCTGCCTCGGATTGAGCCTCTTTCCTCCTCTGGATGAGCTGCATGGATTATCTACTGAGTGTCGGTGTTTCTTTGTTCATCCCATTAAACCATCTTCTGGTGGTGGGTGTGGATTTCCATGACTTGTGCCTCATCCCTCTTGGATTTCATTGTCTTGTGCTGTTGCTGGTTCTATACGGACACCAGAGATCCTGTAGTAAAGTTTACCATAGGTTTGCGTGGTTTGTGCCTTCACCACTATCGGGTGGACTCCTTAGGCCAGAACTATTGGCTTTGTCAATCCTACGGTGTACGGTCCTTTAGAAGCCGCTCTGTCTATCCCTTTATTATCACAAACCTAATGGGAATCATGACACACATTTAGTAGTGCACATTGTGCCTGCAATGGGAGAAGCCCATCTCTCTCCTTCTCCAAGTGCTCTCATTAAACACATGACTTGCTGTGACTGCAGGTCACAACCCTCATTACTCAGGACTTTGAGAGTCCCCCACTGTTTTCTTAACTTGCAGTAAAATCGCATAACTCATTTTGTTTGCCATTACTATATATGCCTCTTGCAGTTATTAAATCGATGTGACCTCACTCTTTATGGCTACAGTGAGAGACATTTGCTGCCTCCTCATCTGAAAACTCAATTCAGGTCAACTGGTAAATTGATTTTCACCGTGTGCGGCTCTTTGGGGTATTTGTTTCAGGCCTGGCAAGCCAAAGGCAACAGCTTGATCTTAATCTGCAGGCGCGTTTGTTGTTCTATTCCATCTTTGATTCATGGGTGCCTTTGGAAGTGATTCAGTGTGGCACACGCACATTACTGCAGCTGGAAAAAGCAGCTTAGCAGCTGCATGAGGAACAGCGAGGCTTATCAATGCCCCAGTGTAGGCCCACAGCACCAGCTCCAGAACAAATATATCTTTGACAGGTGCAGGAGGGAGCCCCTGCAGGTGGCGCAATTACTGTAATAGACTTCACCTTTTACACATGAAGTCATCCAATGAATGAATTATTTTCTGGAATATTTTTAATTTTGTGACATTATATTATATATCTACATAAAGCTTACACCTGTTATTCGGCCTCACGTGATGGTTCTGTACTCAAGGGTTAACGCTGGTCTTTCTGTTGGCGTGTACATTATACTACACAGACTGTGCAGATTGTCGGTGTATTTATTCAAGCATTTTTATTTGGTCGTTTGAAATGTGCTATGAGTGGCCATTTGTTCTCTCTTTGCAGCTATACGGTACTGACAGAAATACAGATTTATGAAACAAGCCTCCAATGCATTCCCTCACTGGCAAATATTGCACCAGCATAAGCGGCTCAGTAAATCTTTACCATGGCTAAAAATGCACTGTAAATTCATTCAAGGGCCGTTGAGGGTAGATTTTCAATCAATCAATCAATCAATCAATCAATCAATCAATCAATCAATCAATCAATCAATCAGAGTACTTGTAAAGCACGCTACTTACCCGTGAGGGTCTCAAGGCACTGAGGGAGGGTGGGGGTTGGGGGGGTGCTGCTACTGCTCGAAGAGCCAGGTCTTGAGGAGTCGTCTGAAGGCAAGTAGGTCTTGGGTCTGCCGTAGGTGGGTAGGGAGGGTGATCCAGGTCTTGGCGGCGAGGTAGGAGAAGGATCTACCGCCGGAGGTTGTTCGTTGGATGCGGGGAACAGCGGCGAGGGCGAGGCTGACGGAGCGGAGCTGGCGGGTGGGGGTGTAGAAGCTGAGTCTGGTGTTCAGGTAGGCTGGTCCGGCATTGTGGAGTGCTTTGTGTGCGTGGGTGAGGAGCTTGAAGGTGATCCTCTTGTTGACAGGGAGCCAGTGTAGGTCTCTCAGGTGGGGGGTGATGTGGCTGGATTTATCCCTGTTTTTTGGAATCCACTTCTGATCTTTGACTCTGAACTTCTCTCCTCGATGTGAACCTCTGAGAAGTTCCTGCTTTGTTTTGTTCCTCTCACCATCCACCAGGCCATGCAGGGGCAGAATCAGCAGTTGAGAGAGTCGAGGGTGGTGGTACCTGCTCCATTGCACGACACCTGTGGGCTTCAAGAACCCTTCCAGAGCATGTGCATCATAATAGCCGCATGTATGACCTTAATTCATTACCAGCATCATGGAGAGTTCTAGGAGTCCAAACCTGACGTCCCTCTGTTTGAGAGATGGTTGCAATACTAGGAATTTCTTGTGAGTGGCGTGGGTTTCATTGGAGGAAATTCTGCTAATGTAATCCTTTGTCTTCCCTTCTGGTATGAGCTATGTTTCTTGGCTTCTATAGCAATTTGTCTCTCCTGGCTGTGATGACATAGGCTTACCATGATCAGGCTGAGTGAGTTTGTATGTTTTGAATGCAGAGTTGTACCCTATGGACCTATTAAAACTCAAGTGGTAGAGAGTATGTCATTTCCAGGATATCCGGAATCAACCTGGCAAGGAATGAGCACTTGTTGTCTGCCTCTTCCTTCTCGGGATAACAAAGATTTCAACACTGGATCATGTACTGAGGTTTTCCAAGGCCATCATTCTCCTATGTAGATTTCACATTTCGTATAGTGCCAGTAATTTCCCAAATAGCTTTTTGGTGTTACATTGATATCTAGGAAGTGCAAAGGGGATGGATTTGACAGCCCGTTGAGTTTCCATGGTGGTTTGTTCGACAATACCCATATAGAGCTTTATTGCTTGCAGTTTCTGAAAGGGGCAAGTCCAAGGTATCATTTGGGACAACCATAGTCAATGAGGTGGTTTCTGAGTTTTTAGTCTTTTTGGGCAGGGCTTCCGAGAAGAACAACTGATATGGTGCTTTGGAGCCCGACAATGGTGTAGACTGCAGCAAAATCCAATCAGGGCTAACAGTAGGAAATCCGCCTTGGCACATTACAGACAGACTCTGCTCTCGTTCATTAATTGACCACAAACAATTTTTTTGTATTATAACAATATAATTAAGAGTCGGTGCTTGGGGAACTTCCAATCCTTCATATCCCCCTCGAGTTTGTGTAACTCACTAGATCTCCAAATAAAAAATCGATCACAATGACACATTGCCAAAAAGAATTGTTCGTCCCACTAGTGTAGGTTCTGTATGGACAAATCATGTGAATAGCCTACTGCTCGGTGGAACCATGCCATTCATGAAATCAAGGAGAAGGCATTAGTGTTTCAAACAAATAACTACTCAGGCACTGTGCTGTGAAAATTTACAAAGTGATCTGCCTTTAAATCAGCCTTGCTACGTTCCATTGAATAAGTTCAATAGACAGCAAAATATGTACCAACGATTGACAAAAAGGAATTGCGCTAAGCAAAGTTCATAATACAAAGCACAAATGTAAATGGTAAACATAAAAATCCTCCAAATAGCTTTTAAAAGAACCAAGCACAGATCAGGAATTGACCTAAAGAAAGTGTTGTAAAAGTTTCTGTTAGATAAACCAGTACGATGACAATAATGCACTTTCAGGTCTGCTGACCCAAGAGCTATTTATGAAATAGATGTGGATGATGAACTGTTTTATACATAACTACAAGCTAGACAACCAAAGCAAGACTAGAGAGAGTAAAAGGGCAATTTCAGCAAGTGCAAGTGATCTGCTTATTAAATGGAATCTGCTTTGATGCAGTCCATGGTCGGCCTTTTCTATTTAAAAATACACTTTCTAGTAACACTTGAGAAGCCCAGTGACATGGTACTCTTTAACACAGCTCTAATGATAACATTTTGTTTTAAGTAGCACTCCTTATCGACCTTCTGCCACTTATAAAATCTGTAAGGAATATCCAATTCTTAGGATTTTTCTATTGCCATACATAGATATGTTTTGGTATATCTATTTTGTAAAGTGCAACAATCCCACCTGAAGGTGTTTCTCGGTCCTCTTCAAATATCACATCTACTCATTAAAATAACCAAGTTTCTTGCAATTTCTTAAATTCTATAGATAAAGATAGAGAAAATCTCAAATTTCTGTTACAGAGGTAAATTGACAAAAATGGTGTCCCTCCCAAGTGAATATATGCATGTACAAATGCGTGATTATCAAAACAATCTCGTTGATCACCTATTTGAGCATACCAAATGAATTGATGTCTTCCAAAGAGTGATCCTCACATTACTGTCTCTTTTTTGCTAAAACTCTGTCCATCATTGTGGGACTTGGCCCTTTTTGCAGGGTCATTCCAGAACTTTTTGCCTTCCTCCTGTATTTTTCCTGACCTGTTGTTGGAGGTTTTATGACTCTGGGCACTTTTCCACTGCTGATCAGTGCTAAAGTGATTATGCTCTCTTTTGTAAATTGTGTTATGGATTAGTGTTTCCATGATTGGCTATTTGATTTACTTGCTAGATCCTAGTACAGTGCACTATGTGTGCCCAGGGCCTGTAAATCAAATGCTGCTGGTGGCCTTGCGGCACTGATTGTGCCACCCACAAAAGCAGCTTGTAAAATGTGGCTTATGCTTGCCATTGCAGAGCCTGTGTACAGTCTGGGACTGCCATGTCGACTTGGCAAGTGCACACACTTGCCAGTCCCCAAACCTTCCCTTTTCTGAATTTTAGTCACCCCTAAGGCAGGCCCAAGGTACCCCTGTGGGCAGGGTGCATTGTATGTGAAAGGTAGGACATGCCTTGATGTGTGTGGCACGTCCTGATAGTGAAATACTGCCAATTTCGTTTTTCACTATAGGATAGGATAGAATGGGTAATGTGTTTATAACATCTTATAAACATAACTGACCCTGGGAACAAGATAGAAAAGAAAAGTTCAGTCTGCATGAACTCAGAATGTTAAAGTGCATCATCTAGTGTGGGATATTTTTACATTCTGTGTTTGAAAATACCACTTTTAGGGCCTCATGTAGGAAGCCCAATACCGGTCGGTAACGGCCGATTTTCGGTAAATATACCGTTACCGACCGGTATTTGGGCTTTTGAGATGTATGGGCTCATTTCATGATTCGGTATTTACCGAATCGGTAAAATTACCGAATCGGTAAAATTACCGAATCGGTAATTTTACCGAATCGGTAATTTTACCGATTCGGCAAATACCGAATCATGAAATGAGATGTAGGGGGAGTGTGTCGTGGGTGTGGGGATTCGTTATTTACCACCAACTAAAGGTTGGTGGTAAATGACGAATAGGTGAAAAAAAGCATTTTTGTGCACGTCATTTTTTGTGCAGACATACATGCTCTCAGGGCATGTATGTGTGCCACATGTGCACACATGCAGGAATCAGGGGTGCAACAGGGTGTCAATGTGACACCCTGCCACCCTTGAATGTGCTCCCCCCATTACCGAATCGGTATTTACCGATTCGGTAATGAGGCATACCATCCCATTGAGAAATCAATGGGAAGGTATGCCTCATTACCGAATCGGTAAATACCGATTCGGTAATTACCGAATTTTCCGAATCGGTAATATATACCGACTTTTTACCTACATTGCATTTCCACTTCATAAATACCGATTCGGTATGATTCGGTATTTATGAAGTGGTAAATGTAATTTACCTACATGAGGCCCTTAGAGAGTGGGTATTTTCTTGCCTAACCATCCAGTGTGCCTCTGCTAGGTTTGTGTATTGCATGTCTGGCTTTTGTATGACAGGGGCTGGAGAAGGGCAGTGGCTCCAGAAGTCTGATGAGTCAGGGCTGGGCTGAATAGGGCTGGGCTGCATTTAGAGTAGGGGGAGGAGATTTCCTTTTCACCTGAATGGGCCTGGTCTGCCTTTAACAATGATGTCTCCACCTCCTGCCAGGAAGCTGCACCAGTGAGGACAGAACTGGTTTTGGCTGGGTACAGACACTCTCTGCCTTCAGAGAACACAGGATTTGTGTGTATAAAAAGTGGGGCCCAGACCCCATACTTTTAGATCACTTCTGGGAAATCAAGAGGAAACCTTTGCCAAGGAGAAGAGCCGGAGAAGCTGACGAGGAATACTGCCCCTGTGCTGCCAAGGAAAGGAGAAAAAAGACTTTGCTTTGTCACCTGCTTGAAGAAAAGATCTCCAATGGCTTGAAACTGAGCTTGCCTCCTGTTCTGAAGTCTCAGGAACACAAAGACTTCACCCCTTCGGTCTCCCTGCATCTGGAACTGCTGTTTCAGCTGCTACAGAAGGAAATTGCAACACCGACGCCGGTGAGCGACACCGCAACCTGCACCGAAGCCGTGAGCGCTGCTCCGACTTGCGACGTAGGCCTGACGCCTGTTGCCGTGCCGCATCGACTCCGAGCCGACTTCATCATCGCGGAGCCGATCCTCAACGTGGGTGATCCCCGATTCCATTGTCATCGCGCCATTGTAAGGAACAGTGGTTGGAGCGCCATCGTGACGTCATCTCCCCGACGCAGTAAGGAACCGTCGTCACGCCTCCCCTGCGCTGCAGTAAGGAACAGAGGCTGCACCTCCCCTGGGGTCGTAAGGAACTGATGCCGCGCAGCACCTACGAAGCTGCAACTCCCTGAAGCCTTGAACTGTCTTTGTTGTCATCAATTCCAAGGTACTGTTCTTTGTGGTTCTGCTTGACTCCGGGCCCGACGCCGCGCACCTCACCTTCGGCGCCATACTTTGCGATTTCCACTGGGCACGACGTCGTTATAACTCCAAGTGGAGTTATTTGTTGCTACAAGCTTCATTTTTGTGAATAACCTATTTTTGAGGATATCTTGATACCTGTACTGTGGATTTTTGTTGTTTGGTCTTGTTTTGATTTAGATAAAGATTATTTATTTTTCTAAACTGGGGTGGTGTCTATTTGTAGTGTTTTCACAGTGTTACTGTGTGTGTTCACAAATGCTTTACACACTGCCTCTGAGATAAGCCTGTCTGCTCGTGCCAAGCTACCAAGGGGGTGAGCAGGGGTTATTTTAGGAGTGTATCCCCCTTACCCTGACTAGAAGCAAGGGCCCCTATTTGAACAAAGGTACCTACCTCTAACAACTAGAGACACCCATTTCTAACAGTCATCAGTCCAGTTAGAATATCAAAAAGCATATGTATACTTTTTGATCAAATTACTGCCACTCATGAACTAAGTGAATGACACCTTGAAACCTTTAACTGCACACCTTTAAAAAGTCACTATATGTGAGATTGCATTAAGTGATGTTATTGTAGAGACTTTCATCAAGTCTTCAACTTTCTATACCTTATAATCCTCCAATAACAGCATGAGTGGTCCAAAGTGCTGCTGCATGGCAAATCATCACAATTAAAAATCATAGTAAATATTAACATGTCACAGCAAGTATCTTTATTAGTTATCAGTTACGGTAAGGTTCAAGTTTAAAGTGGATTTCCTAATACCTTGTGTACATGTCTGTACAAAAATACACACCTGCGCGGTATGTTCATCATTGCCATCCATCTTGAACGCTTTGCTCTGCCAGTTGTGTTCTTCTCGATGTCCTGAGAGTCTGCTGTGTAGTCGAACTTAGGTATCAGTTATGTGTCGCAAGCCACTCTCTCATTAACCAATTCAACTCCCTCCATTAATCACATGCACTAGTACTGTTTTCGAATATTTGAGTAACAGTTTCAGTGTTGTTTCTATTTTACATTATAAACCATGTCTCACAGTGTGCTCTCTGTTGGTTTGCTATTTTTTTTTTATGAGAATAGCTTGGATTTGATTCAGTGCTCAACATTTATTGCACAGAATCTGACATAATTTAGAGAATAAGCATCATGAGCATCATATTCAGATGCAATTCTATCAAACACATACACTTCCTTTGATTCACTTTAATCACATTATTCTTTCATGATTATACACAACAGTTAGAGTTTACTACCCCAGGACAGTATGAACTAGTGAAATGGGTAATGCCACATGTTTAAAGACTATAGCAATGTCCATGGTCCGCTAAAGCCATTTGAGTGCCAGCCAGAGATGTCAACTCAGAAAGGTACTTAAATTGTCCCCAAAGTGGGTATTCTAGCAATAGGGAAAGGCAGGTCCTGAGGTTCAAAGAAGAAGCAATGTGGTCTTAATGACTCTAAGGGATCAGTCAGTTGAAGGCTTTGCTTTAGATGCCTCCAGTATGGTCGGAACTTCAAACTCTTCTGAGCCTAGAGAAGGACTATTTAGTCCATGTGATGTAGTGCACTTTCACATGAAATCTGCCCAGGCCTCAGCATCAAATATAGGTTTGCATTCTACCACTTCTTTAATCACGGACAAGCACAAATCATGAATTCAACTTCTCAATGTGCCAAAGGATTGTGAGACACGGGGTTCATGTTTCAAAATGACTGTTCTATGCAGGCAAAAAGCAGACTGGGAAGGTGTCTCTCCTACAAGAGTTGTTCAACGGAGACATAATGAAATGCAATCTCTTTGCATAGGCAGGATATTTGGAAGAGTAAGTTATGTCTCTGACTACAGTAGTCATCTCCCCTACTCAACCTTCACACATTCCAAAAGGCTCAAAGCTTCACACCTAAAGAAGCCCACAATGAGGACAGTGCTACAGATGAAACTACAAAAGGTCGTCCACATTTGAGGTAGAACTGTGGCTATTTCAAGTGACTTGCAAAAATAACCAGAGAACCTTTCAACAAACAGACAGGATGTCCTCACATCTTACCATCAGTTGCATCTTAACCTCAGAGAGAAATACTTGTTTTCAAGTGTTGCTAGGGCACAAGTATCTATAAAGTTCTATAGTGTCCGGATGAGAGAGAAATGTCTATGAAAACAATGGTCAAGGTAGATGTAAAATTGACGACATCCCTAAACTTTGCGTATTTACTTCGGGTGTACAAAATTTTAATTCTGCCAGCGGCGCTTTGGAAAGGTAACAAACTTTGCAACGTTATGAAGTTGCAAAGTTAATAACTTTTGCAAATATTTGCCTGCTGGAGAAATTCCCTCAAAGCGATTATAGCAGGAGAATTATTCCACTTTATTATAGTGCAGATTTCCCCACAAAGAGTAGCTTTTTGCTAAACATTTCACTCTGTATGTACTTGTTAAACGTTACCAACATTGTGAAGTTGACAGAATCTAACACAGCTACACAAATCGGTGAAGTTGAACTTTCCTCACTTCGCCTACGACTTCTTTTGACCTAAAGAAAAATGTGAATTATTTTTGCAATAATAGACTATGGGGCCGATTCACAGAACTAACTTAAGACAAAATCCTAAACTTACTACTTTTGGTATTCACAGAAGTTAGGATTTTGTCTTAAGTTTGACTTAAGACAAACTTAAGACAGACTTAAGACAGACTTAAGACAGACTTAAGACAAACTTAAGACAAACTTAAGACAAACTTAAGACAGACTTAAGACAGACTTAAGAGAGACTTAAGACAGACAGACAAACTTAAGACAAACTTAAGACAAAATCCTAACTTCTGTGAATACCAAAAGTAGTAAGTTTAGGATTTTGTCTTAAGTTAGTTCTGTGAATCGGGCCCTATGTATTCAGTAATTGTACATGTGGAGTCAAGACTATTCATCTTTTTTCCAACTACCATTCCCAAGAACAGGATTGAGCATTTTTTCTCAACTGTCTGACCCTTATTAGCAGAATTACGGTATACCTGAAATATGAGGGTATGACCAAATCTGAATTCGGACCTTTGCGTGAAGAATGCCCCCCTAATTTTTACCGCAGCCCGGCATATTTCTTTGGTAATACCTGAAGAAATATTCAGTTGAAAGAGACCCCAAAATGGATTAAAAATATGCGGGAATTTGTACGCAGAATTCAAAAATCAGAAGTTATCTCCTATTCCAAAAGTTCTATGCTCATAATCCTGCAGCCCATAATTACCAGTCTCCGCAACATTGATAATTTAAGATGCTGAATTACCTATGTTTTTTTCTAAACTTTTGTAAATATGGCCTCTTTAGCTTCGAAATATCTGAGACAAATGCTGCTACTCTGTAGAATGAGGTGGCTCACAGTTCGTGCATTAGGGGCTTTTAGTAGGTTTGGAAAAACATTTATAGTTCAAAGGTAGGCCGCATTCATTGTTAGGTCTTGTGCGCTGTCTCTTCGAAATCTTTTGTTTCTATTTTTTTTTTTTTGCAGATTTATATAGCGCGAACTCGACCCGAAGGTATTGGAGCGCTTTACATGAGCACCGTATTTACATTACACATTCAGGTACAGGGAGATTAAGTGATTTGCCCAGAATCACAGGATGTGGGCACGACCCCGAGGCTCGAACCCTGGTTGCCAGCACCAAAGTCGGCAGTCTAGCCGACGGACCACATCCTCTCCCCAGCCGACGGACTGGTGATTTAGGAGTTCCCAACGCTTACCATTGGTTGGCTTCATTGTCACTCTCATTTACTTCTTATTGGTCAGCTGCCGTAGGTTTCCTTCTTCATAATGACTTTGTACCTCCCCTGGTGCATATTAGCATTACTTGTGTCCTTCCACTGCACATTTTATTTATGTGTTGCTGTTTTCTTTGCGTTTAAGCACCCTACCAGAATGTTTCTTCTTCAGCTGGCTACCTTGTTTACGCCTCCCTCCCCCCCTCCCACCACCCGTGTTGGCTGGCCACCTATCCTTGGCCATGTTGCTTACCCCTCTCATTGTTGTTCATGTTGCCTTTCTACATCAATGAAAGATCCTCTGTTAAAGTGTATTCTTTTTGTTCATTCTTCATTTCACATGTGGGAAGAGATATTTGCAGCCAACGTGTTTCACCAACATATGGCTTCTTCAGGGCATCCAGGAGTATCCAAGCAAAGGTTGCCGATTCCAAAATACCCTAGCAAAGGTCAATCATTCAGATGTTTGTCTCTGATGAAAGAAAACACAGGTGTTCAATTGAATGTATGATGTTACTACGCCATCCATTACCCCGCAGCAGGTTACAACGCGGACGTTTCATTGTCAGCGTTGTTACCACGCATGGCTTTACATCGCTGTTTCTACGACTTGCGCTAGATGGCGAGCTGGACTTAGGAATAGTATAAATTACTATTCCTACTCCAGTTAGCGCAACAGCAGGGAATGTGTTGGATTTAAAATCCAACACATTCCCTTGTGTTGCGCGCCATCTAGCGACACTTGCGATGTAATGCCATGCATGGTAACAACGCGGACGATGTAACGTCCGAGTTGTAACCTACCCGTATTACCAGCGTTGTAAACGCTGTTTCCCGTTCAATTAAACCACTTTCTCGTCGATGCTCACACTTAAAGCATCTTCAACATTCTATTGCGTCCGTAAAGATTGGATACCAACACGTCCTTCACAATGCTATGTGTGACTTGTTTGAGTCATAAACACAGAGTACTTCAACCGTATTGCACATGTGTTTGTGACTGCTAACCAGAAACTGAGTACAATCAGAACAAAAGGCTACCATCTGTACTTCTCCCTCTGCCCCCGCCTCGTCCGTGTTGGTCTGCCACCCTCTCTTGTCCATGTTACTGGCACCATCCATTGTTGTCCGTGTTGCCGCTTACCAAAAAACCCTCCCTCCTTCCATTATTATCTGTGTTGTTTCTTGCCCCCAGTCCCTCTGACCCTCTGTTGTCTTCCAGCCTCCCTCTATTCTCTAGTGTATGTGGACTTGCTCCCAGCCCTTACCTTCCTTCCTGCATTGTTCATGTTTCCCCCACTTGCCTCCCTCCCTCTGTACAGCTTACCACCCACTCTTCCTATGTTGCCTTCTGCCCCGTCCCAGAATGTTGCCTCCCGCCTCCCCTCCTTGAGGAGTGTCTCCCGCCTCCTACTCCTCTGTGTTGCCTCCTGCCTGCCCCACTGCAAAAACAAAACAAAAAAGTGTTCTACCCTGGCCAACCTTGGCCACGTCATAGCACTTTTTCTAACACCCTCAGTTGTTTGTGTTGCCCTCTGGAGACCCTTTCTCCCTCCGTGTTGACCCTGTCCAACCAGTAATAAAAGAAGCACTATGATGCAGCCAGCGCTGACCATGTCATAGCGCTTTTCTTCTTTTTACTTTCAGCCATGACACGCAGCTGGCACGCTGCTGTACAACATGGCTAAAAGACATTGACAAAGCCAAAAGCCCTATTATATGCGAGACCTATTGGCTTTGCAAATGCTTGTTGTAATTGAGCGTTGGACCAGTGCTTCTCAGACGGATAATGTAGCAGATGTTTCTTGGTTGTTTCTCCTTAGATGACTGAGATTTTTTTCTTTGTTATTTAGAAGCTCGTGAACTATCTGATTAAATATGTGCAGATCTATTCTCAGTGTAAAGTGACATGACATGTTTTAGTAACATTTATCTGAGAACATTGCCAGTCTACAAACCTTGCATGGGCTCCTAATGATGCGAGTGTGCTTTTGCTCTTCAAGTAACCTACACACGACGTGATAAAATGGAAAAGATAACATGCCAAGGAGGCAGAGAATGTTGGCCAGTATATAAAAGGATGATTGGTACATTTAATGTCTGCCGATTTCGTACATGCCACTTTACCTGCGTCAAAGATAGGGGTCTATTTCACTAAATTAGAATCACATGTGCTGCCTGGAATACATTAAGACCTCTTAATGTAGTGAGGGTGAAAATGTAGCAAAGCCGAGGGCCTCCAGGCTCTGGTTACAAGGATTTGTGTTATTTTTATGGAATGGAAAAGTATGGGATATGTATGTTTAAGGGAACAACGCCAAGTTCTTGCTGGCAACAGGTATAGCACGCGCAATTATTTTCTGCATGATTTAAGAATGCATTATGTGAAAGCAATATAAATGGAGGTGAAATGGTAAAACACTTCCACAAAAGAATGCTTAAATGCATAGTTTCATTGTAAAAAGCAAATCTGTCAAGGGTCAAACTTCATTGCTGATTCAAAACTTTCAAGGAATACATGAATGGGGTGTAGAGACAGGCACATTGAAAAACAATCTGTTATGCTTTAAATAAAGACAGGTAATTGCCCAGTGTAGTTAATGTAACAATTACATTTCACCAGGAATATTAAATATATCTAGAAATTACATATTGAGTCCTCAGGGGTGTGGTGGGGGGGTTGGCTGGGGATATTGCATTGACAACAGGCCACCAAACGTGAAATGGTTAATAAATTTGGTTGGATCTGCAGTAAATGAAAAATATGTTCATATTTTATTTTTGTTTGGCCATATTGTAGGGTGATTTATAAGAGTAGTCACAACTGAATTCTCCAGCTGCTTGGAAATATGTTCTAATAATCATCCATGCACCACTCATGCACTCAATCAGTCATCCATGCTCCACTCATGCACTCATTCAATCAATCATGTACCACTCATGCACTCATTTGATCGTCCATGCAACACTCATGCACTCATTCAATCATTTATCCACCACTTAAGACTCATACTAATATCCGTGCACCACTCATGAACTCATTCAGTCACCCATGCACCATCTCATGCAGTTATTCAATCATCAATGCACCACTCGTGCACTTAGTTAGTCATCCATGAACCACTCATGCACTCAATCAATCATCCATGGTCCACTCATGCACTCATCCAATTATTCATGTACCACTCATGCACTCATTCGATCCACCATGCACCACTCATGCACTCTTTGAATCATTCATCCACCACCTGACTCATACTAATATCCATGCACCACTCATGAACTCATTCAGTCATCCATGCACCACTCATGCAGTAATTCAATCATCCATGCACCACTCATGCACTCATTCAATCATCCGTGCAACACTCATGCACTCGTAACATCCATTCAGCACCCTGGCTCCAATTCTAATATACATTCACCACTTATGCTCTCATTTAATCATCCATGCACCAGTCATGCACTCATTCAGTCATCTATTCACCACGTATTCACTTATTCAGTGATCTATACAGCACACATGGACTCATTGAATCACCCATACATCACTCATGTACTCATTGAATCATCCATGCACCACTCATGCTTTCATTCAGTCATACATGCACCACTCATTCAATAGTGCATACTTCACTCATACAGTCATTCAAACACCATGCACCACTTAAACTTCATTCTCTATTCCAAACACGCCTTCTTTCACTTACACAGCATACTTTATCTTTTTTTAACTGTAACTTGTGGTTCTAACTAGATCCTTTTTATTACGTCTGCTTTTTTTGTTGTTTTTAAACTTTTAGTTTATTTTGCTGAAAATCAAACAGCAGCAAGAGGTGCAAATAAAAAATTAACAGTTGTGGTGGCTTGCTAAATTATGCATAGCTGTAATGGATTGCTTGCCAGCACTTATTATCATCCCACAATTCATGCAGTAGAGTGCCATGCGTTGAAACTCCACTGCAAGATCTTGTGAATTTGTCTGCACCTTTGAGGGATCTTTTGAACAGGTACTGTCACTGCAGCAAATGATAAAGATATTCCTCCAGCTTCTCTTTCTTTTCTTGCTAACCTTAGTTGCTTCACATGATAAGTTTTTAAATGATACAGCATGGAAGTTGTTCCACACCTGTATTTTTTATTTGAGCCTCGTGACAAGGTTTTTTTTACAAATAGAGCCTTTCACAGGTGCAATAGTTCTGGACTCGCTGGATGGAATTGTAAAGAAGTCCCATGCAATACTGGATTTTCTTTGAGCACGTTCTTCATCCTCAGAGTCTTTCCCTACTGCCTCCTGGACATCCTCATCCAACTCCTGTGTCACTTAGCCCTCCTCAGGTGCTCCTGTAGCCATTTTGCAGTTCAAAAAAAGCAAACAACAAACTCTGCAGCTTTAAAGAACAGCCACTACCTTTGATTCTCAGGAAAATTAAAGGAAGCTGAAGAAAATACATATGGGTGGGGTATTCCTTTTAGGATACGTGAAAGATATTTTATCCAATCAAATCACCTTGTGTCCTTCACATGACATTCACAATGATCATCATCATCGCGAATACCGGATATCCCAATAGCTTTTCTCTCAGGTTACAACCAGCCACAGCATTGACGTTTGTGCGTGGATTCAAATCACTAGATATACATAACCTTTTTTTCTTCTATACTCAAAAACTACTGAACAGATTTATTCTAAATTGCAAAAGCAGTCTTTCTGGACCAAGATCTAGCTTTCTGCCAAATTTGGTGTACTTCTGTTCAGTGGTTCGGGCTGTAGTCATGTCTAGAACTCTCTATAGGAAATTTAATGGGGAAAGTGAGTTTTAGGATTCCTCTTTTTTAAGCCCCCACTTGACGAATCAACCTGAAAGTTTCCAGACAGCAGCTGAAATGACTGCAACACTAGTTTTGAAAATGTTGTGATGATTTGTCAAACAGCGTCAAAGTTATTAGCAAAACAAAAACAGTTTTCACATGTAACTACCCCTTCTGTTCCTTTCAGTAGGTCTCACACTGCAGGAGTGCTGAGGTATCTTTGTGCCCCCCCTTTCTCTATCACTCTGCAAACATGCCTCCTGGTGCACTAATAGTTGGTGGATGACGTTACCTTGGCTGGTGAGGGTCCTTGGGGGCAGGCAACCCCTTCTGTTACCTCTTTAAGTCCCACACAGCAGGATCGCTAATATGTCTTCAGAGGCCATGTCCCCTTTCTCCACCACTCTGCATACGTGCCTCCTGGTGCACTACTGGTTGAGGAATGAAGAGCTCTTGGATGCTGAGGGACCCAGGGGACCAAGAAGCCCTACTGGTACTTTCTGTAAGTCCTACATGCAGGATCCCTAAGAGCTGGTCAGAGGTGCCTACCCTTTCTCCACCATTCTGCAAGCACCATTACTACTTAAAAAACCACGAACAGTCACTGAAAAAACACAGGTTAGAGGGACCTTATAGTTAGGAAATAGAATTAAAAAAAACTTAGAAACTCACTGAAAAAAAGAAAGCTTACAGGGACGATATAGTTAGGCTCATATTTTACACACACAAAACCATAGAAATTCAGCAGTTATAATTATTTGAGCTAACTATAACTTACACTTCTTAAATGCACTGCTTATGATCTCACTGTTGGAAAGTGGATTATTGGTTGGGGCAAATGCCGGTCTGCCACTGGCAATAAGGCCTCTAACACAGTATAGTGCTCAGAATAGGTCTTAGAAAATTATTCCTATGCTCAATCCTTGGTAATGTGGCTGCGAGCAGGCATGCTTAACTTCAAAGACAGGTATGTAAAGCATTTAAAAACCCTAATTCAGTAAATAATTAAGACACAACACAAAATAAAATCCAACACCAATTTATAAAAATAGGAAATTCTTTTATCTTTTTAATGACACCAAAACGAAAAGAATCCACTGTAGGGAACCAGAGATATGAATTTTTAAAGATTAGTCACTTTCTAGTGCTTAGAAACCAACAGTGCCCCTTTTAGTCATTTTGTGGCCTCTGACAGGGACACAGTCACCTATAGGAATTGTTCTGGAGGATCTCTCACCACTCTTGTGCAGCTCCCTCCAGCAGGCTGGGTCCAGTTAGAAAGCCTTACTGAAGTTCTTCTTGCAGGTCCCAAAGTATCCAACACACAATCCAAGGTTCTGGAATCTCCAAGAGGGTCCTTGAAAGTGTGCGACTTCAATTCCCACAATCCACTTGAACAAAACCCTAACAAATCCACTGGTAGTACTCCAGGCTGCGGATTTTTTGTGGTGATGTCCAGATGAGTTCTGTTATCTGTAGCTTGCAGGGAGTCCACTCATTAGTCCTTTTACAGCAAAGTAATCCACAGGCTGTAGTTGCAGATGGTGCAGAAGGTGCAGTCCTTTGGAAATGCACATCAAAATTCCAGCATGGCCAGTCTTAATTTTCAAGCAGCAGATCTGAGAGGCACTGCCCCTCTCAGATACTTAATCAGTGTTCTTTGTGGTCAAACAGGAGGGCACTCCTGTCCAGTGAGCTGCAGGGTTCCACCCAAAGGTCTGACCACTTCCTGCAGAGTGTGGCAAAAATGCTAACCCAGAAACCCCTATTCTTCCAAAATGTAATATGGCAGAATTTTCGGCAGAGAGAGAAGAGATGGCTAGACACACCCCTAGGATGGCTATTCTCCGTAGTCTCTCCCCCTTGCATCTGCTCCTTCCTTCCTTAAGCCTAGCATCTGGCTGTAGGTAAACAGTTTAAAGTTGTAAATTACACTGAGGCCTTCTCTTTTCTTTGGTTTACGACTCCTCTCCCTACTGCGGCATTACTATGTCCAGGAGTCTCTCCTCCCCGAGAGGCTTCCTAGCCCCAGGGGTCAATTATCACCTCTTCAAAGCAGCCAGGCTCACCCACTTATCTCTGACCAATGAGGGCACGGCAGTACAGGATTGAATAAATCTTATAACTTTTTGTCAGTAAATTTTACCATGAATTCAACAATACCATATTGTTGGATTTATCATTACCATCCTACTGAGTCCTTTAATCCTAGTTTTATGACTTTTCTTTCTCCAGTTATTAACTAATAACCTTTTCCAATGTTAACCTATGACATGGGATTTGCAATGGGAAAAGTGACTTGGGCCATTTTTCCAGCAAAAGGGCTTCTAAAAACATATTTTATAAGTACGCTACATATATATATATATTACCTACTGGCGATAGCCAGTAGGTAGTTATAGTTAGGACCACGTTTCCATAGGAAAACCTCAACATTCTATTTTGAATAACTTTGGCGCCGGTCGACGAATCCTCGCAAATTTTTCAAAATAGGTGGGGCGCTACGCTCCGCTCCTACCCTGAAAGTCTCGGGGGGATCCGTCAAGCGGGGGCTGAGATAAAAGGGGGGTCCCAAAACGCGTTTTTCCCATGCATTTTTCCATAGGACCTTTAGAACGAGCTACAGCCCGAACGGCTGAACAGAATTACTCAAAATTTGGCAGAGAGGTAGTCCCTAGGTCAAGGAAGTGCCTTTTGTAGGTTTGGTGTAAATCTGTTCAGTAGATTCTGAGAAAATAGCCTTTAAATCAATATATATATCTGAGCCAGCTTACGGTACGCTTACCGTACGCTTACGGTAAGCGTACGGTGGCGTGCGCGAGCGCGATTCTGATTGGCTCTTAGATCTTAGTAAACATTCGAATCGGCCGAAACCAGGAAGCGGCGGCCGCCATTTTGTCTCTCGCACTGAGAGTGATTTTTAAAATATCAAGCCCAAAAACATGTAAAGGGGCTGTTTTGACAACTCCCTCCCACATAGTCATGTTGAGGGAGTCCACAAACATCCCCCAAGTGCAAAAACGGTTTTATTTTTTTTTCGGCAATTTCGCGGGGTACGCTTACCGTACGCTTACCGTAAGCGTACGGTAAAAAAATAAAAATAAAAAAAACACTATCCACACTTACCCCACCCCCTGTGCTTTTGGTGGCCGGAGGCCACCAAAAGCACAGGGCTTATGTTAAGGGCAAAAAACACTATCCACACTTACCCCACCCCCTGTGCTTTTGGTGGCCGAAGGCCACCAAATGTACAGGGCTTATTATAAGGGAAAAAAACTTAGCATTTAAAAAACCGTACTAATTCACTGAAAAAACCATAGGTTTCACACACGTTATAGTTAGGAATTAGCATTTAAAAAACCTTGCTAATTCAATGAAAAAACCATAGGTTTCACACATGTTATAGTTAGCGGAAATTTTACTGATAAAAAACCAGTGAAATTCCCCCGTTATAGTTAGCGCAGGCAACTATAACTCACGCGACTGCAATCTTCTGCTGATGACATATGTGTCTTTATGAAAAAAAAATATTTGTAATATATGTATAGCTAAAAATGTATGGAAGAAGACATGGGCAAATAAGTGTCTAAATACAGTATTAGCATCAGCAGAGGATTGCAGTCGCGTGAGTTATAGTTGCCTGCGCTAACTATAACGGGGGAATTTCACTGGTTTTTTATCAGTAAAATTTCCGCTAACTATAACATGTGTGAAACCTATGGTTTTTTCATTGAATATATATATATGTAAAGATATTGCCGATCCTCCCTCCAAAGTGCTCCTACCACCAAAGTGGATTTTGGGCAGCACTTTATCACAATGTGGGGAGTGAAATGTGAAATTTCATTTTACCCAGGGCACATAAAACTAATTTTATAAGGGTTCACCTTATAGATGCCTGACCCCCACCCCTGGGACACATAGGGGAGACCCTGGGGGTACCTAATAGGCCCACACATTGTAGATTAACCATTTTTAGGTACCCCAAACACAAAAGTGGAGTTTGGGCACAATTTACTTTTTAAAAGCAGTCCTGCCACACAGAGCCACTTTTAAAAATAACTCTGGCTTCAGCAGTGCACACATGCAAGTGCAGAAAGGGCTGCTGGCCTCTAAACTGACATCCCCTATTATATACTAGGGACTGATAGGTAGTTTCAATACCCCTGCCCTAATATGTACTAGGGCCCTATGGGGTAGGTCATGCCAATCCCAGGAGTACCCCAACCCTTATTGTACCCTAGTGTATGTAGGTGTTTTCACTGTATTATCAGTGTTTTCAGCATAGCACTGGCCCTGGGACTGGTTAGGCAGAGCCCAGGGACAGTCAGAATCAGTTACCACCAGTACCAGTCAGCAAAAAGTTGAAGGGGTGCCCAGGGCACAGGATGACTTTGCAACACTCACATATTACATAATTTGTGACATGGTCAGAGACATCACTGATTATATCACTGATGGCATCTCAAATTACATCACTGCGACCAGACCTTGCGGCCAAGTGACCTTGTGCTTGTGTGTGGTTGGATGCTTGCGTGGAGTTGGCTGCAGGCCCAGTGGCCTAACCCCGCTGCGTACAGCCAAAGGCCGTGCCTGTCATGGGGTTGGTCGCATGCAGGGGGTTGGCTGCAGGGCCTGACCATGGACCAGGCCCTACTTCGGCTGTGCGCAGGTGCATTTGGATTAACGTATGGTAATTAAAAATTACTTTACATTTTAAAGAACCTAGAAATTCACTGAAAAAAACAAAGGTTGCAGTGACGTTATAGCTAGGAAATATGTCTCTTCAAGCTCCTCACTCATGCCTACAAAACCCTCCACAAGTCCAGACCCGCCTACATCAACGATCGCCTAACATTCCACTGACCGACTAGGAATCTCCGACCCAACCACCCTCGCCTTGGCCCACATCCCCCACATCTGCTGCAGTTGCTTTGGAGGCCGTTCATTCTACCTCGCTGCCAGGTCCTGGAATGACCTCCCCGCCCACCTTCACACCGCCCCTTCTCAGAAGGACTTCAGGAAGCAGCTCAATACTTAGCTCTTCAAGGCTCGCACAGTGCTCCAGCACCTGGAGAGGCCCCGGGGTGACAAGCCACGCTATACAAGATTGATTGATTGATTGAAAATACATTAGAAATTCACAAAAAAAAGAAAAGTAACAGGGACGTTATGTTTAGGTTCAGATTTTACACAGAGAAAACCATAGGAATTCAGCAGTTATAATTACAACTATCTCAAGTAACTCCTGCCCTAAGGTACCTATGACTCGTGCCCCTGCCAGGCACTTCTGATTACCCCGCATATTACATCACTAATGACATCTTCAGTGACATCATTGATAGTATCACTGCAACATTTGCTATAAAACTATTAATGAGAAAACTGGGCATTGCAGGGAGGGACTTTCTCAAGCTGAACAGAAGCCAGTTGTATTCTAACTGAGCTCCGTGGATAAGTCTGATTATGTCAATGGTGGTGGGCATTTTGTTGAGAAACAGCCAATGGAATGATCTAGAGTTAAAAAACAGATGTATGTTTCCCTTGTAGCAACTTAAGTTGTGCCTATTTTGGCATAAGTGGTAACCTTCGAGATAGGTGATGAGGCTTCAGAGATAACCGCAGTAATTAAAATGCATAAGGTACCCTAATGACAAATAGTTTTACATATGAGATATCTTGTGTTTGGTAAAAGATAACTACACTGTGGGTTTGAGCCAATGATGAGCCAAGCTCAGCAAGGGTAATTTCCTCAAATTCTCTGCAAGGTCAAGCTGACTATGGGAACACCATTCAATTCAACATATGAGACTCCTGAAATCTTGCTTGGGATACCAAACGGAATAAGGGATAAGGAATAAGGAATAAGGGATAAGGAATAAGGGATACCAATAAGGGATAAGGAATAAGGGATAAAAAATAAGGGATACCAAACTGGCGCTCTAGCTTAAGCAGTCAACAGTGTATCAGGGGTAAGCTGCTGAGACAGGTAAATGAAAGCAAAGATGACACCGTATACCGACCAAAGAAGAAATTCAGAGACAATGCTTCTTCAAAGAGAAGGCATGGTGCTAATCGCCAGCCTCAACACAAGACATGAGATCCAAGAACTCAATGTGGTTTTGAACAAAATCACTGTAGGGAATGAGTAACTTGGAATCAGTATAAGCATTTATGACAGAGTGCAGGGTAATGCTGTAATAGTGTGTGCATAGACCATGAGACTGAGAATATAAATACTTTACCTATGCATTCAGCTTCACGGATGTGATTGTCCCCTAAGCTGTGCATGAAAGGTGAATGGAGTGAGTGCTATGACTCACCCAAAAAAAGAAAGATGTTTCAATTTGTAAAGTTGTGATGGGAGGTAAACTTTCTATCTCACATCACTAAACACCCAAATAGATTTCAGTCGGTGGCACCAGCTGGCAAGCATGATCACTGACAGAAAGGGATGGGGCAGGCAGGGGGTCGATAGAGTGGGTGTTCCAGTGCTGGTCAATGATTCTCTCACAGTCTTGGGGGCAATGGATGTTTTTGTTTCGGTACAATTATCAACATGGCGCAATGCGTTTTGCAGCCCTCAAAATGAGTAAGTAGCTGCTCAGTAAATAAAACAAAGGAAAGAACACAGACAGAGATGGGAGCAGCTATTTTAGTTCTATTCCCATTAAGGAGGCAAAAAGTAGTTTCACTCAAATATTTTGAAACTATTGAAGTTTTAAATTCCTACTGCTATGGTAACCGACTGGCACTGATGCTTAAAATGCTGGTAGCTAATGACAGCAAGCTGGGCTGTGACTTATTGCTTCCTGAAGAACACACCCCATCAGCCGGACACGGATCGCCATTTTAAAGTACTCTCAGATGGCCCCTTGAATTCTGGCCTCATTTATCATTATTTGCCCCTCAAAGGGCCGCAGAAGTCGCCATGATACACTCGTGTTGTACACCAAATCTCCATATTTTTGTAGGCGTGTTTCCTGCAGACGGGTTAATAGAATCTGATGTCTGGACGTCGGCAGCAGCTAGGCGAACCTTAGCATCTGAAGTCTTTGAAATTATGCTGCGGTTTTATACCACGCATCCATCTCCCCTTCAGGGGGAATTTGAGCTCATGAACACAAAAATAAAAACAAAAATGTATAAACGCATTTGTAACCACATTTGCTTGCGTATGTTTTCATAATGTCGACAGTGCCTTTCTTCTGTGCAAATTAAGATTTTGTGCGATTTGGCGAAACAATGTTTATTACATTTTATTTTTGTGCAGGGCGTTACGCTGCCACACAGCTACTTTCACGCGCCTTTGCAAGAGGGAAGGAAATGCGTGGGTTAGGTAGCACAATGGTGCAGGAAACACCAAACATCGGCATGGCCAATTTGTCTGGTTCTTGAGTGCAACAATAGAAACAAATGGAGGCATGCGCACGTGTCGGCGTGCAAATGTTGCATGAGATTTCCAGTGCTTAATTTGTCAAATATTAAGTGCCAGTGCGCTGACCATGAGGCCACTGCAGCTTGCACCACCCATCGCCCTTGACATCGCTGCCAAAACAACAGCTAACCATCTCTCTCGCATGTAAGTGCGACAGTTCAGATTATTCCAGGTCCCCAAAGCTAAAGGAAGGACTAGGCAGGCAGGTACTAGTAATTTTTTTAATATATATTGTTTTCCTAAACAACTGTTCCACTGGTCATCTTTAAATTACATGAGCAGCGCCACCTTGTGGCAGACTGCCCTAAATGTGGTTTAACAATTAGGTGCCGAGCACCGGAAACCAATAAGTGCAGGTGCTGAGCACCTGAAAGCTCCTGCTCAAATTAAGCACTGGATTTACCCTCCTCCATGCAGCAATCGCCGACATGGAGCAGTTTAGACCTTGCTGGATTTTGGTGCTCCCTGCGGGATACGTCTTTTTATTTAGATTTTGCATAGGATTACACTAGAACCAATTCTGTTTAAAGAACGACAGACAAAGTCTAAAGTTTAAAGATCTACGTAAAGGATATCAGTTACAGAAATGCATAGTCTGGGCCATCAATTTGTGTTTTTGATAAATATATAACTCAGTAGCAAGTATAAAACCAATAATTTAAAGAGTTCTTAGGTAAGTAATCCAGCATAGATTAGCCATCAAGAGTGGGGAGAGCCTCTCCCAGCATATGGGAAAACAGATCCTTTTCATGGGACTTTAAACAAAGGTTTTCATACATTCACTACATGAGTACATTGTTCAGAAGCTTTTCGCCAAGAAGAAATTAGTAAAATAAAGATTTACTACAAAATGCATTCAGGAATGCTGTCACCATTTGACTACATTGACCTCGGGTGTTCCCAGAGTCCGCACATACAACATGGTTCATCACATCATATGTTATTCTGCCTGAGACACTCAAATTACCTTGGAAAGGTGCATTTCATTCATAGCTGTTGGGAAAGTCTCAGTCGGTCCTTCACAACAAGGCCTACAATATTTTATTACAGAAAAATAATAGCAGCCATGGTCATGTGATATACTCTGGTGTTGCATTCAAAATGGACGAAAGAACAAAGATCCCCAACGTTATTGAAAGTTGATTTCTCATACATTACGTACTATAATTTAGAAACAGATCCCACACATGTTGTTCACATGTATTAGCACATTCAAGGCAAAACTATTGACTATGCATTTGGTTGTTAAGTGATGCACCTGAAGGTGTGTGCATGCAACATTGAGACTGCAAGAAACAAATGAGAAACACGTCTGCATGTATGCAGAGCAGTGTTGTCCAATTTAGATCGATATGGGCCAAATCTATGCCGTATTTTCAGGACAATTACTATGTAAATGATGTTCAATTGGAGTCAATACATGTGAATCTATCTCATGTTGGACATCAAGAACCTTTCTGCAGGATTGGGCCTGCGCTGGACATCCCTGATGTATAGGAATCTACATAGCGCAGACCTAGGGGGGAAGCAGCTGACTGCTGTGCACATTTCTGCATTGTGTAAAAAAAAGGACTATCATAGGGACTTGTAAGTGTGTGTAGGGGATTGGATGTCTTTTTGGTTGTAAGCCTCGGTCAGGGGAATTTGAGTCATTGTCAAGGATGAATGAGGACAAGAGAGGGCAAGAGCATTTATTGACATGTGAAAAACAAAGCCGTGTAAGAGCACACGCTAATGCAGGTTTGTATAAGAGATCGTAATGGAACATAAGTAAACAACTATATTGCAGCATGCAAAATGTGGGTGTGTGCATACATGTATTATCGAAAGTGTGGGCGAACTGATGTGTGAGATTTTAAAAAAATACAATGTGTGAGAGTGGAAGAAGTGGAGTGCCTTTGTTGCAAACAATGAGCTATAAGAGTTTAAGGTAACGCAACAGTTTACAAAAATGTATGTATTTGCATAAAAATATAATTAGATGTATCAGAGAGTGTTACTGAGTATAGGGAGGGATGCAGTAATGGAAGAAGGTAGACAAGAACGAAAGAAAGGGAAAAAAATAAGGACATTTTTTGGGAGAATTTAAGTGACTAGGGGCCAGGTCTATCAAGGGCTTGTGTTGCCCTTGCATCACGCAAGCCCTTAAGTGAGATTTGCCTATTCCACTCAGAGCCACCTTGCGTGGCTCTGCGTGGCATAGTTAATATGGAGTAATGCAAGGCAGCGCAAGTAGCTGCTTTGGGCTACTCTGCCATGGGACGGAGTTCCATGGGTTGAGGATGGGTGTTCCCATGCATCCACCCCCATGTTGTGGTGCATTCCCAGATTTACTAACGCTAGTAAGCCTGGGAATGTGTTATGCCATCCCAGGGGAGGCGTAAGGAGAAATATGTTTGTTTTCTTTTTTTTATCTTTCTACCTGTGCTGCATTGTTCTGCTCACTTAGAAAGAGGAAAAAGCCTCAGAGAAGTCGTCTTTTTGCAGGAAGACGTTCCTTCCTGCACAAATACAATTCTGACTGTAACAGAGGAGGATCTCTGCCTTGGCGCTTGGCAGCCACAAGTGCACCATAGAAGATAGGGCATATTCTTGCCCTCTTCATTTGATGCAGTGCAGGTCAGCGCAGTGCCACATGATACACCAAATATTTGTAAATTTGTCCCTAGATGTGCATCAGGGAAGGTAGGAAGGACATAATCTGAGACAGTGTAAGAGAGGGAAGTGTTTAGAGGAATGAAGTAAAGAAGAACACAAACTATGTGCAAAAGTGTAAAAAGAAGGGTGTGTATGGGAGAAAAAAGGAAAGACATTGTCTGAAGGAGCCAGAGAAAAGAGGTGTTCATGAGAGAACGAAAGAAAAGGAGATAGGAAGATAGAGCATTTTGTCAGTGTAGATGTCTTCATGAACGAAGAAGAAAAGAAGGGAAAGAGAGATGGTGGAAGAGCATTGAGAACATTTCGTTAGACGGTGTAAGAAAAGGGTAAGAAAGGATATTGTGTGAGAGATGGGATGTACTTGACAGAAGGGAGGGAGGATGGAAGGAAGGACATTGTGTAAGAGTGCAAGAGAATGGGTGCTTGTGTGAGTAAAGCAAGGAAGTGTGGGAGCGAGGAATGATAGGTAAAAGGAACGATATTGCACTAAGGTATAAGAACAAGCATTTGCAATGCAATCGGTCTTGCTTTTAGGACCTTAAAAGTATTTAGCCATGCAGCACATTAACCTGAGTGTTACATCTACTGTTCTCAATGCCCTGTACGTAAAACACTATTTGGAACTCGCAAGCAATGCACTGAAGCAACACATTTTTAAACTGACCCATTCCTCACAAATATTGGTACAAAAATTCCCAGCATACCGGCAAAACTACATGCCACTTGTGCAGATCACGAGGCCTGCTCTATAGTGTTTCACACCTGAGCCTCTGCACTCGAGACAGCCAGTGAAGTGACTGCGCTGTTCCTGCTCAGTTCATGATTAGGTCTGCAGCCAGTGCTTAATTTGAGCTGGTGGTTGCAGGTATGGATATTCAGCAGGGTGGTTCCATGAGTTAAACACTCGCCGCTGAGATGTACAGTGATCTGCTGGGAAAATCTCAAAATCATGTGACACGTGGTTTAAAACAAAGTGCAGTCAGGTGTATATTTGATGCTTAATAAACATATGATGCATGTAATTATAATGCTGTCATCAAGAAGATTAAAAATAAATGAAAAAAAACAAAAGCATGGATGAAGATTTCACAAGACAGTATGTTTTAAAATAAAGACAAGAACTAATAGTTTCCCAGAAAGGTCAACATTCTTCTGGATACCAAAGTTTACTTTACACCTTAAAGGAACTAAATACATTAAATATATTAGTGCAACATTATAGTCTAATAAATCAGACAATATTATTTTGTTTTTGTTTTATTTTTAGAGGTGGCATTCTGAACTCGCATATTTGAAGGTGCTTTCTTAAAAGAAGGATTGGTAAAATGAAAATAATTGTCTAAAATCACACAATTTTGTCAAGAAGGGGGCAATCCAGGTTTTCTGGTTCCGTTTTTTATATTTAAATGGATATCTTTTTGTCTCTCTTTTTTAACTCAACTGTTAATGTTTTGTTTTTCTCTTTTTGTGTATGAAGTAAGAGTGAGCTTGGCAAGAAGAAGCCACTTGAAAGCTCGGCTCGTTGTGGGCTCAAGGGTCCAATGGACCTCGAGCTGAGCCAGAGTCAGGCTCCAGCTTTCAGCAGCTCGCTCATCTCCAGCAGTAGACTCTCCCTTCGTTTAGAACCGGGCTAAGCTTTCAGCAGCTCGCTCATCTCCAGCAGTAGACTCTCCCTTCATTTAGAACCGGGCTAAGCTTTCAGCAGCTCGCTCATCTCCAGCAGTAGACTCTCCCTTCGTTTAGAACCGGGCTAAACTTTCAGCAGCTCGCTCATCTCCAGCAGTAGACTCTCCCTTCGTTTAGAACCGGGCTAAGCTTTCAGCAGCTCGCTCATCTCCAGTAGTAGACTCTCCCTTTGTTTAGAACCGGGCTAAGCTTTCAGCAGCTCGCTCATCTCCAGCAGTAGACTCTCCCTTCGTTTAGAACCGGGCTAAGTTTTCAGCAGCTCGCTCATCTCCAGCAGTAGACTCTCCCTTCATTTAGAACCGGGCTAAACTTTCAGCAGCTCGCTCATCTCCAGCAGTAGACTCTCCCTTCGTTTAGAACCGGGCTAAGCTTTCAGCAGCTCGCTCATCTCCAGCAGTAGACTCTCCCTTCGTTTAGAACCGGGCTAAACTTTCAGCAGCTCGCTCATCTCCAGCAGTAGACTCTCCCTTCGTTTAGAACCGGGCTAAGCTTTCAGCAGCTCGCTCATCTCCAGCAGTAGACTCTCCCTTCGTTTAGAACCGGGCTAAGCTTTCAGCAGCTCGCTCATCTCCAGCAGTAGACTCTCCCTTCGTTTAGAACCGGGCTAAGCTTTCAGCAGCTCGCTCATCTCCAGCAGTAGACTCTCCCTTCGTTTAGAACCGGGCTAAGCTTTCAGCAGCTCGCTCATCTCCAGCAGTAGACTCTCCCTTCGTTTAGATCCGGGCTAAACTTTCAGCAGCTAGCTCATCTCCAGCAGTGGGCTCTCCCTTCGTTTAGAACCGGGCTAAGCTTTCAGCAGCTCGCTCATCTCCAGCAGTAGACTCTCCCTTCGTTTAGAACCGGGCTAAGCTTTCAGCAACTCGCTCATTTCCAGCAGTAGACTCTCCCTTCGTTTAGAACCGGGCTAAGCTTTCAGCAGCTCGCTCATCTCCAGCAGTAGACTCTCCCTTCGTTTAGAACCGGGCTAAACTTTCAGCAGCTCGCTCATCTCCAGCAGTAGACTCTCCCTTCGTTTAGAACCGGGCTAAAATTGCACAGAGAATGTAAGAAGTGGATCGTGGTAATGAGCCTCAGTGAAGGCATTTTACTACAGAATAGCTTTATTGGGGGAGGTGGGGGTAGATGCTACTGCCAATTTTTTGCTAACTTTGGCGTGTTTCAATATTGCACGGTAACCAGAGATGTTTTAAGGCCTGGCCAAAGTGGGCTCTGGCCCAGGGCCCCAGCCTTTCAGGGGGGCCCCTGTCAGACCCGGCTCTATTCTGCAGAGACTCTTGCCCAGATTACCTTGAATAATTTTAAAACACATTTTAAATACCCTTTACCTTTAATTTATTTTTAATGTGTGAGATGTTTCAAAGTATATTTCGCAGAGAAATGCTGTGTTTATGTTTCATGAAACACGCATAAAAAAGTATCTTTTAGATCAAAACAGGACCTCACATATGAGAAATGGGAGGATGTCACAGTAATTATTTGCAAAATTAGCGAGCTTCTACTGTAGTACAATATTGAAAACACACTATCTGAGACAAAGGCCTTTCTTCCTGCACCCCTCCCTTCATTTCTCTTCTCTCACACACCACTCCTCTTACACTCTCACAGGCCACTCCTTCTTTGGACATCCCGGGCTTTTCATTGGTATGTTTAAATCTGGGGCGGAGGGTTTGAGGCATACATTTGTAAGTATCGGGATTTTCAGGAATTGTTTACATTCTCATCAGACACCGGATTTGCCTCAGACAGAACAGCGCCCTTTTCAGTGGCGTAACGAAAGTTGAGGGGGCCCCCCTGCCACGTAAACGAAGAGGCCCCCACTCCGGATCTAATCCGAGCTCTTGGGCCAGAGTATTGTGCTGTGGGGGCCCCCCTGCAGCTCGGGGCCCCCCGCACCGCAGGGGCTGCAGGGGCCTGTGTTACGCCCCTGGCCCTTTTCTTTTAAATAGGGGGGTCATGTGGTGTACTATTATTTAAATGCCATGTTCAACAAATTGCATTAAATATTTACAAATATTGTATAAATAATGTGCGAGTTTCACACAGGATGAATGTGCTGGTCGTAACAAGGGCTTAACAATGTCAACAAAAAGCGGAAATGTGAAGACCAGAAAAACGGGAACGCCAGCCACTCACCACACAATCGCGGAGCAGTGCAGAACAGCATCACACACCCCGGACACCAGCACTCCTTGCCGCTTAAGCTCCGGTAACTTTTCCAGCACAAAGAAGAAGTATCCATTGCTCGTCTGGCGCTTGTTAGGCATGATGGGCTCCGTGGGGTGGGGGGGAGATGTTGTTGAAGCAAGGAGAGGCACGCAGTGTGGCAATAACGTGCATACAAAGTAAAGCAAGACGCACGGCTGCCATGATTAAATGTAAAAAGAAAAACCATTCACTCCTGAAGAAATTAAATCGGAAGTTATCTCTCAGCTGCAGTAAAAAAACAAGCATTTGCAATGCAATAGGACTCGCATTTACGCAAGACCTGTTGCATTGCAAACGAGAGTGCACGCGGGAAACAAGGCACGAACGGGGGCGGTGGGCGAGAAGGCACGGGCTGCGGGAGGGAGGGCGCGGGAAGAAAGTAGTCTGTGCAACACTTGAAGTAAAGGGGCCAGTAGCCATCGAAAGACACAAATGATGACATGGCCATCATAAGGAGGGACTAACAAGACTAAAACCAATCGGAAGGCAGCATTTAAGACACAAGCCAATGAAAATATGGGCAGAGAGTGGGTGGAGCGTCCATGGAACTTCTACTCCATACTGAATACTGCATGCCTCGCAAAGTGAGCAGCGCATGTGCGCTGATGTTATTGGCTCAACCTAAAAAGAGTGTTTCAGAGAGAATGACGGAAGGGAAAAGGAAGAAGCACTTTGAATTGAACAACACAAGAGAACAGAACAGGTGTGCATGAGAGAAGAAAGGAAGGGACTGAAGAAGGAAGTAATGAGAGAGGAACAACATTTTGTGCAAGTTTAAGAGAAAGGGTGCGGGTAAGATGAAATAGGTTACAAAAAGAAGGAATGACCTGTGAGAGTGTAAGAGGAGTGGTGTGTGAGAGAAGATAAATGAAGAGAGGGGAGCAGGAAGAAAGGCCTTTGTCTCAGAGAGTGTGAAAAGAGATGTGCACGAGCGCACAAGGCAAGAAATGGAGGAGAAAAATAGACATTAAGAAAGTATAAGAAGAGGATGCATGAGATGGATAGAAGAGTTATTGGCAGAGTGAGGGGCACGTGAGAGAAGAAAGGGAGGGAGTAAGGAAGGAAGGCAGGAATTACTTTGTATGAGAAAATGTGAGAGAAGGGGTGTGCATTGAAGAAAGCAGAAGGGGAAGGGCAACCCGAAAAACAAGGGGCCGGGAAGACAGGAGGCCCACGTAGATGGGACCACTACTGGGAAAATTAAGCACTACCAGAGCAATTTGTGAAAAATAAAGTCGAAAATAAGGTAGCCCGAATGGTTTTGACAATAACATTATAAGCAATGGCAAAGCAAACCATTTCGATTTGGAATCTCAATATAGTAGAAGTGAAGAGTCATTGCATGGAGTTTGTTATTAGAACATAGACATCATGTTGTTCATCAACACCCTTTTTAAAAGAGCACAAAGAACCGGAGCACAAGAACTCAGTTAGCCCGTTGAAATGAAAACAGGAGACCACACTACTCAATGTATTTAATTATTAGTTAAGAGCAGCCCATAGTAGTGATGAGCCACCTTTTTCATGCCAAAAACTGTTAACAAATATGCTAACACAATTGCCACAAAAAGACAATATGCTCAGAACACCAAAGCTGACAGTGTAGCTAAATATATGCATGCAAGGTCGACAGCTGAACAAGTTGGCTCCAGCAGTTCCGCTGCATCCACATGGACAGCGGAGACCGGTACCAGCAGTTCCATTATGTTTTGAGGTCTATGGAAGCCCAGATCGCGTGCAGTAACAATACCAAAGGGCATGTTGGAAATTTTGCATACTAATAGATATATTTATGAACATATTATTGTGACGATAATCTTCACATGTGAGAAAGAAAATTAAATACATTGATGAATATAAGTATGAAGTTACTTTTGTCTACGTTATTGTATGATCATGATCAAATTAAATTTTGTGTCACAGAATAAACATGAGTTTTAAATATATAAATTGATGGCACATGGCAGGACACTTGTCATGATATAAATAAGTAACGAAATAGGAGAGATATCAATTTGTGCAATAAACGTTTGTAGAGCTTAGATACTCCTCCTTACCAGGCAAAGCCTATTTTGATGAAATCAGGGCAGGTAAAAAGGACACTGGAACTGTGAGTGGTGTATGAGCACTGTGATATATTACTTATCCCGTTCTAGCCATAACCATGGCAGACGTGAGGAAGTAGCAGTTTGATACTCCTCGAGTGACCAACTTTGCTTCATCGCAGCCTATCAGATTGACGGCCAACAAAGACAGAAAGCCCTGCTGGAACCGCACTGCAGATAACAAGTGCTCATTGAGTGAGTGGGCAGTGGAAGAAAAGAGGACCACACAAGGAAAATAATGCTCTGCTTCCACTGTTTAGACAGTCAGAACCCAGGACATGACAGCCATTTTATCTAATTGCCATACCTGCTTCTAAGTATGCTACCTCTGTCTAAAACATTCGGGGGAGCTGAGGACCCTGATACCACCATAAAGCACTGTGGGAAACGCTAGACACAGAAGCAGAACCAACACATTCTAATGGACTAAGCAAGAATGACACTCCTGTGAATCTCTGCACACAGTAGATGATGAAACAGCCCAAGATGATGTTCAACTTGCCCACTGAATTGGGTAGCTCTCTCATGCTGCCTAGTTAAATGCTATCGACAAATATGTGCAAAAGAAGACAACCTGGTGCTACGGCCAAGAAAAAAACCCACTGCACTTAACATCAGCTTGCTGGGGTGGACTCTACACTGCATGTGTGATAACACTGTGAAATGTTTGGGGCGCTTAGTAAACAAGGTGTAAGAGCACAGTTAGTTCTTGGGGAAATTCAACATGACTGACATTGGAAACACGTCCCAGTTTAAACAAGGATTCGCCTTTGTGGGAAATCTGCCTTTTCCACATGGTCAGACCAGATTTTTGACATTTTTCTGCAAACAATGTTTGCTTGCTTTAGAACTCTCTGCACTTTACCCCTGCTAACCAGAGGTAAAGTGTGTGTGCTCCCCCTGTGTGCTACCCCTTAAAACAGGGTTAAATTGGCTTATCCCTGATTTGGACCTTTAACTTGCATGTATGCCTAATATATGGTGTAAAGAAAACAGTCAAGGACTCAAAGTTGAATGGCACTTGTAGACTGCAGCGCACAATGCGCCATCCACAACAGTGTCAGTGCAAATATGGCTACAGGACTACCATAGGTAGGATGACTGCTGCAGTGTAAAACCTGTGGTGTGACCTGTCAAAATAACCCCTTTTGACAGGTAAAGACCACCCTTTTAAATTTTAGTAAGTCACTCCTATGTAGGCCCTGTAGCCTACAAGGAAGATAGCATGGTATTTAAAAGTGGGGCGATTGATATTACCCAGGTCCAAAATTATTTTTTCACTGTGGCTGGCCTACCTTACCTATGTAGAAAACCTGAAAACAGATTAATAATACTGCTAACTCGGAAATGAGACCAGCTAGAAAAATCAAATTTAATCAAGAGGATGGGTTTTTAATCACAATTAAGGTAAAGCAAATTTAAGAAAGTTGCCCTTCACCTGCCAGAGCTTTCAGAAGGCTAGTTAGAATTAGTTTGTGCCAACTTCCAGCTCCCCTTATCCCTGAATGGGATGTGAACAAGGTGTGATATTCCTCCCAGAAGCTAGACAATAGGTTGACCTGAGTAGGAAGGGATGACTCCTCAGAACTCGGCAGAACATTCAGGGTGGGGGCAGTGGACATTCCGTTGGCACTCTAATGTCAGATCCTGCCTGACAAGTCTGTTTGTGCCACATGTAATACTGTGCCACGCTCGAAAGGGAAACAACATGACAATTCTTGTGTATCCCCTATCCGGAGGCTGTAGAACCCTGCCTTGTCCTACCAGACCACAGTCTCCTAGTTTGTTGTTGATACAGAGCCTGCTTCAAACTAGATGTTAGCGTTAGATGTTGGAGGACAATAGTGATTACCATCATTAACTCCCCTACTCACTAACATCCTTCAAAGCTCAAGTTTAGTGTGGCTGAAGATTTTTGCTAGCTTGAAAATGCCCCAGTAATTGGCATTTGAGGCCTGTTTGCAGTAAGGCAATGAGGAACTACTGACAAAGTGGGTAGGTTGCCCCAGGAACATTTACCCCATTGGTTAGTGTTAGAAATGGGATTTCTGGTTGGCTAGGGCTTGCGCCAAAGCCAGGCAGAAACCACCACTCTAGTCAGGGCAAGGAAGTTACACGCCAAAGATAACCCCTGCTCACCCCCTTGGTAGCTTGGCACGAGCAGTCAGGCTTATCCCGGAGGCAATGTGTAAAGCGTTTGCGCGCACCCAGCAACACACCCAAGGCCCACCACAAAAGAAACTCCACACAAGGTATTATATAAAAATAGCCTTTGTATTATACCAAAACACATGAGATAATATTCACACAATTTACACTGTGCCAACTGGCACGGGCAGAATTTACAGGGGACTATTTACACAAGACAGGGCCACATGGACCACTGTCAGAATCATCACAAATCACCAAATTATAAATGTAGAAATGTAGAACAAATAATAAATGTAGCCCACAACCAGTAACCACTGGTAACAGGTAAGTACCACCTACGCAACCCTAACTACCTTAGGTACACATCACACAGGGAACCATGAACACACTAGCATAATTTCTACTAGCAAAACAATCTCCTAGGCATAAACACAGTTTAGGAGAGAAAACAGCATAAAGGCATTGCGCAGGCGCAAAAGTACATATGTACCACAGAAAAAACTGTCCCTAGGCCAACTTGGCCTTTCAGGGGCTCAAACGCCCTTTGTCCACAGAGTCAGGGCTGGACTGCGCAGGCTGCGCAAGCCAAAGCGCGAAGGGGCACAACCTAAACGGTGCAGCTGCCCACTAAGTGCTGGGCAGCTGGGAAAATGAGCCGGGGCACCACTGCGCCTTTTGAGCCCTCTCTGGGCTCTGGAATGCCCCAAAACAACGTAGGAGCCTCGTGGGCTCTAGAACACAAATATGCCCTGGGACAATGTTGGAGCCTCGTGGGCTCTAAACAAACAATGCTGCGTTGGAGCCTTCTAGGCTCTTAAACAAATATGCCCCGTTGGAGCCTCACTCGGGCTCTGAAAGAAAAGAAGGTTCGACGTTGGAGCCTCACTCGGGGCTCTGTGAACAATTGTGCCCCCTTAAACGTTGGAATCCCGCTCAGGGGACTCAGCAAGATAAAATGCCCCCTTCGTTGGAGTCCCGCTCGGGGGACTCAATGCGGACAGGAACCACCCCGAGCCCTCTCCTTACTGGGCTCCTGGTGTGTGGTCTCGTCCAGGCGGCGGACCTCTCTTCACCCGGGCCCCCTCCTGGGACCCGGGACTTGGACGCGGAGCCTGCAGAGCTCTAGACCTTCCAGGCGCCACGTCCCAGTGTGGGGTGGGCTCCCGCCTGGGTCTTGGAACATAGGCGCGGCTCCGCCTGTGTTCCGACCGGCGCTCCTCTTCCGGGCTCCTCACGAGCCCCGCCCACAACCAAGGCTGCCGGATTCTACATCCGGGTCGCAGCGTAATACGGGTCCACTCGTGGCGTCTGAAGCAAAATCGATTTTGCTTCAGACGCCACGAGTGGACCCGTATTACGGTCGGCATGGAGACTTCTCCAGAAACGAAACATTTGATTGAATAGGACCGATATTTGTTCTATCGTCGAGGAGTATATGCATCCCGTTATATTGGGAGATCAACGAAATTTTTAGCCTTAAATATCAGGAAGCTTTAAAGAAACTAACAGATAGGAATTGTTCTCAAACGGATAAAAGCCCTGACGAAGTTCCTCTGGAACGAAACGCGTTGGCTGTGCCGTACTGTAAAAAGAAAATAAAGACTGTGTCACAAGACTGAAACTACGCAATTTGTGCTATATTGTGCACCGTCCTCATTTCTTAAAACAGCCCCTTTTTATACATAGGTTTCCTTTGTCTCAAGGTAAAGGGAAGGGGCGAACCAGTTACAACTGGTTCCTGAGCACTTTGTTTTGCTCAGCCCCTCTTCCTATTCACAGAACAGGCCAGGGTCATCAGTCGCACCACAGGGAGCGGAGCCAGCATTGTGTGGGGAAAGCCCAGCCCTATTCAGGTCCCAGGTGTACTCCTCCCACCCATCTGGCTGCTGATCTCCCCATTCACCACTGGGTGACTCATCCTGACTCTGGGGATTCCCTAGCCCATCACATGACCTCAGCCAGCCAATCGCCAGACAAGGCACTCATCTCACACTGCACACAGAAATGCCAACTTCTAGAAGTGGCACTTCCACACTAGGTACATTGACGCCGCACACATCATCGCTCAGCATTTCATCACACGAGTCCGCACATACCAAACTCGGCCCTGCACTCCCCACGCATCAGGAACTACCAGGGACACATACATTCCCCATTGCATTCCTATGGGAGGGCAGGCCAACCTCACTAAACCATACACAGAGCGCACGCGCTTTCCACTGGGACACAGTGTGAAAGCGCCTAGAGGCCTAAAACCACTAGTACTCCATAGGGGAAAAGCTAAGATAATCGCACAAAGTTTAGGGGTGAACCTGCCAGAAGGGCCAAGTCCAACAGTTAGGGAGTGCCCAGGAGTCATCCCCACCAACTAACTAGTTGCAGGTGTAGATGCGGCACTCCACAGCAGCCCTTAAGAACATTTTATGGAAATGTAGAAGAACAAAATAGGGCTGGACCAGCTGTCTGTGACTTACAAAATGCACTGTAAAACTTGACATGTTCCTCCTTGTGCTTAGGACAAAGAAGTGGACTCCAAGAGTCAGTTGGCTGACCTCTTGTGTGGCTGCTGGGACACAACATACTTCAAGTGGCCTTGTCACTAAAGAGTCCAACTGACCATCAGCAGCTAGACTTTAACTAGACTTTGCTGTTGGCCTCTGACGGACACAGAGAGACACTCTAAGGGCCTTCCCCTGGGATTCTTGGGGCCTTAGAAGTGTACTCCTGGGAATTGTGGGAGCCTGAAGAAAGTTTGTAAACTTTTTCCCATTTTTTAACTCCCACACTTTACAATGGATAAAAAATTCACTTGTGTCCAACCTGGGCTCCAACGCAGGTGGCCTCAAATTATGCTTTTGTCATTGTATATCACTTCCATGGACAATCATTGGGGGTTTGCCATTTTTGGCGCTATTTCCACTTAGCACTTTCTTATCTCAAGTTTCCCTCATTGAGTTTTTGTTCTTTTTTGTGTCATTTTGTTTATTAAATGTAACTTTATTTTTCTAATTCAGTTTGGGATTTTTATTGCTTGGTGGATTTATTTTCTTACTGTTTTGTTACTGCATAAATACTTTGTACATTGCCCTAATTTAAGCCTGTCTGCTCTATGCCGTGGCTACCAGGGGGTTGAACTCAGGTTAGTTTAGTGAATTTGAGGGCTCCCCTTCACAAGAGTTGCGACTATTGCTTTTGATGGGCAGTTAACCCCCCCAAGTAATAATCCAGTTTCTTATAGTCATTAAAGACAAGTCTTGTGATTGAATGGCCCGATGGATTGATGATTCAAGAGGGTAAAAAAGGAGAATACATGGACTGACCTCATAGGACAGTATGATCATTTCTTTGGTACAATACTGCTTCTTTTCACTGAGGTGGTAATGAGAAATAAGTGCTTGCCTCTAACAGAACCCAGTAAAGAAACACTACTTTTGAGACAATTTTGATATAGATCACAGCAGAGGGTTCCTCAGAAATAGGACTAGAAATTAAGCTGATCGCAGTATCTTACATCTTATCATCAACGACTTCAGACATCAGAACCTTTCATCAACATTTTGATGAATCAGAGAAACACACTGATATCTTAGAATCATCCTGTGATAACATTCCATACTGAGGCAAGAAATATGACACCTTCACAACAAAATTACAAATATAGAAAAGATATCAAGGCATGGCAATGTTCAATTCCAATGGGTCCCTAAAAGGATTTAAGAAACAATGGAAGATTTTCTAAGTGGATATATCCGCTGCCTTTTAAATATGGAGTTCACGCAGTGTTGGAGCTTAAACAAGTACATCGTACCAAATCACCCACTCCCTATGAACTGATAAAACTTGATGATCAAGCGCCATCATTGCCTCTTCTTTATGTCATTCGTAGGTTATATAAGTTATCCTCGCACCAAAGTTGAGGGTCATGAGATATATATCACTTTTTTGGGATGCAAACTTGAAGCAGAAAAAAATACAGGCCCTGCGACTCCCATTAAGACAGAAGAACATAAAGTACAGACTCCTGAAACTGCCAATCATGATCCTCACTATAAAGTGGAAAACTCTGAAGTTGTTTCAACCAGACATGGATAGAAGTTTAGAATCAATGGGCCTCTTTGGCATGGATGCCCAACCTCAGAGTAACTCACAGGATGATGCTGTCACTGATCAAACTCCCTGCATGCAGCACTCAGAGGAGGCACAACCAAATCATTTCCAAACAGACAGAGAAGGAATGCAATGAATAGCGGACTCGCTGAATAAGCATCCAGACAACATCGGCTCCCCTCGAAAAGCAGTGAATGGGGACAGTGGTAGGAAGCACCTACACCAACCCAGATCTAGACATCAACATCACATGCATATTATAGATAGATTGTTATTCTGTTTAGAAAACACCTTTTAGTGAGAGTTTTGGAGGTATGGTGCAATGAGAAAGGGCGTTAGTTCTTGGTTTAAACCAAAATAGCCAATTAAATCATCTTCATAAGGACCGTATATGTCCCTAACTCACTTCAGGTCTTCTATTAATCATCACTAGATGGTCTCATGATGGACATTTATAGGACATCGGGCTTGACAGAAATATAGCTCTTGATCCAATTTTAGATAGTACAAGATCCCCAGGTGGGGAAACTTTACAGACAGGTCACTTTTCAATGACATACTCACTTAATAATCCCCCACATATGTATGGCTCTTACTCAGTCCACAAGACAAGGAGTATACCTTTCTTTCATGCTTATGAAGCACAAGTTTTAGGATTGATTAATTTTTTTAATAACCGGTCCAATGCTAGCCCAGATTTTGCTTTGCGAAATCATGGAGTATGCCCAGTCTGATCACATCCCAGTAGTGTTGGAAATAGATATCAGCAGAGTACAAACATCAGAGAGGAGATGGTGGACCAATCTAGAAAAAATAAAGACTTACCTGAAGAGACAAAACAACTATGTGGCCATATAAAACAATTTATCGAGGATTTTGAAGAATTTGTGACCTTATCCCAAATATTATGGGCATCAGCAAAAGCTACCCTATGGATGTGATAATGAGAGATAGCACCATTGCCAAAAAATAAACCTGGGACAAACAGTCATCCCTTAACACCTCCATAAAAGAAATGACGCACAGGTAGAACACCAACCCAAACCAAGAAACTACTAAAAGATCTAGAAAAAAGATACATTTGCCCTAAACTCCCTGATCACTGAAAAAGCTGAACATGCAGAAACTCCAATATTGACACTAAGAATGAAAGAAGACTGGGAACTTTAGGTACCTCAGCTGAAACAGAGGGAGTCACATTTACAGATATATGCCATGCGTGGCATGGGAAACTGGCTCCACACACATTCACTAGACATTGTAAATACGTTTACAAACTCTCTACAACACTTACGTCAATCAGAACCGAAAGCAGGGCCTCTGAGAATATGTTTTCAGACTAAAGTGCTGAACTTTGGGAACAACACCTCCCCGTGGAACGACTCCTGGTAGCTTCCTGAACCAGGACCCTCACCCACACTGACCGACCACGCCAGCAACCTTGTCATCATCCTAGACAGTAATCTCACCATGAGAAAACAGATCAACGCAGTCTTTTCCGCATGCTTCCTCACACTTCGCATGCTCCGTAAGATTTTCAAGTGGTTCCCCATCGACACCAGACAGACCTCGCCCAAGCCCTCATCACCAGCTGACTAGACTACAGCTGTGTACTCTATGTTGGAATCTCCTTGAGCCTCCTTAAGAGACTACAGATCATACAGAATTCAGTGGCCGGACTCATCCTTTACCTCCCTAAGCGAACTCACATCACCCCCCCACCTCAAGAAGCTCCACTAACTCCCCATTCAGAAGAGATGTCCATTCAAAATGTTGACCCATTCCTTCAAAGACCTTCACAACCTAGGACTAGCATACATCAACCACCACCTGAATTTGCACCTTCCATCCAGACACCAGTGCTCTGCCTCCCTCCTCCTCGCTCACACGCCCCACATCTGCAGGTTGCTCCTTCTCTTACCTAGTCACAAAGTCCTGGAACGAACTCCCACTTCACCTCCGGACCCCACCCTCTCTGCCAGAATTCAGGTAGGAACTCAAGACCTAGCTGATATATTGAACCCTCCCAGCAGCAGTGCTCTCAGTGTCTGCAAACCCTCACGGGGGATTAGCCATGCTCTACAATCCTGATAGATTGATTTCCAAATATGACATACCCATACTCTTTGTGGTGAACAAACAAATGTCACTGATAAATGTGGATATGAAGATCTTGGCAAAGATGTTTGTGTCCTGGTTACTGAGGGTCATCCGAACTGCAGTTCAGGAATTGCAGGTTGCCTTTGCTCCTGGCAGAAACTCTAAATATGACCCCAAACTCTTTCACAATTATAATGGCACTCAAGAAATTTACATTACCCAAAAGAGTCTCTCTCCCTTGATGCAGATAAAGGCCTTTGACCGAGGGGAGAGAGCCTATGGTTTTTAGGTGCTGGATTGATATGGCTTAGGAACCAATTTCATATCGCAAGTTAAGTGGCTCTATAATAACTCAATGGGCCCAATTTACTAGTGGGGGTTTTATATCAGAAATATTTTCAAATCAGAGAGGTGCACATCAGAGCTACTCTCTTTCACCTCTACTGTTTTCATTGGCTCTAGAACCCCTGGCCAGAGCCATATAAAAATAAATGAAATTGAGGGAGTTGAGACAATTGTGGGAGAAGTTAAGGTGCAATTTTACACAAATGATATTATGCTTATGTTAATAAAACCTAATTCACACACACCACACATACACGGGTGGCCTGTTCCTACTGGAGCCAGATCAAGACTGATTTGCATATGGCTGGGTATAATGTGAGGTAGTATGGTGGGCAAAAGAACGATGGCTTTGAGTGCTAACCATGGTAATTGGCAGTGTTTAGATACATTGCGAGCATTCTCCCATCATCTTTAATGCGTTTGTTTTAATAAAACTTAATTCATCATTGCCAGGTCTCATATCAAGAAAAGACATCTCTTGCATTTCTGGATATAAGCTAAACTGAACAAAGTGCAATGCACTTGCAATACACAGATATACCACTCAAGAAGGCATTGAGGGATACAATCTTAAGTGGGTCAGACACCAGCTAAAGTATTTAGGAATACTAATTATTACAGGCTTTACTGATGTGGCACTGTGCAATATATGCCCCCAATAGGTCTGATTAGCCTTGAGTTCACTCAGTGGCAAGCACTCAACTTGTCATTTTTGGGGAGAGTGCAGATAATTAAAATGGTGATAGTCCCTAGATTTAATTCTGCAATGAATGTGCTACCAGTCACCATACCCAACAAATCTGCTACAACAAACAATCTGGGACCTTAAGGTCCCAGAAATGGTACCAGAAATGGAGACAGCCTATGAGTCAATTTCTCAAAATGATGTGCCCATACGACATCGGGAGGCTTGAGACTACCAGGTATCTCAGAGCTCACCACTTCTTGCAGCTAGCTTATATTGTAAATGACCCTGCATCACCTCCCCCATGGACTGAATTTAAGTTTGACGCTTTGACATGACACTTCAGAGCAAGGTACATATATGTTTTAATCCCCCCTCTGCCCTTAAAGGATTGCATCCAACAACACACACTTTGCTAAATACTTCGGTGGGAGTACATAAAGACTTGAGACTGGACACACACACGAGAGTGGATGCACCGCTGTGGCATAATTGGAAAGTTATGATGTGAAACAGATTTGGGAAGTGGGCAAATAAGTGAATTGAAAAAGTAGAACATGTATTGGCCAAATAGACTGTTAAATCCTTAACGGACTTGCAAGAAACATAAGGATTATGTGACAAAGGATAGAAATATCGACACTTATGACATTGTCTAACATGCTTATTCAAAACCAAAGTAATCCACTAGTTCATTCCCCTGTATATACATATATCTGAAAATTGGGACAATATAGAGTCAATGTTACAGACCTTTATAATACAGTAATAACAGGCCTCCACTTCATGTAAACACAACAACATACATAGAGCGAAATGGCAACACTACTTAAGAATAAAATACACAGAATTTGACTGGTCAGCCATCCTTGAAACACATGAGAAAGGAATGCTGGAATCTAGAATGAAATTCCCATACTTTAAGACACTGCATAAGTGGTACAGGACCCTCATGGCACCTGGTTATAACAGGTGCGGTAGAGACCCAAATGCTGGTGATGGGGCTAGGAGGATTGCACAATAGACCATATGCTATGGTCATGGACACTGATAACGGGGTATTGGACCGATATCTAGAAATCACTAGCTACCCATAACTAAATACCCTTCCAGCCAAACATGAGCTTGGTGGTGCTACATAGGTTTACTAGTAATTCTGATGCCCTCTCCTCTGGGAGAGATGGAAGGCAACATCATTAGCTGTGGCTAAGATCTGCATATTACGCCATTCAAAATCCTGGACATCACCTACACAGAAAGAGTGGCTAACATAATTATTTAGTTTTGCATCATATGAGAATATGATAAACAAAATACAGGATTCATTGGATTTTTACCTTATTATTTCAGTGCCATTATTTCACTGTGCTGCTAAAGAATGATCTAATCCATATTTTGAGAGAAATGGTAATTACCCACAAAAACCTCCATATAATAAACATATTTTGACTAATGATGGGATTTAGGTGCCACGACTGAAAGAAAAATACACCAATAATTGTTGTTATATAATACTATGCTATATGATGGTTGCATGTGTGACTGTTTACTATGAGATGACCTGGTCATTTCATTTAAACTGCCCCTTTACTTCTATTCCCCACACCCCCGAATCTTTTATTTTTCTTCCCTGGTGAATGCTTGAATTGTGCATGTTTTCAATCGCCACAGAGAAGATCTACATTTTGACATTTTGAGAGACAGATCTATCTACTTTACATTACTAGGTCAATCTACATTTGTTACTTAAAAGTGCTTGTTGGCCTGGCTATATGTATTAAACTCGCGGTCTACATAGGCATATAGAATCAAAGATGTATTATTGTAATATCAATAATTACTATGGAAAAATATCAATAAACAATACTACAGTCTTGAAGCAAAGATTGTGTTACGTTTAAAATTAGCTCAAAGTAAGTTTTTACAACATGACTCAAGTTTTAGAAAACTTCCTTGTATTACAAATGTTCATCAACAGCAACTCCACAAGGAAGCAACAGTCTTGCAAAGGAAATGCGTTATCCTCACAGCCGAGTCCCTGCTGAGGCAACATGTATCACAGCAGCTTAGCAAAAAAGCTGTGGACTACGAGTAAAGTTATGCCCAGGAATGAAAGATAGCCACCACATCTCCAAACAACATTTTCACCCCATCTTGTGGAGGCTGGTGTGAGCACACCCTTTTGTCTAATACAGACATTGGATTTTTTTTAAAATATTTTATTATTGGTATTAGTTATAACATTGAAAACACAATACTGCTTAACAATTGTCAACGAATACAAAGAAATAAATCAATCACGTTTCCATGTTATTTCAATTATTGGAGCGCTCCAATAGAGCCATTTTCAAAACATCATTGTTTGAAGCTTTAAGTGCAGTCAGACAAATAGACAAAAGCAGATTGATCGGGGCAGCTCCTCCGTTATGGCGGAGGAGCGTCACCTCACTACTAACAGCCAGCAGAGTCAAAAGTGAAAAACAAAATGATAATAACACCATTTTATTTTTCACAGAGCCAGCAGAGTCTTAGGTGGGGGCGGGACCATCACAACGAGAGTCAGGAGCAGGGTGGAGGAATGTCTTAGGACGGCCAAACCGACATGCGCACTTAGCATTTCTCCAACCTGAGCTGTGTTGCACAGCCGGGTGGAGAACTGAGACAGGTTCCATGGCCCTATCTGAGCTTCAAACCAGGCCACTCAGACCAATCTTAGCACTTCTCTCATGCTGGGAATAGCATGGCCAGCATGAGAGAAGCATCTGGATTGGCATCTGGCAGCCTATGCAGTGTGCAGCTGTTCATGGGCGTCTGGGGGGGTGAGGATCGGGACAGGAGAATTGGAGGAAGGTGGCGTCCGGCAGCGGCAGGTAAGTACTCTTTTATTTTCTTTTGCATTATATTGTCCATGTTTTTTTAAAGTATTTCTCCCGTGCTATCACACCACTTGGGATTGAGAGCAGTCCCCACTGACATTCACACAGTAGGCTAACCAACTGTCCTGGATTGTTCAACCTCTTCTTATTCCCTATACTTATCATCATACATCGTTCGCCCCTCGCCTCCTTGACTGATTTCTTCCCCAAGCTAATCTCCTAGGTTGGAAGATGCCAGCCAACACCCCAATACTTTTGGGAATATACATGGCAGCCCGTTGCCTCATACATAACTTTCTCAACCTTGATATAGGTATCCATTCCAGCTGGCCATTCCCATGGAAAAGGAATTTTCATGGAGCCCCATGCCTTAGCATTGTGTCTTTTTGCTACCACTAGGCATAGCATGCATAACAGAAGTTTGGATCACAGCATGTTCACATCATTTTGAATTCCTAATAACACAAATTGTGGCAGCAGAGGACATCACCATCCAATAGCTTGCCCAGGTCATACAGTCTACCATTCCAGTATCCCTGTATCTTGGCACATTCCCATTTCACATGCATAAAAGAGCCCTCCTCATCCCACATTTTGAGCACTTTTGTGAAGAGTCTGGATCCATGCTGTATAGCCTACTGGGATTATAATGCATCCTATGTGGGACCTTTAGCTGCATCAGTCTCAGCCTAGCCTTACTAGCCACTCCTCTAGGGGGAATCAAGACTGCTTCCTAATTTATGTTCTACATTTCGTCAAGGTCTGCCCCCATTTGGCCAGCTTCTTTTGATAATCATCTGGCATACTATGGAGGATGACAATATAACCCCCCTCACTGAATTCCCCATCAGAACTATATTTTCCATGGGGGCGTAATCTTGAACCTCAGACCAGTCCACATCCTCTTTCTGAAGCACATGTCTTAATTGCATGTACTTAAACTACTGTGTCCTGTCCAGACCAGACCATATGTGGCATTACAGCCAGAGCTGGCCACTTTGGAACTGGGGAACCAGGTTTGAGTCTCGGCCTTAACTCAACATTCTGTGATTGTGGGAAAATCACCTAATCTTGCCATGTCTAACACAAAACAATAACTGAGACCTTGTATAATGTAATTGGTGCTCATGTAAAGCCTCCAATACATTTGCATCGAGTTTGCACTATATAAAACTGAAAAAAGAAAATAATCTGCAATCCCACCAAAGTGTTTTAAACCCTCTTAATCCATTACATCTTCTAGCTTAGATATCCCAATACAATCCCAGGCTTGTATTCCTTTAATTTGTGGACCTCCAGTTGCAAGCTTTCTTGCTGTAAGGGTTTTCTTTTGTGATTTTTCCCTTCCAACCCAAACAATGTACTGCCTAATCCCAAGCCGCCAATGACATTCATGTAGCCGGGAGCATTATATTTCTCCTCCTGTCTCCACATATGTAGTGGAAATAGGACAGGGACTTCATCATTGATCTCTCTAGTTTAATTAAATGGTTTCTCCCAGAGAGCTTGCCATGGTCCATGGAAACTGCATGTGTGTGCCACATGTCATAGTACGGAATCGATGCTTAATGCATATGGAGTCAAATCGCAGCTCCAGCCCCTGTGAAGCAGCTAAAGATAACAAAAGCATTGCAGAGAATCTACAACTCATTAGCTGAGAACCTGCTTGTCAGGCCACACATAAAGGTACCGTGCTGCCACTCAAGATAAAGTCATGCATCATAAGGAGCCTGATTCTCGAAGGCAGATACTGTACAGGTACAAATCTTTCTGGTTCTGGTGTAAAAGATGTCATCAGAAAAATGCCCTAAACTGATGAAGAAGTTACATAGCATCAGTCTAAAGAAGCTTTGAATTTAAAGTTTAATCCAATGCCCAATGTTGATTATGAAAGATATATTTTCAGTCAAAAATGACAGAAAGTTGGTGAAACCATTGATACATATGTGGACAGGCTCAACACACTATTCAAACACTGTAAGTTCAATTAATTTAATGATGAGTCACAAACAATCGCAATTTGCGACCCGCAAAACAGAATGGTCGTATATCTGGCCCATTGTGTCTTGCGAGTTAGCAATGACGGAACCCTGATGGACTCTGTAGAGCTGTGATGTAAATGTTAGAGTGGAATGCAATGAGGCTGGTTTAGAGTGTTGAATTCACAGTTACACACATATGAATAAAGACGTGTAATTCTATACTCTGTGTGTGGCATAGTCACTGGTGGGCACCCAGGCTGGGGAGGACGCTACAGAGCATGGGTGTTCCCATGCATCCACCCATGGATTTTGGTGCAGTCCCAGATTTACCATGAGTGGTGGACCTGGGAATGCGTCAAAATGCTACACCTTCCCAGGGGACGCGTAACGAGGAGAAACATCTTCAATTCTCCTTGTTTTTTCCTCTTTCTACGTGTGCTGCATTCTGTTAGCACATGTGGAAAGGGGAAAAATCCTCAAAGGATTGTTTTTGTGCTGGAAGGTGTCCCGTCCTGCACAAAAACAATCCTGCTTGCAGTGCAGGCACCCTTGTGCCATGGTGCAGAATTGCCTGCATTGGGGCTAGGCAGCCAAAAGTGCAACAGGGCAAGGAGAGAGCTTGAATGTACCATATCTTGAGTGATATGACACATTCCTAAAGCAGGCAGCAAGGTGAAAGTACTTTAGTTCTGCCCTCAGATGCTCGGTGCCTGCCATTCCGGAGAAGCATGTGAGAAACACTTTGCGAGATGAGAAATGAAGTTGTTATGATCTCTGTAGATAGACACCTGGAGCCAGTATGTATTTTCAGTCTTCTTTATTCAGTCTCCAGTTCAGGTTACATCTGTCTCTACTCCAGCCAGCCTAGTGTGGTACCAGCCCCACCAGGAGCAGCCTGCCTAGCTGCTCAGCCTATCTTCAACTGCCAACACTCATCAACTGCTAATCCATTGTGCTTTGCACGCGTGGGTTCGTATCCCATCCTCGTCGCCAAAATAAATGTTATGATCTCTGTAGATAGACACCTGGAGCCAGTATGTATTTTCAGTCTTCTTTATTCAGTCTCCAGTTCAGGTTACATCTGTCTCTACTCCAGCCAGCCTAGTGTGGTACCAGCCCCACCAGGAGCAGCCTGCCTAGCTGCTCAGCCCATCTTCAACTGCCAACACTCATCCACTCACACACCCAGGCATTCCATGCATCACAGGCACACCAACATTCTATGACCAACTCACGCTCTGGCTGAGCAGCTAGTGGCAGCAGGGCTGGACTACATGTTATTCAATTAAGTAGGATATAACATTAGTCCCTTGGATTAAGATTCTGTTCAGCATGCTTAGCATCCTGTTTCCGTGATTCTCAGTCAATGTTGGCACTTTACCCAAGAACAGCCTGTATACAATGCAAAAGGATCCGTGCATGTATATGAAACTAGTAGTATGTGGTTTGCCTCGGGACCAGAATGACTGTGGCGCTTGAAAATTCATGGAATCCCCCAGCAAAGGCGACCAAGAAGGATCAATTTACATGATTATGACTGTGATTGTGACTTAATCTTTACTTGTGGCCTGCGTCGTTTCTCTAATGCTAGGACGCACAGCATGTGCACAATTACAGCGCGCCCTCTCTTGCATGGATGAGTGGGGTGGTTGTTGGCTTTTATGATGGATGGGTAGGAAATAGGAATGGTCACAGTTGAAAAGTATACTCTCTATACGCTATATAGCATATTGTATGATATATATACATTATACATTAGCTGTGGTTTTAATAGACTTTAACAACGCATGTCCTGGGTGGCAGAGAAGGTGAGCCATCCAGGGAGAGTTGTTCTAGAAGGATGGGATGTGATGAGGGACGATGGATGTAAACCAGAGGCAATGTTCCTACTTTATGGGGACTATTCTGATGTGGCCTATCAATGGGTTCCTGGCTGGATTGCCAAATGAAGTTAGTCATGAGGAAATGTGCTGTCAGTGAGGTATCTGATTGCAAGGTTCACAGACAAACCAGGATCACCTGTATGAATGAACAGTAATCTTCGCTAACTTTGCTTACTTTCAAATACCTTTTTCTGTTTCACCTCTTTGTCCCTCAGGGAGGATGCAGCCAGAGGCAGCAATGAAAACTTCATTCATTCTCTTGACGCCTGCAGGCCATTTCAGATATTGATGTCCTTGAGGCAGCCTTGGAGCCTCCCCATCCAGGAATGATGGCTTATCCCAAATGAACACGATAGCCTGACTCCGCCTACTCTACATTTAAGTTATTTTGGTCAATGTCATCATCATCATCATTCAACTTTATTTCGGTCGTTTAGACCATAAAAGTGCAAAGAATCCAAAGAACAACATGCAGACAGATTTTAGAACTCAACCAATGCAATCAGGACCAGATGAGTTGGAATACAGCACAGTAAACGTTGACAATTTGTCGGCCAAATAACAATTGATAAATACAATACAAAAGGCTGAAACAAAGCAATTAAAATTATCCATAGGGACACAGTCTAAAAATCCATCAATAAATAGGAGGGCTCCAGTGCGGGGCTAGGATCACCACAACAAGGGCCCTTAAATAAATCGTCCGAGTGGCCCACATTGCTGGCTGCTATCTATGCTTTTTACATACTCAGTGCTAAGAAAAAAAATTACACAAAGGACCCAAAGCAGTGGCATGTGAATAACTTAACACCATATGAATAAAATATCTAAAAAGAGTATTTTATACAGGTCACATACTTTATACAAATGCCTTTTTTTTTTTTTTTTTTTTAAAGACCTTTATTTCAAAGTTACACAGTACACAGCTCAGAGCCTACAACCCTACGGGCCGGCCGCGAAGGTTATACTCTTACAGGTAGTCTGACCACACAGCCCTGTGCCGTCAACCCGGGGGTACGGCGGCGTTAAAGGATGCGAGTGTATCCTGTTGTAGAGGAGGAAGTTGTAGGTCTCGTTTTCTTTTTTAACACCACTATACATCATGAGCATAGTGCCCCAACAGGCGCAAAGATACCTAACAGTCAAACTCCCCCCCTCCCTTCCCCCCCCAAACTACCGTCAACACCCAGGGCCCTGTCTGTAGTGCACGTCCCGGTGGTGTATCTCTGCGTCTTTCTCTGAGCACTCGGAGCAACAAGAGCAGCAGGAGGTTACCCATCCCCGGGGTCCTCCTGTGCGACGGAAGGAGGCTCACAAATGCCCCCCTGTAATCATTCCACTTGGACCACACCTCGACCCACTTACGTGGGCACCCTCTAGCCACGTAAACAGTCTTTTCCTGCAGCATGCACCAGTCCATATCAGTGTTCCAATCTGACAGCTTAGGTGGAGTATGACTTCCCCAGAGCCTGGCTATGTTTCTCTTCGCTACCACCTGCCCGAGCGTCACCCAGAGTCTCCCTTTCGGTGGCAGGTCCGTTGGCTCCCATATATTGAGGAGGCACCTCTTAGCCTCCGGGCGGAGTTCCACCTCCCACACCTCCTCCATGCACCGCACCACCCTTCGCCAGTACCTCTGAATCTTAGGGCAGCCCCACAACACATGGAAGAAGGTACCCGTGCCACCACATCCCCTCCTACAGAATACCGTGTCTGCCCTCCCAATCGAGTGGAGTCTTGTGCAGGAGATGTAGACCCTGTGTAAGATCTTCAGTTGGATAAGTCGCAGTCGGGCTGATATCGCGACCTCGCGAGGGGAAGCCAGGGCGTATAGCCACTCCTCGTCATCTATCTCCAGCCCTTCGGCAACCCATTTTTCTCTAAGGGGAATGAGCGTATCGGGGGGGTTATTGATTAGTTTTTTGTAAGTGAGGGATATGGCGTGCTCCGTGAGGTGCCCATCAAGCAATCGATCTTCAAGCGGGGAGGCTTGTGGCAGTTTGGTCTCAGGTGGGATATTGGCCTGTAAGGAGTGACGCACCTGCAAATATCTAAAGTATTCGGTTTGCGCCAGCTCATACGCGTCTCGCCTTTGGGCAAACGTGCGGACCCCCGTAGGGCCCCAGATGTCCTTAATTTGGGAGATGCCGATCAAGTCCCAGTTGCGGAACCCCTTGGTGCGCCCCAGGTTGCCCAATATTTCAGAGGCCCAGAGTGGCGTGGCCAGCGTGAGGACTCCCGACCAACCGAGCTTCTTCTGAGCGATGCGCCAGATCTGTACCGAGTGGAGTGTAAGTCCAGTGAGTCGACGCATACCGCGTCTTGAATAAAGAGCTATTTCATAGTTCCCCCCTGGGAGCAACCATCTGTCCATACCGTAGGCTGGATCGTTACCGTCTCCATACGTCCCTTGGTTGATCGCGGATAAGTGGGCTGCCCAGTAATACTTGCGGATGTCGGGGAGGGCTATCCCGCCGTCGTACCACCCCAGTGTGAGCTTGGCGAGCGAGATCCGGGATAGCCCGGCCCCGAGGAGGTTGTGCAGTGCGGCCTCGATAGCTATGAAGTAGCCGTTCGGAACCAGGTCCGGGTAGTTTTGTAGCGCATAGAGAAACCGTGGGAGCGCTAGCATCTTAAATAAGGCCGCCCGGCCCAGCAAGGACAGCGGTAGCTGTTGCCAGGATTTGGCTTCCCTTTGGAGCCGAAGTAGCGGCGGCTTAAGGTTATGCTCGTACAACAGAGCCTTATTGGCGGTGATGTACACTCCCAGGTACTTAAACCCGTCCTCTGCCACCTTAATAGGACAAGTGTCCGGTAGCCTCGGGGGTCCCCTCGCAGGACGTACAGATGTGATTTGGCCCAATTGACCCGGAATCCAGAATTGAGACCGAAACTAGCCAGTATGTCGAGCGCCACAATTATCGATGCTCGCGGCTTACAGAGATAAAGGAGTATGTCGTCGGCGTAGAGGGATATCCTGTCCTCCCACCCCTCCGCCCATGCTATGCCCCTCAAGGCGGGATCCTGCCTTATCCAGGCCGCGAGTGGTTCTAGGGAGAGGGCGAAAAGAAGGGGAGAGAGGGGGCAGCCCTGCCGCGTCCCTCTTTCCAGCGTGAAAACCTCTGACAGCCTATTGTTCACCAGCACCTGCGCCAGGGGTTCAGCATATAGTAGGCGCACCCAAGCTGTGAAATGAGGTCCGAAGCCCAGTTTGCGTAGGACTGCGAACATATACTGCCATTCCAGGGTATCGAAGGCCATGGTGGCGTCCAAGGAGACCACCACCGCGTCCTCCTGCAATCTGTGGCGCTGCCCCATTACACCATTCAGTCTCCTGATGTTGAGGGCAGTGTTGCGGTGGGGCATGAACCCCGACTGGTCAGGGTGGACTAATGAAGGAAGCACCGACTGAAGCCTATTGGCCAGCGTCTTCGCCAGTATTTTGAGCTCTGCGTTTAGAAGCGAGATCGGTCTGTATGATGAACAGGCGTCAGTGGGTTTCCCTTCCTTCGGTATTGCCACTATGGTCGCTATACGCTGATCCCGGGGTAGCATCCCCACTTCCCTGCTGAGTTTCAGGTGCTTACTAGTGACGTCTGGCCGGAGCTTGTAAATCTCTATTGGGATGCCATTTGGGCCGAGCGCCTTACCAGGGCGGAGGTCCCCTATCGCACGCTGCAGCTCGGTCTCGGTGATCGGGCTGTCCAGAGCCTCCCGGTCTGCAGCCGATAGGATGGGCATGCGTATGTCGGTGAGGAGGTTCACGGAATCCTCCTCCGCCGGTCCGACCCACGCCTGTAGACCTGCTGGTAGTGCCTAGCAAACTGATTGACTATTTCCCGGGGCTCAGTAATCACTCTCCCGGACTCGGTGCGCAACTCCGGCACCACCCTGCCGGCCCGTTGTTTCCTCTCGAGCCAAGCAATAAGTTTCCCGGCTTTATCGCCCTGATCATATATGCTGCCTAACTTGTGCCGAGCCACCGTCTGAGCTTCGTGGGTCACCAGTGCTTTGTACTCTGCCGCCTTTAACTGCAGCGCGTGCCTGGCCTCCTGGTCCCCACTGGCCGGCGCCTCCCTCTCCAACACCTCCAAATCTGCCTCCAGCGTCGCGACCTGTCGGCATCGCTCCCGCCGTCTAGCCGCTATAGCCGAAAGCGCCTCACCCCTTACCACGGGCTTGAATGCCTCCCACAGGGTGACAGGGGACTCTACCGACCCTACATTCTCCTCGAAGTGGTGCGAGATGGAATTGGAGACATGCTTCCTAGTGTCTTCCTGTTTTAGGTGCCAAGGGTTAAGTGGCGCCATGCAGCCCTCACGGTTAGTCCCAAATGTAATGTGTGTACGAACCGGTGAGTGGTCAGAAATGCCTCTGGGCAGGAGCTCTGCCTCCAGCACGAGCATGTCTTGTTGCAGCAGGGTGAGGATGTAGTCCAGTCGTGAAAAGGAATGATGCGCCCCCGAAAAGAAAGTAAATTGGCGGTCGGTGGGATGGATCAGGCGCCAGACGTCCGTGAGCCCGAAGGCCTCCAGAAAGTCCGCCAACCACCCCCGCCCCTGGGGCAGGTCTCTGGGGGGCTGCCTATCTCGGGTTCCCGATACCACTGCGTTAAAGTCCCCTCCCAGCACTAGCTGACCCTCGGGCAGGGAAAGGAGAAACGTGCCCAGGTCTGTAAAGGCCCGGGCCTGGAGGCCCGGCGGGACATAGACCGAGAGTAAGTTAAGCGTGCGGCCCTCCCAACGTCCAGACACAGCCGTGAAGCGACCCTGTGGGTCCTTCTTGGTGAGGTCTACATGGAGGGGCAGCGAGCGACGCAGGAGTATCCCCACCCCCCCGACCCGGAGGTGAAACCTGAGTGTGCTGCTAGTGTGTAGCCATATCTATTCAGTGCCTTACAGACATTCCCCATCAAGTGTGTCTCTTGCATGAGCACCACGTCTGGCTGGTGCCGTTTGAGGAATTGTAGAACAATTGTACGCTTGAGTTTGTCCCCCAATCCATTAACATTCCAGCTGAGGACCTTCAAACTTTTTTCCCATCTCCTAGCCATAGCTGTCGCTTGTAAGGGTGCTTCGTCCCACCACCCCAGCTGCATTCGAGTTCACATAGTTCGTGTGACCGCAAAAGATCCCCAACTCCCACCCCTCCCTGGTTCCCACCCCACAATTGCATAGAATGTACAAGACAAAAGAAATGGCAAACCAACCAGGCCATTCCCCCCCCTGCGGGTCTGACCCCAACATCCCAGCCCCCCTTGCAAAAACAGACCCCCCTCCCTGCCCTCTGCTCCGTGGGTTCTGAACTACCCACCACCCCAATTAGCAGAGCGCCTGTCGCCCAACCCCACCCCGGAGGAGCCCCCGAGTAACTCTACTTGGGTAGTCCGTGGGACAGCCCCCTCCTAACCGCCCGCCCGTGGTGCCCCAATTCGGTCAGTCCCTCAGGCCCATGGTGCCACATCTAAACAGGGAGCCAGCCCCTTGCGTGGGCAGGCAGTCCCACCGCCCCAAGGGGCCATCAAGTCTCACAGTCAAGCCATGTGTTATACTTTACTGTCCGACGTCTTCTCATCACAATTTCGTGGGCTCATCTCGCTGCACCGTTTCTGGGTGAGTCCCAAGGGGGACTGTTCGACCTGGATCGCCAGGACCGCTGAGTCTGCTCACCTCCATCCGCTCGTCCTGTCGCTGAGCCCGGGGAGGGCTGCCCCGCGCCCCTCCACTGGGCGTCGTCATGCCAGGGAGCCGCCGCCGTGTCACCCGCGTCCAGCCACTCCTTCACCGCCGCCGGCGAGGTGAAGAAGAGGGACCTACCGCCGGTTATAATCTTCAGTTTGGCGGGAAAGAACATCATGTACTTGATCCCACGCTCACGTAACGCCGCCTTGACCCCTTGAAATGAGCGCCTTTCCTGCTGGACCTGGAGCGTGAAGTCGGGAAAAAACCGGATCGTGGCCCCCTCATACTGTAGATCACCGTGCTGTCTCGCCGCCTGGAGGATAGCGTCGCGGTCCCGGTAGTTCAGTATTTTTGCTATAATTGTCCGTGGCGGGGCCCCCGGCTTGGGCCTTGGGATCGGGGCCCTATGTGCCCGCTCGATTGTGAAGAGCTTATATAGGCGCTTGGGTTTCAGGTGGGTGAGAATCAAGTCCTCTAGAAAGAGCTCTACACAGTCCCCTTCAAGTCCTTCCGCCACCCCTACGACGCGGATGTTGCTTCTCCGGGCCCTACCTTCCTGGTCGTCGAGCCGTAGGGCCATCAGCCGGTGCTGGTGTACAAGCTCATTCACCCTGCCCTCGAGCCGCTTCTCCGAGTCCTGCAGGGCCTTTATGTCCACTTCATTGGTCTTGGACCTGTCTGTGGTCTTCCCCAGGTCGGCTCGGAGCAGGTTCACCTCGATCGTGATCTTGTCCATTTTGGTCTCCAAGTTTGTACCCAGGGTTTGGATTGCGGCCATTATGGATGTCAGGGTAGGCTCCACCGGACCTGCAGCCTCCCTCGCAACCCCTCCCGGCTGCGGCGTCGTCTTGGCTACGGTATACTGGTCCAGCTTGTTGCTCTGGGTCGCGGTGCCACCTTTAGGCCGCATGGCGTTCTGGATGGGTCTGGGGCCGATTGTACCTCCGCCCGTAGCAGCGACCGGGCGACCCCGGGTCCGCGCCAGCTCCAATCACGCTCGAATGGCGTGTCCGCGGCCCCTCGGCGCTATCCAGGGATCGGCTCGGGGAGGGGGGCCCTTCGCCAGCACACAATCAGCCCAGCCTCTGAGTGCGAGTTGCGCCGCCCCACGCCGCCAGCTCTCAACTGTCAGCTCGCCCCCAGCCACGATCGCGGGCCCCCACCTGGCGAGTGATGCAGGGTACTCTGCAGCAGTAGCCCCAGCCGGTCCTTCCCCTCGCTCCGGCAGCCGCTAGACACAAGATGGCCGCCCTTCGCACGACCAGGTATGTCCGATGGCCGCCTCCGCCGTCCCAATGCTCGCCTGCCCTCTAGGCGTTTGGGTCCTGCCGCCAGTGTAGATGGGCCGCGTGAGACCAGCGGCGGCCCGGCGCTGCAGGCGAGGCCGCGCCCCTCCTCGCTGGTGCCCCTCTGGGCGCGTCGATTTGCAGGCCCGAAGCCGGGGCCTCGGGTGAAGCCGGGAGCAGCCACGGAGCTCCAGGGGCAATGCGCCGGGCAGCCGCCACCCGCCGCGGCCGCCGTCCCGAGCCGTCCACAGGTCGCAGGAGCGCCCTGAGCCACAATTTCAGGGCACTGGGCCAGAGGGAGCCGGGGGGCTTTCACAGGCGACCCCCTCAGCTCGGATGTGGGACGGATTTAAGGGGACCCAACGGTCCCGGCGGAGCTCCGGGATCAGGCGGCCATTACTCACGGCCTACAAATGCCTTCTTATTGCCCATATGTGGTCCAAGAACTTGGCAATAGCACAAATGATTGTCGGGGTGGTATCTGCTCTTAGAATACGTAGGGCCTCAACATGGTGTCTCATGCCCAGCAGCTTACAGATTGCTTCAAACCATTTGCGTCTTGGAATACAGTACTTGGGGCTAACAAAAAATAAATGGGCAATGGTCTCAATAGCAAATATGCATCTGGGACAGTGGTGAGAAGGAGTGGATACCTACCTCCAGGAGCAAGTGTCAATGTGCCTGAACGGTGCCTCTTGGCCTCATTGCAGTATGCACTCCTGAAAGAAAAATTGGCTGAAAGGAAGTGCAGAATGAGGAAATATAAAATTTCTTCAAATTCTTCAATTTGCCTGACTTTCTCCAACTTGTGTGGGCTTCTTCCTTTCAATGTTTTATTACAGTAGGTCTTAAGGGGTATGTGCAGAATTCTGTAATGCTGCTGGTACTACAAACTACCAATCAGAGGAGCTTTTAATGACCCCCTTTCTTAGATGTGCACCAACTGCCTTGCTCAGTTTAGCAACAAAATAATCCAAAATAATCTATAGTAGGCATGTGATTTGTGGATTCATGTCTAAAGATGTTAATGCTCACTGACAAGCCTCCAAATACGTCTCTGATGCTGCATCTGGAAGTGTTTGTACTGATGGCAGATGCAAAACAGTGGACCACTAAGAGATCCTGGCTACATATTTCGTGGAGCAGTAATGGACATTAGATAGTGAATTAACTCTGCGGCAGGCCTTTCACTTTGGCTTATTTAGTTACAGAACAAAGGCTTTTGAGAGTCATGCATTGACCTTGTTTAGCTTACAGTGCTCTCTCGTCTGAAAATATTTTCATACATTTGGAGGGTCTCCAAATGTCCTTCATTTCCCCTCACCATCTACTCTGGTTCAAAACCTTTCAGCCAATGCTTAATTTGTAAAAGAAAATAAGAGCCAAGGCTCTCTCCAGGAGGCCACGGCAGCGTGCACCACACATTGCCCCTGCAATACTGCCAATGATAGTAACAACATATCTACTAGCCATCACACTCCTACAAGTGTGACAATTTGGATTATTTCAGGTCCCCAACGCTATAAGAATGGCTTGGGCGGCAGGTAATAATCATTTTTAATGAATATTAAATTAATAATTAACTATTGTTGTGGTTATCTCTAAATTAGCTAGACAGCGCCACCTTGTGGCAGACTGTCACAAGTTCAGGTGTTGACAATTAAGTTCGGTGCTGAGCACTGGAAACCACCGGCTCAAATTAAGCCCTGCTTTATCACAGCCTTTTGTGGCCAGATTTTACATATTCTAGGGTACTAGGTATAGCAGCACATGCCAGTTTGGTAACAGTTGTGCTAAAGCAGGCAGAATGTAGGGACACAGTTAAGCACCTCATCTTATAGAAAGTGGTCAGAGGCCAAACTGTAACACCCTGACCACTGACACAACTACTGGCTCTGCCAGTAGTCCCTGACCACACCAATGCATTCAAAGAAAATCCTTCTAAATGTGTGTTATGTGGAATAGTAAAGAGGAAGGCAGTAGGTTATGTGTCTGTTTTGCATATAACATTTATTAGAGCAATGCCAATAGCTTACAGGTTAAAAGTCAGGATGGCTGGATATTCACAAAGCTGTGTAGTAATGCTAATCTTTATAATTTAATAGAGTGGAAAATTGGAGGGTAACTCACAAAACGAGGATGAAGTTAGTGATAAAACCCTAAAAAGAAAAAGGACAAATAGCAACAGGGCTCCCTACTGACTTTAACACTTGTTGCAGAGAAGGCATTTCATTTGAAACTCCATTCATTAGGGGAGAGTTTCAAGTACTTCCTTTATACCTTTGAATTGACATGCAACATGCTTTCAAGGAGAGCATCCGTTTTAAACAAATACACTTTATGGGAGTTGTATGACACAATATTAGGGTTGATAATATTGAGATACAAAAATATCAAATTAACGTCATCGTTTGCCACTGCATAGTCAAGGTAAGTAAGTATTTACTATGTTTAACTTGTGGTGCATGAATGTGATGTTTTCGTGCAGTGCAATATATTGCATGGAATATTTCGGTAGCCTATACGTTTCTATCTTTTCCTATGTAATTGGTTTTATCTGAAATGTGCTTTCCAATTCACAGATACCTTACATAGGATTTTATTTTGGGTATGTATATCAACATGATTGTCTGCAACATGCACCAGCCAAAAGGTAAAAGCTGTGTTGCTTGACAATTTCTTTGGCACATTGCGCGCATCTTGGGTCCTGTGTGCAAACTGACTTCACATTTGTATTGTGGACATGGGCTCCTACTCTCGTGTGATACGCCATGCTGCCCATGACTTTTCTTGCGTCGTTAGCCACCTACTTTCAGTAAAATATAGCATCACACTTTTCCAATTTCTTTCAGCATATACATTTTCTCATTTATTTTGTTAAAAAAAATAGTTTTTCCTTTGTACATCACATCAATAATCAAAAAACATATAAAAGCTGAGAGCATAAAAACAATATTAAGAAACGTTCCGGGTTGAACCTTTTTAAGAGATTGTTCTGACCATCAAAATCCTCCAAGAACAAATTGTTGCCATGTTTGTGTGATCGTGGGGCCGGTCTCATTTCTCGAACAGAAGGTTTCCTGAAATGATCGCCTCTAGCACAGTTTTATGAGGGTAAAAGAGAGCCCCCTAGTTCAGGACAGTAAATAATCCTAATTTTCCAATTTCCTCCAGCGTCCATAACAGTCCCTCTAACTTTTTTTCTGTACCGCACAATTCTCTGACTTCACTTCCTTTTTTTCTCCCTGATGGCAACATCAGATATTTTAAACTAGCCTCGCGGAGGCATCACCATGCCAGATGACCCTGAAACTATGTTCTACAGTTACAATGACACAGCCCATATATTTCCAAATTATGTTTATGGGGTTTAAAAATAGGAAACAATATTTAACAACGGGTCATCTGCTCATAAAAACGCAACCAGAAAGGGCATTGCATTCCACATTAAGCAGTGTATACTGGCAGCGCTCATAGCACATTACTGATGTAACCTAGAAGAGACGACGTAATGCTTCATTCCACGGCTTGCCATCCCTAAGTAATATAAATGAGTCAGTCAGTCAGAAAAGCTTTATCCGGCGCCAATTATGTGAACCATAAAAGCAACAAGATAATACAGTAAATTATTTACAATGTAGTTAAAAGCATAGATCTCCTTAAAACCAATATCCACACAGTGCCAAGACAGTTAAAATAAAACATAAAATAGGTATAAAATGCAATAAAATACAAGTCAGACAATAGCCATACAGTTAAGATTGAGTTATTTTAACATTATTTGCATATAAACATAAAACCCTAGGGGTATCGACAGCATGGGAGAAAATTTAGTGCATTCATCCTTATCAAGCGATCAGATTCCCTGAATAATCTGATAGAGCTCTGATAACGTATTAATCTGGAAAAAAAGAGGGCAATCTTATATCATACTCTCACGTCCCCAAATTCATACAGAAATGTTTTTAAAAGCTGCCAGCTGATAAATAATTATTTCTTGTAGGAATAGGGGTTCAAGGAGAGATTTCCTGATGGACAGATAAAACTTACAAAAAAGTAAAACGTACTGAGTGGTCTACTCTGATTGGTCATCACAGGGGCAGGTTCGGGTAATAGTACCTGAGCTCTCATTTTTTGGGAATGCAATCAAATAATGAAAAATACGAAGGTGAAAATGAGTTAAAAGGTAACTGTCCTGCAATTGTTGGTTATCATAGGTACTTTTTGACCAATAGCGCTTTGCACTACCAGGAGTTTTGCCTACAGCCGACACCACCAGGAGTCACAGCATCTCGCAGGCCGCGACAAGAGCCCCTGCCTCCGCCTCTGTCAACAGCGCCGCCGCCAAGGGACCACAACTCCCGAGGTCCTTTGCGGCGGCGCACTCTGCTGACACCACGGCAGCGCCCGGAGGCACATTTAAGAACCACTGAGGCCGGCGGAGCGGGGGGACAAATAGCACTTTGCACTACCAGGAGTTTTGCCTACCGCCGACACCGCCAGGAGTCACAGCATCTCGCGGGCCGCGACAAGAGCCCCTGCCTCCGCCTCTGCCAACAGCGCCGCCGCCACGGGACCACAACTCCCGAGGTCCTTTGCGGCGGCGCACTCTGCTGACACCACGGCAGCGCCCGGAGGCGCATTTAAGAACCGCTGAGGCCCGCTTCGCGGGACGCGTGCGGGATGCGCCGGGCGAAGCCTGGGCAAATGGCGGGCCGTCTGTGGCCGTCCGGGGCCAGAGGAGGCCGGGCCGGGACACCCCCCTTGGATTTGCTGTTCTGGACTAACTACGTGCTCAGGTGACCTTCAATCTCCCGACTGTGTGACCTGTTGGAACTGCCGTCTACTTTTGCTTTTGGGGGTGTTTTAAATAGCGCAATATGAATAGACGTAAGGGCGCGGTGGGGACACTTGATGCATTTATGATTAGGGCAGAGAGCTTACTGACACATGAGATTGAGCTAACTGAGCGGCGTCTATCTTTAGATTTAATAACGGCTCAGCGGCGCTCTTCCCTTGAAGCCCTAACACAGGGAGACATCTTACATCACCGCCTCTCTGTGTCACCTACCCTACCTCCTATGTCTGTGACACCTTCTCCCCAACCCTCCCCCTTAGTTATTTCAGATTTACCCGCAGGTACTATCCCTATTGGTCAAAAAGCTTGTACTAGATCACGTACCTCTAAAATAATTGTGGAGGCTAAAACTAGTGGCCCGCCAGCAAAACGGAAAAGGGGTCCCAATAATAAATTCAATTCCTATCGCTGCCCCGAAAACCTTAATAATGCTCCACTAAACACATTTGTTGCTCCTAATACTGTGTCGGTTGGTACTCAAACCGATTATATTATTAATTCCCAAAGTAAGGATGACATTATGTTAGCCCTGGAGTCGGGCTTGAAAGCTATAGTTAGTCACTCTAAGGCTTTATTTGATAAAAATGTTGCCTCCTTACAGGAAAGACTCATACGCAAGGAGCAACTGTTAATTCGGGAGTCAGCTTCTGATCCATTGGCTGTTAATCGTAGTTCTCTAACCACAACCACTTGTTTGCCGGGGGACTTCGTCAACCTAGGTCCTGGGATGGCCAATGCTAATAATAGAACCCAGTGCCCACCTAGTAGTTTATCACAACATCCCCCTGTGACTGTTCCTCCCCAAATATCGGATCACGAAGTGAGATCACTGCCCACATCCCCAATGCCACCAAAGACTTTTCCTAATACCGAGACTTTGAACCTCCCCCCTGCGTCACACCCTTACGTGATAATTCTGGCTGGAGTTCCCTGTTTGTCAGGTACAAAGAAGGAGTCATGGGTGGATCTTCGCAACAAATGTGTGGACTGGTTGAGAACACACAAGGGTTTTGATCCGGCCAGATTACATGAAATCTTAATGGTGCGGAGAGTGGGATGGGTGGGTGCATCTGCTAAAAACATCACAGGGGATTGTATTGTTATAAATTTCCCCGTGAGTTATTGCCGGGCTTTAAGACGAATATATGTATGTTCACTCTTGGTTATTTTTACAAACCCATTACTAACAATAGCGAGCCCACGCCTATGGCCCTTCCTTTGGCGAATCGTTTCTTAGCTTTGTCTGATTTAGACGTCCCCGACTGACAACCAAGAATGGGTGCTGAATCTCCAGTTTCGTTACAGAATGAGGCCCCTGCTCTCCCCATAGCATTTGTACCCATCACTCCAAATAGTTTAGATAACCAATTAGAGAGTGTAGTTTCAAGAGTAGGTACCTTAAATGTTTTAAGTTGGAATGTAGCAGGCCCCCAACAAAGGCTTTGTGACCCTGGGTGGGTTAGTTTTATCCAGAGTCACGATTTAATTATGTTACAGGAGACGTGGGCCAATGCAGATTTACATGTTAATGGGTTTCAGTGTCATAACACTTTTGCAACTAAATCCAGAATGGGCCGTTCCTCGGGAGGCTTATCCATCTGGATTAATATTTCTGTCGGAGGCACTACCAGGGTTATACCAACGAATAATCAGAATTTCCAGGCTATATTATTTAATCAGAAAATAAGTTTTTTTCTGGTTAATTTTTATAATAACGATTTTAGCTCATCACCAAATATACATTTTATAAATCTTTTTAATTTTATTACCACTCTGGAGTCTAGGCCTGACTTTGATGACACTAGTGGCCTTTTGCTGGGAGGTGATTTTAATGCAAGACTCAATGCTGATTGCTCAATTATGAGGGATTGTAATCCGGCACCTGGGTGTCAAAGGGGTGTGGAATTAACTTCCTTTTTGAGCACACATAATCTGGAGAATGCCATGGACATAATGGTTAACTGTTTCCCAACAGCCTCCCTAGTGCCCACATTTAGAGGTAGAGATTGCTCATCAATAATTGACTATATCTTTATTTCCCCTGGGCTGGCCGATCGCATCAGTAAGGCTATAGTAATTCCTATGCCTCAAGGGGATCACAACCCCATTAAGGTCTGCCTAAAAGCAATCCACCGCCCAGTATATAACAAGGAATGTGGTGCCAGGAACCTCTCCATTAGTTCAAATAACCTTAGATTAAAATGGAGGGGTATTAATGTTATGGGGACTTTCCAGACTCTGGTCAACCTACCCCCTTTTCTCTCATGTCTGTCTGATCTAAATCCGAATCTTGAGACAGTTGAGGATTTTGTTAAGATTTGCTCACCTCTTCGTGCCCAGCTTATGACTCCACCGCGCGCAATCACGGTTGATCAGGGATGGTTTGACCACGAGTGTTCTCTGGCCAACCGTGATTTGCGGCGTGTCTTATCTTCCTGCCCGAGGAACTTGACTGATGTGAAAAATGCTAGGACTCGATATAAACTGGCCATTAGTAGAAGGAAGGAGGAGATCCTCGAGGAGCGTTGGGAGGTGTTAGCGCAAACCGCTGCCCGTGGAAGGGGGGATATCTTTTGGGCCGCGGTCAAAGATCTGCGCTGCTCAGGTCAGCTCTTGACCCCAATGGATTGTACCATTTCCGGAGCTGCCTGGGTGGACCATTTCTCTAAGATTTATGCGGTCCTATCCTCATCGACGGCAACTCCAACATTTAACTACTCTCCATGGGTAGACATATCTTTATCTGAGGTGGAAGAGGCCATCGCTCAGAGCGCGGGGAATAAAGCCCCAGGCTCAGATGGCCTTCCCATTGACATTATTAAAGCCTACCCGGATTTATAGGGCCCTCTCCTGTTGAACGTTTTAAAAAACTTTACTTCCACCTCTCCACCACCAACTTGGTCATCAAGTATAATAGTGCCTATTTTTAAAAAGGGCGACCGGTCCCAACCATCATGTTATAGGCCTATCTCCATTATCGACAACACCTTAAAAATTTTAGGCAGAGTACTGTATAATAAAATCCTGAAATGGGCCGAGGATAACCATATTTTGGAGAGTTGCCAGCTGGGTTTTCGTAATAAGGTTGGCACTGCAGAGCAGTGCCTTAACCTCAACACTATTTTGGGCAAATATACCGTTGCACGTAAATGCCCAATCTACCTTGCTTTTATGGATTTATCTACTGCCTTCGACCTTGTTAACAGGTCGCTGCTTTGGAGGGCCTTATTGAAATATGGTCTGGACGAATCTATGGTTCACTTCCTGGCTTATTTGCATAGAGATCTGAAGGCTTGTATCAGGATTGGCCATGGGGGTGAGGTGACTGAGATGGTAAGAGTCAATAGAGGGGTTAGACAGGGCTGCGTCCAAGCCCCTCTCTTATTTATCATCTATATCAACGGCCTACACAAACACCTGGCTTCCCTAACTGGCGATGTTCCTAAAATAAATGGTAACCATCTCCCCGCCCTGCTATATGCAGATGATGCGGTCCTTATGGGCCGCACCCCTAATGCACTACGCACTTTAGTGAATGGTTTTGTCGACCATATGGATTCTTTAGACTTAAAGACTAATTTTAAAAAATCCTTTGTAATGTCATGTGGCCCAAAGATACGACATATTGGTAGCATTGTAGTGGGGAAAGAGAGACTGGGGTCAACTAGTAGTTTCCCGTATTTGGGAGTGGTCTTTGCTGCGAACAACTCCTGGAGTGGGCATATTGCCCACTCCAGGGGTAAGTTCTCAAAGGCCATTAACTCAATCTTGAGCCTCCCCCGCCCCAAGAAGACCGGTGCGCTGGCTGCTACCTTAAAAATATATAAAGCCCAATGCGTCCCGGTTGCCACATACGGTGCTGAGGTCTGGGGAACTGCTAGATGTTCTTACATAATTGCTGAGGAAAACAGATTTTGCAGGAAACTCCTCTGTGCCCCCATTTCCTCCCCACACTACATATGCCATAAGGAATTGGGGTTGCATTTTATAGGGGATTTCATTCGTGCTCGCCCTGCTCTTTTTTGGCTGGCAAACTGGAAAAACCCTGCCGCCAAATTGACCAGGGACATTATTGAGGATTGTTTACGTTGTGACAAGGGCATGGCCATTCCTTGGCTCTCAGGGGTGCTGAGTGCCCTTCGCAGCGTGAATTCCCAAAATGTTTTTCTAAAACCCACCACCACTACGCTACCATCTAAATGTGAACTTAAAAAAGCACTTTATATGTTGTTCAGTGCCCAAAGGGCCGCGAGAGAGTCTATGAAACCCAGTGTCTCTAGATATCTAGCTCGCAATCTTTTAACTTATCCTACACCCAGTTATTTAACTCTCCCAATGAGTCACTGGGAGCGAGGCCTTATATTTCGCCTTAGGGCAGGTACCATTAAATATGCTCTTAGTTTTCCGTTATGGAACTATAATGATCAATGTGTTGAGCCATGCCCTTGTGATTGTCGGAGCGAGCAAACAATTTTACACTTTTTATTTTTCTGTAAATTTTATATCAAGTATATTAAATGGTTTTTAATCCCGTATTTTAAAAAATTAAAACCAATTAGCCTGGAACTTGCATTTTCGATGATTTTGACCCTGGACGACCATGAACTTGTCTTTCGTATGAGCTCCTTCTTAAAAACTGTGGTTCGTGCTCGATTAACTATGTCTTAAAATTTGTATGGTTTGTTGTTTTTACTTTGTAAACAGCATCACATTGTGTATTTTGTAATGTTTACTGTATTCTGTGCTTTTATTGATTACTATTGATCCGAATAAACTTTTATTGACTTGACTTGACTTGAGGTACTTTTTGAATCCAGTCTGCTCATTCCATGATGCGTTCCGCCCCACTGTTACTTTGGGGATGTCTACCTGTTCCCTCTTCCCACGGCAGACCTCAAACACATGGTCTTTAATTTATTTTTTGGAATACCTTAAAATATCCTCTGGATGAGACCATAAATCCCTCTCTGTCTGGCCCAAACCCAACAGGACCTGTTGTATATTCTGTAACATGGGATTCTGTTTATCATATCTAGGCCCATACAGTCCTTCAGAATTGACTCAGAGAACTAGGTTTCCTGTTTGGACCAAACAGATCGCCACAATAGTAGCGGTTAGGTTTCAAGGGTATCTGAGAGGAAATCAACACCCAATTCCCAGTGAACAATGGATTCTGGAGTAAAGCGGGGTACTGACAGGAGTCTCCATAGACAGGCATTTTCTATTATTTGTAGAGCACTCTTTCCCCCTATAGATCAGATCCCTCTGGCAAACACTGCTGTTGAAATTATGTTATCGTTATAAAGGGTAAGCATCTGGGCAATAGGTTTATTGCCTAACTTAGAGGCAGACCTCATCAACCCTTCATTATTCCTGATCGTATTAGAAATGCAGGTCTCCCTGCAGTGCTTCCAGTCCAGTTTAGATGGAAACTGGATCCCCAGGTAACTAGCTGGTGTTTTGCAACTTGCTCCATTTAGTAAAAAAGGTGTGTTGTTTCCCTCCTGCACGACTACAGCTCATTGTGAAGGTTTTAGTCATATTACATTTCATACTACTGTTACCCATGAAATCTGTAAATGAATTTATTAAAAGCTGCAGACTGGGTACGTGCTAGGACCTGCTGCCTGCCAATCCCAGTTATATCTACACCCACTGACTGAAGTGTTTCTTCCACATCATTTATGTACAAAGAGAAGAAGAAGGGCCCCAATACACACCCCTGTCGAACCCCTCTCCTTATACCAAAAGGCTCAGTCCATTAACCCTGTAAACCAAATCGAACTTTTGCCTTTAAATGATTAGACAAATGAGCTAAAAATGAAATAATCTCCTTGGGGGTCCCCTTTTTGTCTACACATTCCTTAGCTTCCTAGGCCAAAAGCACTGCTTAAATCAATGTACAATGACCTGTAAGTAGCTTTGGTGTACTTCCCAATTAATAGGGTCGCATTGAGCGATTGCTCGACTGCCACCAAATCTTTTCTAAACCCATACTGGGCGCTGGAGAGATTTTCGTTCTCTTCTGCCCATAGTTCCAATCTCTCTAGCAGCACTCTCTCATTAATTAGTAAGAAGAGTCAAGTAGTGCGATAGGCCGGTACAATTTCGGATCATTCCTAGAACCCTTCTTGAAAATGAGTATGATGAGGGGGGTTGACGAAGTAGGAGGTACATAGCCGGCTCCATCCCACATTAAGGACCTTGGTTAGAAAAGGGGCCCATAAATTGGGTTCAGCTCTACTTTCATCCATTAGGACCCCATCAGATCCTGCAGCCTTCCCCTTGGGCTTGGTATTAATGGCCCCCACCTCCTCGTTCACAGTGAATGTTATTCTGATTGGTTGATCATCTGTCCAAATGCAAAGATCTCCCTAATCTAAATTAGACTTGGAGAAAATCAAGTCAAACTGGTCCACCCATTGGGCAGGAGAGAGCGCAGCTTCCAAATCAGGGTCTATTCCTTTGGTGAGCAAAGGGGCATTTACAGTTCTCCAGCATAGAGCAGTATCTTTGGTGTCAGTGGCCTGTAAAAGGTTCACTCAAGCCTCCCCTCATAGGGATTTCTTCCTAGATTTAATAACATTATTGTAGTTTGCTCTAGCTGCCCGGACTGCCTTAGTGCGGGTTTAAAATGTTAATCATCTTATTCCTGGCTTTTGTGCATTCACCATCAAACCAGCCATACCATGAGATTCAGTTGTCGTTGTCAATGATTGATTTATGGCGTTTGATACTGTTATATGGCCATCCTGTGTCTCCCTATAGTTTGTTTCTGGCACTAGCCTATTAGCATTTGGTCCAGGTTATTTGCCACCAAATTCTTTAGCAAGCTAACAGCTCTCTATTTAAGTTTTTCAGAATATTCTGACCTATAGGGGTGATATTGGCAATTTTCCTTGATTCCAGGAACTTTAGAAGTTTAAGATATAAATTTAAGATCCATGGGTTATGATCACCTAAACAGTAAGACCTTACCCGTAGATCTAGGATGGTTCCCCTATTAGAATCTGTAATAAAAATATGGTCGATATAACTACTGTTGCTCTCCCAATAAATATAGGTAAGCAAAGTTAATCACTAGTACCATCATGTTTAGTCAATTTCAAATTCAATTTTAACATCAAATTATTAAGCGCTAAGCCATATGGCCAATGTAAAAAATGTAATAAGGTATATCCCCCAAGATCATGGTACCCACATAATTGTTTGGACGTACTAGGACATTGCAAGTCATTGAAATCCCCTGCCCAAATTATAAAAAGAATTCAGGTCAATAAAAAGCTCTAAATCTGTTTCAAATAAGTTGACCACCTCCACCTTTGATGAATCAAAAACATTATTGTAGTAGTTTATAATCGTGATCCCCTAGTTAGTGCCCAATGTGAAAGTGACAAACTGATAATAAAGGGACTTTCTTCCTAATTCGTGGGGCTAAACGTTTTGATACAAAAGTCATCAAACCCCCCCTTAGACCTACAACTATTCAAAGGGATGGCGGGGGAGTTAAAAGCTATAAGTCATCCTGATCTATAACATTTTCTGACCATGTTTCTTGTAGGCACATGATGTCCACATATGTTGCCCAATCCTCTAACTCCATTTTGTTGGGAATGCCAGCAATATTCCATGTAGCAAATATTGTCCACCAAGGCTTCGTCGGCTCTTTAGCTATAGTTAGTCTGGGGGTTTTGATGGCATGACTATTGCGGCATTGCAAAAATTGGCAGGGGGGGAAGCCAGGTTAGGGAGTCAATCTTGAGAGTCCAGGTGCAAGAGGCCATGGGACCTATTATGTGTTGCACCTGCTGGAGCAACACATAATATATCCCGTGGGGTAGTAGACTCTGTGGCCTATAAAAGAAACACAGTGGTAAGGCATCAATAGGCCTGGGTGGTTGTCTTGAGAAATACATCTTAGACAATGTATACTTAGTAACTAATCTATCCTTAAAGTTGATGACAATACAAACCTTATGATAAGATTTTGGGGAAGGACCCACCCAACCAACCCTGTGAAAAAGGTTGATCTGCTGATGCGAAAGCACCTGACCCTCATTGTTCATAAGTTGGGTATGATCTTCTCTTATGTCTTGACTCAGTTGGGGTACATCCTTTAAGATCATCACATACGGAGTTGCAAGGTCGGTAATGAAGGTAAATAAATTGTGCCTAACAATTTGGTTTGGGTGTACACTTGGGCCCTGCAGACGGACCCCGGGACATTTGTGATTATTAGGTGGGCATATATCCCTTTTGCTATCCATGCATTGCCAACCCGTAGTGGGATAAATTAATTTCTCCAAAGCATTAGATGTGACCACCCCGAGTGAGCAGGACCTCCTTGGTATTTGCCCGTATGGTGCTTGCTCCCCTGATATACCCTTACCGCAATGCTCCCCTCTTGAAGCTGATTCTGTCACAGTGTTCCTCCCTTCCTCCTCCCCCAATGATTGCCTCATTGCAGTAATAGCCTCTTCAATTTTGCCCAATCTAGTTAATATGAGACCCAAGGCTGTGGTGAGTATTGAGAGCCTAACTTTAGACATTTCATCAACTGGGAAGGCATATGAACCTCCACCCATCAGCAAAGCATCTATATCCATGTCTGTATCCTCTCTCAAGGTACATACTTTTTGGGGTAAATTAGGGTGTAGTCTTTTAGATTTCGCATTCTCCTCCCCTCTTTTCCTCTTCCCTACTTGGGGTGTCTTCTTAGCTCCCTTGCCACCTGTCCGACCCATAGGATGTGTGTCTTCTTCCTGATCATCCAAGACCAATGTCAGGATGGGACCCAGAATAACAGTCTTTGATTCAGGGTCATAGTTCTAGTTGTCAACACTGGGTAACAGTCACTGTATCACCTCCTGGATCAGCTTGAGCACCAGAGGGGAAGGGGAAGGAGGTAGATGACAAAGATAACTTCCTCTTGGCCTGATCAATTTGCTTACTTATCATGCTTCACAATATTGCTCTATCCAGCAAGGAAGATGGACTTTCTTGGGTCCAAGGAAGTAGAATTTTAGGAATTTAGGTGTATTCGCCGAAGCAGGGTGCAGGCAATAATAAGAAAAGAGTAGGACCTTCCGGTAGGTCGCTCCCCCCCGCTGCAGCTCTGCCTGCACCCCCGCTATAGTGTCCTGATCATCGCTGAAGTTGAGGCCCTCCACCACCCGCAGGCTTCCACCTGCGCCTCATCCCTGGGGGCCAGTGGTGGCCTTGGTTTGTATCCGCTCTACTCCGCCTTCTCTGCCTATCCTCCTCTGTGCCCCCCTGCCCCCCGCTCGCCGCTCTGTTCTGTGCCCCCTTTACTGTGTGCCCCATTTCACTCTGCTGTTGCCCCCTTTTATTGTGTGCCCCGTTTTGACTCTGCTGTTGCCCCATTTATTGTGTGCCCCGTTTTACTCTGCTGTTGCCCCCGTTTATTGTGTGCCCGTTTTGACTCTGCTGTTGCCCCCTTTTACTGTGTGCCCCGTCTTGACTCTGCTGCTGCCCCCTTTTTATTCTGTGCCCTGTTTTTCACTGCTGTCGCCCCCCCTGATTCTGTCCCCTTAGCGAGTTCGCCCTGCTCCGCTTCCCTGCCCCCGCCGCTGCTTCCCCTGTGGCCACGCCTCCTCCGTGCCCACTCGCTGCCCCTGCTAAACACACCTCCCGCCTCCCAGCTGCTCCTCCCTCCCCTCCTCCCCATATATGGCGGCTGCTGCGCGGTGAGGAGAGCGACCCTTGACCTTCCGGTAGGTCGCTCCCCCCACTGCAGCTCCGCCTGCACCCCCGCTGTAGTGTCCTGATCGTCACCGAAGTCGAGGCCCTCCACCACCCGCAGGCTTCCACCTGCGCCTCATCCCTGATGGCCAGTGGTGGCCTTGGTTTGTATCCGCTCTACTCCGCCTTCTCTGCCTATCCTCCTCTGTGCCCCCCTGCCCCCCACTCGCCGCTCTGTTCTGTGCCCCCTGTACTGTGTGCCCCATTTCACTCTGCTGTTGCCCCCTTTTATTGTGTGCCCCGTTTTGACTCTGCTGTTGCCCCCGTTTATTGTGTGCTCGTTTTGACTCTGCTGTTGCCCCCGTTTTATGTGTGCTCCGTCTCGACTCTGCTGCTGCCCCCTTTTTATTATGTGCCCCGTTTTTCGCTGGTGTCGCCCCCTGATTCTGTCTCCTTCCTGAGTTCGCCCCACTCTGCTTCCCTGCCCCCGCCGCTGCTTTCCCTGCGGCCCGCCCCATCCACGCCCATTCGCTGCCCCTGCTAAACACACTTCCCGCCTCCCAGTTGCACCTCCCTCCCCTCCTCCCCATATATGGCGGCCGCTGCGCGGTGAGGAGAGCGACCCTTGACCTTCCGGTAGGTCGCTCCCCCCCGCTGCAGCTCCGCCTGCACCCCCGCTGTAGTGTCCTGATTGTCGCCGAAGTCGAGGCCCTCCACCACCCGCAGGCTTCCACCTGCGCCTCATCCCTGGTGGCCAGTGGTGGCCTTGGTTTGTATCCGCTCTACTCCGCTTTCTCTGCCTATTCTCCTCTGTGCCCCCCTGCCCCCGCTCGCCGATCTGTTCTGTGCCCCCTTTACTGTGTGCCCCATTTCACTCTGCTGTTGCCCCCTTTTATTGTGTGCCCCGTTTTGACTCTGCTGTTGCCCCCGTTTATTGTGTGCCCCGTTTCACTCTGCTGTTGCCCCCGTTTATTGTGTGCCCGTTATGACTCTGCTGTTGCCCCCTTTTACTGTGTGCCCCGTCTTGACTCTGCTGCTGCCCCCTTTTTATTCTGTGCCCTGTTTTTCACTGCTGTCGCCCCCCTGATTCTGTCCCCTTCCCGAGTACGACCTGCTCCGCTTCCCTGCCCCCGCCACTGCTTCCTCTGTGGCCACGCCCCCTCCGTGCCCATTCGCTGCCCCTGCTAAACACACCTCCCGCCTCCCAGCTGCTCCTCCCTCCCCTCCTCCCCATATATGGCGGCCGCTGCGCGGTGAGGAGAGCGACCCTTGACCTTCTGGGAGGTCGCCCCCCGCTGCAGCTCCGCCTGCACCCCCGCTGTAGTGTCCTGATCGTCGCCGAAGTCGAGGCTCTCCACCACCCACCGGCTTCCACCTTCGCCTCATCCCTTGTGGCCAGTGGTGGCCTTGGTGTGTATCCGCTCTACTCCGCCTTCTCTGCCTATCCTCCTCTGTGCCCCCTTGCCCCCCGCTCGCCGCTCTGTTCTGTGCCCCCTTTACTGTGTGCCCCATTTCACTCTGCTGTTGCCCCCTTTTACTGTGTGCCCCGTCTTGACTCTGCTGCTGCCCCCTTTTTATTCTGTGCCCCGTTTATCGCTGCTGTCGCCGCCCTGATTCTGTCCCCTTCGCAAGTTTGCCCCGCTCTGCTTCCCTGCCCCCGCCGCTGCTTCCCCTGCAGCCCCGCCCCCTCCGCACCCATTCGCTGCCCCTGCTAAACACACCTTCCGCCTCCCAGCTGCTCCTCCCTACCCTCCTCCCCTCCCCATATAAGGCACGCCTAAGGCAAGCCCGTCTGCGCCCGTCCGTGCCTGGACCGCTCCCAGCGCCAGAACCCCAGGCCCCCGCAGCAGCCACGAGGACCGCCGCCTCTGCTACGACGCCAACACCCTCGTCGCCCTCAACCCAGGAAGGACCCACACCTGCTGCAAGGCCACCCGAGGCGCACCCATGGCCCCTTCACCTGCCGGAACTGCAGCTTCTCCTGCCTCGAAAGCGCCAAGACGCCTACCACGACGGAACCCAACCAGCTTAGAAGCATCCTGATCAACACCCGCTCCGCACACAAACACGCCGTCGAACTCCGGGACCTACTCGACACCACATCACCGGACGTCACCTTCCTGACCGAGACCTGGATGAACAAAACCTCCTCGCCATAGCCATCCCAGACGGGTACAAGATCACCCGCAGAGAACGCACCAACAGGGCCGGAGGAGGAATTGCCATTGTCCACAAAAACACCATCAGGGTCTCAACAAACACCAACGACACCCGCAGCACCGCCGAACACATGCACTTCCAGATCCACACGGACCCCAAGACCACCCTGGGAGGCACCCTCGTCTACAGACCGCCAGGACCCCGGCCACAATTTTGCGACTCCATCGCCGACCTCATCAGCACGCACGCACTGACCTCCACCGACTACATCCTCCTCGGAGACCTGAACTATCACCTGGAGAACAACAATGACAGCAACTCCTCCACCCTGATCGACAACCTTGCCAACCTCGGACTGAAACAACTCGTCACGACGCCGACCCACACCGCCGGCCACACGCAAGATGCCATCTTCTCCTCAAGCCCCCACGTCACCTTCAGCCACGCCTCCGAACTCACCTGGACAGACCACCACTGCATCCACTTCTCCTTCCGAAAACCCCTCACACACCACCGCACACTACAGACCCCCTGCCGCTGCTGGGGCAAAGTCACACAAGAACAACTACAGACAAGCCTCGCACTCAACCCTCCGACGAACCCCACCAACCCCGATGAGGGTGCACTCACCCTCGAACGCTGGATGAACGACAGCGCCAACACCGTCGCCCCGCTGGAAAATCCCACCAGCAGAGACACCAGCAGAAGAGTCAGCTGGTTCACCCCGGAACTCCTCGACTCAAAACCCACCTGCCGGAAACTGGAAAACATAAGGCACAGCAACAAGACACCAGACAGCCGCACCGCCCACAAAGACGCCATCCGCAACCACCACCACCTCATCAGGACCGCCAAAAGAACCTCCTTCACAGACCGCCTTGACAACAAGGCACACAACAGCAAGGAGCTCTTCACCATCGTGAAGGAACTCTCCAACCCCAGCTCCAACGCCAATGACATCCCACCATCGCAAACCCTGTGCGACTCCCTCTCGACCTTCTTTCACCGGAAAATCACCGACATCCATAACAGCTTCAGACCCCAGACGACCACTGCTGACCGCGCCGAACCGAACCCACCGCCCACAACACCCTGACAACCTGGGCCAACGTGAGCATCGAGGACACAATTAAGACCATGGGAACAATACACTCTGGATCCATGTCCGACCCTCTCCCGCACCACATCTTCAACAAAGCCAGCAATTCCATCGCACCCCACCTGCACAAGATCATCAACCTCTCCTTCGAGACCGCCTCCTTCCCTGAGAACTGGAAGCACGCAGAGATCAACGCCCTACTGAAGAAACCCAAGACGGATCTGAGCGACCTCAAGAACTTCCGACCCATCTCCTTGCTTCCGTTCCCAGCAAAGCTCATCGAGAAGATAGTTAACACCCAGCTCACCCGTCACATCGAAGACAACAACATCCTGGACCCATCCCAGTCAGGATTCCGCAGCAACCACAGCACCGAGACCGCCCTCATCGCCGCCACAGACGACATCAGGATCCTGCTTGACAACGGCGAGATGGCGGCCCTCATCCTCCTGGACCTCTCTGCCGCCTTCGACACCTTCTGCCACCACACACTACGCACGCGTCTCCACGACGCAGGAATCCGAGACAAGGCCCTGGACTGGACCACCTCCTTCCTCACCCAGGCCCTTGTCAGCAGCAGGCTCGACTACGGAAACGACCTCTACACCGGAGCCTCGTCCAAACTCATCAACAGACTACAGAGAATCCAGAACGCCTCTGCACGCCTGATCCTCAACGTCCCACGCTGTGACCACATCACCCCCCACCTGAGGAACCTACACTGGCTCCCCGTTGACAAAAGAATCTCCTTCAAGCTCCTAATCCACACACACAAGGCACTCCACAAAACCGGCCCAGCCTTTCTCAACAGTCGACTCTCCTTCTACGTACCCAATAGGAAACTCCGCTCCGCTGACCACGCCCTGGCTACGGTCCCACGCATCCGGAGAACTACTTCCAGGGGCAGATCCTTCTCCCATCGCGCCGCCAGGACCTTGAACACCCTCCCCCTCCACCTGCAACAAACCGAAGACCTGCTGACCTTCAGGAGACAACTCAAGACCTGGCTCTTCGACCAATAGCAGCATCACCCCCCCCCCCCCCCCCCCGCCAGTGCCTTGAAACCCTCCCGGGTATGTAGTGCGCTTTACAAATGATGTGATTGATTGATTGAAAAGTCACAAACAACAATGACAAGGTCAGCGGGACACTTGGACACCGTAGTGATGCAGCAAAACAATCAGTGCAGCACAGCAACAGCAACCACGGTTGTCCACTTGCCTCCTCCCCCTGGGCTTGCTGGCCACCGCTTCCGCCTCCGCCCACACACACTAAAAGTCTAAAAAAACTGCAAATAGTGACTGAAACTATAGAGACACTGACCTCAGTGCTATTGGCCTGCTTGCTTGTAGACAACTTGCTTGGTTTACTTTTCTTTAGTTGGGATTGTAGGGCTGCAAATTTCATTATCAGCAGCTGAGACCAGTATGAGCCTGCGCGGCTCCACCTGCAACTAAAAGAATTGCTGGAGTGAGCCCAAGAGAGCTGCACCACCACCTGACATAACACAGCACCTGCTCCAGCACCTGCAGCAGCAACCTACTTCCCTAACAGCCCATCTCCATGACTAGGTCGTGTACAGTGATTGTGATTGGGTACAGCTATGGAGCCGGTGGCTGCTGTGGTAGGAGGGCTTAATCACCAATCTTGTGGCATAATCAGAGGTTGTTGGAAAACACAACAGAGTTTACAGGCAGCGTGTTCCAGGACACAATCACAGAGCTTAGAGAGCTTCTCTGTCAGTTTAATTCATTGAGCATTAATTCAGCTGCAACCTTTCCTCATGGCTCTCTCTCCGCGTGTGGCGTGTGGGCAGACATGAGCATGGCATCAGGGGGATGAATGAGTCATTACTATACCTCAATTCAATGGTTCTCAATTTATCAATCCCAGAAGATTAAAATGACTTTTAATAACAGATGGTACATTTAACCTTTGTAACCGATGCACAGTTTACCAACCTTGGAGAGACAGATGCTGATTTGGCCATAATGGCATTCGCACCTGTGACTTATAGGTCATAGCAGATATCCAGTGATAAGGTTGTAACTCAATTTGCCATCTTATTGGCAGGAGGTAAAGCCCAATACAGTTGTAACAGTATTAAAGATCTTAGTGGATCAATTATAGTTTGACTAGATGGGAGTAATGTTCTAAATTAGCAATTCTCTCACCAGTTAAAATAATCAGCTTTCTGCATATGGAAAACGTCCTGCGTGTCAGGGCCATTGGGTTTTTTGTTTTTCACAAATACGATTTTGCTTTGAAATGTGTTTGTGAAAAAGAAACTTTTAGGAGGTGCAGACAATAGTTTTGGGTAGAAGAGCTTTATTAAAATAGGAGGAACAATCCCTGGACATGTCCTCACGGCAGCAACTGTCTTCTCCTTCTCCTATGGTCCACCTTCCAGAACCTAGGAAGGCTGGTAACCATGACAAGAATGCAAGACCAGTTGCTAGGACACAACACATCTTCCTTCCCAATAACAACAATAAATAAAAAACAATTATACATCAAAATCACAGAAAACAAAATTAACATTACATAATATTAATAACACACGCAATCGTTATGCCACTTAGTACTCTTCCTGACTCGTCTGGTGCCTTACACAGCAGCAGATTTGCCCTAACTGTTTAACACCTTCTCCTCCTGACATATGTTGTTCTCCACCTTTTCCACTTGGCCACCAGCCAATTGTTTCAGCCACACATCTTGTTTCACAACGTTGCACAAAGTAACACTTTGGATATTCCACTTTTTGCCATCAATAAACCATACATTGTTACCAGCAACCTTTGGGCACTGACCATTTTGACAATCCCCTCTTTGAAACACCTATACTGTTGGTTCTTACCCAATCTCCAACTGCAAACACTCATCTTCCTCTTTTTAACTTGTCATTATGACAACATACATACTTGTCCTGGTGCTTTTTGACCTTGCACTCTAAACTCCTCTTACACACATGCTGGGAAGAACCCTTAAGCATCCATGGTTGTCTGCCCTTAAGGAGTCTAAATAGTGTCTCCTTGGTGACAGAATGGGGAATAGTGCAGTAACTCCACAACATTTCTTTTACAGCTTCCTTACAATCCTGACCGCTACTCTCTGTCAATTGAACACATTCCTTCAAGACTTGGTTGAACCTCTCAACTAGGCCGTTCTCCCTGGGATTGTAAACAGCAGTTTGTGGTGAGATATGCCCATTTTGGATAGATAGGATTTTAATTCTTCCGCTATAAATTGGGGCCCATTGTCCATGACCAATATGTCAGGACAACCCTCCCTGCGGAAAATCTGGTCACAAAACTCAATGATATTTGCTGCTTTAATTTCTCCCAAAAATACTTGGAATAATAATTGATTAATACCAAGGCAAATTCATTTGTTATACCTTTGGCAGAAAAAGGCCCACATATGTCCATAGCCACCCTTTCCCACGGCTTGCTCAGAAAATTATTGGAAACAATAAGAGATTCCTCAACACGGTGGGATTTATCACTGCACATACATATGCAGCCCCGCACATGCAGCCCCGCACATGCTCTTCCACCTCCCTGTCCATCCCGGGCCCCCAAAAAGTCTCCCTGGCTTTTCTCTTCATACCGGACATTCCACTTTGCCCTTCATGCAGTAACCTCAGAAGTCTAGTGCGTAAGCCTTCTGGCACCACCAACCTGCCGTTTCTGCACACAACTCCATCCTCAACTGAAAGTTCTGTCCAAACTGTCCAGAACTCACCAAACTTTTTCTTAAGGATAGTATTATATCCAGTTGGATAACTCAACCATTAATTCCTTAATGGTGACTTCCACTTCCACAGCTGACTTCCACTCATCCATAGAAATGGCACCCTCACATGACTCAGACACGCTGTCCACAACCCAGTCATCATTGGAATCTTCATCTCCACAATGTAGCAGCAAACACGATAAACAGTCTGCGTTAATATTGCAGATTCCAGGAACATAGGGCCCCATTAGGATGGTGAGTGGACTCCAGTCTGCCCGCCACCCTAGCGGTGTTGGGACCGTCCGCCAGCGGTGTGGTGGTCCTGCACCGCCAATTAGGATGCGACCGCCACCCTGGTGGTCGCATCCCGTATTGTTGACATTGCGTGAGCAGCACCCGCCGCAATGCCAAATATATTTGTTGTGAATTGCCATGCACAACGTGGCAGGCACCGCGCGGTGCCTGCCACCTTGAGCATGACAATGTAGGGGGGTACCATGGGTATGCCCATGTGCAAACCCCCACCCCCCGCAATGGGCCCCCAAAGCAATTCCCACCAGCCCTTCCATTGCCGCATCACCACCATGGAAGGGCCTGAACCGCCAGGCATCATAATATGACCAAATTGTGTCCGAGTTCTGTCTGGCCGGCAATCGTAACGATTTCCGACCGGCTGAAAATCGGCAGACGGTCTTTCTGTCCGCCGCGGTACCCCCCCCCCCCCCCATGGTAATGTGGCTGGGGGTAAATGATGTTGTGAAGACGGGCGGAAAGCCACCATCGGCCGAGCGGTGGCAATCCGCCCGCCTTCATAATGGCTCCCTTAATTCAGTGAAAAATCATACCCCTGAAGCCTGTTCAACCATTTGGCAATTCTGGGAGTTGCCTTCCCAGCTCCCTTGGTAGTGAACAAATCTAAAAGTGGTTTATGATCTAACCTGAACTCAAAATAAGTTTCCCAGGCATAGGTCTTAAAATAGTTCACACCCCATCAGCATCCTAGGGCTTCCTTCTCTATGACAGAATAAGTAGCCTCTGCCCCCTTAAGAGTGCGGTATGCAAAGGCCACCACACATTCTTGCCCAAGATTTTTTTGCATTAGGACAGCTCCCAGCCTGTATGCACTTGCATCCAACACAGTCATGCTGCAATTCAATGGGTTAAAAGGTTTCAATGCCACCGCTTTCACAATTTTTTTATGATCTGAAACGTAGCTTGACATTCATTTTACCATTCAAATTTGTTGCCTTTTTTTATCAGCACCCTTAGAACATGTACGTCAGCGAAATGTTTAACAAATTTGAAATAAAAGTTCGCTAAACCAAGAGATTAGCGCAATTGCTCCTTGTCAGGTGGTAGTGGTGAATCCGCTATAGCATCCAGCAGTTTCTTTTTCGGCTTCACCCCCTCCAGTTACAAGGTGTGCCCAAGATAATCAATTTGCTTCACACCAAATTTACACTTGCTCAACCCCACAGTCAGACCTACATCTTGTAACTTGTTCAACGTCTTCTCCAGGATCAAATCGTTTTCACCCCGATTTGCTCCCCCGCTAGAACATCATCTTGGAACATGAAAACCTTAGACATCCCCCCAAAAACCTTGCACATACTCTATGGAAAATAGACGCTAAACCGAAAGACATTCGTATGAATCAGAAAGCCCCCTCCGACGTGATAAACGAAGTAAGATGCCTGGACGATGAGTGTAACCTCACCTAGTGGTATGCGCTTGAGAGATAAATCAATGAAAAATAGAATGCGTTAGTGACAGACGACACCATCTCATTAATATGTGGTAGAGGATAACAGTTGATCAGAATATTGCGATTAAGATCCCTCAAGTCAATGCACAGGTGCAAATTACCATCAGATTTGCGAGCTCAAAGAATGGGGCTAAGCTATTCTGACTCTATCGGTTCGATGGCTTGTGCTTCACACAACATTAGTAACTCCTTCCTCAATTGCTCCCTAAGTGCAAATGGCACGTTCCTCACTTTGTGCACACATGGGACATTATTAGATTTCAACACTATGCAATGTTTGAATTTTGCTAAACATCCAAGCTCCCCTCTTAACAATTTGGGAAACTTGTCACTCCTCATGGCTTTTTCTACGTCTTCTGTAACAAGTACCTACTGGGGATGGTTGGGGTCTAGAGTGATGCCTAAAATCTTTTGTTCACACCATCCTAACAGTGCCCTTCCCTTCTCTACCACATACACCTTGCTAGTTGCTTCCTTGCCCTTGTGTGATAAAATACAATTGAAAAAGCCCACCAAGGGAAGCTTGACACCACAGTAGCCCACAGGTTCAATTTCGGGGGAATTCAATACCCACTTTCTCCCAAGTATACTTGTCTATAATCATGTATGGGGAACAGGAATCTGCCCAGACTGCTATTTTGCTACCATTAATTCCCAAGTCATACTTAGGTGGGCTAAACCCTTCGCGATTGTCATGGACAGTATTGTCATAAACAACCATTACTTTGACTTCCCCTTCATCAGCAGAGTTCTCCTCACAGCCTTCTCTTATCACATGTAAAGTGAGCTTCCAATTCTCAGTAGAAGAACACGTGTGCAAAATGACCAATCTTTTTTCACTTGTAACACTTTTCCTTAATGGCTACGCATTTGTCCAAGTCTGCAGTGTGTCTCATGCTACGAAAAACAAAAAGGGGAGTGAAGAGGTAGTGTCCAAAAGGAACACTGGAGGTGGATACATTCTCCTCTAGAAATGTTTAAAAAACACAAAGATCCACCCTTAGATAGATTTCAGAATAATGTACTCACAGGTCATGTGTGTTTCCTGGTTGGAAGCACATAGTGAGCTTCAAAACCTGTTGACATACACAGGAGGGGTCGCTCATTAAAGCAGTGTACCTCCAACACACTCTTTTAACAGTACCAGCTCTAAGGAATATTAAATGTTCTAGTCCACAGGAGCCAGGTACTTTTTAACTCACTTTCTCACTCACCCCTGACCCTTCCACTCCCTTTTTCCTACACTACACATAGTTCTAAAAATCAGTGCTCCCATGTAGTCGTTGGTCGTAGCACGCCCCTTCCCGCAGCGGGGCGGGAAGACCCCATGATGAAGCATGACACCAAGGGCCCTTTTGGTGTGTAAGGGTATTTAAAGAAACACTATGTGCTTCCAACCACTGTAGGAAACACAGATGACCTGTGAGTACATTATTCTGAAATCTATCTAAGGGTTTGATCTTTGTGTTTTTGAAAAAAGTGTGTCTCATGCTACCACATCTGTAACAAACTCGATTGTGTTTGGTCTTGATACTTCTTTCCCCCATCTTGGATGTGTTTTTTTCCACAGCACAAACCTGAGCAGAATCATTTTTTTCCTTCACTTGGTCAGTGTTCAAGTCCTTAACATATCTAGATGTATTTTCTATGCGTCTAGCTACCGCTTTGGTTTTCTGTAACAATAGATCCTTCAAGTCCAACAACCTCTCTTGGATTTTAATGTTGCATGTCCTATTTATGAATTGGTCTCTTATAATCTCCTCATGTAGGTTCTTAAACCTACATGTGGACGCGAAGGTCCTTAGCACAGAGATGTATTGTTCCGCTGACTCCCCCGGTAATTGTGACCTTGAAAAAAACTTGTGCCTCTATGCTGACTTTCTTACTGTAATTCGCCTCCAAGGCTTTCAGGGCCTCTTATGTCATTCGGCACATCTTCCCCCTCACCTTCACCTTCACCACCTTCTCCACCCCCATGGTTAGTAAAATGTACTCTTATAGGAATATGTAAGGTTTTCAATACCTTTCTACCCTCCACCCCCAAATTGTGCTTCAGTAATGCTACTTTCCGGGAAGCTACGTACTCCTCTCCGCCAATTGCCTCCAAGTATGTCTCAAAAGTCTCCAACCAATCCTCCCATTACATTGTAGGTTCCCAGGGACTCTGCAAGAACTTTGGGAGTGCTAATATTGATGACATATCCATGTTGGTTAGTGGCGTGCCTTATCAATAGATTTGTGTAAATAATGCAAAAAGGTAGGTTGAAATAATGCTTAATGCCACTAAATGGTACCCTGAATACAGTGGTATCAGTTGAATCAAACTGAGACAAAATGCTGCTTAAAGTCAGAGTACTATCAATCAATCAGAACATTTAGAAAGCGCACTACTCACCCGTGAGGGTCTCATGGCGCTTGGGGGGGCGGGGTGCTGCTACTGCTCAAATATCCAGGTCTAGAGTAGCGTCCTGAAGGTTAGTAGGTCCTGGGTCTGCCTTAGGGGGATAGGGAGGGTGTTCCAGGTCTTGGCGGCGAAGTGGGAGAACGATCTGCCACCGGTGGTCGCTCTTCGAATGCAGGAGACGGTTGCAAGGGCGAGGTCGGCAGAGCGGAGCTGGCGGTTCAGGGTGTAGAAGGTGAGTCTTCTGTTGAGGTATGCTGGTCCGGTGTTGTGGAGTGCCTTGTGTGCGTGGGTGAGGAGTTTGAAGGTGATCCTCTTGTTGACGGGGAGCCAGTGCAGGTCTCTCAGGTGGGGTGTGATGTGGCAGTGGCGAGGGATGTCGAGGATCAGGCGTACAGAGGCATTCTGTATGCGTTGTAGTTGTTTCAGGAGTTTGGCCGAGGCTCCTGCGTAGAGGGCGTTTCCGTAGTCCAGCCTGCTGCTAACGAGGGCCTGGGTGACCGTTCTTGTTTCGGTGGGGCTCCACCTGTAAATCTTGCGGAGCATGCGGAGGATGTTGAAGCAGGAGGACGAGACAGTGTTGACTTGTATGGCAATGGAGAGTGTTGAGTCGAGGATAAACCCCAGGTTGCGTGCGTGGTCGGTGGGTGTTGGTGCTGCTTCCAGTGCGGTCGGCCACCTGGCGTCGTCCCAGGCTGAGGAGGTGGAGCCGAGGATGAGGACCTCCGTCTTGTCCGAGTTCAGCTTCAGACGGCTGTTCTTCATCCACTTGGTGACGGCTTTCATTCCTTCGTGGTGGTTGGTTTTGGCGGTGAGGGGGTCCTTGGTGAGGGAGAGGATCAGCTGGGTGTCCTCAGCGTAAGAGATGAAGTTGAGGTCGTGCAGTCGGGCGACGTGGGCGAGCGGTGCCATGTAGACGTTGCCTATAGTTCTTCAGAAAAAAATGCACAAAACAACAAATTATAATAGTGAAGGTGCTCACCGTGGTCGCTGTTGTTCAATTCTAAAGTCAATTCCTTCCTCGCTAAACACTGCCAGTTTCCTTTACATTAATCTTCGTTGCAGCTTGACACATGACGCACAATCTTTTCAACGCAGCAGGGGACCCGTGACAACATAAATACACTGCTTCGTCACGCTGAGCGTCAAGCGTCATGCTTACGCTGGTCGGACTGCATAGCTGTGTGTCGCCCTTAAAGTGAAGTGGACCAGAATGGAGAGGGGAACAACACGCCAGATCACCACTTGTCACCGAACGCCGGTTAGCTCCTGCCGGTCAGCTGCCTTTCAAATAATAACAAGTAGTTCACTCATCAGTAGCTTGGTTCACCGGTGCTCAACGCACAGTTGGCTCACAGGTGCAATCAAACACATTGTAGCAGCTACTCACCGATTGATACAGTTGGCTCATTGGTACTTAACATGTGGACACCTCACTTCAGTTGGCTTACCGGAACTGCACAGTTGCATTGCAGCCTGCATGGAGAACATGCCATCGCACTAGCCCCTGACTGGGCACCGTCCCTACCAATCCCAATTCTGCACTGCAGCGCTGTGATTGGCTGAGAAGGGGGGGCCTGGCTGGCTGCTTCCTGTTCCTGTCGGAGGCAGGAGAGCAGGAGCAGAGAAGATGTGGGACCCGGCGAAAGGTAGGTTTAAAAATATTTTTTTGATCATTGATCCCTCCTCCCTTTGTGCCCCCCATTCCCCGCGCTCCCCTCCCACCTGCTAGCCATGCCAGTCACCATCTTTTTCATTAATTCCTTTGACTTATTCCAGGTAATTTTGAAGTTAACAGGTCATACAGAGGTGAATGAGAATGTTTTGTGAATCTAACAAACCGGTGTAAATCACGTGCCTTGTCATAACCTCTCAATGGAATAATATGCACCTGGTTATACAAGAGGATTGAGGTCAACATGAATAGACGAGATGACAGTAAAAATCTGGAAAAAATCACCACAAAAACAGCGTGGCGCCGAAAGGGTTCATTTCCATCATTGCATTTTAAACCGTTTCATCAAAATGATCAGTAGCGTATTTATGGATAATTCGTTTCTTGAGAGCAGGAAAGCCACACTTTAAAAGGGTATTCGGAAACATGGGTTTGTGCCATGGATAAAATAACACAATTTTTCACCTAACGACTTACGTTTGCTTTTGTTTTAAAGTATGAAGGTAACCAATATAATTTTTACATGAGAACAACATGAAATCCAATTGTTTTTCAGTAACATATTTCCACTTTTAATGTAAAAATTCCTTGAAACAACAAATCTCTACAACCAACTTCTAAAAAAAAGGAAATTGAAAGGAATTTGACCAACATAGAAGGGATATTTATGAAAGTCAAACCAAATGTGATGGTACCACTTCACATTTAGAGGAAACATTCTCTAGGCTGCAAATCTATTGAGTGCAGAGGTTAATTATAGGAGTGTTGTGTAGAGTTATAGCTCTCTGTTTCAAAGCCTGCTGGTCTCTATTTGTGTATGGTCATTTAAAAAATCTCGTGGTTCTGTTAACTGCATTTCTAGAAATAAGTGAAAACTTTCAATTTATATCATTTAATGTCTGTAGAAAATACCAGTAAACAGTGCAATCTAATTTATATTCGCAAACTAGTTTCTGGGCATGTACAGAAACCCTGATAATGATCTTTAGAGCTCGGGGTAGTGGAACAGTAACATAAATAATAAGTCAGTGAAGTGAAACTACAATTTTTGTTTAGTGATAACAGAGCCAAGATTCCGCAGATTAGTTTGTACACTGCATCCTTTCATCATCTTTGGATAACCTTTGAAATTGAAGATGGGTAGAAGGATCGCTTAGAGGATAAAGCATATTATTGATAGGTTTTGACTCACGAGTCCTCCCCTACTATGGATGTGTCCTGAGAGGAAGAAGCTGATCAATTGTTGTGCCAGACTTGACTTCCATTCTTGTGGAGGTGTTAAATGAGGATGTCGTTGGAGAAGGTGCTGAATTCTCTGCTTTGTAGTTTTCCATGATGAGACAGATGTCCTCGGTGGCCACGATGAGGGCCGCACTGTAGTTGGATCTGAATCCAGATTTGGAAAGGTCCTTTAGGTGGTTTGCATTGAGAAAGTTAGCCATCCAGACGTTGATGAGTTTCTCCAGGACTTTGGCTGGGTAATGGAGGAGTGAGATGGGCTTGTAGTTGGCCAAGTTCATGCGGTCTGCTGACGGTCTCTTGAGGAGTGGTAGGATGATGGTGTGTTCTCAGGAGTTAGGGATGGTAGCAGTTGATATGGATACGTTATGAATGTGTTCAAGGGCTGAGCAGTTGGGGTCGAGCCCTTTGGGTCAAGCGCTTTCGCGAAGATGCAGTGTTAACATAGATCAGATGGAGCTCCTAAGTGGATGGTGTGCATGGTTTTGGTGGTATATGTTGGGATAATGACAGGCCAGCAGGTCAATGCAGGTTTCTGACATCGGAATGGAGGACTTTGATCTTAGAGAGATCCAGTTGATGGGTGAAGTTGTTGTAAATGGTATTCATTTTGTTAATGAAGCAGCAGGAGATTTGTGAGTAGAATTCCATTAAAAGGGGCGATTATCATGGAAACACCCTTCTTTGCAAGCAGATTGTTTGCAGTACCGTTTTGAGTCTGACTTTTGACCTTTGTTGTTCCCCCAGGTTTGTCCTTGTCACGTTTGTTTTTCACACCTAAGTACAACCTCTGATCTCTTTTTCCTTTGCCTCTATGTTGACTAATTGAATTATTTAGTAAACCTATCATGTTCAGCAGCTAATACTGCATCAGTTCTTGGGACATGCACGCCATCTATCACCAACTGATGTGTCGAACCTGGTTCAAACATTTTCCCATAGAAACAAATGTTTTTGGTGTGGATCCTGATGTGAACTTTTCACCCCTACCTCTGCGGCCAGCTGTCTTCATAAAGGACTACAGCACAGATTTGAAGTAAATAATCCTTCAATACTATCTGCAAAATATTGAAAATGGAACCACCATGTTGCTACCATAAAATAACACTTACCATGAAATCACAGTTGTCCCTGTACAACCAAAACAATGGTGTTTGCATATTTGGATTAATCTCAAAGAGTGACTGCTATAATGCATGACACCACTATGCATTGGATTAACAAATGGGTTCTGCTATGGCCTGGCTCCAACCATGTGTTCTTAATGCAGAGATTGCAAATTTACGAGCATGTTGGAAGAATGTTCAGAGAGAGGAAACCTTTTCACCAGTTCCATACTCGCTACAGAGACACTTTTAGCAATACATCGACCCTACTCACAAAAGCCATTCATGAGTAATTAAAGTACTAACTCAGTAGCAGTAGCGGCCCGTGGAGGGAGTTCGGTGAGGCAGTGAGGCGGGGCGGGGGAGGGGCAGGGTGGGGAAATGTAAACACCGGAATATGGATGAACGGAGGTAAGTACACATTTAAATAAATAAAACGAATTTCGTTGCGCGCGCTGCATCGCATTTTGCGATGCAGCGCGCGCAAAGGTATTCGTTTTATTTATTTAAATGTGTACTTGCCTCTGTTCATCCATATTCCGGTGTTTACATTTCCCCACCCTGCCCCTTCCCCGCCCCACCTCACTGCCTCACCGAACTCCCTCCACGGGCCGCTACTGCTCAGTAGTACTAGTTCACATGCTCATAAATGCTATTCAAAAACCTCTATCTGGAGATCTCTGCCTCTCCTTTCATTTTTCTGGGAAATCTCCACCACAAGTGCACAGTTCACTGTACAGAAGGTCTAAATTGTAGTGGTAAAGGTCAGAGGGACATAATTGGGATGATTACTATACCAAGGGAAGAGATTAAGGCCAATGAGGGGCAGATTTACTATTTTTTCACGTAGCGCACTGCAGCAGCTGCAAATGCTGGTCTGCGCTATGTGAAAAGGAGAGAGGAGGAGAGCGCCCTATTTACTAAAATAAGTCACTCTCTTCCATTCTCACTAGCGCCGGCCTCAAATCTGCTGCCGTGCGTCACGGAGACATCTTTGCGCCATGCGCCTCTATTGCAGTGGGGTTAGGAGTTGGAGCGTGAAGTGCCGCCTCATCCCCTGGGTGCATAACCACGTGAAGCCTGGTAGAACCCTCGGCCTGGCGCCTAAGCTCTTAAACGCCCTGCCCTGACAAAGAGCCAACTGTTGAAAACGTTTTTCACGGATAACTGGGCTTTATCCATGGCAGAAAAGGTGAACATGTATTTGCCAGATCCTGTACGAACTTGTCCCCAAAACGTAATCCGTTAGCCAGGGTGCCGGCCTCAGTAGAGGCCAAGTCTGCCAGCTGAGAATCAATCCTCATGAGGAAGGATTTGCGTCTCTCTGTAGGTAATGCGCAGCTAGCGTTGCCCAGCAATGTATATATATATAAATATATATATAAATATATATGTAATCAGGCATGATCCCTGTGTTTGGTGAAGAGAAGGAGCTGCGGGGGCTCATGGGTGATGTAGTTTACAGTTTTGACTGGCTGCTGGGTTTCTGAAGTAAAGAAAGAGAAGCAGAATCCGAAGCCTCCAGTCCTGACATAGAATTGGGATGATAGAAGCAGAAACAAAGATTCCGAAATTTACGCCCCAAAATTCCAGAAAATGTTTAAAATATGTCAGGCAATGGCTGTCATTAATTCCAATAACAGATCTGCAATTCCTGTCATATTTTACCAGCTGACAGATACAGCTATCTCTGGACCCATCACGTGAAAAACAATTTCTTAATCCCAGGAAGTGTAAAAATAAACCACCATAAATAACATAATTGCTGACAATAATTTCAGTATGAAACTTTTAAAATGAAGTCTGACATTCTTAATTAATTCTTCAGGACTAATTAAATGAAACGGTTTTAATAATTAACACTGAAACCATTTGCAGTTTATTGAGGTATTCAAGTCACTATGGTATGATTAGCGCAGTATATCTAATGATAGTATGATTAGTTATGGTGTATTCAAAGGTTCGAAATCCCCATATGTTTAGCACGACAAAAAGGGCCGAGAACCGAACCGCCTCCATCTTGGATTGCGGCTTCTTCGCTTGGGAATCACATGGTCTCTTCCGCACACCCTCTGCTCCCCCCCTTTCATGCATTTATTAGGAGACAGGCTGAGTTGCTGAGAAGCAAGGTCACATCTGCTAAAAGGGAGTATCAAGCAAATTCCTCTAGACCTGGGACGAGAAGGGAGTCACCCTTTCGACCTTCTCTGTAAAGATAGTAACCCTTTGTATGTGTAACCGAAACTAGAAATAGGCATGAGCTCATTAGGAGCGCCAGGACTAACTGGTACTTTTCCACATATAAGGTTTTGTATGCTGTACTGATAATGTATAAAAGTGTGTTACTGTCAAGGAGCCAGCAGTCTTCCTCGGCGCACCTGATGGGTGAGGATCGACGAGGCTCCTCTATATAGAGTTCTGTGGTGGCTAATAAACGTTTGAACCTTCCATGTTGCCAACTGCTCCTTATTTTACTTAATTATTGCGGGCCAGTGGTAAGTGTGGCCCTTGGAATAATTATTTGGACGCAACAGTTGGCGACCACGAAGGGACCCCGTGAAAGGGTCTTTCCCCCCCGTACTCGGGTGGTGGGATTGGGGGCGTCCTGACCGGTTGGCGGGAGAGGAGCCTGAGGATTTCTCCCACCCTGCGCGACTTTTCGGTACGTCCCCTGCTGCTAGTCACCCTTCACCGGGGTCCTACGGGCTTAACCCAGGAAATGGACTGATTTGGTCGGGAGAAGTTGGCAGCGGAGAATGAACATTCGTATCTGGGTGCACCCGGTGAGTAAAGATTGATTTGATTTGACGCACGCGTTGTAAACGGTGCATTATTTTTGTTGAAGCACGCGTTGAGGACGGTGTGCTATTTGATTGATTTAAGAGCATTCGTTGAGAACGATGCATTTTTGATTTGAACACTGGCTGCATTTGTTTGAAGCTCGCGCTGGACAGCGGTGCATTGATTTGAAGGCGCGCACCGGAGGGTGGTGCTTTGCTTGGTCGGGTTAGCGTTACAGTGGTTTGACTCGAAGTACGTACAGATCGTATTGATTTGATTAAAACAGCGCGCCGGAGGAATATAGACGGATTGCACGTGGAAGGACCTGCGACCTAGACTGGGTAGCCACAGGGCATACTCCTGACGGGGCAAGTCCTCGTTGGGAGCTGGTCTTAGTGGTGAGCCGGAAGGGTGGCCGGAATCCCGCGTGCAGTTTGGTGTCTGAACTGTGAACCAGAGTCGACGGGCTTGGTTCTCTGATAACCGATTGTATATTATGTATGATTCGTGTTGATCGTTGTTTTGTGTGTACATGTCTGAAAACTAACCAAAATGTCCTGTTTTAGTAAACTGAATTGTTTTGGCTGCTGCTGCCGAACAAGTGACTCCAGATTAGCTGAGAGCCAACCCGCCCCGCCGGAGGGCAGTCCTAGCCATTTTATGTATGTCAAACATGGGATCTCTCCCTTATTGTTCTGCACTCTGTGGCATAAGTATACTAAGGGAAATGAGGAGTTACGATGGCCCAAGACGGGTTCGTTTGATGAGAAGAAAATTGCGTTCCTACAGGAACAACTGTTTTCTAGGCGCAGTAGGCAGGCTATGTTCGATGCTCTAATCGCATGGCAGAAGGAGGCCAAACAACGGCGAATAAGGGAAGAAAAAGTAGCTAGAGCCAAGGCAGGACAGAATGTTACCCAGAAAGCTATGGCCTATGACCGAGACAGAGTAGAAAAGGGATTGGATTGCATGAATTGCGAATTTAGATTAAAGGTTAATAAGAGCTATGTGACCCGTCCGAATGCGGAAGATGAAATAGAGGATTTATTGGACACCAGGCCACCGCCCCCTTATGTACCGCAGAGGATATATCCGGAGGTGTCAGGGGCCTCGGCCCCGGCCCCCAATGTGTCTCTGGGGGCTTAGGCTCCCCCGGCCACTTCCACCACTCCCTCCCTGCAGAACCTCTCCCGGTTGCCGACATCTGTGTCTGAAGTTATGGCCATGCTGCCTAATTTATTGACGGCAGCTGCAGCCGGGACCCTTCAGCTGTTGCCGGGGTCGATGCCTTCCCCTTCTGTTCTGCCCTCCTCCTCCGCCAGTACAACGCCGGTAACAGCTGCAACTACTCCGATACATCCGGCCAGTCTAACGGAGGGTAGGAGGTTGTTTACTCGTTCTGCCTTGGGAACAGAAGAAAGGGAAACTATTGCCACACAAGCGTCCCAGTGGATGCGGCATCCTATTTATACTCTTTCTGATATTTGGAGTACCATGAAAGACTACGAACCGGTGATGCAACAGCATGCCCTGGAGCATATGGCCAACCGTCTTATTTCTGTATGGGAACAGGTACACCCGGGAGGGAGAGCTCCGGTTATATTATATGATATTCTTGATCAGGTTCACAAATCTCAGTTGACGCCGGAAGAGGTGTATGGGAAGGTGCAGACTTTGGTTTCTTATAGAACTCGTTTGCAGTCTGCCATTCCCGCCGGATTCTCCCAGTTTCCTATGCGTGAAGTGCACCCTATCTTCCATCCGGAAGTTGCTGAGGTGGTGGATGCCCACGGTGTCGTTACCCGCCCGGGAATAGACGCCCGGTTCCAGGAACAATGGGTCTATACCCCCTGGAAGCGGAGTGAGGTATTATCCCTAAAAAGCCAGTTGCCAGATCCTAGAAAAAAACCCCACTGCATATTACAAGGAACTGACCGAGGCCGCCTCATCAGCAGTAATGACGCTGGCGGATATTGAATTATTCTTTGCCTTATTAGTACCGGTGGACATTTGGCGCCAGGTACATGACCAGGACCATGTTACGGAATTTGGTGGGACATGGGACCAACTGAGAAACTGGGATAGAGATCGTAAACCGGGGAACAAGCCCCGACCTGAGATACTGACCTTGCCTGAAAAAATAATAACCTATATGCATTCATTGATCCCACCCAGGAAAGTAGATTGGGATAAACTGACGGCTTGTAAGCAAAAGAAGGATGAGAGTGTATCCGATTTTTTCACAAGGTTTGAGGGAGTATTCATCGATTTCAGCGGACAGGACCTGGCAACGGAGGGGGGTGTGCGCTTATTTGTCAATAGATTCGTAACCAATCTGCTACCTGAGGTATCGGCCCGGTTGCAGGCAGCTGAGAGTACCTGGACGACCACCACGCCTTCCACAATACTAAGCATGGCTCAGTATTATGAGCATCGGGAAAATGAGAGCAAGGATAAGACAGAAAGAAAGTCGAAAGATTTGAAAACTCGAGTGTTACTGCAGCAAGTGGAGAGGGGTAGAGGAAGAGGAAGAGGGTTGCAGAATTTCGTTCCAAGAGGGGCGGGATCGACGCAAACGGCTGGGCGAACGGATCTAGGCATAAATCAATGTGCTTTCTGTAAAGAGGAGGGGCATTGGAGAGCACAGTGCCCGTTGTTGTATGAGCAGAATACTGCTTCACGAGGTCGTGGACGGGGAAGAATGAGTGGGCACCGAGGTGGATACACGAGACAAGAACAGGCAGCCCGAGGTGAGAATAGTCAGAATTATTTTGACCAAAGCCAAGGTAAGCAGTACTACCATGACGGACGTGTGACGGACGAAGGCTCCGGATATACTCAAGCATAGGACAGCCAAGGGCAGAGTAAGGGGCATGTGTCAATCCCGATAGATCAAGCTGGACCTTATGTCCATGCACAACTACTGGATGCATCAGGTAAGTTTTTGGTTGACACAGGGTCTATGAACAGTTCTGTTTCACGTGCCCTGGTCCTGGGGGCCGCTCTGTCTGGCCAGACTAATGTGTCCGTGGGGTTCTCTGGAACTCCGGTGGTGAGCCCCATTTCTAAGCCACTTTCCCTTACTCTGGGGCCGGTAACGATAGAATCGCCTTTCCTCCTCACCTCCCAGTGTGGGGAAAATCTCCTGGGTATGGATATATTAAAAAGACTGCATGCCCGCATCTTTTGCTCCCCCGATGGAGTTTACCTGACCATTAGGAATACCTCTATCCCCTCCATTCAATGTTTTTCTAAAACGGACTCCTTACCCCCTGAGCTTGCAAAACTCCCGAGGGATCTTTGGGCCCTGGGGGACACTGACGTAGGGTTCCTACAAATCCCCCCGGTGTCCATCACTTTGAAACAGAATGCCAAATTGCCGAGGATCCCACAGTACAAAATAGCCCCCGAGGGAGAACGCGCTTTACTGGCCATTATTTCTGATCTGATTAAAACAGGGGTGGTGGAGGAAACGACTTCCAACATCTGCAACAGCTCTATTCTTCCAATTCTTAAACGAGCCCCTGTACCCCAGTCCCCTGATTATGCTGATACCTATCGATTTGTGATTGACCTGCGAGAGATTAATAAGATTGTGGTACCCCAATATCCTGTGGTCCCAGACATTAATTCCATTTTGACCATGATCCCTCCCACTGCAACATTTTTCTCGGTGGTTGATTTGAAGAATGCTTTCTTTAGTATTCCCATACATCCAGATAGTAGACATTTGTTTGGTTTCTCATTGGGGGGCCGCAGCTTTAGATTCTGTCGCGCCCCCCAGGGGTATACCGAAAGTCCTAGTATCTACAGCCAAGCCCTAAAGAGAGTATTGGATTCTTTACAATTGCCGCCAGGTAATGTCCTATTGCAGTATGTCGACGACCTCCTTGTGGCCTCTGATACAGAACATGGTTGCCGCGATGCCACGGTTACCCTGCTACAGCATTTGGCTACGCATGGTAACAAGGTGTCGCTCTCTAAATTTCAATATTGTCGACCGGAGGTGACCTATCTCGGTCATCTCCTGTCGAAGGAGGGAAGACAGTTGACTTCTGAGCGCATCGCAACCATAACTAACATGCTTGTTCCTCGCACGCAACGTGATGTCCGCGCTTTGCTTGGTATAACCTCCTACTGTCGCCAATGGATTGCTAACTATTCTCTCTTGACTAAACCTTTTCTGTATCTAACTACGAAGGATGTGCATGAACCTTTACCCTGGACTGATGAATGCCAGACTGCCTTTTCCGCTCTGAAAACTGCTCTTTGCTCTGCTCCTGTGCTTGGCACCCCTGACTACCGGAAACCTTTTGTGCTCTACGTGCATGAGGTGGACGGTTGTTCTCTTTCAGTGTTGACACAAGACTTTGGTGGTAAGCAAAGGCCTTGTGCATATTTCTCGGCGGTTTTGGACAATGTCGCCAGAGCACTTCCCAGTTGTCTGAGGGCTGCAGCGGCAGTGGCTATAGCAATCAGACAATCGGAAGGGCTAGTCCTGAATACGGATCTGACAGTGATGGTGCCTCATGCTGTGGACGTATTATTAAACAGGACACAGACGCAGCACTTAACTAGTGCGCGTCTTACAGGGTACGAATTGACCCTGTTTGCACCTCATATAACGATCAAAAGATGTGTTAATTTGAACCCTGCCACGTTGTTTCCCCTCCCTTCGGGAGACGGTGGACAAGACATACATGATTGTATCTTTCGAACTGAAGAAGAAACCAAGGGCCGGATAGATCTAACTGACACCCCACTATCTGATGCCCAAGGAGAATTGTACGTTGATGGGTCCTGTTTTAGATTACCGGATGGTACGACAGCTGCGGCTTATGCGATCACTACCCTGCAAACGGTAGTCGAGGCAGCAAAGATACCATACCGGTCGGCCCAGGCGGCCGAATTGGTTGCATTATTCAGGATCTGCGAGTTGGGGAAAGGCTTAAGGCTAAATGTCTACACCGATAGCCAGTACGCGTATGGTGTAGCACATAGCTTCGGGAGGTTATGGGCGGAAAGAGGATTCTTGACATCTCATGGCGAGAAAATAAAGAATGGACCATTAGTTGAACGATTACTAGCCGCATTAACATTGCCTAAGACCTTGGCCATAGTCAAATGCAGTGCACACAAGGTTATAGTTGATGATGTGGGGAGGGGAAATTTCTTTGCGGATAGAATCGCCAAGGAAACAGCCCAGTCTGACACCACTTCCATGTTTGTAGTAACAAGAATGATAGAAGCAGGGGTTTTTAACAACACCATAGATAGTGTGAAAGAGCTACAAAAGGAAGTGACCCCGGAAGAATTGACATACTGGCGAGAACAGGTGGGGAGGCTTGATGAGAATGGATGTTGGACTGACTTGTCAGAGAGATGTCGATGGTTACTGCCAAACGCATTTGTAAATGCGGTAGTAACCATGGCACACGGACCTTCGCATGTGGGAGTTCAGGGCATCTGTGCAACATTGGATCCTGTCTGGTATAATGTTAATATCCATAAGACGGCTAGGAACTTGGTCCAGCACTGCATGATTTGTCTCCAGCATAATCCTGGGGTTAGTATTCCCGTCCTGGCGGGTAATTTTGCGCCACCCACTCTGCCTTTTGAAGTACTCCAAATGGATTACATACAGCTAGAGCGAGTTAACAATCTGAAATACGTGCTAGTGGTGATTTGTACTTTTAGTAAATGGGTGGAGGCGTATCCCACAAAGGAAAATACTGCCCTGGCAACTGCGAAAGCTCTGGTAAAAGAGTTTTTTCCTCGATATGGGTTGCCACGGGTGATTTGGAGTGACAACGGGACACATTTTAATGCTAACTTAGTTAAGTATGTATGCAAGGGTCTGTCCATCCAGCAGAAGTTTCACGCAGCCCGACATCCTCAGTCAGCGGGCCTGGTTGAGAAATATAATGGGATTCTGAAGTTGAAACTGGCTAAACTTCAGGACACGACAGGACTAAAATGGCCTGATCTCCTGCCCCTGGCCCTGTTGTCCGTGAGAACTACTCCCCATTCCCGGAGCGGTATCTCCCCTTATGAAGTAATTTTTGGCAGACCTGCCAACGTGTGGGGAGTACCCCGGCCCAAATCCTTCAGGGACATTGACCATCCTATGTTGACTGACTATTTGTATGCTTTGACTAAAGATCTCCATTCCATTCATCAACAGATATCTGCCGTACTGCAGCCCCTGCCGGAGGGTCCTGGACACAGCGTAGAGCCTGGACAGTGGGTCTTGGTTCGAAACTACCAACGAAAGTCAAGTTTGGATCCACGCTGGTCCCGGCCGTACCAGGTGCTCCTGGCCACACGAACGGCGGTGAAAGTCGAGGAGAAGCAGCACTGGATCCATATCTCCCATCTTAAGAGAGTTCCCCTCCCGTTGCCCAGGGAGCAGCTTGACCAGGAGGAAGGTCTGCCAACTCAGGGCGAACCCAGCACTAGAGAACCACTTTCCCTGGACACCCGCAGAGAGGTTGACGGGCGAGGGGAGAGTGCTGTGAGCTTGGAAACCCCTTTTTGTGGCCACCCAATTGCCCAAAGCGAGGCATCTGGTCGGGAGCCCAGCTCCTCGTCTGACCCCACTGTACCCGTTTTGTTTGTGAATCCTGAAACCCCTGGTCGGGATCGATATCACCTGCGGCCCCGGAAATAGAGAATCCCAGGTCTAGCCTTGGCGAGTGAAGTTGGAGGCCTCGGCAAAGACCTGAGGATTGGTAGAACACTGGACTGAACTCGTTGAGAGCATGGAACTTTCAGTAAAGCTCTGTTCAGAACGAAGATAGAGACATTGATCGGTTGGTGGGGGCCCAGGTGGAGTTTCTTTTCAACAAGGGTTGCGTCAAGTGCGACCCCAACGCGAGAAGTTTTTTATCTTTTTACCTTTTTGGTTTCTCTGAACAATAGGAGTCTGCCTGTGAGGCTCTATACGGACACAGGAAAGAAGCACCCTCCGGCAGGTCGGACTGCTTATAGCCCCCTTTTCCCGAGATTATATTGGACTTTTAGTGAGAAAATTTACCCTTTTGCTCGTTTTGTCCTTGAAGAAGGGCGTCCCATAGTACCCTGTACCATTCCCCTACATTTGCCAATGTTCTCCTCATGGAGTTTGCGTGTTAAAATTGTTTTCATTTCTATACTGATTGTATCATTTGTACTATGCTTAGGTTTGTTTATATATCTAGAGTTCCGCCATCCTGTACACACCTTGATAGTGTCTACCCCTGCTCCTAAGGAACATCATTTCCAGACCTTTGCCCCTCATAAGGAAAGGCACCGACAGACATATGTACATAATGCCTTCATTGAGATGCTGCACCAGACTCATAGTTCCACGAATGTTACTGATTGTTGGGTCTGTGGTCTCCTCCCGTCAGTAATGCATAAGCAAGATTTGTTTATATCAATGCCCTTATCTTATTTAGGTAGTTGCGAAGCCTGGTTCAAAATGTTATCCATGCTGTACGAACACTACACTATAGATGAACGTCGATTCTCAGAGAAGGATTATGCCTTGATTCTAGCCTATATAGAGAAACACCAAGGTTTTACTCCTAATGCTGAGGGGACGGATGGTACCCTTGATCCTACCGCCTGCATGAACGTGTACACTGATCATGAAAATGATACCTGGTTGAGGGATGAAGTATTGGATTTCATGACTTTTAACTTTACGGAGTATTTCAAGTATTTCCAGGAGCGAAATGTCTCAGATGAGAAAATCATTCCGGTCTCGGTACTAAATACATCCTCCTCCTTCTGCGTGCAGGGTACTGGACATTTATGTGTAGGTTATAGTAGATGTAATTACACTTATAGACTGCAGACGTTCAGTAGTCCCCTAACGCTCACCCCTCCCAATGTTTATTTTGTGTGCGGTGAAAACGCATACACTTGGCTACCCAGAGGATGGGCAGGTAGGTGTTACTTATCTTTCCTTTACCCACCTGTCTACATAGCTCCTTCTGATTATCATAAGTCTCATTCCTTAAATCGGCGGAGCCTGAAAGCTGAAGCCGCCAGTAATGATGCCACTGACCAGACTGACACTCCAGCCCAACACTTCGTTGATATCATAAAAGGGGTGTTGCCCATATGGGGACCCATCCTCACTAGTAAAGAAATTAGGAGGCTATCTAGAGTGGTGGAAGGGGTGGTTAATTCTACTGCAGGAATATTAACTAATATCACAGAGCTCCAGGCGACCCGGCTTGTGACCCTTCAGAATCGTCTTGTTTTAGATGTTATCCTAGCTGATCGCGGAGGAGCTTGTAGAGTCATCGGCAGTTCCTGTTGTGTATATATACCTGACTCCGCCCCTTCTGTCCATTTAGCCATCCAGAAACTGCATCGGCTAGCCTCTGAAATTCACACCGAGACTGGTACTTGGTCTTTGTCCGGGTGGTTTTGGGATTTGGTGACTACCTGGGGATGGAAGTTATTTATGATTCTTTTGGGAGTAGTAGGGTTCATTTTCACCTGCTGCCTTTGTCTACAGTGCGGGCCTGCTTGCTGTGCATATTGCGCTACTCAGGTTCGCCGATCCATCCCTAGGCCCAAGCCCATCCAAACCAGAATAGATACCCAGCGGGCTCAGAAGGAGATGCATGACTTAATGCAGATCGATGAGGGTATTTTTGAAGACTGACCCCGTTATTAGCTATGCTGCGCTAAAAGGGCCGTTCTGAGGTATTCAAGTCACTATGGTATGATTAGCGCAGTATATCTAATGATAGTATGATTAGTTATGGTGTATTCAAAGGTTCGAAATCCCCATATGTTTAGCACGACAAAAAGGGCCGAGAACCGAACCGCCTCCATCTTGGATTGCGGCTTCTTCGCTTGGGAATCACATGGTCTCTTCCGCACACCCTCTGCTCCCCCCCTTTCATGCATTTATTAGGAGACAGGCTGAGTTGCTGAGAAGCAAGGTCACATCTGCTAAAAGGGAGTATCAAGCAAATTCCTCTAGACCTGGGACGAGAAGGGAGTCACCCTTTCGACCTTCTCTGTAAAGATAGTAACCCTTTGTATGTGTAACCGAAACTAGAAATAGGCATGAGCTCATTAGGAGCGCCAGGACTAACTGGTACTTTTCCACATATAAGGTTTTGTATGCTGTACTGATAATGTATAAAAGTGTGTTACTGTCAAGGAGCCAGCAGTCTTCCTCGGCGCACCTGATGGGTGAGGATCGACGAGGCTCCTCTATATAGAGTTCTGTGGTGGCTAATAAACGTTTGAACCTTCCACGTTGCCAACTGCTCCTTATTTTACTTAATTATTGCGGGCCAGTGGTAAGTGTGGCCCTTGGAATAATTATTTGGACACAACATTATACATCTATTATCTTTTATTCTATAAAGTTCTGACTAGCAATATGTGGTTTCCTCATTCTGTGCAATGTAAATCATATGTTCGAAAGTGCTTTGCACCTAACTGGTTCACACAATGTGCTCTTGTGAACTTACATTAATCTCTAGCTATTTGGTGGAGTATTTGTTTTTATTATGCTGTAAGCACATAACAAGGTAAGGCTTTGCTGAAAGGTGACCACTGTCACCATATCTGCACGAAGAATTTTAAATGTCCAAGTGAAATAAATATTTGCATACATAAATGTATCAAACGCTGTAGAATCTTTCAACATCAAATTAGCATGTACGCATGGGCACTACACCTTAGTTATGATGCTTACGGTATGCTTTTGAAGCTGTTGTGTTGTATTGTAATTTTATAGAGTTTACTACGCCCTTGTAAGCATGGCCGGACTGGGAACCAAAACCGGACCTGGCAAAGTGCTCAGCCACCCACCCCCTCCCCCCACGGGGGTTGGGGGTGCCGCCAAGCTCTTTGCCAGGGCCGGTTTTCGGCCGATTTTGTTACAGGGGCGATTTTGCAGCTAGGCTGCAAAAATGGCCCTGTAACAAAAACGGCCCCTAGGGGCCCCAAACCGGCCCCCACTCGTGCGGCGCACCGAGGGACTGCCCGGTGCCCGCTACGGCCAGTCCGGCCCTGCTTGTAAGGCATTGAAGCACATACCCACACAGATAGCTAGCTACACACACTCATGTAGGGTGTAGGGTTGGAAGGACTTTGTTTTTCTTTTGAACCAATTTGTTTTCATGTTGTACGTGATGATCACTGAGATGCAGTTATCATGTTATCGGACGTAGCACATAGCTGTGTGAAGGTGGGTGTATCTGAGAGACAAATGTACAAATGATAATTGTAATAGGACTAAACAGCTAAAGGCACATGAACAGCGAGAAGCTGTGTGCCTATACACAAAAAAATGGGGGATAAACCCAGAGGGCCCGGTTATTAATAGGGTGACATGCACTAGGCAGAGATGCTACAGAATGAGTAAATGCTTATTTTGAGCCATTGGGGCTCACTAACGCTCGTTTTTAGGGACCAGCACTTATTTTTTCTCATCAGACATTTACGGAGAGCAAGAGAGGGAAATCGCACAGAGGGGTAACTAGGCGGAAGACAAAGACAGAAAAGGTGTGACAAAGAATGAAAGCAGGAACCTAAAAGAATGAGATAAAGGGGCAGGGAGTGTCTGGTAGTGGATTACAGAGGGGCTGAATACCCAGGATACATATTCACACTTAATAGCACCTGCTTCTGAGCAGGGCTTGGGCACTGGCCTTTAATTTCATTATTAAAGTTTTTTTTTTTTTTTTACAAATTAAGCACTTAGTAAAAGGAAGCCATACGGTCAAGAGTGGTAATTAGTGACATAAGCAGTAGTCACGCACCATTTTAATTTATAATTATTTTTTCTAATTAACCATTTGAAGGTAGGAATATTGCCTACTGCTAAATAAATACACTCCATGAAGAAGAAATAAAGGTGTGTGTTGCCTTAATAACATAACATCTGTTGACACAAATCTAGTCTCAAATATATTGTGTTGTCAAAAATATCATGCTACAGAATATTGCAGGTAAAAATACTGTTTTAGATTCTGTATGTGTTTTTTTTAAATAGTTGGACATGTCGTTTTTTATTATTTTGTTGTGTTTTGTTGTTTTTTATAGCTTATTTTTATTATAATGTAATGTAATGTTAAGTGTGTTGTTATATTTTTTTGTAAAGCTTATCTTATTTTTGATTTGGTCATGTATTTGAAGGTTTTTTATTTGAATGTATTTATTTATTAGTGGGATACTCAGTTGTGAGGGGAATAGGATGGGAAGCTTTTTTTTAGATTATCTAATAGACAATGTTAAAGAAAATAATTGCTGTAATTGTTAATTGGCAGATTAAAATTATTGATTCTTTAAATTATTTATTTGTATTCATTTGTATAATAATTAAATGTATTAGAATTTATTTATTGAAATATTTGTTTTTATTTTTTTAAAAAATAATGTGCATTGTCTTTTTTCAAGTATTTATTTTTTTGTCAGTATTTGTTATGTTTTAAGTGATAAATAATCTTGGAATTTATTTCATTTATAATGTTAATGTAGCATTTTCAATTTGTAATTATGTAATGAATAAAATAAACAGTTTATGTATTTTTTTAAATGTGTGTCATATTACTTTTTTATGAAAGTTGATATATTTATTTTTAAATTTAAACATGAGAATAGTAAATCTGAGCCTTCCAAAGTCTAACACTTTCCCTACAGTTGCTTACGCTAGGTTGGAAATACTAAACTGTCCTTCAAAAGTCTAACTCTTTCACTACTGTTGCTTAAAATGGAGTGGGACAGTTAAATTTGACCCCTCCAAAGTCCAACTTTCTCGCAACTGTTGATTACATACACTTTTCGTACTGTACTGTGGCCTACGTTGGGTTTGGAATCGTAGATCAGACTTCTCCAAAGCTTAACACTTCCTTTACTGTTGCTCAGGCTGGAATAGGAACAGAAATTTGGACCTGTCCAAAGTCCAACTCTTTCCCTACTGTTGATTAGATTGGAATGGGAATGGTACACCGAGATGTCCAATGTCCAACACTTTTCCTAATATTATCTAGTTTGGGATCAGAACAGTATATCTGACCCCTACCAAGTCCGACACTTTTCCTACTGCTGATTATGTTGGAGTTGGAGTGTAAATAGTAGAACTGAACCCTCCAAAGTCCAATCTTGTACTTTCAGCTGCATGGTTCGATTGCTGGGATGTTTCTCTCCCCCACCCCAGATGCAGCGATGGGAGGAAGGCAAAAAATGTGCTAGCGCAGTTGCAAAGGCATAAGGTTCACATCTGCCTGCTACAGGAGCGTCACCACGTGGAGGCAGCTCAGGCGCGTGTTCTGGCAGGCTGTTTATGGAGTGACATGTGGCATATTACCCTGACCATGTGTGAGGGGTTGCAGTATTGAAGGCATCCCGTGGCATACGGGTCACGCACTGAGATAAGCAGGGACAATATTTTATATTGTCAGGCACACTACAGGGCCACCCCTTGAATATTAGATCGGTCTACGGCCCCAATGGTGATGATCCACATTTTTTTGTGGAGGTTTGGAGACTGCCTGGGACGGTTAGGCTAGGGCCTATTCTTTAGGGGGAGATCTTAATGTGAATCTAGACTCAAACGAGGACAGATCAAGCGACTTCCGACACTCACACAAGAAAACCGCTGCACAACTGAGCGTCATAATGATAGACAACAATCCTACTGATGTTTGGCATGTCATTACGCTAGCAATTCAGAGGGCACATGCATAGCACCTACACACAATGTGTGGTCAAGAATCGATTATCAGTTGGCCACTAGGGATGTAAGTTTCAATGCCATCAATGTTATACACCTCCCATGGACATTGCCCACAGGGGGCTGCTCGAAATGCCCCCTGTGAGTATATAACACACACTTTCTCCTGCTGTCTACAGGCAGGTGCTCTCCCCCTGATCAGGCGTTCCGGAGTGAAGGGTAGATATCAGTTGCGGCCCGTATAGGGCGTGCTGCCGGGCGGTGAAGTGGGGCGGGGGAGGGGCAGGGTGGTGGGTAGTAAACTGCAGAATATGGCCGATTGCAGGTAAGTAAACAAAAATATAAATAAAACAAATTGCGTTGCGCGTGCTGCATCGCATTTAGCGTGATTGGCACTCCTTGGTTATGTTAAGAAGGTCCCACCGGCGATGTGCAAGGTGACCTCTTGTTATTGCTGGCCAAGTGTAGGGTGATGATTCACTGGGGAAGGCAGGCGGAGCCCCAGAAGGATGAGTGGCTTCAGAGCGCTGTCAAGAGCAGATACATGCAGACTGGGAACTGATGCCTTCCCCTTCTCATCCCAGGGATCTATGGTCCCCCTTAGCAGCAAACCTGGGCGCACAGAAAGATGCTGGCGAGGCTCCTGCTGCTCCCAGGTCTCCTGACCTTGTTGTACAAGATCTGGAGCTGCCCTCCAAAACACAAAATCCCCGTCCCCTAGGCTGAATAGTACTGTGCAATTACTCTGAAGTCTGTTGTGTAGAGAGATTTCATAATAGCTGCAGGTACCATGTCTATGGTTTACCCCTCTCTGAGTGGCTGGTGAGACTCCCTCCAACCAATCCCTTCCTCAATTCCGACCACATGTTGCACATCAAGTCTTGCTGTATACTTTTGGACTCCTTGTACCTTGAATGCAGTCATTGCTGTTTGTATGCTCTTCTTTGTTCACTGAAAAACTTTAATAAAAACATTTTTTTTTAAATCACTCAAGGGTACATTGTGCAATATGGGCTATTTTCATAAAAGTTATGCATATTACTTGTTGGAAAACTCTGTGACTTCGCCAATTCTACTTCTGCCCATTGTTTGTTCCTGTTTTCATTTGGTGCTAGTTTTAAACAGAATATGAACCAACAGTGGGTTTGACTGCTTTTCGTGACTTTGGTAGTTGTGGCTTTGCATTACCACCTAATGATTATTGATGTGTTGTTGTCTGTTATGCCAACAATGCAAGCTGTATCAGGGTTTCTTTGCTTCACGCCCTCATGTAGTTTGACATTGAGGGCCATATTTTTCAAGGCCTTGTGTTGTCCTTGAATCACACTAGATGACGCAATGGTAATGCAAGCCCTTAAATGAGATTTACTATGTCATGCAGAGCCACGGTGGCTCTCCGTGGCATAGTAAATCCAGAGTAACGCAAGGCAGCACAAGTTGCTTTCTGTGTCACTCTGCCCTGGGGGACATTCCATGAGTGGAGCATGGGTGTTTCCATGCATCCACCCATGCTTTTTGATGCATTCCTAGATTTACTAACACTAGTGAACCTGGGAATGCATCAAAATGCAACCCTTTCCCAGGTGAGGTCTAACGAGGACAAATATGCTTATTTCTCCTAATTTTTCCACTTTCTATTTGTGCTGCATTCTGCAACACAAGTAGAAAGAGCAAAAAGCCTCAGAAAGCTGTTTTTGTGCAGGAAGGTTGCTGCCGGTAGCGCAGGCACCTTTGCACCATGGCGCAAGGGTGCCTGGGTTGGCTCAAGGCTGCACCCTGTGTGCCAGCACAGAGGGGAAGCAGGAATGCCCCATATATTAGTAGATATGGAGCATTCTTGCCCTTCCAAATTCACACAGCGCAGTGCAGCAAGTTTTCCTGCTGTGTTGCATCAAATCTTTGTAAAGTTGCCTGAGTTTGCAGCCTTGGTCAATGCAAGAGTGCTTTTGCATGAAGAGGTTGGTCTCTGATATCTTTTATCTGTCTTTGTCTTGGTCGTGTGCCAGTGTCATCCACCTTTGGATTGGGAAAAGAAGAGCATTTATTTACACAATAATCCACACAGTATTGTGAAATCCAATTGCTCCATCCTGTGTTACCAAGCCGTAATAATGAGGAAAATGGATTTGCCCGGTTTTTTTGCAGCAGTCCAAACTTTCAATTATACGCCTCGAAGTCACTCACTTAAATTAAGATTAACAGTATGTGTTCATGTAGCAGGATTTTATGCAGTGAAATATGTTCAGTGGTCAGTTAAATACTTAAATATGTACATTTACTGGCACATTCATTTCATTGGCTGACGCATTTTATAGCAATTTGTTGGATTCGGTTAAGACAGGAAGGATTACTCTGTTATATTCCAATTACGAGACCATTAGGTACGCGTGGCCATGAATCAGGGAGTGCAGTAAACATGTTTTTGAGTTCTCTAAAAGTGGCTGAACATTTGAGCTAGATGTGACTTGATCACATTCCAAATGGATTGGCCTTTTCACAGGGTTGGAAACCTGGAAATAAATATCTCTTATGAAATGCTGTTTTAAAAAATGCAGTTATTGTTCCTTTATGATATAGAAGTAAGATCCCAAAAGGCTATGTCAGACCTTTCTGTTTACCCCCTTCCTCAGCTCAGCTAGGAAGAATGGGGATAACCTGCAACCTTGAATACACCACTGTTCCATGTTGCGATATAGATTTAAAAACTTCAGTGTACATACATAACAGCGAAAGAGTTACTATCAAAATTTCAATTGTCGTATTTGGGTAGGAGGGAGAATGCCCCACAATTGATTTTCTAATTAGGAGACCTACCAGTATCCTGCTACCCTTATTTTTATTAAAGTCAAAATACATTTTGACATTCTTTGCACCGTTGCCTCACCTAAGTTTTGGGGCTGCAGTTTCTCTCCAGGTGTTCTGCCACATTTCAGTGTGATAAATGCTATTTTACCCTTGCATGACAGTTAGTGCACAAAACATGCAACATTGCAATTAGAGCATCTGCTGCTTTTGTTTTCAATGTATTTGCACCCAGTTTGTTTTGTATGTGAATATAATCCAGCCAAACGCATGTTGGAATTCATCTGCCTTTCCATTCTGCATGATGTTTTGGTGCTTGAACAGAGGAACCTGAAAGAAGGAAGCCTGTTGTAATAATGAAAGATGTCTCGTAGACAGGTCACGTAGAACAAGTTGTAGGTTTATTTATTAAGATACAAGGTCCATGTAGATCTCCTGTAAAGCCCCACCAGGAGCAGCCTCCCTGCTGCTCAGCCCATCTCATCCAACTGCCAACTCCTCCAGTCCCCCACACTCAACATTCCAAGTGACATCACTCATGGCTGAGCAGCAAGGGACAGAACAATAATATGGAAGATGCACCAACAACAATAGATTATAACACCTGTCCTTTAATTTCGTGGACGAGTGCCCCTACTCAGAGGGTGGAGGATGCCACGAGGCAGATGCTTTGGTTTCCTCTGTGTGTGGGGTGCAAGAGGTCCTAGGCTTTGCTGATAGCCAAATGTCTAGCATTAATGCATGGCTCCTTGGTAAATCTGTGCCAGATTTAAAGGAACTACGCCATTTTTGTTCTGCACCATCATAGAATTTAGGACTTCGATAGCAAATGCCATAAATACCATTAGTGTTCATGCTGTGATGAAAATAGAATCATATAACACTGAGGCAAACAATTTTAGAAATCATAATGGTGCAGTAACTTTTATTTGCGGCCATTTCATTCAGTTCCTGGCCACCGACATGTAGACTTTCAATGTTGCTTTCTTTATTTTTAAGCATTTTATACAGGCTGGCATTGCAGTGAGACTCCACCCGTGCTAGAGCATCAATTCTGCACTTCGACTACTGCACACGTGGCACATGTGGCACTCACAAGCAGTTTGTTGTACCACGGCAAACTCTCTGGAAGAGTGCTTTCAGTATATGAGCTTTGTATCCCCTACCTCGTCTCCAGTTGTAGCATCCTGTCAGCCCAGGTACTTGCCAATAAGCATGCCACACCACACACGGAGATTAGTTTGTACATATCTTTTTTCCACTGCAGTAAGTCAGGACTCAACATTCTAAGCCTGACTTGAACTCACCTCTCCCACGCTTTTGTCATAGGCCTCCGGTGTACAGTGGGAACCAAAAGAGTTCAGAATTCTTTGATTTGCAAGACACTACAATGACCATCAATGATTTTACCAAAACATTCAATAGCCGTAATTACAGGGAATAAGCTCTCTGCATGTTCAACTATTATGTTTTTGATTTCTAAACCCGTTCCTCGCTCATGACGGAACCACTCCGTCATGAGCCACGGGTGCGCTGTGCTCATGACGGAGTGGTTCCATCATGCTGTGGCCGTTGGCGGCCGCTCCTCCCACGCGGCGCTAATTCCCCGCCTGTGCGGGCGATTAGCGCAGTGGGTGGAGTCATGACGGAACCACGCCGTCATGAGCACAGCTCACCCGTGACTCATGACGGCGTGGTTCCGTCATGAGCACAGCGGCGCCGTCAACCCCCCCAGCGCTGCGGCGGAATTCGCGCCGCAGCGAAGGGGTTAAACAAGCTTGAATTTTTGGGGGAAAAAGAAGGAGGAGCAGTGCCAAACAGAAAGCATGCCCGATTGGCATTTGCCTCTTCCTGTTACTGCATCCACCTAACCTGTGGATTCACTCAAGACTGTGAGATCCTGACCATACAGTCAAGGATCTCTAACTGGTTCAGACCCCCTCCACCTTGGAAGCATATGTCAGGGCCTCTTGTGGCCTGGCAATCTGGAGGACAGCCAAACACACTAATAATCATGTGGTCTTCAATAGTTTTTAAGATAGCCTTTTAGTTAAAAAGATATTACCGCAGTGCTCCTGCATCTCACACTAATGTCTGTATCATATATATTTAAATTTCATCTGGCAGATTGGTTTCTTGCTGCATGTATTCTGCTTATGATTTCTATGATCTTTTAGGAATTTCTTTACATATTACAGGACTGGTACCTCCCCATTTACTATGTACTCTTACTGCGATCTGTCTTGTGAAACCTCTGCTTCAAGAGCTGTGGAAAACCTAGGGTTGTTATGTAAATCACCTTTTACTCAATTATTTGTTCTCTAGAATGTAACTATTTTATTTCCCTAAACAGCAAAATGAAGGTAATTGTAGTCCCTCACATTCTTTATCATTTCTCCCATAATTTCCATGCGTGTTTATGTTAAGTGATGCATTTGATCTAAATTCTTTCTTTAAAATGTATTGTGTCAGTTATGCTCTGGGATTGTGACCTGCTAGGCATTAGAAGTGTGAGAGTATCTGAATATCAAAAAGTGGACATGATGCATTCCTCAGTTGTGGCAGGCTGTGACATATTCATCAGAGTGCACCAAACGTAGATGTTTTGAGCCAGTGAACTGCTGCATTTCCCCTCTCTTTAGGTCTTGAAATGGACACCAATATCTGTCTGCTTTAGCTCACATCACCACCAACACCACCACCAAAAAATACTCAGAGAGGACATTTGGATCGGGCCTCTTCAGCCATTGACAGGAGAGGCCACGCAGATAAGAGACGTGGGGTGGGGGAGGGGACTTGACAGACGACGATGAGGGGAAATTAATTATTTATTTCATTTTTCCTCGTCGTCTGGCGAGTACTCCCACCCCAACCTTGCTCACCACTCTTACCTGCACGGGCCGCTCCTGGCCATTGATTCATTTGGGTCAGGATCTACCATGCATTGCTTGTAGAATGTGTTATTCACAGTTTGGACGGGGCCAATGCAGTATTTCAGCCTCACTGATTGCCAATGACTAATAGATGTGCTTGTTTTCATACAGTGTCTTTTATTGCAGTTCATGGACAGTAAAGCAAAGACCATGCCCTGCAATCGAAGAGTATTTGGACTCATGAAAGTGTTTCAACTCTCCTCTTGATGCTACACCAACAGTGAGTTTACATATAAATATGATGTTGTACTTTAATGTGATGTGTGTACCTAAAATGTAATCGCAGTTCTACTGTTGTTAAACCTAGTGCGATAATGAGATACTATAATGCTGCTTAAAGTGATTTTGCACCAATCAGTGATTTTAAACCTGCAGGTGCTTTTTTTTTTCCTAATGCTTTGCAAAGTGATGCTGATGGTCGTTTTGCATCTCCATGTCCTGCCAATTGAGTATGATGTCATACCAATTCACAACATTTCCACCTACTATGCCATCTTAATATTGCATTTTATTTTTATACTGAGTGGTTTTACACATAAATGTGATACCACACTCCTGATGACGTTGTGCTAGGGTGATTTTGATCAAAATCTGTTTGTGTATCTAAATGTTTCTTTAGTTCCTGAATGTGCTTCTGAACTTAACAGTGTTTCTACAATTTTATTGATGTTGCTTCAAGGGTGATTTTGCATCCAAAAGTAATTTTGCACCGAATATATGTTTCAGGTGTGAGACAGTTGATTCTAAGCCCTTTTAACTTGCCTAGAGTTTCTGATTTTGGATCATCTGAATTGTGGACCACTGCAATGAGTGAAACTCACTAAGTGATTCTCACTCACTGTGAGTTCTGCAAAACGGGACTTCAATGTAAACTGTTAATGCCGGCCTTTCAAAATAAGGATCACTGCTGCACAGCTGGGGCAAAAGGCACTGTGCTGGTTACAGGTGAATACATGTGCAAACGCATGTACACCTATGTGAGGGTTGAGCGAGTTGGACTACTGTCTAAATGAGCCCAGTATCTACACACTGGTAGCTTGTAGCAGATAGGACCTTGAGGAAATTGGGCATGGCCTGAGAAGGCCTTATATATACATCCAAAAGGAATTTTCTTCATTTTCTTTTGATCCTATAGTGCTTTATTGTACATCTGTAGTGTTAACATATATTCACACTGCAGGCGAAAGCTGTGGCAAAATATTAACTTCACATTGGCTCAAAACAGAGGAAACATTTATTTCCCTTTTTCTATGTTTGAATAGTACTGATTCAAAATATAACATGACTTTGACCATAGTTCAACTCTTTCATACACTTTGGGTTTTCCTGAGTTAGCCTTTGTTGAGATAAGGCCATTACACTACCCTGCCGGGCTAAGTTGGTTACTTTTTACCCAGCAGGCATATCAAAACCTTCACCCAGAAAACAAACCCATTTGGAGGGGGGGGGGGTGGGTGGGTCAGCCTTCTTCTGGCTGATGAAGAGGTTGGGTGAGCAATCTGCCTTGTGGGAACTCAAGCCCACAGGGCATAAGTCAAACTTACTTACAAGCTTGCCAATGTCCTTCCCACAAGGACAATAGTGACACAGGTAAAACTCTGGCTCAAGGGCCCTTTGAAGGAGGGGTTCCTATTTACCAAAAACTTGATTTGGGCATCTAAGAAAGTCCCTGAATGATGTGCAGGGAGACAGACCAGGGTGCAGGAATGATGTGGCAAAATGCTCGCTTTCTAGAACTTTCTATCTCTACTTATATGCCCCTGCACAAGGGTAAAATTCTGAGAAGGGTGGGAAATTACAGAGAAAGGAGGATGGACCAGCTTTCTATGAACTCCATTGCTTGTATTTTTTAGCATTCTGTTGACCTCTTGCCTCCAGATCCAGTAGTACTGACCTCCCTACTGGGCACAGTAAAACATTGACTTGCTGGGGAACCTGAAGGAGAGGGTTTCCTTGGATATTTGTGGAGAGGTCCTGTGATGGGTACCCCAGTAGGTGGATCCCCAAGCTCCTGATGAACACATATGTGCCCTGTACTCTTCCAGCACAATGGGGGACCGAGTGAGGCCAGGCAGGCAGTATACCCTGCCTTGATGGCAACAGGGTGTTGTTGAAGGAAGGTGCTCGACCAAGGAGATTACCAAGATCTCCGACAGGAACAGAGATACTGGGATCTTTGCGTCTCCCTGCTGTAGGAAGGATGCAGTTGGGTTCTGGAGCAGTGGAGCAGTGAAAGAGCCTTGCACAACAATAGTTGCTGCTAACTGCTGTTGGGAGCAGATACCTGGACTCTTCCATATCTGGGAGAGGGTAGTCTAAAGCCAGCTTAAAGAAGATTACAAAAATCTAGAGGCCAAGAGGACGGAAGCGAACCCTCCTGGTGGCAGGCAGGAACCACTGGGAGCAAAATGTGACTGCCTCTATCTCTTATGGCCTTATAGGGCCAAAGAAAGCTGCCATTTCAAGCTCCCAAATGTAAGGGTTCCCCAGTTGGTCCCCAAATTACCTCTGGGGAGGGCCAGTGCACCAGGGGTGCCAAAGGTGCTGTGAGCACAAGACGCTCAAGTTGCAAAATATACTCTTGTGAATAGCATGTACCCCAGGGAAAGCAGACATCTCTGAGCACCACATGCTCCAACCAATAATTGCCCCAAGCAGAGTGACCAACTGATGATCTGTGGCCTGAGTAGGCCCTGGGCCAGAGGAAGTGGCCCATGAAGCTGGGAACCCTCCAGGCCAGAATTGCACCTGTTGTTTCCACACCACACCAGTAGGTCAGGTGGGGAGAAGAGAAAACTGGAGGTGGATGGCAGAAGTTGTAGACTGGTTGGGAACTGTCTGGGCCATGTGGCCATGAGCTCCCACAGGGCCATGAGATATACACACTGGTGCCCTGCATTAGAGGGCAGGGACACCTGTAAGAAAAAAATGTAGAGCACACCAGCAGGTTTTCTTATAGAAACAAGCCATGATAAATAGGAAAGGCATATCCTGAAATCACATCAAAGGCTATGCCACATGCTAGAAGGAATACCCCAGAAACCTTTGATAGGCTCCTACACAATTTGTATATTTAGTGCAAGGTACCCCAGGAGAAAACTGGCACCACAGAAGAACTTAATTTGTGTTATGGGTCATCCCGGAGCAGCAGTGTGCCCTTCAACATTCTACAGGAGAAACCCATAGTAATTTTAAAGTACAACTGTAAGTCTCCTAAATTGTAACAATGGTGACCTCAGGAGACTGCAGTTCAGAACTCAAGTACTCTTGGAGCCGGTACTTTCTTTTGAAAGAAGATTAAGTGCATATATCCTTGTTTTTCAGATAATGTGGTTGATTAGCAGTCCTAGTAAAGGTAAAAGAAATATTTTAAAACAGCATTGCTTTGAATAGTGTAACTTTTATTGACATATACAATACTAACAGTACATACTGAATTAATGTGATTTTGTTCATGAAAAGTGGTGCTATCATGATAGGTTTTGAATTCTAACTGCATTGTATTTGTGAATGTATGTGAGTTTAATTCACACATCCTGACTTTTATTAACACATCTATTAGATTATTTTAGGAACATGGGCGGTGTTGTGTGTTGTGTTTCCAGCTGACTGGGGTGCAGGTTGACAGAGGTGCCTCCAGCACAGTAGACAGAGGGGCAAATGGTATACTTAGGATGACTAGACCAGTGGAACCTTTCTTTAGTTGGCACCCCCAGTTGGTTGTGAAGCCCTATAGAGGATGTCCCCCACAGATATTTCTCCTGCCATCTGTATATCTGTTACTATTAATAAGAAAAAGCACCTATTGGACAGAAAATTATAAAGTGTTGTTTGTTGGACTGCTGATTTCTGAGTTTCTAGCTCAAAGCACTTCTCCTGAGGGAGCCTTAGACTGCTCTGTGTAGCAACCCTGAGAGTCAAGAGATAAAAAGGATTTCTCAGTTTCCAGTTGGAGTGGGAGGTGGTTGCAGTATGGGGGCACCAGTGTAGAATAACCCCATTGTTACAATTGGGCTCGAGACCCCCTGCTATCCATGGGACCTTTTGACCTGGATTACTTAAAACCAAGGGCCTGATATAGATCTCGGCGGATGGGTTACTCCATCACAGCAGTGACGGAAAGCTCATTCGCCGAAATATAAATCCCATAGAATACAATGGGATTTATATATCGACAGATGGGATATCCGTCACCGTTGTGATGGAGTAACCCGTCCGCCGAGATCTAAATCAGGCCCAAATTATTGCTATTGCTGATGTTGTACTTCTGATGACTTCCCACCTAATGTGTGGTGTTGCTTTTACAAACGATCTTGCACTTAAATCTGTTTTGCACCTATGTATCCTTTTTTTGTTCTTTGAAGTTTTTTTATGCTCATGTTAATGATGCACGCATGGGCGATTTACATCTGAACGTCTTTTTGCACCTAAACACTATTTTTTTTATTAAAAGTGGTTTCACACTCATGTTGATGTTGCACCAAATGTGACATTGCACCTAAATATAATTTCCCACCTAAATGTGTTTGTCCGCCTAATTGTGAGTAGTGTGCCTAGAAGTATTTCTCACTCCTTGTGATGTTGCTCCAAGGATGATTTTTCATTTTAATGTCATCTGTGCAGAGTCATATGCCACAGTATAATATTGCAACTCTATGGTACTGAATCTGCTTTTCAAGATCTATAAGTCTATATATAGACTTGAATATTTTTATGCCCTCCAAACTTAAAACAAAGAGAACTTCTTTTCAGATCTGACTCCAGAATGCATTAATAATACCTCAGAGATCTAATTCCTTCATGGCCTTTCCCAAAACGACCTTAAAAAATGACAAACATCCCTGATGACCAACCTGGAAACCTTAATCGGCAACACATAGCATCATCTAGGATTGGGTTCCATTAAAACTGACCTACTCTTTTCTGCTCTTGTGGGCTCAAACACTACGCGTTTTCTTCTTAATTTGAAAGAACATGAAAATTCCATGTGGTAAAGCTTGAAATATGAGCAACACATGGTAAGGTTGTCAAATTCAAAATTCTTCATTGTATCAGCCAAAATTGCCATACAAGAAAGACATACAGTATAATGTATGAAGTGCAGATAATGTTTCTTGCGTTTGGCACAATGCAATTGCTCAAATACAATAAAATGTTGAATTCAAGTACAAATAAATAGATACAATCCATGGAAGACATTTGATAAAAACGCTCTTGGTCAAAAAATCCTATTTAATGATATAGCACACAAAACAGATAAAAACGCTACTGTAGTAAATATTACTCATACTTAAGTTACACGTCACGCATACTTCTTATAACTTTCTGGACTAAGTAAGAGCCACCATAGTTAAATGAATGTATACCACCACTGCTGAACCAGATCCCTTCAGTTACCTAATGGTCCTGGCTTTAGTTCTAATGTGATCTCGGTGGTTTCCACACTGAATGATATATGCTGCTACTGCAAGGTAAATGTCGTTCGAGTCAGTTCTATAGTAGAACTCAAGTGGCTCCCTGCAACGCCAGATGTTGTATTTTAGGAACAAAGGACGTACGAAATACCTTCTAGCTTGCAACTTATTAGTAGATAAAAAACATTAAGATGGGCCACGGTAACAGAGCCTCCCAGAACACATTTACAAGTTTCTGGGATGTTATCCGAAGACTTCGGCCATTTTTCAGTGAACGACAATACCTGCAGAGTACCAAGCCTGATTCTAAGGTATAAGGTTCTTTTCTCTACAAGGAATATCATGTCCATATAAGGCTCAAAACAGGACTCTGGTTTGTGATTTAGATCATTTCTGTAGAGGATTCTTTTTCTGGCTTCTTCCTTTAACTTCACATACCCCCAAAAGTTATTTTTTTTTGAGTTTGCAAAGTAAACTTGTTCATCTGCTTGGGTTTATGTCTTAACTGTCCGCACCCGATTGTTATGAGAATGCTGTTTATGTGCCCAAACCATGGTAAGGAAACATGTTTTTCGTTCTTCGCAGATCCTGAAAAGCCTTACGAAACACAGCCAAGGCAGAGTTAGTCCACACTCGGATCCAGTAACAATGAGGGCTAAGGGCCAGAAGATCTGCTAGATTAGCCATGACCAGTTCTAATTTTAATGTTTCCATTACAGTTCCTGGGCCTAAACAGAGCAGTAATTGTCAGACAGAGTTCTCAGTTGTTTGTAGGGCAGGCACTTTCTTGTGGCCCCTCATTTCTGTGCCACACAAACTTGCTGCCAGTGCTTTGGAATTGTAAGCAATTATTACCGGCTCAACTAGACGATTGGCAGTATTATTTAAGAATCTGAAGACAGCACCTCCTTGTTTGTTCAGCGTCACTTTGTTTTTTGCTAGTTATTCAGCCCAGTCAGGGCCGGACTAGTCGTAGCGGGCAACGGGCGTGTTCCCGGTGGGCCGTCAGGGTTCGGGATGGTTTTAGACCCCTGGGGGGGCAGTTTTTGTTACTGGGAGCCGGTTTTGCAGCATAGCTGCAATATCGGCCCTCTGCAACAAAAGCGCAAAAGCAGCAAAAACCTTTCCCACTAGTCCCAACCCCCATGGGGCCGGCCAAGCTCTTTGCCAGTTGAGATGATCATCAATAAATATACACTGATAATCAAATAAAACTCAGCTTCAAGTGGTTTTCCTTGGATTTTAAAAGTAGAGGTGATCTTAACTTTGGGATTAATGATCGTACATTTTGTTTTTTCTGTGGTAATGGTTAGTTTCCTGCTACAGCAAAAATGCTGAAAGCCTGCAAATAGACGATGCATTGAGTTTTCTGTATATGCAAGGATCACCACATTGTCTGCGAAGAGCAGGATTTGTACATGTTCATCCTCTATCTTCAAAATGCTGAGGTTAAGATTAATGAGCGAATTACATATTTCATTCATATACATCCCTGTCTTACTCCAGTGTGTTTTTCAAATTCATTGGTGTATTCTCCTTTACTTCCATACTTTCCCTCCCATTGTTGACATCGGGCAGATCCATCAGTATTCTCAAATATTTGGTTTGTAAACCTTCATTTTCCAAGAGTTCCACAAGGTTATTCTGTAAGCGCAGTCAAAAGAGGTGTTTAGGTCAATGAAGAACATATATAATGCAGACTTTCGCAGGACTACATACTTTGAGCATATCAGGTACAGATTCTTCACCTGATCTGTTGTGCTTTGGTCTTTGTGAAAGCCTGCCTGGATATGGGATATGATATGTTTTATCTATGATAAGATTTTGCCCACCCCTTACACGTGCAAGATAGAGTGATAATCAGCCACATCATCTGGTCTCCCTTTTTTGTTAATTGGCACAATAATGGAAGACATCCATAAGTCTGGAACTGTTTCTTGGGACCAAATTGTATTTAAGCCAGTTGCTAGTGCTTTTAATCACGTGTCCTGGTTGTTTTTTAACACATCAGTGGGGAATCTATCTGGACCTGGAGCTTTGGATGACAAGGTTGTCATTTAGTCCCCAGATATCTCCCTCCATACCTTAAACATACTGTTTAATACTCTAAAAGTGTTAAAAACCTCTACCATGGCTAGGAGTGTTGATACCATGTCAACCACATCTACTGAATACAATATCCACAAGGTCTAAGCTGACTACTTTTCTTATTACTACCCACACATATATCAGTAAATTAAACCAGATGGCATAGTGCCAAAATGAATCAAATTAGTTGTGGCCATAACCTGGAGCAAAGCTACTTCCACACTGACACAGACCCAAATACTCTTAAGGCTTAAACCCACACGCCCACTTCTTCTCTTATGATCCAATCTATATGGGAGTCTTCAACCTCCAGTAGGAAAAATACAATGACCCCCATATATTTTTCCCGGGAAGAAATCTAATATGCCCACATATCCATTTTGACACTACCTACTATACCTATCTACTCCAGACTTCATTTTCATTAAAAAAAACAATACAAATCTCTAACTCTTCAAATTGGATTGATTAAGTAAAACGGAAAAGAATAGTTACCATTTAGTTTCAAAAGTGGATCAACACAACCTATCTCAGCTAGCCTTAGTCCCTTTTACCTTTACTTTAGGAAACTTCTGATAACTTTACACTTCAAGTAGGGTTTAAGTAGTTTCCTACTTTTAATTTTAATTGGGAGACACCAAAGAATGCTAGGGCAAGGTTCATCCTGTGCATCTGGCAGGACTCCATCATCCTTTCAGAGCCTCTCTATTACTTGTTTTCTGTACTACACAGTTCTGTTAAGTTGCCTCAATGACATATAGGGATTTTTAAAAAACCATAAAAATACACACATTTTATGCTGGATACAGCACTTTGTAACCACTATCTCAGTCATCACCAATTGGCTTTTCATTTTAGACAATTGTGACAACTACCATTGCATCCTATATAAACTCCAAGGAGCACATGACATAAATGATCAATAAGCTCTCATCTTTTTCATGTGAACAATCATGAGAAACTGTATTCTCATCTTACCTCTCTAGTCAACACCATCATATCCAGATAGGAGCCTAATTAGATACTAGTGACCTGAATGTTCCTGCCAGTTTCCATTCTCTCCATTGTGAATCTCTAATAGCATATGGAAGTATGTAAAGTGGAAAAAATAGATTCGCCAGCATGCAGATGATGATTAGCTTTACCTAAATTGTTCTATAACAAACGACATAGGTAGCCTAACAAATTTCACTTTATCATCCACAAAAGGATGGCAGCTGAGCTGACTAATACATGCTAACCCCAACCACATTGGAAACCATCCACAGTGAGAGCAGCGGCAAACAAGCCCATGTCGAGCACTGTGTCTGCAAAATGAAGTTCAATGGCTTCAAACTACAAATCATTTCAAATTTAATGTCTCATTGACCATGGACTAGGATCTCTGCTTTTAACCCCTGACTCTTGCTACTAACAAACATGCATATGCATAATAAAAACACGTCTGTACAGCAAATATCAGAACTGTTCAAGCCCTTATTCTCCCATACCTACAGAGTACACATACATATACGTATGGGGATTGAAGATGATATTGCTGAAACTAGAATTTCTTGGTAGCCCTTGACTTTCAAAATGTATACCTGCTCATCCTAATCAATTCAGCTCATTCACACTAGCTGCATTGTGCAGCAAGCAGTCAACACTATTAGTCTACAGTACATCTGTTCTGCTTATCATTTACATAAATTGTCTTAACCAGGGCAGTTTTGTTAATGGTAAAATTGTTTCATGCGCTGGCTAGCTGTAATATTTTTGCCCTTTTTTCAATAACAGGTGTACATGCTCAGAAGGTTTGGAGGACAGACCAGGAGTTTCTTTTAGTCTATCAACAAGGTGAAACAATGGGGTTCATTCACAAACTGTATTTTGTAGTGCATTTATTAATACTACAATATTTCTACTAGCGTATTGCAAAATGCTATTAACTAACCTACATACAGAAGTCTATGTCTCTCCTGTGTTTTATGTGAGGAACTTTCCGCCCTGGCAGCAGAGATCCCTGCACATATAGGTTTATGTTTTAGTTGAGAATGTTGGAGGGACAGGGTGTGGCAGGAAAATGGGGAATACTACATGGGAGGGGTTTACATGGTGTAAAGAGGGGTTTAGGAAGGGCTAGGAGTTTAGGGAAGGACGCTCACCCACCCACAAAAGAGTAAACCTTTCTTATTCACAAACTGCACTTCTATAACTACTATCGCAAACACGCAATGGAAATGCCAATAGGTCTTGCATTTGCAAGAGTTAGAGCTATTGGCATTGTAAATGACAATATCTTTTACCCATGTGTTTTGGTGTGGAGTGGATGTATGTGGTTTGGGGTGGAATTATGTGGGTTGGATTGGAAAATTGTGTGGGGTGGAATTGTCTGGTGTGGAGTGGATTTGTGTAGTGTGGAGTGGAATTATGTGGAGTTGACTGAATTTATGCTGATTGGAATTATGTGGCATGGTGTGGAGTTTATTTATGTGGATTGTTGCTATGTGGCATTGAGTGGTTTTATGTGGGGTGTATTTATCTGGTATTGATTAGAGTGTAATTATGTGAAGTTGAATAATGTTGTGTCGAGTGGCATTATGTGGAGCGTAATTATGTTGGAAGGTGTTGAATTGTGTGGTGAGGAATTGTGTGGTGTTGTATGTCACACTGAACATCCAGGTATGCCACAAGTTACCCAGGCGAGAGGAGTGATTTTGTTTATTTTGCATCTTCTTCAGACTATTCAGCAAGGATTCACATTAATGAAGATTACACAGTTTGCCCAAGATTAAACAATCTAGTCAAGTGAAAGAGTCGGTATTAAAACGTTGTCTACTGGTTCCACAGTCAACATTTTAAGCTCTATATCTTTTCTAAGAAATCAAGGGGCAGATTTACAATGCCCTTGCGCCTCTTTTGCGCCGCCGTTGCGTCACTTTTGTGACGCAGCGGCGACGTAAACCATGCGCCACATTGCGCCCCATTTACAACGTGACGCATCTAGGGAGATGCGTCACGTTGTAAAGTCCTGCGCCACATGAAACCTGCGTCAGGTTTCATGTGGGCGTTCCAGCGTAGGGGGGGCGTTCGGCGCAGGAACGCCTCGGAAAAGTGACGCAGTGAAATCTACAAGATTTCACTCAGTCACTTTTCCGACGCTGCTGCGTCAAAACCTTGTGCCTGCTTGAAGCAGGCGTAAGGCATGACGCAGCATGTTATGTATGGGCAGCCCCTAAACCTTGCTGGAGTTGCGCCGTGCTTGCGACACGACTCCAGCAATGCGCCGCCCTTACGCCATCAGATGCGTCACGCATCTGTTTATCCTTGCGCCACGATGCGCTGCATTGTAAATGCGGCGCATCTGTGGTGGCGCAAGGGTAAACTTGCGAGACGCATCTTTCCTGGCACATCCCTGCTGATTTGCAGGCATGCGCCAGGAAACATAAATCTGCCCCCAAATGTATGTATGTCTGATGGTGTGTTCCTTTGTGTGCGCCTATATTGTTATGTAGGGCTGCTATTTTGGCATAATGTTTAAAAACTTCTATTTATATTTCCAAAATGGCTGATTGGTACTTAAGAACGAAATAAAAATGTTTGCACGATGCTACATAAATGTGCTCATGTAAGAGGCCTCCTAAAAGCTTGCAGGGTTGGGGCAGAATGCTTAGCAATAGCAATTTGCAGCTGTAACAACTTTTAACTCACCACAGAGGATTCCAGAGCTAAGGAAAAAAGGATTGGCAAATCCTTTTGCAAGAGGTTTTGTTTTATGTTCTAGAAAGCCAATAGGTCTTGGCTTTCCAAGAACTATCAGCATTGTACATGATAATGTTTTTCAGCCAGGTGTTATGAGTGAAGTGTATGTATTTGGTATGAAGTGGAATTATTTGGGTTGAGCTGGAATTGTTTGTTGTGGAATTGTGTGGTGTGGAGTTGTGTGGTGGAATTATGTGGATAGTAATTATATGGTACTGCGGCTACTAGAATTAGGTAAAGTGGCATTGTGTGTCATAGAGTGGAATTATATGGAATGGTAATGCGTGGTGGAGTGGCATGTAGTGAAGTTGAATTATTTGGTGTGATATTGAATTTTGGGGCTTGATGTGGAATTTTGTTGAGTGGATTGAATTGTATGTGGTGTGTTGTGGAATTGTGAGGTGAAGTTGAATTATGTGGTTTGGTGTGGAATAATGTTGTGTGGAATGGAAATGCTAATCTGGGATTCTGCTATACATCAGTACTTGAGGACTGCCTCTACGCCATATATACCAGACGAGTAATGTAGCTCCTGTAATGCAGACAGTTTTTGCAGACAGCTGCAGAGCATATCTTACTGATAAGAGCCAAAAAGTAACAAATGCTTCACTTAGTCACAATCAATTTTCCACTATACAGAATGACAAAAACGTTAAAGGAACGTCAAAAGATTACAGACAAGTTCTGAAAGGGTTTCGAACCTAATGACAGAACGACAATGTTAAACTAACAAAATGATCAACTGAAATATTATGCGACATTGATCTGATGAAAATTTTGTTTGAAGAAGTCATGAATGCCAACAGTTTTTTCCGTTACCCCCACATCCGGAGGAAATGACAGAAAAGTGTCCCTTTTAGTAAAAACATAACTTAGTAGCCATTAGGAGGCATTCAATAAAAACATTTTGCTGAAATTTGCATTTTTAACAAAAATAGTCTTACACGTTGAATGTGTTTAAGCTCATACAGTACTTGAGGCAGTTGACTTTAAACTGGGTTGGTAATGATTAAAACATCAACACATACTCTTCCAGGTCCAACATTGCGGCCCATCAGATTGATGGCGCAGTAAGGCCACAGTGTTTGAACAGAACGTCGGCAACCCACAGAGCTCATAAGGTCGGAGACACCTCTGGTAAATCTCAGCCCATCTGAGTCTTAAACAAAAGGCAGAATCTGTGGGAATGTCCAGAGCATCCGGCTGAACAACATCCACTCCAGCCCTTACATTCAGCTTGACTCAGAGTTGTTAACCCCCGTCACCCTGAGCTGGGAAGGAGAGGGGGCTGAAGAGAAATATTGCACTGACCAGAGTGCCAACAACTTCTGCACACTCCAAGTGGGCAAGAAACTGAACCGAAAACCCCTGAGTGGGATCCATTCATCGCCTCTCTTTCTGACCTGCAAATGAAGCCTCATTAAACATTTTTACATATAAATGCTCGACTACGACCAGTGTGTGTAGAGGTGTTGCAAACCTATTACAGTACTGGTTCATATGTTCAGTGAGGAAATGCCCACTCTGAAGCATACCATGATCTGCAGGTCGTGCGTTCGAATCCTGGTGAGGCCAACTTAGCTTGCCATCCTCCCGAAGTGGGCACAATAAAAACTGAATTGAGTACTATTAATTTGGTTAACAATAACATTCGATTTATAGCACATAGAAATGGTGGGACGGCTGTACGAAGCACTACATATTGAAATGTTGCAGTTTTGCATAAGCATTGGTAGGCCGGATGGTCATGTTAGCTAGACCCTGATGCGGTCTAGGTTTCAGATCTGGCGACATTATACAGACCGTGTACAAAAGGCTTGTGAAGACAGACTTTGAATAAAAACCGGTTTAACAGCCACAAACCCTTGGGTGTTCCAGAGGAAATGGCTCTAATTAGAACTCTTGCAACCCAAATATGCAGTATCTGATTGTTAGATGATGGAATAATTTTGAGTTTTCTATGTGAAGTTGTATTGCAACAATGCGTCTGTGGAAGGATATTGCAAATAAATATACTACCCCATTAGTGGTTTATCTCAAGCCCTATGTCACACATCACTTCTGAAAAGGGATATAAGGGGTATTCTGTACCAATGTATACCCTTTCGTGGTACATTAATCAAGACTAAGAGTTCAGGTCTCCCAGTGAGAGCATCTTATGAGAGACATGAAGGGCTCTGGCTAAGAGACAAACCAGCTCTCTTTAAAGAACACTCACCAACTCTTACGGAAAGCCCACTGCGCCCACTGACTCACTGTGTCCCTGCTTTAGCTGCATCTCGTTTGTGGGTTCTTCTGCTTAAGAAGACAATAACAGCTCTGATAGAAACACAGAAAACAAATAACAGATCTCGTCAGCTAACACAAGTCACATCGCACACTCTGTTGGGGCATCGATTGGGGCTGCATTCACCCCTCCACTGGCTCGAGTTGTGTTGGGGGCAGCTCACGTGCACTCTCCCATTTAGAAGGATGGTGCTTGCAACCTGCTGCTGCTGCTCCCCGTGCTAACTGCCGCCCGCTGTCAGTGCAGGGACCTGCGTCCCAGAGAACCCCTTCTTGCCACCTCCTTCTGCAGTCTTGATGGCCGCTCGTCCAAGCTCGGGTGTAAGTGGAGAGGCAACCTTCTATGTCCAGAAGCAGCTGTTTGTTTACATTTAGTGGGAGCATTTCATTTTGTCAAGGGGGCGCAGAACTGTGGGCACAATGTCCGTCATATCACAGTCAGTCTTGGAAATTTTTAAGGCTTTTGAGCTGTACATACCCCTCCAGAGTCAGCCCCTTCAAGTAGGGGGTCCCTTATGTACAGGACCACTTCAGCCGGAATTAATGGTTTGTCCATTGCATTTGTTTTGTAGGCATGCCCGATATCCCAACTGATTTCCAGCTTGGTACCTTTAAACATGACCTTGTTTGACTTCCTGGAAGAGGAGCTCCTGCAGGTACTGTTTTTTAAAGACCTGTTTTGCAAATTGCGGTGGCATTCCTGACTGGCTTGTGCAATTTACACACATCCTTACAAATGCCACTTTTGTACCCGTGTGCCACACGGGAGCTGTGCACATCGAAACGAAAGAAATACCGCGGTGAAAGTAAAACAAATAGCCTGAAGAGAAATATTCCATGCACCGATTCTCCACACAACAGAAAGTCATCTTAAAAGGCACAAAAAGGAACCAATTAAAAGTGATGGGCGTAATAAAAGCCAATAGAGCAGATACTGCATGTCTTGAACGAGACAGCACATGCACTGCCTAGGCGAGACCTGAATATAGCAAGAACAGTCATAAATGTACTCTAGCTCAGACCTGGAGTAGGTTCAGCACCACACATGGCCAAACAGTGTTACTGCAACAACCTCCATAGAAAATAATGGCATCAGAGACTTAAAATAAAATATAAATTCATTTAATTCAGTGTTAAAAAATGATACATAAATATAAATATAGATTAATAGTAGTTTATTATAAAAGTTATAAGAACGTTTTAAAATGTAAACATTGTTACTACTTTAAAAAAAATAGATTACATGAATTTAAAATAATTCTAAACATACCTATAAATATATTGTATTACACAATAAATAAATATAATTTTTATACTTCAAGTGAAATTTAATTCAAAATAAAAAATTAAGTTAATTAAGCTGTAGCAATTGTCTTATGTAATTATATCTTTAAAATACATATTTTAAATTAATTTACATTAATATTCAACATAAAATATTTTACTGATTTATTTTTAAGTGTAATAAACTTGCAAACCTTTTACCATAGGGAGTTCTTCACCCTGTTTGTGGAGACCTCCGCCTATGTGGCCGAATCCGATCTCGTTCGGAATTGCTCCGAATCGGATTTGGAATTGCCTAAACCAATCCAGAGGCCTTGTTCCTGACCAATTCGCTCCCAGTTCTGAACAACCAAGTATGATGCCTGGCAAACCTTAGCACTGACTGAATCAGTTCCGGAAAGCATATGGAGAGATCGACCCTCCGGAGCCAAATCGTACAGCTATATGGAGTAGGTTTTCCAAGCGAGCAAGTACGATGAACGATTTGGACAGCCTTTATGATTCGGTTTGCCTGGATCAAAAAGGCTGCTGGAATCGGTCTTTGGGGGCCTGTAGCAGGCCCCCTTCACCCGGGGCCTTCCAAATTGAACCTGTGGGAGTATCCATGGGTGCCCTTTTTCAGGCTATGCACAGAGAGGCAGGCACCAAGTGGTGCCCGCCACAGGGTGCATGTTAGACCTGGCACCATTGGTGTGGTTCTCCCTTCCATTTTTTGCCTTTGCCTCCTGTGTTTTTGCTGTGTGTTGGACTTCGTTTTGCTGGTCTAGATGCTTTGGGGAACATTGCCACTGCTGTTCAGTGCCAAAGTGCAAGTGCTCCCTTTGTAAATTGTTGTTATGGATTAGTGATTCCATGATTGACATATTTGATTTACTTGTCAGACCCTAGTATAGTGTACTGTGTGCGCCCAGGGCCTGCAAATCAAATGCTGCTAGTGGGCTGCAGCACTGATTGTGCCACCCCCAGAAGCAGCCTGTAAAATGTGACTCTGGCCTGCCATTGCAGAGCCTGTGTGCAGTCTGGGACTGCTATGTTGACTTGGCAGGTGCACACACTTGCCAGTCAATAAACCTTACCTTTTCTACATATCAGTCACCCCTAAGGTAGGCCTAAGGTACCACTGTGTGCAGGTTGCATTGTATGTGAAAGGTAGGAGATGCCCTGATGTGTGTGGCATGTCCTGATAGTGAATTACTGCCAATTTCGTTTTTCACAATCGCAAGGCTACCTGTTCCCATAGGAAAGAATGGGGAGTTTGTTTATAACATCCTTTAAACATAACTGGCCCTGGGAACAAGGTCGATTTATAAAGTTTAGTTTCATCGAACTCAGAATGTTAAAATGCATCTTTTAGTGAGGGTGATTTTTACATTCTGTGTTTGAAAATACAATTTTTAGAAAGTAGGCATTGTCTTGCCTAACCATCCAGTGTGCCTCTGCTAGGTTTGCGTATTGCATGTTTGGCTTTTGGATGACAGGGGCTGGAGAGGGGCAGGGGCTCCAGAAGTCGGACGAGTCAGGGCTGTGCTGAATAGGCCTGGGCTGCATTTCGAGTACGGGGAGGAGATTTCCTTTCACCTGAATGGGCCTGGTCTGCCTTCAACAATGCTGTCTCCACCTCCTGCCATAAAGCTGCACCAGTGAGGACAGAACTGGTTTTGGCTGGGTACAGAGAACAAAGGATTTTTGTGTATAAAAAGAGGGGCCCATACCCCAGACTTTCAGATAACTTCTAGGAATCAAGATAAACCTTTTGCCAAGGAGAAAAGCCGGAGAAGCTGAGAAAGACTACTGCCTCTGTGCTGTTTGCTGTCTGGGGTTGGCTTGCAGTGGCTACTTGCTGCCAAGGAAAGGAGAAAAAGTACTATGCTGTTTTTTTTGTCATCTGCTTGAGGAAGAAGATCTCCATGGGCTTGAAATTGAGCTTTCCTCCTGTTTTGAAGTCTCAGGGACACAAAGACTTCATGTCTTCTTTCTCTCTGCATCTGGAACTGCTGTTCCAGCTGCCACAGAGGGAAATTGCAATACCAATGCTGGCGAGCAACGCCGTACCCTGCATCGAAGCCCTAAGTACCACTCGTGAAGAGCACGTTGCACCGCCCCGACTTGCACCATAGGCCCGATGCCTGCAGACGCTGTGCCACATCAACTCCGATGCCGGTGCTTCATCAACGTGGAGCCGATACTCGACGTGGGTGACTCCCGAATCCATCGACACCGCACCGTCGTAAGGAACAGACGCCTCGCCACCGCTGTGATGTCACCTCCCTGACACAGTAAGGAACCGACGTCCCGCCTTCCCTGCACCGCAGTAAGGAACTGAGGCTTCACCTCCCCTGAGGTCGTAAGGAACTGATGCCCCTCGATGCCAATGAAGCATCACCTCCCCAACGCCGTGAAACGTGATTGTTTTCATAATTTCCAAGATACTGTTCTTTGTGGGTCTGTTTGACTCCGCGCCCGACACCGCGCACCTCGCGGTCGGTGTCGTACTTTGGGATTTCTATCTGTCACGACTTCGTGACACCTCCAGGTGGAGTTATTTGTTGCTAGAGACTTAAATTGAGAGAATTACCTATTTCTGTGGATATTTTGATACCTGTATTGTGGATTTTTGTCATTTGGTCTTGTTTTGGTTTAGATAAAGATTAATTATTTTTCTAAACTGGTGCGGTGTTCATTTGTAGTGTTTTCACTGTATTACTGTATGTGTTCAGAAATGCTTTACACACTGACTCTGAGATAAGCCTGTCTGCTCATGCCAAGCTACCAAGGGGGTGAGTAGGGGTTATTTTAGGAGTGTATCCCCCTTACCCTGACTAGAAGCAAGGGTCCCTATTTGGGCAAAGGTACCTACCTCTGCCAACTAGTGAGCCCCATTTCTAACACTGATGGTCAGCGGTGAGGATCTGGACTTGCATTTGTGTCTTACATACAGTTATTGGTGTACACCACTGGTATAGTGCAGACCATTATGCAATCACTTTCATTTGGTAGAACTTTTTCTTTGGGACTATTTTTTTTCTTGCAACTTGAGAACTACCAATTTTCACCATGAGTAAACCAGCATCCATTGCATCTGTGGATATTGAATTTGAAAAGGAGAGGGTTGATACCTACACTGTACCACAGCTTAAAGCTATCTGCAGAAAATTCAGAATCTCTGTGAGAGGCCTCACCAGAAAGGAGGAATACCAAAAGGCGCTGAGGGCCTAGTTGGAGTCAAGGAATGCCAGTGGGCATACTGAGGAGCCTGTGGTGGAGGGAGAGGATTTGGAGGAGCAGCAGAATGGGCTATTGGGTCTACCTGCGGTGAGTGTACCTTCCCGGAGGACCAGCAGTGTCTCTTCAAAGGGGATGTCCCCAGCAGAAGAGCTGGAGGACAGAGGGAAAAACAGGATGCATGAGTTGGAGCTCATGAAGCTCAAACTGGGGAAGGAGGATAAGGAGTTGGCATTTCCGAGAGAAAAATTTGCCCTGGAGGAGAATAAGATGCTCTTAGAGCATGAGAGAGGGTTGAGGGAGTTGGATCTGAAGGCAAAGAGTTTAGAGATCAGTCCCTCTGGTGGCAGTACACCGTCAGTGCCTGGGGAAGGAAAGGTATACATTCCCAAGGATATTATTAAGGACTTCACAAAGCAGGAAGACATTGGTCAGTGGTTCAAAGCTTATGAGGTAGCAATGAGGTCCTACAGAATCCCTGAGAGAGATTGGGGAGCAGGGTTGTGAGGCTGCTTTATCAGTGAAGGAAGGGATACATGCTAACATTGTCCACTGAGGATCAGATGTCTTATGCCCCCATGAAGGAAGCCTTAGTAAGGAGGTATGGGTTGACCCCAGAGCTATACAGACAGACGTTTAGGAATTGCAAGAAGCTGGAGTCAAGCACTTGGGTTGAGTATGTCTCCTACTTTTGTAGAGCATTGGATGGTTGGGTGAAGGGTAGCCAGGTGAATGACTTGCAAAAGCTCTATGATTTGGTTGCATGGGAGCACTTGTCTAGTACTTGTTTAGCAGAGCTACATCAGCATTTGATTGACAGTAAGCTGACTGACCCCAGGAAGCTTGCTGTGGAGGCGGACCACACGGTCAGTACCAGGGTCCACAAAGGTTATGTGGGAGACTCGGCCAAAGGTGGGCAGGGTCCCCAGCAGAAGAGTAGGGAGGACAAGGGTAAACAGAAGGAGTTCCAGAAAGGGCCCCAAAGTAATCCCCAAGGGAACCAAGGTAAGGGTTTCCAGCCTCCCATTGAAAAGAAGCCTGGGGTCCCGACAGTTAAACCTGTTCAAAGGGGTCCCAAGACATGTTTTTGGTTGTGGGCACGTGAGCCACTTCCAATGGGATCCTAAGTGTCCCAAGAATGTTACCATCACACCCACTGGTGCACTGTCCCGGCAGTTTGCTAGTTTGGCCTTGGGGGAGGAATCTAGTGCCCAAGATGGGTGGGGTCCCACAGATGACCATGGTCTCTTTAGAAGACAGTGAGATGATCCCAAGAGCTCTTCTGCCTGATAATACTAAACAGTGCAGGCAGTGGGTGGCCATAGTGTGGAGGCTCTGAGAGAAAGTAGCTGTGAGGCCAGCCATGCCTGTTGACTGTCTGCTAGGCAATGATTTGGAGAGCTCCCCTTGAGCGAAGGTGGAGTGAGGTCTCATTTGGAGATGTTGGGTCTGCCTGAGTGGGCGTGTGTGACCACTCGGTCTATAGCAGCCGGTAAGGGCATTTAATAGGATCTGGAGCCTGAAAGAGTGGCCCAGGTGCCTGCCAGAAAGAGGGCGGGCAGGGGGCATGGGAAACTATCCCCTGAAGTTCCCACGGTTCAGGAAGAGGCAGAACATGAGGGGGATGCCCTGGAACCTACAAGGGAACAAGTGGCCAAACTAGGAGACCTGCCTGAGCTGACCCATTGGCAGCAGGAAGGGGGTCCCTCCAGGGAGAAGTTCTGCAGAGCGCAGATGGAGTGCCCTACTCTTATTGGTTTGCGGCAACAGTCTGCAAACCAGGCTTTAGGTGATCAGTCTAGATCACATCTGATTTACTGGTAAGATGGATTGTTGTATAGTGAGCCTAAGGTCACTGAGCCCGGTGCAGTCCTTGTGCTGGTGGTACCTGAGCGCTTCAGGACCTTCATACAGGGTGTGGCTCATGACGTACCTCTAGCAGGACATTTGGGGTGAGAAAAGTCCTTTCAGAGGCTTGTCACCCACTTGTACTGACCCCAAATGAGAAGGCACATTGGGACACAATGTAAATCTTGCCCCACTTGCCAGGCAAGTGGGGCAAGAGTGGAGGGAAATGTAAGGCTTCCCTCCTACCCTTTCCTGTGGTGAGCACCCCTTTTGAGCTGGTGGGCATTGACATTGTGGGGCCACTGGAACCCAAGACAGACTTAGGCAACAAGTTTATTTTGGTGTACCATGCCTCCCGGTACCCATAAGCTGTCCCTCCCCGGAGAATCACAGCCCCTCTGGTGGGCCGTGCATTGATGGGGATCTTTTCCCATGTGGGGTTCCCAAGAGAGGTGGTCTCTGACCATGGTACAAACTTCATTTTGAAGTACATGACATCTTTGTTGGAGGAGTGCGGTGTTGCAGACAAGTTTACCACTCCAGACCATCCTCAAGGGAATGGGTTGGTTGAGAGTTTCAATCGAACCCTGAAGGGCACAATAAAGGGTCTTGCAGAACCCATGAGATGGAATGTGCTGGCCTTCAGAAACCAGACTCGACGCTTCAGGAAACCCTCTCAGGCGAACCTGGAAGCTAGCAAGGAAGAAATGAAAAGATGGTATGACGAGAATGCCACTCTCTTCGAATTTCAGCATGGCCAGAAAGTGTGGGTGATGGCATCAGTGGTGTCTTGTGCGTTCCAAGATAAGTGGACTGGTCCATATGAGGTGGTGGAGCACAAGAATGAGGTGACCTATTTGGTTGACTTGCAGACTCCTAGGAACCCTTTGAGGGTCCTGCATGTAAACTGCCTCAAGCCGCACTTTGAGAGGTCTGAAGTAACTATGCTCCTTGCAACAGATGATGGAATGGAGGAGGAGAGTGATCCTCTTCCTGACCTCCTGTCAGCAAAAGAACATGACAGGTCAGTGGAAGGGGTAAACCTCTCTCTTACCCAGAGTACCAGAGGGACTGTAGCCAGGTGCTGGACAGTTCGCCTTCCTGTTCTCCCTGACACCAGGAGTCAGCAATTGGTGCCTCCATGATGTGGACACTGGAGACAGTCTACCTGTGAAGCAGAAATTTTACACGGTAGCTGACAAAGTCAGGGCCAGCATCAAGGATGAAGTTTCCAAGATGTTGGCGTTATGGGTGATAGAGCCATCCAGCAGCCCCTGGGCTAGCCCAGTGGTCTTAGAGGCAAAAGCTGCTGCATCCGGTGCCACTACAGAACTCTGGTACTGTGTGGGCTACCATGGGCTCAATGCAGTCACCAAGACTGATGCACACCCCATCCCCTGAACTGATGAGCTTGTTATTCGGTTGGGAGCTGCCCAGTACCTCAGTACATTTGATTTAATGTCTAGGTACTGGCAGATTGCCTTAACTGATGGGGCAAAAGAGAGATCAGCATTTTCAACACCAGAGGGGCACTACTAGTTCTGGGTTATGCCCTTTAGGTTGAAGAACGCCCCTGCCAACTTCCAGAAACTGGTCTACCGGGTACTGTCCGGGCTGGAGTAATTCAGCTCTGCCTACCTGGATGACATTGCTGTGTTCAGCTCCGGTTGGGAGAAACAATTGCAACACCTCTGCAAAGTGTTGAAGGCTCTGCAAAGGGTGGGCCTCACTATCAAGGACAGTAAGTGCCAGATAGGGCAGGGATCTGTGGTGTACTTGGGACACCAGATAGGGACCAGCCAGGTGGCGCCCCTACAAGCGAAGATTGACACCATTCTTGCTCGGGCCCCCCAAAACCCAGACAAAGTTGAGAGCCTTTTTAAATCTCACCGGGTACTACAGACGGTTTGTCGAGGGGAACTCCACCTCTTGGGATATAAGACCTTACATACCCCAGCCCTTCCTAGTTTACATGGCAGAAATAAGGGCGGCCTTGTGACATACATATCTGTAGAATCTGGTTTACTACACACACATTTTATGGGGACTGAAAATTACCAGATTATTTCCTTAATAGGTGGCCGCCTTAAAAACATTACCCTGGTTAATTTCTATAATAACATCTCCAGCTCTCGTTATGAACTGGTCCTGAACGGCTTAAAGGCCGACTTAATAAAAATCGAGACCCACCTTAAAACTGATATGCTGCTTATTTGGATGGGGGACTTCAATTGCTCATTATGCTCATTGAGTAATAGAGGTACCTGTGGCTTGGATTCTAGTAGTATTGATACCTCTCCCCATTTCTCGCACACTAAACTAGGAGACCTTTTAAATGGCCTAACATCCCATTTCAACTTATCTTATATGAATGAGTTGTGTTCTCCACCAAAGTGCTTCAAACCAACCTATAATGGGAGAGGTTGCCACTCTATAATTGATTATACCTTGCTATCCTCCAGGTACTCAGAGATCATATTAAACTGGGAGACACTTGATTTTGTTATCAGCAATCACTACCCAATAGCGGCGACTTTAAATTTAACCTCACCTATTAATGTTGACGTAAGTGTGAACCCGTCCCATACCCCGCCACTTAACCTGGGAACTACCACGGGCTCTACTTAAAATTGGATAAAGTAGTCTCCCCTGTTTTTCTCAACTCTCTGGTTAATAATACATATGAGCACATACAGATATGTCTGTCCACTATAGAAAGCCCCCAGGCAATGAGGCACTCTTTCTCCATCATTTCATCGGAGATTAAAAAATTACTTTCACGAGCTCCAAGGAAAATCTCACAAGGTAGCTCAGGTTGGTTTAATAGGACCTGCTCAAAAGCCCTGAAACATTTAAAAATTACTTTAAAAACTAACCCAAGAAACCAATCAGAAATACGGCAGGCCAGACAAAATTATCGTGCAGCCCGCCAGACCAGAAAAAATCAGCTGAAAGCAGAGGCCTGGTTAACTTTACAGGAAGCTTCTAGTAATAGGGACAATACTGCCTTCTGGAAAGCAGTAAATGCACCTTTTTTGCAGTGTACCCAGTCAACAATAATCGATATGGCTATAACCGCTGAAACCTGGGTTAACCATTTTGGCACTTTATACGATTTATCAGATCCCAGAGCGCACTTGGGTACTTTGGATACTTATTCTAACTCTCACAAAGAGCTGAACGTTTCTAGTCTTTTTCCTTTGGACCTTACTTTCGATTGTGCCGAGGTACTTGTGGCACTGACAAAAAGCCCTTCTGGGAAGGCTCCTGGTCCTGACTGTGTACCAATTGATGTTTTTAAATCACAGTTGGACTTGTGGGCTCCCTTGCTCACTAATGTCCTAAATTCTTTGAATACTATAGGTTTTATTGATACATGGCCTGAGGCGGTTGTAGTGCCGATTTTCAAGAAAGGCGATAGGAATAATCCTTCTAATTATCGCCCTTCCTCACTGCTTGACTTTTTAATGAAAGTCGCAGGGCGAATTATCTTAAACAGAATTCATGACTGGCTGGGCGAGCAAGACATAATTTCCAATTTACAATTTGGCTTCAGACAGGGTAGAGCAAGGCTTGAATCTGACCCTTATAATTGCCAAGTACACCCAGGCAAAAAAGGGGAACCTTTTTGTGACTTTTGTAGACCTTAGCTCCGCATTTAACTGCGTCGATCACGAGCTTCTCTGGGAATCCCTTGCTGAGATTGGCATAGAGCCCCCCATTCTTGCATTTATCAAAGAGCTTTATAGGGGAGCATCAGCAGGTGTCGGATATGGTAGACGGGGAGGGGGCGTGGCCGGCGCAATGGCTGAGTAAGACGTGCTTCGCGAGAGCTCCGACAGAGCTGCTCTGAATCCGGCGAGTAACATAAATCTGGCGGTCTGCAGGACACGGGAATCTCATGCCCCGAGACCGGAGGCACTCACGGTGGCGGGGGGACGACCCGCGGAGCGCCTGGTAGCCGGAACCCTGTGCGAAGCTGCCCGAGGAGTGACCAAGGCCTGGAGGCGGCAAGATGGCGGCGGCCATCGCGACCTAGGGGACGGAGCCGCGGCCGGACGGAGTGAGGCGCAGACCGGCAAGAGGTAGCCTGGTTGCCCCAAGTGCACTGTTGGGGGCTCGCCTGCACAGGTGAGAAGTGACGGGCTGGAGCGGGGGGGCTGGGACGCATGTCGCCCCCCCCTCGGTGCTCCGAAGAACTTGGGACAGCGCCCGCATCGGAATGCCTCTGCGGGGGGATTTGGCAGGCCTGTGAGGAGAGGAGCGGGGAGATTGATCCGCCAGGCGCGCCACTGCACTGCGCCGACTGCTCCGGATACGGAGCCCCTGAGGCTAAGCGGCGGGGGACACTTGGTCAGACATCTGGTCGTGCGACCATCTGAGGCCTCGGCGGGACGAAGGCCTGCGACACTGGTGGACCCTGGGCGCATCTCTACACGGCCCGGAGCGGCGCGGCTGGACCCTTGTTTCCCCTCCCTCCTTGCCCCCGGCACGACCGGCGGCCGCACCTGAATCTGCGACAGGGGCCCTGCCAAGAGCACGGCGCCGCCGTGGTGGAGTGGATGTTGCGGCGGAATCCTGCGGGGGCAGAGGGGGCCGGCGCAGCCCCCCCCCCCCAGAGATCAAGAGGCAAATTACTGACCGGGGGCCCGCTGGGGATTGGAGCTCCAGGTCGAAGATGGGGAAGAAGGCCCCGCCGGAGAAACCTGCCCGGCAGGGGACGATGGACGACTTTACCCGCACCCGGATGCAAACAGGGGCACCGCCTCCCCCCCCGGCAGCGCGTTCGGACACGGAATTGCTGATGGAGGCCATACAAGCCTCCAGGACGGACATTCAGGAGTCCAGGGCAGCGCTGGAGGTTAAGATCGGTGAGGTGGGCTCCGAAGTCACGCTACTGAGACAGGACTTCCACATCCTGTCGGAGAGGGTGCAGACGGCGAAACCCGGATCAGTGAGGCTGAGGATACCATCACCCATCTCTGCAGAGATGTGGCGGAACTGAAGGCATCGCACCGACAACTACTCTGGAAGGTGGACGACGCGGAAAACAGGGCGAGACGCAATAACCTTCGCTTTGTGGGCTTTAGGGAAGGCATTGAGGGATCGGACATGGCGCAGTTTCTCCGCACCTGGCTGAAGAACACGTTCCCGCAGGCCCCATTCTCGAACTGCTTTATGATTGAAAGGGCACATAGGGCGCTCCTGGTGAAGCCGCCGGTGGGGGCGCGGCCGCGTCCTGTCATTGCCCGGTTCCTCAATTTTGTAGACAGGGATCTGATCTTGCGGGAGGCCCGGAAGAAGGGGGCGCTCCGGATAGAAAACACGAACAATATGATCTTCCCAGACTACAGTCAGGAGGTGCAAAAACAGAGGAGAGCCTTTGACGCGGTCAAAGCGAAGCTCAGAGACCTCCGCCTTACCTACATGCCGGCAAAGCTAAAGGTGATCTATGATGGTGGTACGCACTTCTTCACTCACCCGGAAGAGGCCTGGCAGTGGCTGGAGACGCGACCGACGACGGACAGCCGACCCGCCGACAGGGAGGAGTGCCGGGAGCGGCCGGGTGGCAGTGGAGCACGTCCCAAGGAGCTGACACTCCGGCAGTCCTGGGGACGGTCGGGGCGGAGAACTGGGAAGAGGTTGCGTAAAACGCCCTGCTCGGAAGGTGGTTCGCCACGACGCCGCAAGAGGGACTCCCCGTCATCCGGAGGGGCTGGAGTGCCGGGATCTCACTTTAGTTGCCTGGTGGACAGTGGCAGTTCGGAGGAGGACGTCGAGGATACGACCCACGGGCCGAGATGAGACGGGACGACGCAGAGCTCCATACACCCGCTGGAAGTAGCGATCCGAGATCTACAGCGGGATGTACCCGACCCTACGGAGGAGCGGAGGCCTGACACCCAAGACTCCCACTCCTGAGAGAGACTGGTCCTTACAATCTTGATTGCAGCTCTGGCCTGATGGAGCACGCAAGTGGTCACACACCCCCCCCCTTTTTTTGTTATTTCTTGTTTGTGTATATCTTTTGGTAGTCTTCTCATTTGGTCGTTGATGTATGGTGCTCTCGGGTCCGGCAGACTGAGACCGTTCTAGTGCTGTTCCCATAGAGGGCACGAGATAGGTTAACGACGGGTGGGATAGCGAGGGAGGGCGACAGGCCTACTCCGCCAGCAGTCCTGCGCTTGTGGGCAATGGGACTGGTGGGGGGGGAGGTGGGGAGGGGGTGGGAGCGGGGGAGTGTTGGGGATTTCCAGTTTGGGTTTGTTTGGGGACGGGAGGGGGAGGGGACGGGACGGTTGGGGACGGTTGGGCGGGGAGGGGTTGGAGACAGGTCATCTCAGGCACACACGAAACACCACGGGGCTTGCCCGCTAGCGAGGTTCCCCCGAGACAGCACACACAGATGGAGTTGCAATGCCTTCCACGACGGTAACACAAGGTGTAGCAGAGGAAGGGCTCTCAGTCCTAACGTGGAATGTCAATGGGCTTGGTAGCAAAATTAAGAGAGGCCTGATAAACGCATATATTAGGAGGGCCGGCCCAGACGTAGCGTTATTACAGGAAACGCACCTTCTGGGGACTAAATGTGGATTCCTAGCCCGGGGTCACTACACGGTTCTAGCACATGCGGGCTTTACCCAAGGTTCAAGAGGGGTGGCGATACTGGTCCGAAAAACTAACCCGTTCCGAGTGACACAGACATGGACAGACTCACTGGGAACTTACGTGGGGGTCCGGGGAGTGTGGCGCCGAAGGGAGTACACGTTAGTGTCGGTCTATGCTCCACCTAAGCTGCAGGCGTCCACATTAAAAGGCGTGGCGGAAATACTGCTTGCCACATCCGACACGGTGCAAGTGCTTGGGGGCGACTTCAATGATGTACTGGCCCCCGCACTGGATAGGACGGGAGATAGGGGAAGGGACCGGCCTCGGACGGCCCTCGCCACCACGATGGAGACTCTAGGTCTGACGGACGTGTGGCGTTGGTTACACCCTACACGGCGGGAGTACTCCTTTTTCTCAGGGGCCCACAGGGTGTATTCCCGGTTGGACTATATCTTTATGGCGCGTCACATGTTGCATGAGGGGGTTCGAGCTGAATATAAAGCAAGGGGCCTGTCGGATCATTCTCCCCTTCTGGTGACAGTGGCCCCCCGGGTACCGGGGAGGGGGCAGTGGCGAGTCTCAGCATGGGACCTCCAGAATTCGAAGGTGCTGAAGGGCATTCGGGCGGATGTTAGAGTCTGCCTAGCTGACAATGTGGGCTCGGTGTCGTCGCCGGTGACCCTCTGGGAATCTATGAAGGCGGTCATGCGGGGTAGAGTCCAGGATAGGATTGCAGAGGAAAATAGGGAACGGCAAAGGGAGCTACAGGCGCTGGAGAGCCAGGTACTTCAGTTGGACAGGGACTACCTCGCGGACCCGGCACGGGAGACACTGCGCCGGTTGCTTGACGCTCAGCGGCAGTACCGAGATCTGGCTACGGGAGCAGCCAAACAACAGGCGTTGGCAACACTCCACCGCTTATATGATCTCGGTGATAAGTCAGGCAAGCTCTTGGCGTGGCTCAGTAGAAAAGAGAGAGATGCAAGGTGGATAGAACGGGTCCGCGATGATAAGGGGAATTTGGTGAATTCCGACGCGCAGATCGCGGAAGCCTTTGCAGGGCACTTCCGGGCATTCTATGCTGCTCGAGACCTGGGCTCGCAAGAGGACGCGCTACGGTACATGATGGATTTAGACCTACCGGCGCTCGCAGATGAAGACATCAAGGAGCTGGAGGGCCCCCTTACGTTAGACGAGGTTACAAAGGCGCTGGCCAAGCTGCGGGTGGGGAAGGCGCCGGGTCCGAACGGGTTCCCCGCGGAATTCTTTAAAAAAACGGCGGATATTCTGGCCCGCCATATGCTGGCGTTATTTGAGGGGGCGCGGGGAGAGGGGGATCTTAGATTGGCCACGATCGTCCCGATTTTCAAGGAGGGGAAACCGCCGGATGAGTGCACGTCGTACCGCCCGATCTCGCTGCTTAATACTGAGGTGAAATTACTGGCGACGGTGCTGGCCCTCCGGCTGCGGCGGGTGATCCCAGACTTGGTCCACCTGGATCAGACGGGCTTCCTCCCCGGTAGGGCGACGAGATTGAATCTGAGGCGCTCGCACAACTGGCTACAGGTGGTAAGGGGCCGGCGGGACCCACATTGGTTTCTCTCCTTAGACGCGGAAAAGGCATTCGATGCGGTGCATTGGCCCTTCCTGGAGGGCGTCATGGGGCGTCTGGGCTTCGGACCTGTCTTCCGCCAATGGGTGCGATTACTGTATAAGGGCCCGAGGGCGCGGGTGAGGGTCAATGGGGTTACATCGGGGGAATTCCCTATTTGCAGGGGTACGCGGCAGGGATGTCCGTTGTCCCCCCTGCTCTTCATGCTGACGATAGAAGTGCTGGCGGCGCGGGTCAGACAACACCCGGAGATTCGTGGTTTTCGGAAGGGTCCGCTAGATGACCTAGAGGAAAAAATATCTCTCTATGCGGACGACGTCCTTATGTATGTTACGCACCCCGATACGACAATCCCGGTAATTTTCTCAGAGCTAGAGCGCTATGGTGCCCACTCGGGTTACAGGGTGAACTGGCATAAGTCGGTGCTATATGCCCCGGAGGGGCGGGAGGACTGGCCGAGTCTCCCAGACAGGCTCCAGGCGACGACGGAGAGGTTTCAATATCTGGGAGTGTTTGTAACCCTAGACCGGACTGTCTCCTACGACAGGAATGTTGGGAGGGTTCTGACCAATTTCGTGGAGGATGCGCAACGATGGCGTCGGTTGCCGCTTACGCTGCTGGGGCGTGCAGCCATGTTTAAAATGATAACGCTGCCCAGGTTCCTGTATGCGTTACAGAACGAATATTATCCGGTCCTTCGGCGGGTCTTTCGGGAAATTGATTCGGAGCTCCGTAGCTTTCTCTGGCTTGGTACACAACCCAGGGTGGCGATAAAGACCCTGCAGAGGCACCAGTATAGCGGGGGAATCTCGCTTCCCAACATCGAGGCCTACTACTGGGCGGAACACCTGGTATACATTAATGATTGCCTTCACGCCCCGGCAATGCACCCGACGTTTGCTTTGGAAAGACATGTCATGGGCGCCCACTCGTGTCATTATTATTTATATGGTGGCAAGGGTACGGGACGGCTACTGATGGCCACTAAAATCACCCTGGCGATTTGGAAAAGGGCGACTCGGGAGATTGGCTGGGACAGGAAGCTAAGTAGACAGACGCCCCTATGGCGTTGCGCGTGGCTACCAGAATTAAACAAGTTGAGGGGGTTCACGCAATGGGATAATATCGGGGTGTCGACACTGGGAGACGTGCTAGTGAGGGGGGAGCTGAAATCTTTCTCGATGCTCCGCAAGGAATTTGGATTGCTCCCCACGCAGTACTATAAGTACGCGCAACTGAAACATGCTTGGCAGGCGGAAGGGGTACAGACGGCTTCTCTTCCCGAATATGCACCTCTAGAGGGAAGATTGCTGCAGGAACACATGGTGGAAAGGGCGGTGTCCCTCACATATCGGACCCTCATGAACAATATGCCCGATAATCTGGGGGCGCTTCGGGCGACTTGGGAGGCGGACGTGGGTGAGATGGACGAGGTGGACTGGGATACAGTTCTCATGCACCCGCGAGAGGTGGCGATTAAGTCCCGGCTACGGCTGATCCAATTCAATATTCTGCATAGAACGTACTTTGATAGACGCCGACTGTTCAAAATGGGACGGGTGGGGGACACGTCGTGTCTGAGGTGCGGAAGGGAGGGAGGGACTTTCTATCTTTTACTTTGGCTCTGCCCGCAGATTCAGGGGTACTGGCGGGGGATCCTGGGGGAACTGAGTAAGGTGCTGGAGGTGCCACTGCAGGAGGACCCCAAGTTAGTGCTACCGGGTATGACGCATGATGTGGACCTCCCCCGCCCGCTGTTGATTTTCCTTGTGCTGGCTTTGGTGGTGGCAAAGAGGGACGTAGCAAAATACTGGGGGGCGCCCTCGCCACCCCGCTTAGAGGAGTGGAGGAGAGGTCTTGACATCTACATGGCGGCAGAAAGAGTCACGTACAAGGCGAGAGGCTGCCCCAAAAAATTCACCAGGGTGTGGTCCAGATGGCGGAGGTATCACGGCCTGGAGGGGGGGCTCTAATGGGGAGGAGGAATGGAGGGGGCCGGCATGGTTCACGGAGGACGTCTACAACCCTAGGGCACAGACAGTGGTGTATACTGAAGACGCTGGTGTCACCCGCAGCATAAGTCCAAAACAGACTTCCGGTGTGATGAGAGAGGGGTGGGGGTGGAGGGCGGGCGAGGTGGGGGTGGTGCTCAATACTGACCTGTCTGTTTGGTTGTTTTATTTTGTGTGTAGCTGTAAACCAAAAATGCCAATAAAAATGTTTATTAAAAAAAAAAGATATGGTAGACGGGAAGAGTGTTCCGACAGGTTTTATATTAAGAGAGGTGTAAGGCAGGGATGCATTCTAGCCCCTCTGCTCTTTACCCTTTATATAAACTCTGTCGGCCATTACCTTAACATAAACTATTATGATTATCCTACCATAAATGGGAAACCTATACCTATACTTCTTTACGCGGACGACCCAGCAATAATGTCACAGACCCGCATGGGGCTTCAAAGGGCAGTAAAAGAATTTACTGACTTTATGTCACAGAGAGGTTTAAAAATCCACGCCTCTAAAACCTTTACCATGTCTTGTGGCCTAGGAATTGGAAAGAAACAATGTTCCATTTTCATAAATGGCAGCAAGTTGGAAAGCGTTGACAGGTTCCCTTACCAGGGCATTACTTTTGATAAGAAGGGCACCTGGTGGGCCGCCGCCCAAGCCAGAGGAGCTGCATTCTCCAAAGCTTTAGGCGCATTGACCAATTTCTCGAAAAAACTAGGGGGACGCCCGATCAACCCCCTATTACAGATCTATGGGGCCAAGTGTGTTTCGACTGGCACATATGGATCTGGGATCTGGGGAATCAAGCAGGCTGATCACATCCAGCGCTCAGAGAATTCATTTCTGTGCTATCTTTTGGCTACCCCACGCGGCACTTCAACATATGCAATGCATAATGTACTTGGCCTGACGTATATCATGGACTTTATAAAATCCTCTCCTATCATTTTATGGCACAAAGTCTGGACTACCCATGAAACACACTTCAACAGGGAAATTATTATCGACTGTCTCAGCCTGAATGAGGTTGATAATATTAAATGGTTGAACTATATAAGAAACCTGTCACTTGATATAGGGCATCCAGAATTTTTTACTGACCCCCCCCACTCTGAACAAAATACCTAGAGTCACATTAAAACGATTAGTCGCCACCCATCTGTCTAATCGACGCTGGTCCCTTGAAAAATCTAAGTGTACAGTTGTGGAGTATCAACATTCTACCATTATTGACGGGATGCAGCAATATTTATCTTTAATCCCATCCCCTTTCATCCGTATGCTTGTGACTCGTTTCCGTACCGATACCTTTTTCAGACTGTTAACATTTCCCAACCAGAATTGTTGGTCCAGAAATTTGGAGAAATGTCCATGCGATGGCCTGTCATCACAATCCAACATTCACTGTATTTTATTCTGTAAGTTTTACCAACTGCCAAGGGTCACTTACTTGAAACCACTGCTTAAATCATGGGGATTACGTTCCTGTAGGACAGCTTATCATAAATTGAAAACACTGGATAACCCATTAGCCATCGCTGTGGTTTCTTTTTATTTGAAAGTGATTGTGAGAATAAGGGTATCTATGCAGCCTTAGATGATAAAAGTTTTCATGTATATCATGTATTTCTTTTCCCTAAATGAATTTGATGAGGGCTGCTATAATATCGAAATTACGCCTACCGCATTCTTTTCTTTTAAAGTGTTATGATATTTTATGATATTTTAATCATGATCTTTATTGTACTTTTTATGATATTGTTTTTACATATCGAATAAAGAAAATTTGATTGATTGATTGATTGTCAAGGGCTATGGCACCATTGTTGCCCCCTTGACAGAGCTGACTTCAAGGAAGTAGCCCAGGAAGGTGACCTGGACTGATGCCTGCCAGACCACTTTTGATACCCTGAAATCTGTCATGTGCACGGTGCCCGTGCTTAAGGCATCTGACTTCTCCAAAGAATTTGTTGTGCAGACAGATGCTTCAGAGCATGATGTGGAAGCAGTACTCTCACAATTGAACGACGAGGGCTTGGACCAACCTAGCTTTCGTCAGTAGGAGGCTACTTCTTAGGGAACACAGGTGGAGTGCAATTGAAAGGAAAGCTATTGCTGTGGTCTGGGCGCTGAAGAAGCTAAGACCCTACTTGTTTAGGACTCACTTCCGGGTTCAGATAGAACACAGGACCCTCAGATGGTTGATGCAGATGAGGGGTGAGAATCCAAAACTGCTGAGCTGGTCTATCTCCCTACAGTGATAAGTACTCCCAGGAGGTTGGGTGGTTCTCCCCATTTTCCAGTTGGAGGCGATACTTGTTGGACCTGGAATCCTTGGCATTGTTTTCCCTGACTGTTTGCCTCTACCTCCTTTGTTTTTGAGCATTGCTGGATTTCGTTTTTGCTGGCTTAGATGCTTTGGGCACTTTGCCACTGCTGATCAGTGTCAAAGTGCAAGTGTTCCCTGTGTAAATTGGTATTGTCTAACCCCGGGCGTAGCACTACGCTTCGCCCACGTAGTGTACGTAGCGCTGCCTGCTTCGCACTTTCCGAAGTAGGCGAAGCAGGGCAGCGCTACGCACACGCCGAGGGCGAAGCGTAGCTGCTTGCCACCCGCCACCCACCTCCCGCCCGCCCTTCTTTTAAATAATATGAGCAATGAAAAATAAAGTAAAGTAAGTCGACTTACCCGTAAGCGCGGCGTCTCCGGGGCTCCCTCTTTCAGTTTCTAATTTCTTCTGGCAAATGCGCATGCGCGGACACCCGCGCATGCGCATTTCTCGCGGCAAGTGCACCCACTTGCCAGGCCCTACCCTTCCCTTTTCTTACACATAGGACAGCCCTATGGTAGGCCCAAGGTACCCCCCTGGGCAGGGTGCAGTATATGTGCAAGATAGGACATGTACTGGTGTGTGCAACATGTCCTGATAGTGAAATATTGCCAATTACGTGTTTCACTATCAATAGGCTATTTTGCCCTATAGGACAGAATGGGGAATGCTTTGTAATATTTTACAAGCATATCTTCCCATAAGGAAAAAGTTTGAAAAATTGAATTTGGTATCCCTGAACTCAGGATTTAATAACACATCTTTAAGTAAAGATGTTTTTTAAATAGTGTGTTTGAAAATACCACTTTTAGAAAGTGGCTATTTTCTTGTTCAACCATCTTGTGGATGGATTGACTGTCTGGTTTCAGTGTGAAAGAGACAGAGGATGTGCATTTCCTGTAGACAGCCACTGGGGGGTTGAGGTGTGCCTGGCCCTTCCTGGATGACTCAGCCCTGAGCTGTATAGACCCTGGCTGAATATAGAGTGGTGGGAGGAGATTTAACTTGCACCTGAATGGAGCCTGTCTCCCTTGCACAATGCTGTCTCCACCTGCTGTAGTCATGCTGCACCAGTGAAGGCAGAACTGTTTTGAAGTGGGCTCAGAACCCCCTGCACAAAGAGAACAAAGACATTTTGGGGTATATGTATTAGACCTAAAACCCCTGAATTTCACATCATTCCTGGAATTCAAGAGGAACCTTTGTCAAGGAAACGTACTACCCCTTTGCTGTGTGCTGTGTGAGGTTAGCCTGCAGTGGCTGTTTCTGTCAAGGAAAGGAGAAGGGCTTTGGTGTTTGCGGTGTCCTCTGCTTGAAGGAGATCACCAAGGGCGTGTTTGTGCTGGACTCCTGTTTTGAAGTCTCAGGGACACAAAGACTTCACCCCCAGCTCGCCTGAACTCTGCTGCTGTGAGTTCTGACCTGCCAAAAGGTGCCTGTGCCAGTTTTGGGCCTCTGGAGGTTGTTCCTGCTGTTTGGGAGCTGGAAGAAAGAAGAAACTCAAAGAACTACAGAACTGCAGAAATCGACGCATCTCTCTTCTTGCGGCTGTTTTCCCGACGCATCTCCATGGCACAAGAAGAATTTCCATGCATCGCTGCGTTGCTGCGGAAACCGCAGCGGTGCCTGTCGCCACTGCAAGAATCGATGCATCGAGGGGTCGATGCTGAAGAGGACTGACGCAGCGCCGCTCGCCGCCGCTGCATCATTGCCAACGCATACCGGATTTCCACGCATCGTACCTGTGCGGCAAGTTCTTTCGATGCATTACCCGCAGACAGGATCCGTCACGAAGAATCAACGCATCACTCCCTATACAGACCGGATTCGATGCAACCTTTCCTCTGTGTGCAGCTTGACTGTCGCATCGCCTCCCCAAGGTCTCAGGAGTGTTGCATCTCTTTGTTTTCCAACTCTGCAGCTGTTTGGCTTGTGAACTCTTAAGCATCTACAGGTACGTTGGTGAAAAGTCACGCAACCATAGTTTTCTATTCTACAAGTTCATGAAACCTTTCGGAAGTCATATTTTTAACTGTGTATGTTGGATTTGTGTCAGTTTGGTCTAAACAGGTGTGGTGTCCATTTGTGGTGTTTTCACTGTGTTACTGTGAGTGTTGGTACAAATACTTTACACATTGCCTTTGGGATAAGCCTGTCTGCTTGTGCCAAGCTACTAAGGGGGTGAGCAGGTGTTATCTAAAGTGTGTATCCCCCCTACCCTAACTAGAAGCAAGGGTTCCTTTCTGGACAAAGGTACCTACCTCTGCCAACTAGAGACCCCCATTTCTAACAACAGATATTTGATGAGGAGCTCCCACTCCTATGCCTTTACATGTATGGCTTGTATTCACAACTTTTATGATTATATTTTTATAATCAAATAAAGTAATGTACTCTATAGGTGATTTTTTAACAGTTGGAATGTAAAGGTTTATGCCTGCTTCCGGTGAAATCCATGGATAGTGCGGTAAAGGTGCACTAGTATCATTCATCACAGGTATATGGTCATGGTTTTAGTGTACCTTGTTTATGCTCAAGATAGCACGGGACCCAAGTCCGGGCATACCCATCCCACTCAGGGTGACAAATGCAAAAAAAGAACAATTGATGGACAAAATGTTAAACAATGTCAAACATTCAACCCAGTATAGAGATCTGGGCCTAAATCTATTGTTTTTTTGCACCCCATGCCATTCCAGTTAAACCCAACGAAACGAAAATCAGTCTTGACCCAGTTCCCCATGGGAACAGTGCAGCCTTAACTGCCAGGCAAGGTCCTACCTGGACCGGAAACAAGCATCCTAGGATCGGTTTCATGGATTCACCCCTCATCAGCCAGGCTAGCTTGATTTCAGTGGCATGGAGAGCAAGGGACCCATGTCTGGGCATACCCGTCCCACTCTGGGTGATAAATGCAAAAAGAACAATTGATGGACAGAATGTTGAACAATGTCAAACATTCATTTGCATATGGTGGGGTCTGAACTGGGGTGGGGAAGTGAACTAAAGAATGATGATGGATTCAACCCAGATCTGTGACTGAAAAGTTTCAGTGCTCAGTCCATCATCGCCTTGTCTTTGCTTTGAAGTGCAAAACTAGCACACTCATTTTGGTCTCTACAAACATATTACTTAAGGCACTAGATGCACGTCTCATTCATTATGATTTAAAAACAGTCCAATGCTTGTGTAATATAAACAACTGAAAGATTTTATTTTTCTTCCACATAAGAGCTGTTTTGCTACTTTCTTTTTAAGTTTCCATATTACCAACAAGGAAACACAAAAGGGTTGTAATGAATCACTGATTTTATACCTTGTTCTTTCTCTCACTTTGTTCAAAGTATAGAAGTTGTCAATGCCATTAGTGTTGTATTATTGTTTTAGAAAATAATTCTTAATAAGAACTTGTGCTCCTAAAAAATGTTACTTACAAAACACGTTTTAATCATCAGAAACAGTGTTGAAAAAACATGAAAGAGTCAGGAAAGATGTTGGGCATGGAGCATTGGTAACCAGCTACAACTTCATTCTTCGTCTTAGAAATGAAAAACAAGTATTGGTGTACTGAAGCAATTAGGCCACAGTTCTGAAAGAGCTTTCAACGAGCAAGTCTTACTTTCTATGGCAAACATTATGAATTATGTATGCATAACATTAGTGAACCGCAGTGGCCAGCAGTCACTCATTTTTTCTTAGTTCGTTGTTCCTGTCCTCCTGTAATGGGATTTTTGCCCCAAATTGCTCAAGCTGGAGTTATTGCATACTTCCAGTCATTTGCATCACAAGAGTAACCCATGATTACTGAACTTACTCCAATTACTACGGCGTAATTAAGATTTGTAGCAGGACTAGCCCCAGGTACAGACTCCTGGCTCTGAAAACCAATCACCAGCTTCCTCACATAGCAGGAGCGTGTGCATCCATTGCTAGGTGGTGGAGTCGCACACTGGGCATAGATTTGGTCCTGTCCTTCAAAGTGCATTATGGTCAAGATCATCCATTCCTTGGGTTGGCGTGGCTAGGGGGATTGAAGATGACTGCTTTCCATTGAGGCTCCACAGTTTTCCAGAGCCTTTTTACAATAGATGCAGACAGAGCTGACAATTTGCTCTAGGAATAGGCGTCCTAACTCCTGATCTCTGCCACATGCCATGCAGTTTGTTGTTTTAAAGCACCACAGCCCAGTAAACTCCTCTTTAATTAGTGCATGTTCTTTCCCTCAGACCAGTTACCATTTCTTTGTTACAATGGAGATGCACTGTTTCTTCCACCTCTTTACATGATGGAGATAGGCCTCAAGGACCTTCAACAGGTTCTTTTAAAAAACACAGATCAAGGTCCAGAATCACAAAGTATACCCAGGTACTGGAATCCCTCAGTCACCCATCGAAACGGGTAGCCCAACTTTTGATCCAGGCCTCCACTCCCTCTGGGGAACGCTACTGACTTGGGCCAATTAATGCGGAGCCCTGCCTATGAAACACAAATGTCAAAAATATGCAGGAGTCTCGGTATGGAGTTTGGCGGGACCTGCAGATATAAAAGTCTGCATATAATAAGATGACATCTTCCCACTCCGGGACCCATCGGAGACCTTTCATCTGTACATCCGTGTGGAACCAACTTTCCAGTGGTTCCAAGGCTAATGCAAATAGTAATGGTGACCCTTGTCTAGTGCCGCTGGACAGTCCACGATTAATCCAGACTCTCGATGCAGGATCCTTATACAGCAGCCTTACCCAGGAGAGAAAGTAAGACCCAAAGCCCATCTTACCCAGCACCTCCAGCATGTATGGCCATTACAAAGAATCAAAGGCCTTTTTGGCATCCAGGGCCACGAAGACCCCTGGTTCCCCAACTCTAGTACTACGCGCCAAACAGCCCATCAACTGCGTTAAGTTATTACACAGGTGACCAAGGAGTTCACCACCTGTGTGAGGTGATTTGCCATAATTTTGCCAAAACCTTCGTCTCCACGTTAATCAATGAGATTGGCCTATAGGAGGCACAGTCATCCACTGGTTTACTCTTCATGTGTATCAGGCAATCATTGCCTCTCTAAGTTCTGGTGGGCAAAATGCCCTAGTGCCTCAACTTGGAGAACATTTTATGCATCGGTCTCACCACCTTGGATTTGACACATTTGAAGAATTTTGGTGGAAAGCAGTTAGGGTCAGAGGTCCTACTGCTATGCCTCTGGGATATTGCTTCCGCCACCCCACCTCAGTGACCTCTGTCTATGCCAAATCCCTCTTGTTGAGGCTCAGTCAAGGGGTAAGAAGTTTGGCAATAAAGGCATCCAGATCCCCCTGGCTGGCCATGGTTCGCACCCTGTATAGCCCCTCCAAATAATCAGCAAATGCTTGTTCAATTTTCAAGGGGCTTTCCCTCAGCCCTGCATTCCTCTGTTTTACACCACATACCCACATATGTCCCTCCTCCTTTTTTTGCCAAACATGCTAGGAGCTTTCCTGCTTTGTTGCCCACTTCATAGAGTCTGCCCAGCTCTGCTCAAAACTGGGCCCTAGTCTCCTGGTGAACCAGGTGTATGTACTCCTACCTCACCTCTTCTATTCTGTGTGCAAGTGCCCCAGAGGGAGAAGTGACATAATTGCTCTGCAACTGCACAAGTTTCTCTTCAATCAACCTACATTCCACCTCCCTCTCACGTGTCTTGCCCACCACATGCGCTATCATTTGCCCTCTACGTCCGGTTTTATGGGCCTCCCACAGGTCTACTGCAGATCGTACAACCCTTTGTTCTCTACAAAATACCATTCCATGACCATCAGTTGTCTGGTCGTTTCACCCGTTTGCTCCCAGGGGTCAAGTCACCATGCCCCTCTTAGCCTCCGCGTGCCCATTTAAACCACTGTAGTCCAGGGCAAGTGATTCGAGATCCCTTGAGAGAGAAAGGTTATGTGAATTAACCTACCCGCCTGATGTCTGGGTACCAGGAGATAATACAACCTTGACAAAGTACCCATGGAGTTTACCACGTAGGAATATTGGTTGCCCCGAATGTGTCTCTCTCCACAAGTCAGCCAGCCCCATGGTGTCTGTTAACGTGGTCAGTCGTGTACCTGACCTGGAACTCTCCCCTGTTTTTATAATCTAATCTAGGTCCCCCTGTAGTGTCAGATTGAGGTTGCCCCAAAAGATTGTTTGCACATCTGGGGCCCTGGCCACCCATGGGCCTAGATTTTCTAGACCCTCAGACTGGAGGCCCAGGAGAAGTACCATGAACTCAACACCAAGTCCTCACCATAACACCCCCCATATATTGCAGCCTGTCACTCTTTCTTGCTGACCCATGCTGTCACAGATTTATATCTAGGCAGTTTATAAGAAAAATTGAAAACTGAAGGATTATTCATTTATTGTTCATATAGTTGAACTTCTGTTCCCTGTTGTGTTTTAACAAATTTCAAAACATTGGAGAGATAATTAAAATGTTACAGTTCTACCTTGGTAATATGGAGCATGCTATGATCATAGATTGGACAGGGCATATATATCACTTAAAACTCTATCCAGCTAGCCAGAATTATTATGGTCTGCCATAACCTCCTTATTTTTCAATATTTCAGTTGCCTCTAAAATGCATTCGCCGTACATTGAACAAGTACACAAGCCACCTGGATATACACCATATTTAGTCATTTGTTATATTATTTCAGATTTCTTTTTTTTCTTCAGTAAAATGGATTAGAAATTCACTATTAACCATAATATGTAATATTGTTGTATAGTCAATTCTTGGGACAAGGACCTTGCAGTAACTTATGTATATATTAGAATATTTATCTTGCAATTTTCCATTTTGTGTTTGGTTTTGACATATTGTTTTTATCAATAAACTGTCTTTCAACATAAAAGATAGCCCATAACTTATAGTTTTTCTTGTGTTTGCTTAAGTGTTGAGGCACAGCCAGTGCTGTTAGCCACTGACACTAGTGTTTCCTCCTTCTGAACTCTTCAGAAGGGCACAAAGTCTGTTGAGGAGAAAATTACAGTAGACACGGCCCCCCCACCAAGACTTACCATTTTAAAGAATACTGAAAGTAGGAAACAAAGGTCAAGAGTTTCCACTCACTTGGCTGCACTTGAATATGCATATTGCCACTTATCTACTGAGAGTAAAGTCAGTTTGTGACTAAATGTACCATAATGCATTGAAGAATAACTGTGGCAGTCTTACCAGCCAGTGTGCAACTCCACCCACTTTGGAGAATTTGTAGAATGCATGGAGAAGTTATGCAAGTAAGATGCAATTTATGCATACGTCAGTTGAAAGGATTGGACTCCATGTAGTGCAATCACATCAAAAAGGTCAAAAATACTATATGATGTGAGGCCAGTTCTCTGAGCCTAGGAAGCAGTAGCGGCTGCTACTGGACCCGGGTAGTGGGGCGGGGCAAAAGCATAGAGGTAGAGGGAGATGAATTGTTTTTAAAAACACTTACCTTTGATGGCCGGCCGCCCACTCTCCTCCATTCTATACTTCCTGACTCCCGTCCCACAGCAGGATGCAGCAGGAAGCACCCGGCTCCCAGCCTCCCGATTGCCAATCACAATGCTGAAATGCAACGTTGTGATTGGTCTGAGCGCCTGGAATCGGCGCTTAGCCAGGGACTTGGTGCCTGGGCATATTCTCCATGCAGGCTGTAAGGCAGTCTGCATGGAGAAGCTGTGAAGTGCGCATGACTGTTTGGCCGGCCCAAGAGGGTCGGCCAAACAGTCATGTGCACTTAGGAGTGGGCAAAGCACTCCTCCCCAGCTCCTGTGTCTTCGGAGCAGCCCCACCCCAAACGAATGCTGCAGCAGAAGGATAGATAAAATGATAATAACGTGAGTATGTTTCCTATACTTCACTGCTTCACCGCCTTGGCGTACGATCCGCTACTGCTAGGAAGCACAGCGACAGCTAGACAATCCTTGAAAGAAGTATTATCAGTGGTTTATGGATTTTGCACTTTCTAACTTTCTGTGTTCTTTTTCTGCATGAGAAAACATTTTTTAAGCATTGCTAAACTCCTTCTCTTGCAGCCCCACCTATTTCCACACTGAAGCTGGAGTTACTCTTGCCCTTATCAAGAGAAAATCTCCAATCCTTTTTAGGGGTTCTAAACTACCAGCAAAAGTTATATATTTTCCCTAGGTCCTGCGTGGGGCATATGGAAAGTAGTTACTAAATTGAGAAAACTTTTTACCCTGTGGATACACAAATGTTGACAAGTTTAATTGCACTTATGCGAGACACTTACCCTTGTGAAAATGAAATGAATGCTACATACACATGAGCAGGTGGAAATGTCTCCGCACAGGAGTCAACAGGAATTTTCAAACGTTTTAAGAATTAGTCCTAGGAACCTGCGACTGTATAAGCTTCCCAGACATATTCTTGAAGGCCTTTTTAATTCTCAAGTGTTTTTTGTTTACCTTGGCGATTCATGTTAATTTCGGGACTGGCGCTACTCAGGTACACAAGACATTTCATGAATTGCTATCAACAATGTCTAAAGGAGTCAATGTCTTACTTTTAATTACAGGGCTTTGTGAATCACTTTATTACAACTAATTAGCTTTTCAAATTTTGAAGACTGTCCAACAATATGATACTTTGTTTCAACAAAAGCATTAACTTCTTTATTCTTTCAAAATGATTCACTTTTTTTATATTGTGTTATAATATCTTCTTAGGTTTGTAGTCCACGCTTGTGTGACAGCTGTGGCCTAGCAACTGCTCTGTGTTTCCATTGAAAAAGCATACGTGCAGTGAGTTTGTTATGCGTTAAGTCTCTTTAAGTGTCACTTGCAGTTTTAGAGCATGAGGTAAACCTCTGTACAGTGGAGGCCGAAGCCCGGCTCTTCAAGTATAAATTGCAGTCATTTATACTAAGTTCATAAACAAGTGTCCAAGTCAGACGTCTGTGATTGAGCTCCTCTGATAAATTGCACATTTCCAGGATCGTATTTGCTACCACGAAATACTAAAAGCTAGAAATAATATAACAAAAACAACATTACTTGATATGAAGTATTTGCACTTTGGGATTTTTAAAAAATGTTTTGATATCAGTGCCAAATCTATAAAAAAAAAAAAATAAGTGCCAGTGCTCTTGTGATGCCGCTGCATCTTGCAACACACATTGCCCCTGCTATGATGCCCATTATAGTAAAAACACAAATACTAACCATCACACGCGTACAAGTGTGACTGTTCGGACAATTTCAGGGCCCCAAAGCTCTAACAGTGGCTTGGGTGGCAGGTAATACTCATGTTTAATGTATATTAAATTAATAATGAACTGTTGTTGTGGTAATCTCTAAATTAGCCAGATAGCGCCACTTTGTGGCAGGCTGTGAAGTTCCGGTGTTGAAAATTAAGTGCCGGCGCAGAGCACCAGAAACCACCGGCTCAAATTGTGCATTGATTGATGTGCATATGTAAACCATGCAAAGTATCGATTGGCCATTTTTGGTACTCACATACATTCTTTCGGTTGGAAGTGTGCATTTCTTTCTATACTTGCGAATCCGAACTACAGTCAGGTGCAAAGACTGATAACATGACAGATCTGAGTATAAGGTATGCCATGCATAACAGCAGGAAAATAGATGAAAAATAATGTGTCACTATTTAGCACTGTGAGGGCGGGCAAACATAGGAGGTATAAGAGTGCTTTTTAAATTCTGATTCCTCTCACCAGCCCTCAACAAGCACTGACAATACCAGTAGATCTAGCTTTAATGTTCTGCACACTAAACTCTTAAGACACACCACTCAACCTGCATTCACATGGATGCACCTCTCATCCTGCGCTTACACAAACACATGGTTCAACTTGTGCTCACAGGGGCACACCATTCAATCTTCACTCACACCGGCACACAACTCACATGGACACACCACTTATTGCGCACTCAAACGAGAACACCTCTTTAACAAGAGACATACAGAAGCACCCCTGCACTCACCCGTAGCTACCTCTGCACTAACACAGGCACAGTTCTGACATCCTGTACTCACTCAGGCCGATATCTCATACAGCATTCATGCAAGCACACTGGGTGCAGCAAACTGCTCAGCACCAGGGCTATATTATAGAAAGTGCCCTTGAGGCATAACGTACATATGCACCCACTTTGTGCACCCCTGGGGCACTCTGGCATTACAGAAGGAGCTGTAGATGCTTGTGCGCCCCTACTGTAATACAGATAGTGCTAGTGTACATGCAGCGCCAGCACTATCTAAAGAGGGTGTTCCCTCATTTGCACATGGAATCTCTATATCTCTGCACTAGCACTGTATAATGGACGGGGGCGGCATAGGTAAAGAAACTATCATGAGGTGCACTGACGGTGCACCACAAAAAGGTATTGCACTGTCAGAGGCACTCTGGAGAGGGTCAAGGGTGTTCCTATGTAATGTAATGTAATGTAAATTGGCATTTATAAAGCGCTGACTGTCACTCCGCGAGGAGTATCCTGGCGCTGGTGGATTGGAGGTGAGAGGGGGTCCTAAACGTGCTAACTCCTGGACATGTTAAATCAGCGCAAGACAGCATGTATCTGAGGTGTTATATATCCATGCCTTCAAAGCCTTCCTGAATTGAGTTTCTGTTTTCTGTAATCTTAGATTGATTGGCAGTTGGGAACAAATTGGCCTATCTCTTTTTGGAACAGAATTTGGACAAAACTTAGGATATCATCCAGAGCGGCCAGCACAACGCAAACACTCTTCTTTATTTACAACAGATTGTTTCTTACTCCCACATACCTACATAAAATACACAACACAAATCTCAACACTTGCTGGACATGTTCCCAGGTTCACGCTGATCTCCATCATATGCTTTTCACATGTCCACATGTTTTTATATTTTGGAAACAGGTCTGGCACCAAATCAACACTATATTTCACACCACAATTCCACTCTCCCCTACAAACATTTTCCTAGGTAGTTTAACACCGGACCGGAAAACAAGTCAATCTCAGTTACCACTTATTGATTTGTTAATAGCTGTAGCTTTTCAGCAAATATCAAAAAACTGGAAAGATTCCTCTAAATTGTCCTATTTAGCTTGGTGGTATGCTGTATGTCACAATCATTGCCTTGATACAGCACTCGTTCATCCTATCTCTCTTGCTACTAAACGTTCTCACCTTTGGGGCCCACTCACACAATTTCTAGACGATATCGTGAAGAAAACTCCTTTACCTGCTCCCTCACAACAAGAAGTGACCAAGCCTCCATGACCTCCTATTGTTTATTTATAATTATGTTTAATTAATCATTTTCTATTATATATATCTATATATATATATTTTTTTAATTTTAATTGTGTATTTTTGACATGTACTGTTATTTACGATTTCTGTGAACCTTTGCTTGTATTCATATCATCTTCTATATTATCCTTTTACTATTTTAATGGATATTATATATCGTTATTCTTTATTACACCTTCATGTATTTATGTATTAACAAATAACTGCATATATGAAGTATTGTTTTTATGATCATAATAATCTTTCCAATAAACCTTTTCTTGAACTTAAAAAAGATTGATTGGCAGTGCATTCCAGGCTTTGGTCCCCAGAACAGCAACAGTTTTTCCTCCTTTTGTTATTCGTCTAAAGGTGGGAGGTTTAAGGAGGTTGGCTGTCGACGACCTGAGAGTCCTGGTGGTAATTTAGGGGAGAACCGTGCTGAGAGATACTTAGACCCTAATTTAAGCGTGGCTCTATAAGTAATTAGAAGAATTTTAAAAAGGATTCTCTTATTAATTGGAAGCCAGTGAAGAGCTTTAAGTGCCACTGATGCTGAAGTTCTACGTGGGAGCTTCAGAACCAGGCACGCCGCAGCGTTTTGGACCACTTGCAATTTTTTTATCGTGGATTTGTTGACTCCTGCAAAGAGGCTATTGCAGTAGTCCAGGCGCGAGAGAATCAGGGCCACTGCTATGGATTTCTTTGCAGGAAGTGGAATCAGATCAAAGAATTTCTTCAATGATCTGATAAGGCTGAAGCAGGTCCCGGCCATGGCCAATGCGTGCGGAAAAAAGAGAGCGCAGTATCAAACAGTACCCCTAGATTTTTTGCTACCTTGACCATGTCTGGTGGGGGAGTAGTTCCCTCTGGGCACCACTTGTCCGGCTGGAAAGTTTTATCTTTCCCAATGGGAAGGATTTCCGTTTTATCGGTGTTACATCTAAGGTGGTTATCACTTGTCCACTGGGTTCCCCCAGACATCCCTTGCAGGCTGGTGCAGTCTCCCACTGCACCAGCCTGCAACAGGATCTCTCTCACCTCTTAAAAGTACTGGGGGAATGCCGCCTCCACAGATAAACACAGAGCGGCTTTGAAGCAGCTGCTCGGTATTTCACTTCATTGCGCTCCCCTCAAGGCGGCACAAATTCGCGGCTGTCCTGGGAGCAACGCTTTCATGGAAATGCTATCTGTGCTGGACCGACCATGCCCTCATTAATTTTCAAGTGCAGTTCCCCTCTACATCTGTGAAGATGGCTGCTCATATTAAATTCCCTTATAGACAATGGGCGAAAATAAATCATGAGTCTTTTTCATCAGCCTTTATACCTCCTAAGTTTCCTCCGAGTAATAATATAGAAGACAATCTCACTCTTTTCAATACTACTGTTTCATCAGCCATTAACTTAATCGCCCCCGAAAAGCTCTGCTCCAAAGCCCCTAGGAAAAATCTGGCGGTGTGGTTTACCCCTGAATTGCGAATAATGAAAAGTAAATGTAAAAATCTTGAAAGAAAGTGGAGACGGACTAACTTAGACACTGAGAAAGGAAATTTTAGAGCAGCTCTTTTGCTCTATCACAAAGAAATTAAACAAACACGTAGACTATACATAGCGGCTCAATTGAGTTCCGCGGGTAATGCGCCAAAAATCCTGTATCAAATCTTGAAGGATTTTACTTGCCCTAAAGCCTGCGAGCTGGACAACCTGCACTCTCAAGCCCTCTGCAATAAAATTAGCTCTTTCCTTGTTCAAAAAATTGACACTATCTACGACAAATTTCCGAATATCCCCCACCCCTCAAGGTCGGATGACAATGTTAAACATTCCATCGTTAATCCAGCACCATTGATGTCCTTTCCCCCTATCCTTCGAGAGGAGACTATTACATTACTACATAATGTTACCTCTGGCTCTCCTGCTGATGTTATGCCGGCAAAATTAGGAGCATCTCTGGCACACGTACTTGCGGATTCTGTTTCCACGCTGCTTAACGTTTCCCTAAGTACGGGCTCAGTTCCCCTCTCTTGGAAAGCTGCTCAGGTTATCCCTCTACGAAAAAATAATAAGCTTCCCATGGAGGATCTTACAAACCTTCGACCCATCTCCCTCCTCCCTCATTTGAGCAAGGTCCTAGAGAAATATGTTAAGAAACATATCTCTAACCACATTGAATCCACCGGCTATCTGGATCCGTCACAATCTGGATTCCGTGCTAACTATAGCACTGAGACGGCCTTGGTTGCAGTAACTGACTGTATCAGACGGACGTTAGATCGGGGACAGTCTGCTATCTTGGTCCTATTAGATCTCTCGGCCGCTTTTGATACGGTTGACCATCGGACCCTGCTCGAAAGATTAAAAGGGGCAGGACTTGGAGGTACGGCGTTTAGCTGGGTAGCCAGCTTCCTCACTGACCGTACTCAGACACTGAATTTTGGCCCTTTTCGTTCACCCACCGTGTGTCTGTCCAAGGGTGTCCCGCAGGGCTCATGCTTGAGCCATATACTGTTTAATGTTTATGTGGCTCCCCTTGCCTCTCTTCTAAGATCTCTTGGGTTCATCCCCATTTCTTATGCGGATGACACTCAACTAATCTTTCCATTTGACACATCTTCTTCTTCTGCTCAAATCCGTTTCTCACATGGTATGCTTGCCATCTCTGAGTGGATGAGTAGTATTTTTTTGCAGCTCAACACCAGTAAAACAGAAATTATTCTTTTTGGAGACGCTACCATTTCGTGGTCTCCCACCTGGTGACCTACTGAGCTGGGGCCTGTTCCATTACCTAAACAGACAGCAAAAAATCTGGGCATCAGTCTGGATCAGGCCTTGTCTATGAAGGAGCATGTTTCTCACACCGTCAGCACATGTTTCTTCACCTTGCGCCTCCTGAAGAAAGCCTTGCCATTTCTTCCAGACCCTTTTCGTAGGACTCTGGTCCAGGCCTTGGTATTGAACAGGCTGGATTATTGCAATGCATTACTGGTTGCTGCCAATGAATCTGCTCTTAACCGTCTGCAAGTGGTACAAAACACCGCTGCACGACTGGTTATGAAAGCTCCTAGCAGATCTGCTTCTATTCCGCTACTCCAGCAATTGCACTGGCTGCCAGTGAGGAAGCGTGTGAAGTTCAAACTTTGCTGCTTGACCCACAAAGCACTGTGGGGTCCCGGTCCGCTCTACCTGACTGAAAGGCTCCATAGGTATATTCCAAACCGTGATTTGAGGTCTGGATCCAAAGCGTTGCTTCTTGTTCCGAGGATTAAGAGAATACGTTTGGGAGGAAGATCTTTTTCCTACCAAGCTCCTGCGGTATGGAATCAATTGCCTCTCCCTCTCAGACAATGTTCCGACTATCTCGGTTTTAGAAAGGCTCTTAAGACCACTCTCTTCTCAGAATGACCATACTTTACCTCCTTTTTGCACTCGGTGTCCAGCGCTGAGAGACCCCTGCAGGGGTGATTCATGCGCTTTATAAACTATAAACTAAACTAAACTAAACTAAACATGTACTTTCCCTGTTTTCGCATGGGCACAACCAGGGAAAGTAGACCGTATATGTAATATGGCCGAGGTGACCATAATCTAAACACTTAAATGAGGCATGCCAGCAGAAAAAAACATTTTCCTCACAATTTCATAACATGAAGTTGTGGAGAGTGCTTTGACATGGCATGTGGAATGAGATTTAAGTTTTGTAAATGGCTCAGGACATTGCATGTAACACTGGCACCCAAAAGTCTATAAAGGCAACTTGGAATCTCTAGTTTATTTAATGTTTTTAATACATACCTGAAAAATGTACTGTTGTATAACTTGATCCTTGACATATGCCCATTAGACTTCTGAATATGGTACGCGAAAATGTCATGATAAGTAAATGACCTCAGTGGTGCATGTTTTATTACAACACTACGGTCTTTTGGAAGCCATGATTGAGTGCCATGCAAAGTGGATGAGGAATGGTTTTAGGAAGAGGTTGAGAGGAGCGTATATACAGTTATGGTAGCAATGCTCTTGTAATGTTTCATGTAGTGTCTCTTAAACTCTAGTTTCTTCTTCACTGTGTTGCTCATAGAAAAGTAGGATCGGCTTTCATGATTACCCCCCCATTTTGTGTTGGGGTCAGTATGTTTTTTTTTACTAGTATGACTGGGATCCTGCTAATCAGGACCCCAGCCATTGTGCTTCCTCTCTAAATTTGACATGGTAAGTACTTTGGTACCTTTACAATTGGTTACTGGTGTACCCTTGTAAGTCCCTAGGATATGGTCTAAGGCACCCAGGGCATAGGTACACCGGGGGTCTCCCATGGGCTGCAGCATGTATTATGCCACCCATGAGAGACCACTTAAACTGTGATGACAGGTCTGCGTAAGCTGGTGCTAGCACCACTTACGACAGATATAAGTTGTCTTATATCTAAACTACATCTAAAACCTATAAGTCACCCCTAAGGCAGGCCTTTCAATCCTGATGGAAGGGTGCTGGGTTATAAGTGTGAGGGTACCCCGGCATGAGCAGAACACCACCTATAAATCCTGGAGTCAATTATCCAGGCTTTGTGAGTGTGTTCAGCCATTTTGATACATATAGTGGACATGCGTCACTACGCGATGGCTAACTATATAGTGGCTGTGCTAAACCTGGGCATGTTTGGTATCAAACATGTTGGAATCACTCCCCCAACATGGTCACTGGTGTTGGAGGTATGATTCCAAGCACTGGGGAGCTTCTCCGGCAAGCCCCCAGTACACCCGGTAATAGTCTTCCAGAGTCTACCAGCAAGCTAGTGCTACTGCCTACCTCACACATGATTCTGCCCTCCTTCTGCTGAGCTGAGATCGAGCAGGGGAAGGTAGAAAAATAGCTTTCCTGTCACAGGGAGGTGTGACCACCTCCCAGACAAGACTCAGTGTATTGGCCTGGGGTAGGGGTGCTTGCCAGCACCACCAGACTGCCATACTGCTTTGAAGGGCACATTTGATGCCCTCCTTGCATACTCCAGTTAGAACCAGTTCTGGGAGTCCCTGGCTCCCGCTCTGGTGCAAAACTGAACAAAGGACATGGAAGTATCCTCCCCTCTGCGGGGCTGTGTTTTCATTCTACACACAACCCCCGTGGGGTTCCTGGAGGCTTACGTGGGACTTTCCTTGTGTCGATGTAAAGAAAAAAGGGGGGGCCGAACAGGGCTTTGGAAAGGAGGTCCAGCTAAGCGAGCCCTAAAATGTACAACCAAAAAAGTGTTGAAGCTGTTCCTTTAACAAACGAGACGGACCAAGTGGTGTGCATGAGAGTTTGTGTAGAGGCAACAATGTTGGATATGGAAGCCCTCACACACCCATCAGGATGTCATGCTTCATCATCGGGCTGCTCCACGTCGAGTCGGCTGGTGCAATACCCGACGGGCTCCTTATTAGGGAACACTCTTATGGAGATCTTTTATCCAACAGCCATCCGGTGAAGTGGGGGTGAGGGGCTCTAATTTAATGTAGATGAAAGGAGATAGTGATTGTGAATTAAAATAGGGATGGGAGTGCTTCTCAATCAGTTTATTATGAAGCCTCCTTACCTAGTTAAAAGCTATGAGGTGAAGTGTTGGTAACGTAGGTTTATGTGCTAGGTTGTAGACACTGCCTCATCTGGGGTCAACATGTTTCTCGCTCTATCTGAGGATTACTCTAGCGATTCTTCAGGACCTAGTGTGTTCTATCTACATTTAGACTGTTTATCCAGTATTCAGTAAGCATTCATATTGGTAGCTAGTGTTCCACAAGTTTACCTGTAACCCGGTCTACCCTACCAATTCCATAGGATAGCACACTGCAGTACCTGGTAGGCTACGCAAGGAGTTCCTTGCGTTAGACACGCCGAGTCCGTGTCACCGGTCGTCCTACCCCGCTCTACCAGGACTGGGGGGTGAAGTTTCAAGTCTTTCCTTGTGTTCTCAGCTCTTCCGAGTCTCCTGGTCCAAGTCTCAGCTTCGGTCGCAGTTCGCATTCAGTTTCTTAGTATATGGTTTGATCTCCTGGATACCAGTGTGCATTGTGCTTACTTCCCTGTTTACAATTGTAGTATTGTGTGTATTTGTGTTGATTTCTCCGGGTAGGAGATATACCAATGTGCTAGTGAGTGTTGTGTAATAAATAGACATATTTTTATAACTACACTGTGTGGTTCTTTTTCATTAAACCTACAGTGCATGATTAGATCTGATAAAGCAAGCTGCTTAACACTCCTTCTTGACTATGCCTGAAGGCTACTCTCCACACCTACCACTTAAAGAGCTTTCTATGGTTCTCTAAGACCACTAAAATCACCATAAAGGATTGTCTGGATTAGTACAAGAAGCTTCACTTAAATAAGTGTGCACCATATACTAATCCAGCCTCCTACACTGCTACACTGAAGAGTAGGCTTCTGCAAGTATCCGTTTGATTCTTGGCTCTGATGCTGGCTTTGCTTAAACCCCAACAATCTCTGCTGCACAATCATGGCATAACATTGTCATTTATCTCCTCGAGTTGGGCAAAAGGCAGACCCTTTAATAGGCTGTTAATAAATCCATAATTCATAGAGGCAAATGTGAATAAAAACCGAAAAGGTGTCACAATTAAAGGGGTTAGAAAGAGAGATTAAAACATAGTTTTGTTCAGGTTTCAATTTAGATGAATACACAGGTAAATTGAGCAGTTTAAACGGGGGCTGGTCTCTCATGAAGCAGATGCTGTCGGGACGTAAAGGAACTCCTCTTGGAAGCCAAAAGGATTGTAATACAAGCACTCTTTTAGCGAAAGCATGCTCCTTCTGCCCAATCAAAACATGTACTCTTGGGACCAACATGTGAGTGGAGCCAAGCCCCCTCTGTTGGTGATTCTCCCATAATTATCTGTCTATAGCTATGCAGTCTTAGACCATAAAAAGGTTGCTCTGTGTTTGAGTAAATTGTTAGGGCCCGATTCAGATGTTGCTAAAAATGCCTTCCCAATGCTATTAGTAGGCTTACCTTACGACTGACTTGTATCTGCAGCTTTTTAGTACAAACGAGCAAGTACGATGCGTATTACAGGCAAATTTCCGACCAAATCGACCGCTCTGATTTGTGCTCTATATCACGACCGAACAGGCTCAGGAAACACGGAAATCGAGTCGTAAGGAGGCTTTTCCCAGCCAGTTTATGGACACGCTAGTACGATGCGTTTATTCTACGCTTCGTACAGGGTGACGCTTCCAGCACATCACAGCATTTCGACTAGGTGTATTTGAGCTCCGATTCGCGGGGACGGGTCTGTCGCGTCGTGTATGTGCTTGGCTGTGTAGAATCGTTCGCGTGAGTGTCTTTTGGGTTGTGTTAATGCTGGAGTATGTGGCATCGTTCACGTCTGAGTCTGTCGTGTCGTGTTAATGCTTGGCTGCATGGAGTCGTTTGCGTACGTGTCTGTTTCGTGGGGTTAACTCTTGGTTATCTCGAATCTAGTGCGTATGAGTCTATCGCGTCAGGCTCCTTTCCCGCCGACTCGGACGAAAAAAAAATTTATTCCGCTCGAGTCGGTTGTAAATTTCAAGCATCGCATCGTACTCAGCCATTTGGAAGGTGTGTGTACGGTTCGGTCGGAAAATATGACGGGTCCGTGTCGGGAAAAACATTTTCCAGCCAGAATCGGAATCGACCCCTAAGTGTTACAGATTTGGTGAACACCAGTTAATTTGTTGGCTAACTTCGTAGGCAATTCAAATCAGGGATTTAACACTGACCAACCTATTGAAGCTTTTGCAATCGTGCCCCATTTCAAAAAGCTGTAAACGTCATTTTTTTCTTACACACGCAAACAACCTTTTCTTGCAAGTACAAAAACACTTGGAGTTCTCTAATGGTGGTTTTGAACTTCTGGGCGATTTTTTCCTGAGTAAATCTATTCACAGGACTGGGCAAATCGTAGGAAGTAGACGTTAAAGAACTGGAATGCCCTGTGAGGCTGAGTACACTCATACATATACACATTTATGTATCTTAACAAGCTGCTCTCCAACTCCCTCCCACTCTGGTAAAGGTGGGAAACTTTACTTTACCAGGACAGGTGCATATCTCTTTTGTGGCTGGATTGGGGAAGAGAACAACCCCAAAATAGTTGAGGTTGTAGATGAACAAGATTCTTAATGAGAAATATGTTTTTCCCATGGAAAAAAGAAAGCAAACGTCAGCAAGTGAATATATACTTTCTGAGCAGATTTTCACATGAGCAAATGTATATCAGTATATTTGCTTATGAACTGTGACTTCACGTGGTGAGGTCACCTTTAGATTAATTACATCATGGCCTTAAAGAGGTGGAAATCATTCATCAGCCATCTTTTTCAAAGATTGATGGTAGTTAACAGTTAACTTTTGCTAAGGGGATAACATATTACCGACTCCTAGTGATACATCAATTTTTAGTGCTGAACTGTTAATCAGTTCTGGGGAATGCCATGGACTATAACTCTGTGTTGTTGAGTGTGTGTGTGTTTACATGTAACTGATGGACCGTAAATGGTAAATGACAGTTGCGTCTATCAAATCTCACCATTAAAAGAGATTTACAATAATTATGTCTTGATAAAAATATGAAAACTGGCTAAGTCGAAAAACATGAGATTTCTATCTGCATCGTAAAAGCATACAGAAGTGTTTGAAAACATGAAATTGGGAAAACGTAAACAAAGAGAGAAACAATGATTATTATCTATGCAAGTGATCACATGATTTGAGAAATTATACTTAATTAACATAGAAAATGTGGTGATGATAACTTCAGAAATTGTGTTGAAATGAATTAATGTTTGCATAACGAAGCACATGAGATGATTAAAAGGCGTAATCTAGAAATAACCAATAGTATGAAAACGTACAGTTTATGCTAATGTCGTGTGATAAAAACGTAAATTTCAGAGTAACACGTAGATATTTTGTTTTGAAAATGATAAACATGCAAACCATTTTTTTTTTTTATTTTCAAATTTTATTAAATTTGAAGCATACAAACAAATCAGGAAAATCACGGATGGCAAGAGATCATTTGCGTAATAACAAAATCAATGCAAACCTCAATTCCAATCTCCAAGGAAAGCATGTCAGCGATAAGAAACAGCAAATCAGTCAATGTCTTCCACAGTGCCCAGCCATTTACCCCACATCCTCCGATATTTCTTAGGGCATCCACGTGCCGTGTATAAAACCTTTTGGTGGCTCAGGACATATCCAAGCTGCCGCTATGTCGTGCTTAGCTACCACCATGGCTGTGTTAAAGAAGGTCTTGACGTTTCGAGACCCATCTAGCCCGTCCGTAATCCCTAGTAGGGAGTGACGTGAGTCGTGAGGAACTGCCCACCCTAGGACTTCTGTAAGTTCTTCTTCGGTGGCCCCCCAAAAATCCGCCAGACGAGGACAGGACCAGACCACATGAAAAAAATCTGCTGGAGTTTGGCCACACCTTGTGCAGGCGGCATCAAGGCGCAAACCTGCCCGGTGAAGGCGCAGTGGAGTGAGGTAAGCGGCGTGTAAATAATATAATTGGATTAGCCTAAGTTTGGCAGAGGCAGTGATTGTCTTAGGCGCCATGAGTGCATCCCGCCAGTCCACCTCGTCCAGGGGGCCCACCCATTCTACCCATTGATCCCTTAATGCATCCAGTGAGATGGAAGTGCTGTTGATTAGGGTGCGGTGTATACAGGCAATGCCCCCCCGCTCAGGCCCCTCAACAGAGTCTAGGCCTCAATGGGGCTGTACTCCGGGAGTCGAGTGTCGCCACTGATGTGCACTTGGAGGACGTGTCGCAACTGTAAATATTTATAAAATTGGGAGGGGTGTAAGGAATATCGGGTCCGCATGTCTTGAAAGGAGAGCATATGACCTCTAACCCAAACATCCCCAAGTGGTGTAATGTCGATAAGATCCCATGTTTTGAACCCCCGTAGGCCACTTACTTCCCGGAGCCAAGTCCCATGCCAAGGGGGTGTGCATTGTGTCAATTTACCTGACCAGCCGGTGTGGTGCAGCGATACCCGCTAAGCCAGCAATACGGACCGCGTCACTTCTGGCAGATAGGATGGGATGGTTCCCCCGTACATTATGGCCTGGACATTAGAGAAACCCAGCTCACACAATTCCAGCCGATAGGCCGGGTCAGGCCACCCCCGTTGAACCAGTCGTGAACCACCAACAGGTGTGCGGCTAAAAAATATAGGTACAGATGCGTAATTCCTATGCCCCCTTCATATGGGGGGATCCGACACGTGGAAAGCAACCCGAGGGTTCAGGGGTAGCGTCTTCCATTTTTGAAGGTTCTCTTTAGCCTTTTTGACCAGTGGTGCAACATTGAGGGACCAGCCCGGTTCTGGTAGCAGGGTAATCCATATTCCCAAGTACTTAAAGGAGTTGCGCGGTAGCGGTATATTGGACTGCCAGTCATAACAGTCCCTGGACAGATGTAATGGGACCAATATAGATTTCCCTGGATTCAGTCGGAGAACGGACGTCTGCTCAAATGCCTGCAGCAACTGGAGACAATGCGGTCCCGAGGATAAGGGTTCAGCCAGAAAGAGCAAGACATCATCTAAGTATAACACGATCTTGTCTGTGTCAGTGTTTGGCCACTCCCATCCCCCAATGCGGTCATCAGCCCGCACCAGGGACCCCAGGGGCTCCGTCGCCAGGGCAAACAATAAGGGCAAAAGGGGGCAACCCTGGTGCGTACCCCTGGCAATGGGAAAGGCTTCGGACAACACCCCATTCACCAACACCCGCGCGCGCGGCCGCGCAGAGAGTACACAGACCAACGCCTGGAATTAGGGTCCAATTCCCTTTTCGGCCAACACGTCTAGGAGATACGCCCAGTCCACCGAGTCGAAAGCTTTTTCGAAATCTATGTGGAGGAGAGCCAAATAAGGAGTGAGTAAGAGTTGATGGGCCAGAGCCAGCTTTAACCTTCGGAGGCAGTGATGGGTCGCACGTTCAGGGCATAAAGCCGCATTAGTCCAGGTGGACTAGCAGGGGCAGGTATGGCTTCAGTCGTTGGGCGAGGATGGTGGCATACAGTTTGATTTCCGTATTAAGGAGGGATATGGGGCAGTAGTCCACGCAGTGACAGGAGGGAGGCTGAGATTTCGGAAGGACCACAATAGTGGCAATGTCCGTTTCAGATAAAAAGGAGCCCTTTTCAAGGGCTTCCTGAAAGAGGCCGGCCAGATGGGGCATAAGAGTGTCACGATACGACGCATAATATTCTTGGGGAAGGCAATCCGGTCCAGGAGTCTTACCCGCTGACGTGAGCGAGATTGCATCCTCAATCTCTTTTCTAGAGATGGGGCGATCTAGATCCTTCTGGGCGGCCATCTCCAACCGGGGAAGACCCACACGACCCCCCTCCAGGAGAACGCGAAGCGATAAGTCAGGGGTTTGTGCTGCATACAAACACCGGTAGTAGCAGGTGAACGTATGAGCCATCGCTAACCGGGTACTGCGTACCAACCCTTGATATTCCACCACTTCTGGAATTATACGATTTGCCCTGGGAAAAGTAGCTGGTCTATGCAAAATCGTGGCATTTTTGTCTCCCCGACCATAAACTCTCTCCACCGAAGATCTCCAGAGGAGCTTAGCCGCATCTAAAGATAACTGCTTAATCTCGGTCCGGAGGTGGGTGAGCTGTCGGCTCTGGGCGGTGTCCTCGGACAGGGATAGGGATTGTTCCAAGTGAAGCGCCTGCGCTTTCCTCAGAGTCATTTCCCATTGCAGCACCTGCCTCTGTTTCTTAAGTTGACCCTTCGTGATTCCCCGTATAGTCGCCTTCCCGGCTTCCCACAGGGTGCCCGGGGAGGATACGGTTCCCTCGTTTGTAAGAAAATAATGCTCAAGTTCCTTCCCTACCATCTTCTTAAATCCTTTGTCTTGGAGGAACCAGGCGTTCATCCTCCATGTTTGGCGGGCTGAAGGGGGGGAGTCCCTGTACAGAGGAGCACTGGGGAGCGGTCTGAGATTCCCCTGGGTAGGATACGAGTGTCCACGATTGTTGAGCAGTCAGTAGCTGGGAGAAAGATCGCGTCTATGCGAGCCTGTGTGTGATGGGCTGTGGAGGTATGAGTAAAGTGGACGGTGCGTGAGTGTCATGTGCACCACACATCACTGAGGCCCAGCAACTCGGACCAGGTCCTCAGCTGTTTTGCTTGCGCGATACGGGCAACGGTAGGAGGGCCCATTGTGTCTAGGGCCGGGAGGGAAACTGCGTTGAAGTCGCCACCCACAACCGTGGTACCCAGAGGGAGAGTGGTCAGGAGGGCAGAGGTCTGTGCCAGTGTTGAAGTAAACATTCAGGGGGAAGAATATATGGACATGAGGTTAACGGGGGAGCCCGCCAGGGAACCAAAAACTGCCACGTATGTGCCCTGATGGTCATGGGACACCTGGGACATGACAGAGGGCAGGTTATGTCTCATTAGGATGTCCACCCCGCGGGAGCCTTTGGAGAAGCCGAAGTGCCACACTGTGTCATATCCATAACGGGCAAGAAAAGGGCAGCAGTTGCCCAGGAGGTGTGTTTCCTGGAGGAGGAGGATGTCAATGTGGAGGCGTTGCGCGTAACGCAGGACTGCAGTGCACTTCAGCCTGTCCAACAGACCATTCACATTCCAAGACAGGACGTGCAAGGAAGTCCTGATCACGGTGTCATCAGTCATGGCGGGCAGTGTCTGGGTCAAGGCCATGCCATCCCACGAGGCTGAGTGAGTGCACGTGGAGTCCAGTATATGTATGGTGGGTCGCGTGTGCTAAGAGCTGATACAGCCCCTGAGAAAGAGTCGTACACCGGTCCGTGTAAGCTGAAACAGAAAAACAAACAAAACAACAAGGAGAAAAACCAAACGCATACCAACCCCCTTCCCCCTCCTCCCACCCTACACTTCTTGAACGGAAGCATCTGTTGACCCCCCATTTAACTAGACCAAACTAAAAGGCTCGGATTGGTTGCATGGAGGACCCCTCCAAGAGAATGGATAATCAGTGCATCGTCAATACACATTGTGAGTGAACATAAGAGCCTATCAAGAGTCTAATGACCCCCCCGATGAGGCGCGCCCCCGGATGGCGAACATACACATCTGAGTCTGACTGCACGGCCGTTAAAGGGTGGGGGTGCAGGAAATGTCCGAGTCCACCTGGGCCAACGGCAAGGACGAGTCCATCAAGTTCTTGGTGGAGCAGTCTCTTGCGTGGCAGAGAGCCTGACTGGTTGGAGGAGTCGTGAGGATTGGGAGCTGCCGCACTCAGGGATCTGGGTGCTGGTGCTAGTGATTGGCACCCTCTGCGTGACCTCGTGCGATGCCGGTGATGGCATCCCGGCGACCTCTGCCCCTCGGGCTGCCACTCCATGCATTTGGGGAGGTGTCATGCAGGTGGTGGAGGGGGCGCTCCTCCATCAACCACTTCCATGCTGCCTGGGGTGAGCCAAAGAATTGTGTCTTGCCTTGAAAAATGACCCGGAGGCGTGCCGGGAATTGGAGCTGGTATTGTAGGCCCAGGGCGCGCAGCTTTATCTTGACTTCCGTGTAGGAGCGCCGGAGGACCTAGACCTCCATGATGTAGTCCAGGAAAATTATGTTGACGTGATTTTGAAACTTGAGGGGACCAACCGCCCGGGCCGCCCGCAGGATGGCATCACGGTCCTTGAAGTTGAGAACTTTTAGGATGAGGGGACGGGGTACGGCACCGGGAGGGGGCTTGGGCGCCAAGGACCTGTAGGCTCTCTCTACAACAGACCACGTCGACAGGGCATCTCCAGGCATTCAAGACTTAAACCAGTCTTCAACGAAGGTGGCCGTCTGGCCTGCCTCCACCCCCTCGGTAAACCCCACAGGCGGAGGTTGTTGCGACGTGCACGATTTTCCACATCCTCAGCACGCCTATGAAGCTCCTTAGTGTGAGTGCGAAGGTGGGCTACTTGTTCTTTGAGCTGTGAGATGTCATCCTCGGCCGTGGATATGTGGGATTCGGCTGCCGCAGCCGCACGGTGGCATTGCGAAGGTGCTGCATGAGGAGAGACACGTCTATCTTGATATCTCCAATCTTCCCCTCCACGGACGCCTGTGAGGCACTAATAGCCTGGAGGATGGTGTCTAGATCTCTGACCGGAGGGGAGGGCGGCCCCCCAAAGACCCACAGAGGCAAAGATTGTCCGCGAGCAAGTCAGATGCCGCACCCGGTGCGAACAACCGAATGCACCCAGAGGCCCAACTGAAGGAAAAACACTCTGTTCGGGGCCCTTGTGCAGGGAGCACCCTCCGCCACCCGACAAAATGGCCGAATTTGCCCACTGATGGTCAGGCCCCACCAACCCGCCGGTCACCATCCGGGCCCCAATGAACCCAGGATCCCCGAAACAAGGAAGAAGGGGGGCCCCCCACAGGTCCAGAACAGGAGATGCAATAGAGAGGGGGTCCGCTCGCCGCTGCCCGACAGTGCAGCCGGTTCCCACCTCAGGTGCCGAATACGGGGAAAACACTCCCGGACATTGTCCAAGAGGCACCCAGGCAATGGAGGGAGCCCAACCCAATGCCACCACCTCCGCGGGCCGGCCCCAAGCCCCGCCGCCCAAGGCACTCTGGTCAGGCCCCACAGACAGTCCCGATGCAAGGTGGAGGGACAGAGGGCCCCACAGAGCCCAGTGAGTAAAGACGGGGTGGGGGCCCAATATCCCGCACCCGCGCTGCTGCCCAAACCGACAGCCAGTCTCCCCACTCACCAAAAGGATCTGCTGCACTGTCCAGGGCCAGAGGCCTCTCCAGCCTCCTGCTCCGAAGGCCCTCCTCTCTGCCACCACCTCTGCTGCTCCGGTGCCAGCCGACGTGCCGGCCGAACTCACGCTGGAGGCCTTGAAACGCTGCAGGGTCGATCTCGCCCTTCGATTGCGGGCCTCCCACGGGACGGGAGTAGCAGGCGCTGCCAGCCGCCGACCCCCTTCAGCACCACCAATCACCCGGTGCTTCGGCCCCGCTGACTAGGGACCGCACACACGGGAACAGCCAGGCCGTGACAGGCCGCGAACCACAGGAGGCCACGTGAATAGAGACGGGGTGGTGGGGGGTAGGGGGCCAATAACCCGCACCCACGCTGCTGCCCGAACTGACAGCCGGTCCTCCCACTCACTGCAAAGATCTGCTGCAAGGCCCACTGCCAGAGGCCTCTCCAGCCTTGCGTACCGAGGGCCCTCTGTGCTGCCACCACCTCCACTGCCCCAGCGCCAGCCGACGCTGGAGGCCTTAAAGCGTTGCAGGGCCGATCTCGCTCTCCGATTGTGGGCCTTACATAGGACAGGAGCAGCAGGCACCGCACGGCCCCCTCAGGCGTCGACAGCTGCCCAGCCCCCGTCAGCACCACCAAGCATCCAGTACCTCGGCATCGCTAACTAGGGGCTGCACACACGGGAACAACCCGGCCGCGACAGGCCACGAACCACCAGAGACCACAGAAGCAGCGCTCCGGCACCAAAGCACCAGACGGGGAGCGCCACCGGTCGGGAAGAGCACACCGGTCAGGTAGGGGGTCCGGATGGGCCCCGCTGCCCGCAGAATTCGAGGCGGATGACGGAGGGGTCCAGAGCACTCTTAGAGTACGACCGCCATCTTGACGCCTCAGGCCACGCCTCCGCAAACCATTTTTTAAGTAGTGCCTAACCTTGACGTGCAACCTTTAAAAAAAGAAGAATGATTTAAATAATTACGAAAACTTGAAATACAATTATTAATGTGTGTTTTATATATTAATTATAACATGGTAATGATTCAGTGAATTTTCATGTAGGCCTTAGATGTTTTCCTTCTTTGCTCGTTAGCAAGAATATAGCTGAAGTAGTCACTTGAGACGCTGTGAGAACTTTTCATCAAGTTTATTTTCTACATCATATAACAATGAACTCCCTTTTGATTCAGCAACATGTTGGACACAAATATTTCAATATTATTGCATACCCAGAGAGAGTGCCTAGGAATTGACATACAGTGAGCATTGTGAAGTTTTCTTACTTCCAAGAAAAGGATGGAAATATAAAATAATTAGATTTGATGAATTTGCAAAAGGATTACTTAATGCTTCCGGATTTCTGAGTGAGGTATTGATCACACAATGAGCAGGCCACTTTGGACAACCAATGGAAACCATATGGGATGATAGAAAAGATGCTTTCTGGGTGTAAACTGTAAACGTTTTGAAGCATAATTGCCCATTGGAGGAGAAGTCGGTGTTGGCTGTCATTTTCTACCTTTCCTGACTGGCATGCTGCCAGACTGAACTCTAAGGGGCAGATTTATGACGTCTGGCGCATCTCTGCTAATCAGCAGAGATGCGCCAGAAGAGTTGCGACGCATCTGCCCACCCGTGCGCCACCATTGATGCGCCGCATTTACAATGCGGCGCACCGTGGCACTTGGATGGGCAGATGCGTGACGCATCTCCTGTCGGAAAGGTGGCGCATTGCTGGAGTTGCGTCGCAAGCGCGACGCAGCTCCAGCAAGGCTCGGGGTGCCCTATCCCTTACATGCTGCATCAATCCTTACGCCTGCTTCAAGCAGGTGCAGGGTTTTGACGCAGCATGGCCTTAAAAGTGACTGAGTGAAATCTTGTAGATTTCACTCAGCCACTTTTAGGAGGCATTCCTGCGCTGGAACACCCCCCCCTGCTCCAGAACGCCTACATGTGGCGCAGGGCTTTACAACGTGACGCATCTGCCAGATGCGTCACGTTGTAAATACCTCGCAGCATGGCACAGGATTTGCGCCACCGCCACGTCACAAAAGTGACGCAACGGCGGCGTAAATGAGGCGCAAGGGGCTCATAAATCTGCCCCAAAGTTCCCTCTAATGCCAAACCATTGAACTGAACTTTCCTGACTGATCTGGAGCCTGCACTGTGCCGGCTGGTAAAGTGAACAGGACATAACCTTTCGGCTGAAGGGTTAGCTGAGTCCTTTCTGTGGCACGCTGTGCTTTATTTCTGCACATTTGGTTTGAATAATCCAAATGCTGAATTTCGAATTTTCCCATGTTTCTCTCTCATTCCTTTCCTAGGCAATCCAGCAAATATTCTTATTGAATCTGTATGGTATTGTGTGGCTCATTGTACCAATTTACTGTTATTAAATGTGATTATGAAATGCGATTTCATGCTTCTGACCATTCAAATTGAGGCTTTAGATAAATGTTTTCCATGAGCAGCTTATAGTATTTGAGTAATTCTTGGAGTAAACTTTCTTGTTTTAAGATTTTGGGATTTTTGTGACAGCTGTGTAATGGTGATGAAATAGGCATGTACTTGACATTTCTTTATTCCAGGTCCTCATAAGGATTGCCTTACGTTCTCTAAATATCCAAGTCCCTGTTAGCTCAACAAAAAGATCCATTGGAGGACCAAGGATTGATAATAGTATCGTGGTTATTGGATAAGGAAACAAGAGATATGTTTATGGGCCCAGCAGATCATGATGAGTTGAAATTATTGCAGAGAGACTCAAATTTTGCCCAGCTTTCCGCTGCATCATAACCAAAGTATGGGGAAGGTACCATGCTCATAGCCTACCACTGTCTCCGGGTGTCTTTTACAAACCTCAATAAAGTTTCACCTGCAAACCAGCAACTGAGCCTCAGCTAAAATAACATACCTACTTATTTCTAACTGTCAAAGGTACACTTATCAGTTCTTGGAAGTGATATGGATTCAGGAAATCTGAAATCTTTTTTGAAACTCTTTTTACAGTTTACCAACGTATTAGCTAACTTAACAAAAGTCACCTTTTGCAGGAAAAAACCTTATTATGAAATGCGGCTACACTGCTGTGGGAATCGCCAGGCTTCCTCCCCCGAAACACCTTCCCATAACAGGTGGAAAAATATGCATTTGAAACAGTGATCAGACACAGTAAGAAGGTATGAAGGGTTCTGATAACACCTTTCTTCGTGCCTCTGGTGCCCAGTTGTTCTCCTGAGAAGGAAGAGGATGTCACTGATAGGGTAGAAAGCCAACCTAGAAACAAATAGCGGTTTTGCTCTCTTAGTGGATGGTGGAAGTAACCAGTGAGTGTTCCCTAATCTGACAGGAAATGGGCTAATTCTGATACCATGCGGTAATGGAAGTGTGTATGGATCTCTTTAGAGAATGTCAGTGACTGGTTTAGTGGTTCAATCTATTTGAATCCCAGATTGTCCCTTTACAAAATCTGGCTGGGCATGCTGGCCTTTGTACAAGAGACTGAGAAAAGATCAATCCTTATCCACTGCAGAAGAACAAGAGGAGAGTGAATCCTGAATTAAGACTTTTTATTGGGGATATATAAGCTACACTCTTGATCTGACTCCGAGACACAGCAGAATCTTTGACAGTATTAATGCCTACAATGTGGAGTTTGGTGCTCCCAGTAGTGTAACAAAAGTCCCTGCGATGCGGGGGGGGGGGGGGGCAGAGCTCCAGGGGCCCACTTCGGCATTGGCAGGCCTGTGGCCTGAGAGTTTCAGACTGGGTCCAGAGCGTGGGGGGTCCCTCAAGTTTCGTTATCAGTCTCAGACATGGTGGTCTGCTGAACTCAGCAGTCCACCATCCCTGGGAGTGCTAGCCATTCCCAATGGGGTGACAAATTGCACTTGCCTCATGAAAGTTGATGAGGCATGCAATTTGCGACCCAATTGGGAATTGCTAACAGTGTCTCTGACACTGTTGTATATTGCATTCTGCTAGTCGCAAATTGGGAGTTGCAAAGCGACGCAATTTGGGAGTTGCAAAATGTATGGGTCGTACATCTGGCCCATGAAGTTTTAAATAAAAATAGCACTAGCCATGGTCAACTGGTCACACTGGACTGGAACCTAGATGTGACTTGAGCCTGACTGCAAAAGAGCAAGGGTAGGATACAGAACCTTGGTTCACTCCAGTCAGAGGTTTTACATTGTTACAGTGGAACTGATTTATATCTTGGCCATATAGATACACTGTGGCTGGTGTACCGCCAAGATAATTGTCTGCCCGCACAATTTAAATAAGGGCAGACCATAGGTTTACTCACAGCGGAAACTACTCCGCCTTCACCATGATAACATCCCTCTGACGGCCCTGTGGAGTACGATCGAGCAATCGGAGGCAGACCTGTAATTCTGCCAGCCTAATTTAGAAGAGCACTCCCAAGGCAAAATTAGCATTCTATTTCTTATTTTCGAAAAGAAGATCCTGCTTTGGGATTTTCTTTTCAAAAATAAAAAGAGCAAACAGTTTGCAGCAGGCCTCTGTCCTGTTCACAGAACCCTGCACCAACCTGCAAAAGGTATTGACAGGAGTTGCCATGACAGCAGTTCCTGCCAGTACTTTATAAATGACCACCAGCTTAGAAGTCATTTCTAAATTTTGGCTGGCATCTCCATCAGGGTGACAGAGTAATTTACCCACAGAACTCTAAATTGACACCCTATTCTTCAAAATAGAAGTTACATTCTTCAGAGGGGCAAGGCAGCAGGCTGTACCAAGAGGATAGCTGTTGGACGCAGGTGGTTTAGGTGGGAGAAGCTCAGAGTGGAAAAATTCAAATTTTGCACCAAGGGTAGTCATTTCTCTAGCCAAATACTTTTGAAACCTTTGCCTGGTCAAGATTTCTACTTTCCCACTTAGGGGCTAATTACGATAGCGGTGAACCTGCCACCGACAGGCTGTCTGTGGCGGGCCCCCGCCATGGTGAGGCCGTTTCCTGCCTGCCATATTATAATGGCGGACAGGTCCGTGGCGGTCAGAAACTCCGACCACCGCGTATCCGATGGGCTCCTTGAGCCTGCCGGTGCAGCGGATGCCTACCAATCCCTGAGTGCCTACCAGACACTGCCGTAGGGATTACGATGGTCCATCCCCGCCAGCCTTTCCATGGTGCTTCACCCGCCATGGAAAGGCTGGCTGAGTTGGACATTTGGGGCCTGTAGTGGGCCCCCTTCATCCTGGGCACTTTTGTTTGGGACTTGGGGGGCACCTATGGTGCCCCCCTGCATTTCTCTGCATCATGTGGCAGGCACTGCATGGTGCCTGCCATGTAGTGCAGGGGAATTTAAACAGGGTCTTTTTTACATTGGAGAAGATGCTGCAGCCAGCAACACCTGCCGCAATGCAAAGTATGGCCAGTGTGAACCCCACGGTGGCGGTCGCATCCTAATAACCCCTGTGGGACCACCACCTTGTAGGTGGGTGGTCCCACGCCCCAAAATGATGGCAGATGGACCGGAGTCCGTCCGCCATCATAATCGGCCCCTTAGCCACTTTTTCAACACATGGAGTCCTTTTGTGGGGAAAGGCAGCAGCTGTAGCCAAAGATTGCACCACGAGTACGGATACCTTCTATGCGAGGTCCAGCTGGATCAGATTTTCTGCTGCTGAGAAACTTCGAGTAGAAGAAACCTGCATCTTCAGCCCAGCAACAACCCAACTTGGTCCATTCGGCTTATGAGTTTTGTCCTCTGTAGGTCCTGAGTGAAACACATTCAGGTGTGGTAGAAGAATCTAAGACAGATACAGTCAGAGGGTTCCAGGACCTCAGGAACTGCACTTGTTGGTGCAGGCTTACTCTAGCAGAGGCCCATACCTGGTCCCAGGGCAGATATAGGTCAGCTGGGCAGTTGCAGGAAAAGGCCGCTTGTAACTTGCATGTCCCTGTTACTTGAGCTGGAGGTCTGCCTTATGACCCTTGGAGTCCAAGTAGAACAATGAGCAGTTCAGTCCTTCAGGGCTTCCTCAAGTACAAATAGTGTTTTGAAGAGGGTGCCAGGTGATACCAAATTTATGCCTGGCACTAGCTTGTGGGGGGAGGGTATAAACTCCCAGGGTGACCCCACCAACATTTGCAGTAATTCCAGTCTGTACTGTAACAATCCCACAGTGTCACTCAGTACTAAAATCCACTTAGGCAAAACCCTTTTGAAACTCTTCGCTCCTTGTGCAGAGCCTGCTAACCCATCTACAGGTGTGACCAGGGTGATAAGCGACCCTTTCTCTGTGGCAACTCCTATATATTTCTGGAGGCAGCTCCCCTTCCACTGGGACAGGGATGTCTGCCTGACTGGGGAACAAACGGAGGGGCTTGTCTAAGTGTCATCTGGCATCCATCTATGACAGCGGTGGTCCCTTTGAAGTAAAGTAATGTCCTGGCCATAGTCCAGAGGAACAAAATTACCCCCCTACACTCAAGCTTTTTACTCTGCTCAGAGAGCAGTTTTCACACCTCATCTGCAGCTGGAGGTTAATGCAAATCAGCTGTTAAAGGCTTTAGGCAGGGAAAACAAAACGTTCAAAAAGAACATCTTCCTTAATATTTATAAAAAAAACTGACTTTATCATTGAATTGGGCTTTTAATAAGCATTAAAAACTAAAGGTTTATGCACGCTTCTAGCTTGTCCCTACTGTGAGGTAGCCTTATGAATATTTAATATAGCTTCACATTGTTTCTCAATGGGCCAGCCAGCCTTCCCACACTGAAAATAGCTTTTGAGGGTGTGGGGGTTTCACGGTAAGGGCATGTCAACATTACAATTCTTCATGTCCTACCAAGCACCCTGGCTTATTGACTATAAGGCCTACATAGGGGTGAGTTTTTAATATTTAAAAGGAGGGTTTTGACCTGTAAAAATGAAATGGTCTATATTAGCAGGTAGAATTGACGCTTTTATATTGCTACAGTCAAATACAATGGTAAGCCTGAAGCCATATGAGCGCTGTCACTGTGGTGGATGGCACAATTGGGGCTGTTGTCCAATAGTTACCTTGAATTCTAAGGCCTTGGGTATACCTTGTACCATGTACTAGAAACTTATAGGTAAGTTAAAAATGCCAATTAGGGAAATATCAATTTGCCCATGTTTAAAGGGGGGGCACAGGCACTTCACTACTGGTAACAAGTAACCCTGGGCGAGACACTACGCTTCGCCCTCGTAGTGTACGTAGCGCTGCCTGCTTCGCAGTTTTCGAAGTAGGCGAAGCAGGCTAGCGCTACGCACACCCAGGGCGAAGCGTAGCTGCCTGCCGCTGCCACCCGCCTCCCGCCCGCCCTCCTTTTAAATCAAACCCCCGGATTTACAATAAATAGTAAATTAAAGAAACTTACCTGAAACGCGGCGTCTCCGGGGCTCCCTCTTCCATTTCAAACTTCTTCTGACTAATGCGCATGCGCGGACGCCCGCGCATGCGCATTTCTCGGAAGAAATGCGCATGCGCGGGCGTCCGCGCATGCGCATTTACATATATATATATACATATATATATTCACTGAGAAAACCATAGGTTTCACACATGTTATAGTTAGCTGGACATTTTACTGATAAAAAACCAATGAAATTCCCCCGTTATAGTTACTGTAGGCAACTATAACTCACGCGACCGCAATCCTCTGCTGATGCTAATACTGTATTTAGACACTTATTTGCCCATATCTTCTTCCATTAAATTTTAGCTATACATATATTACAAATATTTTTTTTTCATAAAGACACATATGTCATCAGCAGAGGATTACGGTCGCGTGAGTTATAGTTGCCTACAGTAACTATAACGGGGGAATTTCATTGGTTTTTTATCAGTAAAATGTCCAGCTAACTATAACATGTGTGAAACCTATGGTTTTTTCAGTGAATTAGCAAGGTTTTTTAAATGCTATTTCCTAACTATAACGTGTGTGAAACCTATGGTTTTTTCAGTGAATTTGTACGGTTTTTTAAATGCTAAGTTACTTTACGCCATTTGTGGCGTGCGCGCCCACTTAACGCAGTTCGTTCCGTGCACGGTTTTTATCAACTTTAATAAGCCCTGTACATTTGGTGGCCTTCGGCCACCAAAAGCACAGGGGGTGAGGTCAATGTGGATAGTGTTTTTTTTATTTCGATTTTATAATTTCATGTTGCCAAAATTACGTTTTTTTTCTCTATTAATAAGCCCTGCACATTTGGTGGCCTGCGGCCACCAAAAGCACAGGGGGTGGGGTAAGTGTGGATAGTGTTTTTTTTATTTTTATTTTTTTACCGTAAGCGTACGGTAAGCTTACGGTAAGCGTACGGTAAGCGTACGGTAAGCGTACCCCGCGAAATTGCCGAAAAAAAAATAAAACCGTTTTTGCTCTTGGGGGATGTTTGGGGACTCCCTCAACATGACTATGTGGGAGGGAGTTGTCAAAACAGCCCCGTAACATGTTTTTGGCCATCATGTTTGATAAACAACACTCAGTGCGAGAGACAAAATGGCGGACGCCGCTTCCTGGTTTTGGGCGATTCGAATGTTTACTAAGATCTAAGAGCCAATCAGAATCGCGCTCGCGCACGCCACCGTAAGCTTACGGTAAGCGTACGGTAAGCGTACGGTAAGCGTACCGTAAGCGGGCTCAGATATATATATTGATTTAAAGGCTATTTTCTCAGAATCTACTGAACAGATTTACACCAAACCTACAAAAGGCACTTCCTTGACCTAGGGACTACCTCTCTGCCAAATTTCTAGTAATTCTGTTCAGCCGTTCGGGCTGTAGCTCGTTCTAAAGGTCCTATGGAAAAATGCATGGGAAAAACGCGTTTTGGGACCCCCCTTTTATCTCAGCCCCCGCTTGACGAATCCCCCCGAGACTTTCAGGGTAGGAGCGGAGCGTAGCGCCCCACCTATTTTGAGAAATTCGCGAGGATTCGTCGACCGGCGCCAAAGTTATTCAAAATAGAATGTTGAGGTTTTCCTATGGAAACGTGGTCCTAACTATAACTACCTACTGGCGACCGCCAGTAGGTAATGTATATATATATGTGTCTATATATATATGTATATATATATGTGTGTATATTATCTACTGGCGGTCGCCAGTAGATAGTTATAGTTAGGACCGCGTTTCCATAGGAAATCCGCAACATTCTATTTGGAATAACTTTGGCGCCGGTTGACGAATCCTCGCGAAATTTTCAAAATTGTTGGGGCGCTCCGCTCCTACCCTGAAAGTCTCGGGGGGATTCGTCAAGCGGGGGCTGACAAAAAAAGGGGGGTCCCAAAACGCGTTTTCCCCATGCAATTTTCCATAGGGACCTTTAGTCCAAGGTACAGCCCGAACGGCTGAACAGAATTACTTGAAATTTGGCAGAGAGGTAGTCCTCAGGTCAGGGAAGTGCCTTTTTCAGGTCTAGTGTCAATCTGTTCAGTAGTTCCTGAGAAAATCAAAAGTAAAATCATATATATATGTGGGCGGAGCCTAACCACACATTTCATCCTGAGATCTGATTGGCTGTCAGCACTTCATCCAAGAAGTGTTGGCAGCCGTCTTGGGACCAATATACATGATAGCACCTCATTAAAAAGCATTGCAGTTAATAGAAGGTTTTAAGACTTTAGTTACATTATAAATCATTTGTTGATGGTACCATACTCATTTTAGGAATTGTGGTATGTTCTAAGGTGATTTCACCATGTGAAAAAGCCTTCTGCTGGGATATCATGATTGAGAGAAAAATATTTTCTCATGCTTTTCCCACAGAGGTTTGGAAGGTGATCTATAAGCTAAACTGAGAGCTTATTTTCTGTAAATTCACATTATCTTTCTCAGTCATGTGAGAATGAAGTCTGACATTCTCAGTAAAACATGTACATCCAACAAGGGCAGAGACTGTCAGTTGATTCCTTTGTGTTCTACTGCAGCTTCCCAGAGTGTTCCAAAGAACAACTAGAGCGCTAACAGTCCTACTTATGATAAACATATGGCACACCTGAAGCCATCTTGCTTGGATTAAAGTGGTAACTCTTAAAACATTTAATTTAAAAAGGAACAAAATGAGGGGGTTCATTTTTCCATAAAAAGTATGATTAGTGCTGCAGAAAGAAAAATTAGGGCACATTTTCAGTGACTTCTCAAATCCTCTTCTATTTCATTAAAACATTCTGACATGCAGACTGAAACATGCACTTTCAATACCAGCAGCAGTTTTCCCTGGTGAGCTTTACTACAGTGATCTAATGAGCAAAAAGAGTGCTAACATTCTGAATTTATGGCAAATGTGTGACACATCTGAATGCCTTCTTGATGGAATCAAAGTAAAAAACTGAAAGTATTTCCTACTGAGGAGACTGCAGTAAATGAGGAAATTAGGAAACTTCATAACAAATAAGTCTCCCAAGATGGCCACCAGAGACAAAAGAGCCCAAATGTAGCCCAAATATCACCCAGATGTAGCCCAAGTATAGCCCAATGACAGAATGTCCCAGAGTGTTCTTAAAAACAACTAGAGCGCTTACTGTCTCCATTATGACAAAAGTATGGCACACCTGAAGCCATCTTGATTGGAATAAACTGGTAACACTTAAAACATTTAATTTAAAAAGGAACACAATGAGGGGGTTCATTTTGCCATAGAAATTATGATTAATGCTGAAGAAAGAAAATGAGGGCACATTTTGAGTGACTTCTCAAATCCTCTTCTATTTCATTAAAAAATTCTGACATGCAGACTGAAACATGCACTTTTAATACCAGGAGCAGACTTCCATGGTGAACAGTAGTTTTACTACAGTGATCTAATGAGCAACTAGAGTGCTAACATTCAGAATTTATGGCAAATGTGTGACATATCTGAATACCTTCATGATGGAATCAAAGTAAAAATCTGAAAGCATTTCCTACTGAGGAGACTGCAGTACATGAGGAAATTAGGAAACTTCATAACAAAAAAATCTCCCAAGATGGCCACCGGAGACAAAAGAGCCCAAATGTAGCCCACAATCACCCAAATGTAGGCCAAATATAGCCCAATGACAGAAGTGTGCAAAACACTTATTATTTTGTGTTTTTGCAGTGTTATATAGTGCAGACTTGTCAGGTATTGGAGTGCTTTACATGAGCATTGGTTACATCACACAAGAACAAATTCATTTTGGTTGTAGACATGGGGAGACTAAGTGATTTGACCAGAATCACAGAATGTCGAGCTGAAGCAGAAACTCCAACCTGGTTCCCCAGTTGCAAAGTCTGCAGTTCTGGAAGTAACACCATATCCTCTCCCCTAAGTGCAACATTTAATCAAGTGGTCAACTGGATAAAAAAACATAAAGATAACAAATAATTTAAAAGTGCTTTGTCGCTATTTGAAAACTCAGAAAATATGTCCTTATTTTAGTCTTTTAGAGCACTACCATAATTTTGATGCCAATAAGACCCTCTCATATATGTAATTTCTAAAGGAAATGCTCTAGGTATTACAGTTTTGATTACATCAAGATGACGTCAGGCGTTCCACACTTTTGTAATAAATATAGAATGTTAGCAATCTAGTTGTTCATTAGGATACTGTTGAGAGGCAGAGGCCAGGGGCACGGACTCTGAAAATTGAAGGCAGGTAGGAGGGTGCAAAGGCAACAATTTAACCACACTGAGCAGGCAGGAAGGGCCGTGGCAGCACAACAGACTATGGAGGGCAGTGGAAAGGGGGGCAGGGGCAACAAACCAACAATACAGGACTTGCAAGAGAGGCTGTGGCAATGTAATAGACCATTGTGGGCAGGCAGAAGGAAGAGGCAATGGTAGTACAACCATACATGCCAACAGACCCGATTCAGCCAGGAAACGTCCAATGTTTTTAAGCTCAAATGGGCTCCTGTCTACAATCTCCTCTTTTTCAATGTAACTCAAAGGGGAAAATCAATACCCCAGTTTTTTTTCAAACTCTCCCTCTTACCAAGTGCAAAATGTTCGCAAGTATGGTACATTGGATCATGGAAGGAAATGGGGTAGGGACATTGCCTTGGATAACAGAGGACAGGAGGGACATGGAGAGGTGCACCAAACTGACCCTGCAGGGCAGGCATCAGGGTTTGCAGCAGCACAATACACCACACAGGGCATGCGGGACGGGAGTGCAGCACAACAATCCATAGAAAGCAAGAGGGAGGGGACAGGACCATGCACATGGACAACAGAGAACAGAGGGGAAGAGGCAATGGTAGCTAGCTGACCATAATGGACAGACAGGAGAGAAAGCTGCAGCATAACAGACCATAAAGGGCAGGAGGGACGGATCAGGGGCATTACAATGGAACAGACAAGCCAGGAGGGAGGGAGTAGGGGTCTGCACATGTAAACAGAGGGCTGGGGGCAAGGGGGCAGGGCAGGAGCAGCAAGATAGCCATGGAGGTCAGGCAGGATGGGCTAGAAGCAAGACACACCATGAAGAGCAACACTGAGACTGTGATGGCATACACACAGACCATGGAGGGAAGGTGGGAGGGGGTCAGGGGCAGCTAACTGACCACACAGGGAAGGTGGGAGGGGCCATGGCAGCACAGAAGACCATGCATGGCAAGTGGGAGGGTTAGTGGCAGCACAATGGCTATGATGGGCAAGAAGGAGGGTGCAGGGTCATGCACAAAGGACGATGGAGGATAGAAGGGAGGGTCAGGACCTGTGCACAGACAAGAAAGTTCAGGGGAAGGGGCCTCACAACAGACCGCACGGGGCAGGCAGGAGGAGCAGTTGCAGCACAACAGACCAGGGAGGGCAGAAGGGTGTGGCAGTACAATGGACCATGTAGGACAGGAGGAAGAGGATAGGGGCATGGCATGTGGACAGGCAGGGTGGAGGTGGCAGGGACAGGTTACAGTCATCTGACAATGCTAGGCAGGTGGGAGGGGAGTGGCAGCTCAACAGAACACTCAGAGTAGATAGGAGTGGCAGGTCCATGGAACACGGTGGGCAAAAAGGATGGAGCAGGGGCATGCACAAAGACATCGGAGGGCAGGGGGAAGGAGAATAGGGGCAGCAAGCTAAGCACAGAGTTTAAGCATGAGGTCAATGATGGGGCATAGAATTGGGCAATGGAGGGCAGGAGGAGTGGACTGGTACATCATACTAAATTGAGGGCAGTGGCAGCACATCAGACAATGCATGGCAGGAGGGAGGAGGCTAGTCCATGGATTCACACAACAGAGGATAGGGAGGAGGGGGATGGGGCAGCAAGCTAACTGTTCAGAGAAGGCGGGTATTAGGAACTTTATTGTTTTTAAAATGTGTGTCTGTGCAAACTACTTAAAATATGAACAAGTATGCAGCATAATCTCACTTTTATTCAGGAAGAAGAGGACGTTTGTGACTGTGACTCCGGGCTCACTTGGCAGAAACACCCCCTGACCCTCCACCCCCTATCGCAAAATGTAATGCCCGTGAAAAGGGTAGGTGAACACAGTGTTATATTGAACATAGTCCTGAGAGCACGATTGAAAATGAAAACTAGATATAGTGTATGGTATAAACTATGCACCAAAAAGTGTGATATAAGATGAACCGGGCGTGAAATATAATATGCAATACATTGTGCGCAATTACAGATTCATTGGAGAGCGCGAGATAGCACAGGCACTAGCGCGTGCTATGCGATATGCGCCTTGGAGTGTAATATGCACAGGGCAGTGTTGTGTAACCTAACTAGTCTCTAAAGTTGTAATATAAAATATGTGCTGGGGAGTGTAAAGTTGCATATGAACTGTGACAAAGATATGGATCCCAGATTGTAATATGTATGGCATAGCACTGTGTGTTATAACATAGACATCGAGGAAGGCACGTTAGATGGGGCAATATAACCCGTGAAAAGACAAGTGTGGCATGACATATTCATGGGGTGGTGTTACAGTGCACATGGGCTAGAGAGTGTCATAGCAAATGCACTAGCTAGTGGAATACAACACAGAGGTGTGTGGCACTCAGCAGGCAATGGTGGGTGTAACACAGCATTGGGCTCTGTCAGGAGCGCGCTGTGACTCTCAAGTGATGTTCGTTCCCTTTCCAGAGAGTAAAATAAAAAGTATTACACATCCGGCAGTGGATGTGTGTTTTATTAACCGTGAGGGGGGTTTCTTGCATAGTTTTGGTCGAATTTTTGTCGAATCCCCTTTGAATGGCTTGGTGTACATGTGTATTAAATGTGCCCGTCAATAGCTACCCATGTTTGTATAAATAAACGACAAGGGTGTCTACCGGGATTAGGCACGGTAGGGCATCAGACATGTCAGAGCTTCACTAGTGGTGTAAATACATTCCACGTGGATTCATTGTATGCATAGTCGCCTTTTAATAAACATCACGCAAATCGGCATGGTGATAGGTATGTACAGTTTGTCCAGCATGTCCTAGGTGTGTCTATAAATATATATATTTTTTAAAATAATAAAAAACAGTGGCCGGCCCTGGGGATTGGGGTCAAAAAAATATAATTAGGAGACAGGCCCTGGGGGATGGGGTCATCAGGGCCAATAAATTAGAATAAGAAGGGGAACCACACAGCCCCCCTTCTTAAAAAATTAAAATAAATAAAAGACTGGCATCGTGCTGGAGGCCACGCCCCCTCCTTGCAGCACTCTGCAAACGCGCCCCCTGGCGAGTTGTAAGTTGGGGAATTAATTCCTCTTCAATACTGAGGGTCCCTGAGGGCCAACTAGCCCAACAGGCATCTCCAGTATGCGCCAGGGAGCTGCGCTGCAGACAGGTGTTCTGAGGCCAAGCCCCTTTTTACACCTCTCTGTAACGCAGCTCTGTGGCGCTTACTGGAGGTACCTAGTGGTCTAGTTTGACCCTAGGGACCCTTAGGATTCAAGGGGACTTAATCTCTCAACTTAGAACAGCCACAGGGTGCGTTTACACAGTGGTGAAGGGAGGGGACGGGGCCTGAGGTGACGTGTTCAAACACGCACTATGGCACGTTTTAAATTGGGGATATAATTTCCCTTCAATACTGAGGGCCCCTGGGGGCTAACTAGCCCACCAAGTGCTTCCAGTAAGCGCCACTGAGCTGCATTGCAGAGAGGTGGTCCAGGCCGTGCCACTTTTTACACCTCTCTGCAACGCAGCTCTGTGGCACTTACTGGAGGTACCTAGTGGGCTAGTTGGACCCTAGGGACCCTCAGGATTAAAATGAACTTAATCTCCCAACTAAAAACGGACACAGGGCGTGTTTACACAGTGCTGAAGGGAGGGGACGGGGCCTGAGTTAACGTGTGCAAAAACGCCCTGTGGCCTGTTTTAAGAGGTAGTTTTAATCCCCCTGCCCTATTATATACTAGGGGCTTACAGAGGAGGTCATGCTAATCACAGGGGGACCCCAACGCATAATGTTCCCTAGTGTATGTAGGTGTTTTCACTGTATTCTAAGTGTCTTTTAACATAGCACTGGCTCTAGGACTGGTTAGTCAGACTCAGTTACCACCAGTATCCGTCTGAAAAAGTTGAGGGTACAGGATGATTTTGCAACAAGGCTTCTTTCTGCTCTTCCTTTTGTTCTTTCTGCACGTTATCCTTCTTCCTGCACTTTTCTTCGTCTTCGAGGACTTCTGTTGCTTCTTTCTGCACTTCTTTTTTTTCTTTCTGTGCATTTTTTCTTCTTTCTTCACATGTCCTATCTCTGTAGGCATAGTTAGAAATTAGCATTTAAAAAACCTTTGAAATTCACAGAAAAAACCATAGGTTTCAGGCACGTTATAGTTAGGAATTAGCATTTAAAAAACCTCAGAAATTCACTGAAAAAACCATAGGTTTCAGGGGTGTTATAGTTAGCTGGACTTTTCACTTGTACAAAACCATTGAAATTCCCCCGTTATAGTTAGTTCAGCTAACTATAACTCGCGCGCCCCCAATGCACTGCTGATGACGTCACATATTACATCACTCATGACATGGTCAGTGACATCACTCATGACATCACTGATGACATCTCAAATGACATCACTGATGACATCATCCTTGTGATAGAGTGGCAGACCTCCTCTCACCCTAATATAACCTTTGATACACACATTCAAAAATAGAGACTAAAATGTTCAAAACAATGGACATACCAATACCAGTTACAACAACCTCTTCAGTAATTCTAAGATCCACATACACATCCACTCATTCACCAACAGTCCTATACAGTCACTCATACATGTACTCACTCATCATATGTACTCATACACCTATAAATCCTGTTACACAATGCCACTCATCCATAGAGTTACTCACACACATAGTCACTCATGCTAATAAAGAATCAAACATACATTTACTTGCATATACAGTTATACACACACCACCACACTTACTTCTACGGAAACTTACACATACTTAGTCTTTTAAACAATCACTTATAGAAACACATACTTATTCATACAGGAACTCTTTCAATCTCTCACTCTTACATATACTCACTTATATACACCAATAGTCACATATACTAGTTTAAAACATATGTAGTTACTCATAAAGACATTATTGAGACAGTCATTCACTCACTAACACACCCATACACACACTCATCCACCCATACAGTCCTGTACACATGCTGTCTTCAACACATACAAACAGTGAGTCACTCATTCATGCACCTATGCACTACGTAATACCCCCCACCGAACCATGCACACACTCAGACTGATACTCAAAAAACCAACTAATAACCTATATAGACACCCATGTAGCTACTCACCAACCCATGCAGCCACTTATACACAAAGTGAGAGACTGATACAGGTATTTACATATTTAAACATTACTCACTAAGCCATGTATTCACTATGATACACTTAATCAGTCAGTTACACAATCAATTTTTCAAAAACAAATCATCCATTTAGACACTTTAATACCCATTTATTCTTCCATCGACCTTGAGATATACATATATAAAACATATTTAATTTTCAGAAAAACACACATTCACTGGATGATGTCATCAGTGATGTCATCAGTGATGTCATTTGAGATGTCATCAGTGATGTCATGAGTGATGTCACTGACCATGTCATGAGTGATTTAATATGTGACGTCATCAGCAGTGCATTGCGGGCGCGCGAGTTATAGTTAGCTGAACTAACTATAACGGGGTGATTTCAATGGTTTTGTACAAGTGAAAAGTCCAGCTAACTATAACACCCCTGAAACCTATGGTTTTTTCAGTGAATATATATATATATATATGAGTTTGTATTGCAAAAGCAAAAGTACAGGAAAAAAAAACTTGGTTAAACTTCTGTAGGTACAAGACAATTCTGGATTGCATGTACATGATGTATTTGAACATTCTGTTGTGGGTGCCAACTAGAATGTACAGCGAGCTGTACATGTAACTAGGTTGAAATTTCAATTTAAGACTTAAATGAAGGCGTAATAGCATCGCCGCAAGACATTACCACCATATTTAGAAATTTGCCAAGATGATTTCAGCTGCTAATTAGATACAGCAGAGCGGTTAAGGTGCCCAGTAGTCCAATTATCAGATATTTTGCTGTAACTCTTACAATATGCCATAAACAGCTACATACCTGTCAGAGGTTGATGAGTCACTTGTCATGGCAAAAGGGAGAATTCGAATGCCAACCCTGAACTGACAGACCACTTAACATTGTGCCAAGTTGTTAAGACATCCATTTCCCCAGCCTTGTGCGGCTTAAGCTGATTTACAGTAACACTTTACACATTTCTCATAACTTTTCATAATTCTTTTGCGGTGAAGTGCATGCCGACCAAAAATGACTCCTTAATAAGTGATACATAATAGCAACTGTATGGGCTTTTCCCAAAAAACAGACGTATCCCAAAGCGCCATGGAACACACAGCTGCCCACATGTTGAGTGAAACTAAACATTCATTTGTACATTTAGAAAACAAAGTGAAAGCTGAAAAAAACACTAGTTCACAATCATCTTCTTTCTGTGACAGCAGCAATCCCTTATAATGAGTTTTACTCTCAGATCGTTGAAATTTAAGAGCTCCATAATCCGCTCTTTCCCAAGTATTTTATTTTGGAACAGATTTCAGAGAAATGCAGGTCACAGCATTTAAGTAGTGATTAAGCTGTGTTTTCTCCACTAAGCACATTTTGTTGCTCAATATCAGAGGCAGCAGGGCGTGTCCTTGACTAAGGTCACTGTGGAGAAGTGTTTTGTAGGCTCTGGACAGGCCTGTGAAACGAAATACCAGCATTTGTGAAGGGCACAGCTACCTCCAAAGAGGTGCCCGGCACTGGGGGTCGTCGGGAAGATTAAGCGAGCTTTTGCCCAGAGTCACATGGTGTTGGGCTAATCTGCCACCGGGGATAGAACCGTGAACTCCGTGGTCCGGAGTCAGGCACCCTGGCCGCTGCACCACACCTCTTCCACAACATAAAAGCACTCTGGCTGTTTGATTGTCTTGAATTAGAATAAGTGCCAGGTTTAGCATTAGCAGTGCCTTCCAGCACATACAAGAACATCAATCCGATCCAGTCACACATGAACAATAAAGTCTCTTCTAACATCAGATGCCGGATTACCTAGGTCCCTTTGAAATGAGGGGGGATGCACCCACTTTTTAAACCCTCAAGGAACATCTGTGTTACAGAAGGGACTACAGGCACAGGTGTGGTTTCACCTGTAATGTCCATGCGATGAGCTACATTTTGCACTCGAGTCAAATGGGTCTTCCCGCCTTTGAATGTGGTCTCCGTCTCATGCACATGGGGCAATGCTTTTGCTACTATGCTTGTAGTTGCAAAGGCTGATGGACTTTGGGGAGGGGCACTAACTGTGCGCCACCAAAGAAGTAGCACACAATGTACCCCTTACAGAGTGCACAAGGGAAGGAGCACAGAGAACTCCAGGGGGCCTCCGGCCACCTGTCCACAGTAGGGTTCAGTCATAAGCTGCATCCCTATTGGGGTGAAGACCTGCTCCACAGAGAGGAATTTGAAATCATATTCTCTTTTAGTGCAGCATTCACTCCAGCATTGCGCTTTTGTATAATGCAGTGCCAGATCCTTTTGAATGGTTCCATTTTAGGTCTTACTGTAGACAGCTTTAGCTGTCAATGAAAGCTAATGTCATAGATACTGCAAAATAGCATGAGAATACATACTGAGAGAGTAGGCTTTAGGTCAATCCAACTCAGAAAATGACTTATTGTCTAACCTTCATCAGGTATTGCTTCAGTGGAATCTCTTTGAAGTTTTATCTCAGCCCATGGCATTTTGCATATGTTAATATTGTGCACTGATGATTCACAAGCAGAGTAATTTGCCTCCATTATCGCAGCCAAGGAGTGGCTTCGCAGTCTGAAGCATATTTTTTCTTTCAGTTTTGATATCGTGTGAACTTCACCCCAGGGCATCAGAGCGGTTTACATGAGCATCAGATTACATTACACCAGGTCAGACTATTTTTTTAGGCTAGAAAATATTCAGATATTTGCCCAGAATCCACTGATGATGATCAGATGCCGGGACTCAAACCTAGTTCCTTTAGAAGCCCACTTCCACCTGGCCTGAGACCCACCTTGGGCATGCTCTTGTGACACTTCCTTAGGTATCTCCTGTGCACAGAATGCACATTGAGGAACAGTACTATTCCTACTGTCAGTCCTTCCTTTCTCTGTGTGGTTTTCCTCGTAGATGGCGTCTGTGAGGAAATGGAAGAGCAACATCCAGTAGTGGAGTGGTAGTGGCTGCATTACTTGCATTCTCCGTGAGCGCTGTGTTCGGAGCTGACACTGCTTGGCCTTCAGTGGCACTCTATGCATAGCAGAAACCACAGCAGGGTCAGGAGTCTTTCCAAAGACAGCTGCCTATTCAAAGGAAGGAAAAGGAGCAAGTGAGAACAGGTACCGCACTGTATCAGGACGAAATCCCCCACCCACCAGTTAGGTGGCATGCTTCTTCCTCGGGCCCCTCCTTCCACTGATCACTGGGAACAACTCATCAAACCAAGATTAAGTAGCTCCTTGGAGACTCCTTCTTTGGAACAGTTTAATTTCTGAAGATAATGCCTATCAATATGTTCGCTGAATGTGAGGGAAAAGTAGTGAAAGGAAATATGGGTCATCTAAAACTACAGCCTGGGTGGACCTTATGAAACCTTATTTAGTCTCCCAGGAGTAGGATTAAATATATTGTGAGGTATAATTCAACTCAACGGGCAGTTGGCATGTTTCTGCTAATGTAAAACTCTCTAATATAGAGGTGTGAGTGACATTTGTTGTGAGTGGCATTCATCAGGACTAGGTTACCCTCTTTTCTGTATAGTCAACGTAACTTATTATAACCTGCGTCTGGGGGTTGATAAAAGAAGTTAGCTGTAGTCCTACTCTTGAAGGTGAATACTGGTCTGTAGCAACATACAATGATCAAGTATTAGTGCATAATCTATGTCTCATTTACTGTGTATTCTGTGAAGCACTTGTAACCCCTTCACAGTGAAGCAAAATATGGTGAGCAGTGCACAAAGGTGAATTGCAAATTTTGAGCATTTCACTTCATATTGCCACTCTGTTAGGACAACTATGCTAGAGAAATGCATCATGGCTCCCTCTGTATTAAATCTTAAGCATGTAAATAGGTTAGGAGTGGAAATGAACATGCTGAGTTATTAACCATGAGGTCCAAGTTGTGTGTGAGTTAATAAAGCAAACACAAGGAGATGATTTACAGAGCACTGAAACTTTTCAGACACTCGCCCCAGTCACAGATCTGGGTTGAATCCATCATCGTTCTTTAGCTCACTTCGCCACTCCAGTTCATACCCAGCCATATGCAAATCAGTCTTGACCCTCTGCCTTATGGGAACTGCTAAGCCAAGTCTTCCTTGGACCAGAAACAAGCATCCTGGGACTGGTTTCAGGGTAACACCCCTCATCAGCCAGGCTAGCTTGAATACGGTGGCAAAGTGCCCAAGGGACCCACGTCTGGGTGTACCCTACCAATTTAGGGCTAACAAAGCAAACACAAGGGGCCACTCTGCCCGTTGTGCCTCTTGGACTATTTCACCTACTAAAATCTGACCTTCTTGGTAAATCCCGGAGTTGTGAACGGGTGAAACCACTACATCTGGATTAATACCCTTCTATATTCTCATATCACAATTCATAGCTCATGCAAAGTTCTCAAGATCGAAACACTGACCTGTCTGGTGCATCCGTCCTGGCTGACGCGTCTCCATGCATCGAGGGAACGCCATGTAGATTTCCAGACACATCTAAATGCCTGTTCGAGGCATGCCCAGCGTCACATGTTTTGTACAGACTTGTGAGAATTGTGGTCTGAGAGCGTGGGGATAAAATACTCAGAATACCCATTTTCTTTTAGTGTAGACGTCACTTGTGCACATAATTTGTCACTATACTGATCAATGCATGGGTGGTAACCAGCCACAGAACTGGTGTTTGTTTAATTCTTGAAATGCCCACTTAGTGGATTCTGTGTGAATTGTTGTCTCAAAGGTGGCATACAGCCAGTTGACGTTTTCTGATTGCCCTCTGCATAGAAAATTCTTAAAGCATGTGGCACTATAGTTCAATTGAGTTTTGGGTCTGACCATGGTCTCCTACGCTGACGATACTCAGTTGGTGGTGGCACTCTCTAATAACACTGAGCGGGACGCCCTCAAGTTTCAGGGCGACCTTGCGGCAGTGGCCGAGTGGATGAACAGCAACTGCCTCCAACTGAACTCTAACAAATCAGAGGTATTGTTAGTAGGTAGGGACCATGGTCGGTGGAGTGATCTCTGGTGGCCAACCAGTCTCGGTAAACCCCCCTCCCCCAAACAGGCAGTAAAAAAACCTTGGGGTATGGCTTGACTCTTCCTTAAATTATCGAGTCCATACAAAAAAAACGGCCGGGACATGTTTTGGACTCCTCCGGGGGCTCAGACCCCTGTTGGGCCTTTTCGAGGCCTCAACGCGTCAGGTCATCATTCAGGCGACGGTTTTGTCAAGACTCGACTATGCCTGCTCCCTTAATTTAGGGTCCAACAAGGCGGAGGTCTTGAGGTTGCAAAGGGCACAGAATGCAGCTGCTAGAACACTCTTAGGTCTACGCAAATTCTGCTCCGTGTCTAATGCTATCCGCCGTCTGCACTGGTTACCGGTGGCCAGACGCATTGAATTCAAAACCTTATGCATCTCTTTCAAGGTTTTGAAACTGACCACACCTCCAATTCTGGCTGATCTCCTGTTGCCTTATGCCCCCACGCGATGTCTCCGCTCACAGGGTCAGCATTTGGTGGTGGCTCCCCGGCCCCGGAGAGCCCGGGCTGGTGGCCGCTCTTTTCGTTACAGAGCCGCCACCCTTTGGAACTCACTCCCTGTGCAGATCCGTGGCCTTGACAGCTACTTTGTATTTAGAAAGGCCATCAAGACCTACCTTTTTCCTGCCCCCTAGTCTCCTGCATGCTCTCTGCTGTGTTTGTCTTTCCTGCATTAGTGCCGGGACGCCCCCTTGCTGGGGCAGCTGTCGCGCTTTAAAAGCTAAGATAACATACCATAACATAACAGTTAATCCGTGGGATAGTTTAGAGTAATCAGCTAAAGATGCAATTAAAAATGGTAATGAAAAACTACATGTATGTGGTAAACATGACCAAACATATCAAGTATTTTATCCATGTGGATGGAAATAAGTGGTGAGATTGATATATTTCACAAGTAGAAATGTCTCTGTTAATAACAGTTCCACCTAGTTAGAGATATCTTAAACTTGTTTCCCAAAGTGAAGGAGGCCTACTCTTTACATGATCAAGATGCTTCTACCCCCTGTCTTCTCCCAAACAAGTCGGATTTTAGGTTTATCTTTTACCACTACTGTTTAATTTATTTTGGGATAATGAAAACCACGGTATCTCGTCATGTAACGCCCTGATGTCCGTCTCAAAGCATTGTATCCAGCGCAGTCCTTTTAATAAGGAAAAGATTGATTATTCTCCACTATGTATTTGACAAAACAGGAGAATGCACACCCTTTGTAAATCCAGAATTATGATAGATTCAGCAGATGCTCACGGGCCAATTTTCGTTGTGCGAAACCGGTGGGTGCTCTGTCCCAGTGACACACATAAATGTTCCATAACTAAGAGGTGCAACTAGGGGTGTAGCTTGGTCAGTGTGATTGGGAGGGGGGGGTTAAGATATCCCAGCAATCATTCTGGGACATCTTGTTAAAACACAATATATGAGAAGCAGGACATGAGTGGGGCTGAAGGGGCAGTGGAAAGAGAGGGGAGGACAGATTCAGGGCCGGACTGGCCTTAGCGGACACCGGGCATTTCCTCAGTGGCCCGGAGGGATGGGGCCCGGTTTTGTGGGCGCATTGGCTGGCATAGTCATTGGGGGCCGGTTTTGCAGCAATGCTGGAATATCAGGCCCCTGTCACAAAAGCGGGAGCGGTGCTTCTTGCTATCACCCCCTTTTTTTTTTTTTTTTGCATATTTATATAGCGTGAACTCGACCCGAAGGTATTGGAGCGCTTTACATGAGCACTGTATTTACATTACTCATTCAGGCACAGGGAGTTGAAGTGATTTGCCCAGAATCACAGGATGTGGACGCGACCCTGAGGCTCGAACCCTGGTTTCCAGCACCAAAATCGGCAGTCAAGCCGTCACCCACCCCCTCTGCTCCCAGGGCCGGTTGAGCAGCGATCTGCCAGGGCTGGTTGCTGCTCCCAATTTGTCCATGGGTGGATTCTTAGGGATACTTAAAACGCAATCGTTTTCATACTCATCAACATTTTCTAAGGCCTTCAAAACATAGGAGATAGTTTCTGTTTTTGTCAGTGTGGGCATGTAAAAGGTCCAGGTGAAATCTGACAGACAGTTCACATTATCCGACTGAAAACCGTTGTACCCAACTATTTACTATAGAATACATTTTTTAGAGGGGGTGTAACACACCCCTGAGTGCAACAAGGTACAAGAAGTCTGGGACGCACTTTACCAACAAACAAAAATCTCTGTAGTCAACGGACATGAATCCAGTTTATTTCTTGTTATCCAATTGTAATCCATTCTTTTAATTTCTTCAATACTTGTAATACTCGAACAGAGGCATCATGATTCCTATTTTTAAATGTATGAGCAATGCCAATTAAGGCGTTTTTCTTCAACTTGTAGAAATTCATAATTCGTCATAATTACTGGGATGGAATAAACCCCATGCATTTCAGGTAGAGGCCCTTCCTCGGGTTTCACTAAAAATGTAAAGAAAGTCACATCTGCAACCAACACTGACTACATACTTAAAAACATCAGTAGTCGGACACTCACTTGCGCTAGTACCATGAATGCGGCACGTTATTTCATGAATGCTAATAACAAGCATTTGCAATGCAATAGGTCTCGCATTTGCGAGCGTTTGAGCTATTGGCATTGTAAAAGACAATGCCTTTTAGTTATACGTTTGAAAACCTGCAAGCTGTGCATAAACAAGCACTTTCTACTTATAGTCCCTGCTTATGAGTAGCAAGGCTAGCAGTCTCTTTTACTGCCAGCCTTGCTTCTCGTAAGCAAGGACTATATGTACAAAGTGCGAGTTTATGCACCGCTTGCAGGTTTTCAAAACAAATGAATAAAAGGCATTGTCATTTACAATGCCAATAGCTCCAACTCTTGCAAATGCGAGACCTATTGCATTGCAAATGCTTGTTTGTGATGTGATGCCATGTTTGTTCAGTGTTTGCTGGATTTCTTGAGAGACAGCACTGTCATTGTCATGTTGAGTGTGGCATACAGAGCGATAAAGCACTGTCTTGTCTTGCATATGAAATGATGTGTGGTGTGATGTTGGGTTGTGTTTTTTTACTGTGTTGATTTGAGTGTTGGCTGGGTGGTGCATGTACATGGTGTTAGGGGACCTTTTGGATATGATTTGTATGTTGTGAAGTGTGGTGGTGAATGATGGGGAGTGAAGTGTAGTTGCTACGGATGGGTTGTTCAGTAGAATGGTGAAAGCTGAGTCTTCTAGTTGTATTGCTGCGGAAGTGATGACTGGGTTGTGTGTAGATATGCTTTTGAGATTGTGACCTACAGGGGGAAGTATTACCAGTGAGTTTGTTTTAATCCTAGCTAGATGAATACCTGCTGTATCCTGCCTTCCATACAGGCAATATTTACGACACAACAGCACATGCTTGCAGATGCGGCCAAATAACCCAAATGACTTCTCTCATTTATCAAATCGTTACATAACCTCCATTTTCCACTGTTTATATATATTACCATATTTTTCTGTCAGTCGATTGTAAAAACAAAGGTTTTCGTCTTTGGGAAGTATTTCTAACTTGGCGGAGGGGGGCGCTTTGAAGATGACGGGATTGTGTTCTACACTGAAGGTCACAGCAGGCGATCTGACTGGAAAATGTGATCACACAGTGAGGCGTGTGCTCACAGAGGGGGCAAACTGTTAGAATGAGGTGCCATGATGCACGCCTGGCCAGGCTCCACTCCTGCAGAGAAAGGTCAAAAGAAGGGTCAAGGGACACAGAACCCAGCAACTCGGCTGCAGAGGTGCGTAAAAGCTACTAAAGAAGCTGACGCCATGGGGACGTTCGAGTGAGGGACAGACTCCAGACTCCAACCTCCAACATCCCATTACATGCATTAGAGACATGGGGCCTGCGCAACGCACACACCGTTAAAATGCATTTACATTTTGAAACAAGCACTAAAACAGCAAAGAGAAAACACCAGTGTCTGCAGTGAGCATCAACATCTGTCAGGGTTGGCTGGAGATACGGAGCGGCCCTCTCTGACATCACTCATCGCATTCTGCATTCTCGTCCTCACTCCGGCTTTTTGTAACTTTCTCTGCTTGAAGTCGCATCACTCCTTCCCAGGACGAGAGCACAGCCTGAGCTTCAGCGGGGAGATAAAGGGACTTTCAGCAGGAGAAGCCGTACAGCCTTTCAGGCACACCTCCTTAGCCCCTCCAGAGTAGTACGGTCTGGGAAGGGGGGTGTCTCCCCTCGCAGCTGCCTCCAGCTATCTTCCAGCCAGCTGATTCTGGCTGTGATGCTGGATGTCCCTATGGCGTGAGAAAGAGGCGTGAGAAAGAGGCGCACCCTCGGGCAGTCTGGGCATGCGGTGCCCTGGGAGTGAGGAAGGGTGTGTTTTAATAATATTGCGGAGTATTGTAGATATTAGTATGGATGCTGCTGGCTTGCTTTTTTAGCTTGTTAATGGAAACTTATTATTTAAGAAAGAAATTAGGTAGGACTTAGTAAAGAAAAAAGATAGTGCACCTGGAAAATGTCTGTCGAGAGTTTATGTTTCTAAAATGTGCTAGGTGCACATTTAAAACAAAACAAATGTTTTTTGCCCTACGGATCAAAGGACCAATTAAATCCTGCTCTGGCCGTGAATGCTTGCAAGCGCTAATAAATCAAGCGAGCGGTGGGAGTGTGTAAAGGCTCCTATCACTACAAAGGAGATGCCAGAGAGGAGACGCCATGGGCACGCCCATCGCCTGTCCGGGCGCGCACATGGTTTGTCTCCCTTCGCTAAGGAAAGTGACGACAATAGAGTCTCACCAAGCGAAGCAGCGGCGCTGCATTCGCTAGGCGAGACCTAAAAACGTGCTGTGCATAACTTGATCAAAAGCTCCTGCACAAAGTGTAACAGAAATAAGGAATGAATGGAAATATAAACGCATTAACGCGTTTCCCCATGTTTAAAAATTGTGATCCACACTGAGCAATACTGCCCGTAAAATGAACACATTACAAAAACCCAATGAAAACATTACCACCCTAAACCAACAATGTGAACCGTGATCTAAACTGAAGCTACTCCGTGAGCAACAATGTGTAAGCGCCATCATTTACAGCTTCACCTACCCGTGCAGTCTCAGTAAAATTAGATAAATCGTCCATCAAACGGACCAGCCTTAGCAGACAGTCCTTCAAACATAAGCAGGTGAAACACATCCAATTTCAGCACACTATGAAGTTCAGTTTTCCACAATGAACATAAATTGTGGTTTGCGAATCACTATACATGATAATTCTCTCTATGGTTTTTCATTTTGAAGTGGTTTGTTAGTTTAGTGGTACGTCGCCTGCACCTGATAATAATGCTTGTGTCTTCGCTTGTATTTGTTTCTACTTTACGTGTGGTCATGCCGATGTGTCGGAGTGCACAGGGACAATTTATGATATAAATAACTCCTTCACTTTTGCAGTTGATAAAGTGATGCCGTGACCATAGTGTTGAGAATTCCAGGTCTATTACCTGCTATGGGTTTTGTAAATGGACACAAAGTACAGGACCCGCAAAGTTGATGACCCAAGACCCCATAGCTCGGTCAGAGACTCTGTTAGATTTGTTCTTGGCCTAGTATGGAGTAAGATATCTTTTAAATTCTGGCTTCATTTAAATGCGAACAGTATTGTTTTCAAATTAATTTTGCATGAATTGAAAATTCTCATTTTTCAAGGTGTTCGACAAACTGGAATAGTTACACACACTAGTTTTTCTATGATGAGTTCAGGGTGAGTTTTCAATAGGGCGTCCTGATTATTATTCCTGGCCTGTTTGTCAGATCTTTGTACTGTTTTTTTGGGAGGAACCCATTATGCCAGTTGGTTTTGAGAAATAGTTGAGTGTCTTTTGTATGTCTCCAGGTCTGGGCAGGTTCTGGCAGCTTTGGAAATTGGCCTACAGGATGATTTTTGCGTAGAGCCTTTGGATGCTAATTGTTTAAGAAAGGAGAGAGTTACTTCTGCTGGCTTTCTGTACACCTCCGTGTATACTTTTCATTCTCTGGCTTTTATCGTTAGTTCTAAAAATGCAGGTTCATTTTGCTACTTTGGCCGGCAACTTGCCATTAGGGTTCAGTTGGTTTAACCACATGAGAAGTTCTGGAATGGTATCATCTGTTCCTTCCCAGATGACAAAGATATCATCTATGGATCTTTTCCACAGTCTGATGTTGTCCTTAATTGGGTTGCTTTGTGAATAAATGTGAGTTGCTTCAAAATGATGGATGTATAAGTTCACCCGACCTGGGGTGAATGTACTGCCCGTTGATGTCCCTATCACCTGTAAATACAGCTGGTCTTCATACCTAAAGAAATTCTCTTTTTAAATTCAGTGAAATATAGAAAGAATTGGATAGGCTTCATCTGTGGTTCTGTTTCTTGTACCAATAGCTGTCCTATCACTATGTTAAAACACCATTTCCCGTTCCCCAAGAGAGTCAGGTCCAAGGCCCTGTCCATCTGACAGGGACCTCTTGTCACTGGACTCGAGTTTGATCTCGCCATTCGAATCTGACCTCTATGATTTTCCTCTGAGGTAGTGCATAGTGTATAGTGGGCAAGAATCTATCCAACAAACATTTTTGAAATCTCTTCACCTAGAGGTATTCAAAATGTTCTTTTCAATCAGCAACATTATTTCTATATTATCTGCTCATTTTTGTCAAAATATTATGTGCTTAGGACTGAGAAGCTTCATAGGGTAGTTATGAGCATTATAAAACATTTAACATGATATAACAAATCAAATTTGTCTTATTTTTGCAACAATAAAGATGAGTTCCCCGCCTATGTCAGTAGGAGTTAGCCCTATCACAGGCAAGATGCATTACATCCTTACCAAGTACCATGTAATTGAGACACAAATATTCATTAGGCCAGTTTATTTTACTTCTGAGTATCCTGTGTACCATATACATTTCAGAGATATCCCAGATTCACATACATAAATAAGTGCTTGTATACAGTGAATGCTGAACTCGAGACCACCAAAGTAGAGAACTTGCCTCCAGTATATTTTTTAGGTCGAGCATTCAAGACCTCTTGTATATACTTTAGTATATACTTATATGTGTATGTACTTTGTGGGCTCTGGAGACTCACTTTAGCATTCTCTAGATTCCAGTCCATAGAAATTGTCTTTCACGAGGGCCCGTAGACAATAATATTTTTTTCAAATCTTATATTTTCAGCGATATGACCACTGAAGGCCCTGATTTTATATTAAAAACAGAGCTTACCATTTCCTGCTGAAAGGTAACATTTCTCTCCATGTGTTCCCATACCTGGCGTGTCACGCAGTTTGGTGCTTACTTTCCCTCCATGTTAAGGAACAGAAGATGTTTCAGCACCCAGGCTAATATGCTGCATAGCTAAATACATATAAGTTCCCTAAGGCGAGACCGATTGCATTGCAAATGCTTGTGTTACTTTGGTGTATTACAAAAGATGCATATTGGAAGCACACAATGTTTTCAGACAATTACTGGACTGCCTCCAGGCTTTCTCTGATGAGAAAGCAACCATGACCATCGGCTGAAATTATTTTAGAAGAAAAAACTATGGTCATTCCTTATTCTAATCAAGTTATATTCGATCGTCCTATATCGGTGGACATAGTGTGGAAATATGGATTTTTATGATCAGTTATGTCCCCTATCTTGGACCCCAACGGTTTCATGTATAAATCATAAGTACATGTATGTTTCCTCCAGTTCCAGTTATGAAGACGCAAACACATGTGCGTCCACCGTCAACATGTCCTCTTTCAGATCCGCCATGAATGGGCCGGATATTCTATTCCTAAGTATGAAAGGCCACCGGCTTTATATGGTTCATTTATCCCATTTTACAGTCCAGGCGAGTAGGTCCTGATTCTGCCATTAAGCCTTTTCCTGCCTTCTGCCTCTGATCTGTATCCATGAACTTTGTCCTACTCCCTGCGTGGCTAACGGTGCCTGACTCGACCTGTCTGCTTGCCAAAAACTGTATTTCACCTTCGAGATTATCTGCTCCGCTCCCCATCCAATGCATTCCTGTCTAGTAGTTTAAGTAAACATTCTTCCAGCTACCGAGCAAAGGGCCCGGCTTCTCTGTCTTTATGCAAGTAATTCATAGCCCTGTTACTATGGAAGATTTCTGCCCTTGCATCTCATGTAGACACTTAGACGCTTGTACACGCACTCACAGTCAGTATAGAATAGATTTTGTTCGAGAGACCTTTCCTTTTGGATAACATAGTTCTTTAAACATAGGATGTTGGATATGATTGGGGATTAGGTTGACATAACCCCAGACTTCTGTCTCCACATGTAGAGCTAAATGTCAAGTCCCCTTCACCCCCTAGTTGCACGTCAATCACACGTCATGCTGCTGCGCGCGCATCTCTGCCAAGTATTTCTGCTGACATTGCGAAATTCTTTCATGGAACCACCCATTGGTGACATCATACCTAATGACGTTCTTTAGTTACGCCTAGTTACACCCATTTTAGTTACGCATGTATGTTTTTATCTCTGTTATCAACTGTTACGCCTCCTGCATCTGTTTCACTGTAATGCCTATTCTATAAAAATGATTACCTGTCAATAAAGTATTGTCCTTCACTTCCTGAACCTTCGTGGTGATGGAATATGGAGTCCTCAATTCGAATTGATTTTGGAATAAAGCCCGTTCCGAACCTCTAATACCACGGATTCTGCCTCTTATTTTACTGAGCTATTATTATAGATTTTCCGCATCAAATTAAGTACCGGTAATTAAATTATTTACCACATATATGGCGCCCGAACAGGGACACTTTCTCATCTCACGCGCCGGAGGTGCGTTGCAGGCCCGGTCTCCTGTCACAGCTGGACGGACAACAACGCGTACCCACAGGATTTCCTGTATCTCCCTCCTGCCGAGCGGGGGTAACTGAGGCTGCGATCAACACCCAGACGAGGCGGTGAGAAGTGCGAAGTATCCCGACCAGAGCCTAGCTGAGAGAGCAAGATCCGAGGTATACAGAGGCCCACCAGTTTCCGAAGTTCCGAAGTTTCGAGTCGAGTCCAGTCCGGTTCAAGTCCAGTTCAGTTCAGTTCCGAGGCCTTCCGTTCCGAGCTACCCGGTGAGTACCATTGTCGGGGAGGCGTTCTGACGTGCACATAGGTTGTGCCGGTCAAGACGGGTTTGGGTACACAAATCCGGTCTGCACTGTTTCAGCAGTGTATCTGTACTGTTTAGCAGTATATCAAGTATGTCTAGTATATAATTCAGAATTACCTAGTTAGTGCCGAGTATTATGCTTAGTGACTAGTTCCCTAAATGGCCATCATTGTTGTTCATTAAATGTTAAACGTTAAATGTTTTAAATACGTTCTGCATATTGTGGTGTGAATGACTGTTCATTATTGTGTTTTGTTGTATTAAACGTGTTCAAAATTAGGTATCAGATCAGTTCTCAATATGCCGCTCTTTTCGAAATTAAGACAGATCAAAACTAGAAAAGGGGTACTCGAAGAAGCTGTTCCCATTCCTCCTAGGGACACTCCAGGGTACTTCATGTATCATAAACATGGCCTAGACGCCATATTATTTCTTGATTTATGGGTAGACTACACCAAGGAATTACCAGAAAGTCAGAGGTGGCCCGCAGCTGGGACCTGGGATGCAGATTGCATCATGAAAGTAGAGGAAGAATTATGGAAAAAGAAAGCTAGACAGTCACAGAAAGATGCCATTGAATTATGGCGTAAAGAATCATATAGACGTACAGAAAAAGCACTCAGACAGGAAGAGAAAAGTAAGGAGAATTCAAATAAAGTCCGAGAAAATCTATTAATTGAAGAAGGTACTCGAGTAAAATCAGAACAAGTAGACAGACAAAGAAATGCCCTTATGAATGGTATGTATCCTCTTCTGGCCGAAGGGTTACCTAAGGCTACTCCGGAGATACCAAAAGACTTGCCACCCCCATTGTTTCCGATAAAAGCACATCCCAAAGGGCATCCCAGAACCGCAGAAGATGTTTTCCTTTCCTCTTATTTAGACGACGCAGCTCCCGAGTATGCTAATACTGCACCACATAGACCGCCTGCCGAGGGGGTTCAACGCCAAGACCCTCCTCCGTCTGTACCTCCGCAACAACAAACTCCGACACAAGTTCCGGCAAGCACATCTGTTTCTACAACTGTATCCACACCTATGGTTGCTATATCACGTTCAACGAATCCTTTCACATCCAGCACCCCAGGTGGTGCTACAGGAGGTACATCAAACATTTTTTCCACGCCACCCAGAGTAAATAAACTTTCCTTTCAAGAATTAGCCCACCAACGTACGCCCAAACTAGTAACTCCCGACATGCTTAAGGAACTTCTAATAGATTGTAGATATGACCCTGTGCCCGGCAAAGAGGACGAAATGCTGCTGGCATCATTACGTATCCGACGAGCTGCAATATATTTAGGGAGGCTACCAGGAATGACTACACATTTAGAAAATATATATCACTTTGTCCAGTCAGGGCGAGATTCTGAGAGTATTAATAGAGCCATGGAGTACCAGAAAGTGGAGATACAGGGGGAACTGTTACGTTTCCTCATAAATTGTGTGATCAGAAATCAAGACCGACCAGGGGTAATTCCGGAAGAAATGCAAATTCTTACCACATGGAGTCGGAATATATCAGAGGGGAGACATGATAAACGATTAAGTATAGTAGCTATGTGCCGAAAGATCCGCAAAGAAGTAGAACGAATACACGAAGAAAGATTAGCAGTAGACCAGCCTGAACAAACCGAGGAGGAGGAAGAATTAGAACTGCCCACAGGACAGTTAGAAACCATGGCCTATGTAGGTAGAGGAAGATCTTGCAATAATACTATATGCTTTACTGATCCGATACGTCCGATACGTCCAGATAATAACAGAAATTTCCAAACACCTATAATAAATATAAGGTCCCCCGAACATTCGTTCCAAGCCGCTGACAAATTACTCCGAGAACGAAGGGGTTATCATATACTCGATTCTATGGACGAACAAGAATTAGCCAGGTCAGCCGTTCACTGGGTGGATAGTCCCGGAAAATATAGCGATGATACACTAGCGCACACGTTTTTGAACCTCACCCCAGATGAACAGCGTTTAGCTGGTATCTATATGATTCAACAACTCCTTATATTATATAAAAGCCAACACTCCGATCCTGGTCCCTTACCTGATATATTGACTGAATTACTCACGAATAAATGGAGAGGTTCAGGTACTGAGTTAATTAGAGAAATACTAGAATCCAGAAAGCAGTACATTCTTTTTGTATGCCCCGAACATGTCTCACTGCCCATTAAGGAAAGAACGACGTATTACATGGATAGACAGAATCCCTTACGCGAAGTGCACCCGATAAAAGGTGATGACAATCAGTTTAAACGTGTGTTTGTATACACACCCATATCTAAAATAGAACTATTAGAAATGAAGAAAGTGGTACCCAGTCATGACAAAGACCCAGCGGGTTTCCACCGTGAAATTAAAGACATGTTGCTCATGGGAGAGTATACCTATCCCGACATTATGAAAATATTGAAGGTATTAATGCCTGCGGGCATTTACGAAAAACTCAAGGAAAAGGATTGGGAGGTGGGAGACCAAAAGATAGATTGGACAGCATTAGAAAACGAAGAAAAAGCTCGAGGTCCAGGTTCAGGGCTTGGGGACAAGACCAAAACACTACCAGGTTTACTAGTACAGGTACTGCCACGTTTATTAACTACGAAAAAGGAAGACTGGGGTGCAATCTCAGCCTGTAAACAAAAGCAAGATGAAGACACTAGTGATTTCTATGCCCGATTTGAAAAATGTTTTGGTATAAATAGTGGAATAAAAGCAAGTAGCGAATCGTACCCACATCTGTTTGTGACAAAATTAGTTGAAAATTCCTTGCCCCAAGTTAAGAATAGAGTATTGAAATTCGAGAGCACCTGGCAAGGTAACACTCCGTCACAAATGTTACAAATGCTACAGTACCATCACAATAGAATTAGAGAGGAACAAGAACATGAACAAAGACGCATGAAAGACACGAAAATGAAAATGCTAGTTTCCCAGACAGTTCCAGTTGACGGTCATAAAAAGGGTATGACTCAGTCCAGTGTTTCAGTAGGTTCTGTAAAAGGGACATGCAACTATTGTAAACAGCCAGGTCATTATGTACACGATTGTCCAGTTTTAAAACATAATATCGCCATAGGTAATACAAAAGAAAGACCACGGCCACTTAGACAGGATCAGAACCAACAAGGAGCCCCGCAGCATGCACAGTCCATGCCAGCTCCGCAACAGTCTATGCCAGCTCCACCACCGCAGCCTATTGCTGCCACACAAACAACGACACAACAGATGTACCAGACCGCACAGTATGACTATCCTGATTATCAACGATACTCATGAAACAGCCTAGAGAGGGAAGTTGGCTTACCCCTTATCGAGGTCCCTGTAGATCAAGAAGGACCTTATGTACACAGTGAACTATTAGGCCAAGATAGAAAATTTTTACTTGATACAGGGGCAAGCCGAACAACCATAAAACGTAGTGAAGTTCCAGGGGCACCCCTCTCAGGCTCACAGAATATTTCCCTTGGCTTTTCAGGAAAACCTATCATCAACGAAGTATCACAGCCTCTTCCACTTACGATTGGTCCCTTGACACGAACTACAGATTTATTGCTTACTAAATCCTGTCCAGAAAACTTGTTAGGTATAAAAACATTGAAAGCTCTAGGAGCTATAATATGTTGTTCTCCGGAAGGAGTAAGATTGTTTTTACGTGATTTCAAAGGGCACTACGTGTCCCGAGACATGGATCACCGACTGCAGACTTTACCCACACATTTATGGGCACAAGGCCCTACAGATGTTGGTTGCATGAACATTACACCATATCGAGTCACACTAAAGACAGGAGTGGTACTACCACGAATGCGACAATACAAGTTACCCCCAGATGCTGTAGTGGCTTTACTGCAAATCATTGACGAGCTTATTATCCAAGGAGTGGTTGTGGAAACCGACTCCAATGTATGTAATTCCCCGATAATTCCGATTCTTAAACGAACTGATCCAAAAGCCCCGCCAGTATATCGATTGGTTATTGATCTGCGCGAATTAAATAAATGTATTGTACCACAATACCCCGTAGTCCCAGACATTTCTTCATTACTGACAGCCATTGATTCCGAAGCAACATTCTTTACTGTAATTGATCTCAAGAATGCCTTTTTCAGCGTCCCAATAGATCCGGAAAGCCAATACTTGTTCGGATTTAGTTTAAATGGACGAAGCTTTAAATTCACACGCGCACCTCAAGGATTCACAGAAAGCCCCAGCATCTATAGCCAAGCACTGAAACGAGAACTTGACAGTATCCACATGCCAGTCAACACTGCCCTGCTTCAATATGTCGATGATCTGCTGATCACCGCTAGAAGCGAACCTGAATGTGAAAAAGCCTCACTGACGGTTTTACAATTTTTGGCCAAAAAGGGGCACAAGGTGTCCCCTTCTAAGCTGCAATTCTGTGTCCAGCGAGTTGTTTACCTTGGGCACCCGCTGTCCAAGGAGGGAAGGCAGCTTACGTCAGATCACATCCAGTTAATTGTTAACATGTCAATACCCAAGACACAAAAGGAGGTGCGGGCTTTCATAGGCCTCACTTCATATTGTAGGCAGTGGATCCCTCAGTATGCATTTCTAGCAAAACCACTTATTCAGTTGACAACGCAGGAGGCAGCCACATCGACTGTTCTCCCTTGGACTCAGGAACATACACAAGCTTTTGAAAGCCTAAAGAAAGCTTTATGTCAAGCACCTGTTTTAGCAACACCATGTTACAATAAACAGTTTACACTCTTTGTTACAGAACGCGAAGGTACTGCCTTGTCAGTACTCACACAGGAACAAGCAGGATCACACAAACCATGTGCTTATTTTTCTAGTACATTAGATCCCGTAGCTCAGGCTCTGCCTGCGTGCCTGAAATCAGTGGCAGCAACAGCTTTAGCAATCCGACAAAGCGATGCCATAGTGTTAGGACACCAATTGACAGTACAAGTACCACATGCAGTAGAGGTTCTTTTGAACCGCACACAAACACAACACTTGACTATAGCAAGACTCACCGGTTACGAATTAACATTGTTTCAGCCACACATAGAAATCAGACGTTGTAGTACATTGAATCCTGCCACACTGTTACCAGTAAACGGAACAGACCCACTAGCACATGATTGTATTGAAGTTATCACTATCACGACGAAACCTAGACAAGACTTGACAGACGTCCCATTGTCAGACCCAGACTTGACATTGTATGTAGATGGGTCATGTATGAGAACAAGTACAGGAGAGCTAGTGGCCGCGTATGCAGTCACAACAGACACTGAAGTCATTGAAACAAATTGCATAAATACCTTGTCCGCTCAAGCAGCAGAGCTCATCGCTCTGACACAAGCCTGTATTCAAGCCACAAATAAAAAAGTCAACATATACACTGATTCCCGTTATGCATTCGGAGTTGTACATGACTTCGGCGTGCTGTGGCGAGAGAGAGGTTATTTAACTTCTCACGGTGCCCACATTCAGCACGGACCCCTCATTCATGCCTTATTAGATGCAATACATCTACCCACTGCAATATCGATTATGAAATGTAAAGCTCATACGAAAGTTACTGATATCATTTCCCAAGGCAATGATCTAGCTGACAGAACAGCTAGACAGACTGCTCAAACTCACACATCTGACATGACAAAGACAATAGTTCCGACACCAACACATTGCATGACGGTTAAGGATCCCGCTCTTGACGTAATTGACATACAGACACATGCTACACCAGATGAAATAAAGAAATGGACTGAATTAGGAGGGATCCAAACGGATCAAGGATGGATGACGAAAGAAAAATCTGTATGGTTCCTTCCTGATTCTATGGTTCAAGTTATCATTAATACAATACATAGTCCAGCACACCTAGGAGAAAAAGCTATGCTAGACAGCATTCAACACATTTGGTTCAACAAACATTTACGAGCAGCAGCTAAACAAAAAGTTCGTACCTGTATGATCTGTTGTCAGTTTAACCCAGGTAAAAGCATTCCCGTAGAACAGGGTGGATTTCAGCCTCCTGATCACCCTTTTGAAGTCCTCCAGATGGATTATATCCAGATGGAACGATGTCGAGGATTCAAATATGTTCTTGTAGTTGTCTGTGCTCTTTCCCGTTGGACAGAGGCATACCCGGTTTCAGATTACACTGCCCCGACTACTGCCAAACAGTTGGTTCGAGAATTCTTCCCACGGTACGGTTTACCACGTGTTGTCTACTCAGATAACGGCCAGCCGTTCTCATCCGAACTAATGAAACACGTTTCACTTTTGTTAGGCTATCAGTGGAAATTTCACTGTGTCCGACACCCCGAGGCAGCAGGTCTCGTGGAACGACATAATCAAACTCTGAAAATTAGATTGTCCAAAATATGTAGAGAGAAAGGTGTCGACTGGGTAGTAGCCTTACCAGTTGCACTCTTTTACATGAGAATGGTAGCGCACTCTCGAACAGGGCTATCCCCTTATGAGGTGATCTTTGGCAGACCACCAAATATGTGGGGGACGCCTATACCACGCAAAATAACTGATGTTGACTGTAATATGCTGACAGATTACTTGGCTTCCTTGATGTCTGCACTACAATCTTGTCGTTCACAGGTAGCTGCAGCCTTTCCCGACAACACCGAGGTGAAACCCCATGACGTAGTTCCCGGGGACCTGGTGTTAGTGAGGAATTTTGACCGAAAGACTCAGCTGGATCCTAGGTGGAAATCGCCTCAACTCGTACTGCTCACCACGAGGACAGCCGTGAAGATCGAAGGTCGCAAAGGCTGGATACATTCAAGTCATATCAAGAAATTTCATGGACTACCGTCTGATGTAAACGATACACCTCGCGTGTCTTCACCGATTGACTCAAAGCTTCCTTTGGTTGAACCGAGTGATAAGGAACTATATAAACTAAAACTACGGTCTAACAAGTCAGACAATTTGATTGTTTAAGTCCTCTCCAAGGTGAATCGGTCGAATTTGTCCCTGACATGTATCCCCTAGACCTGAATAGAGAAAGAAACCGAAAGATGCAATTGAAACAACATGCGTACTGTAAATCACTGCGTAGTCATTGAACAGTGACGTTATTAATTTTGTTTTTCTTAAGTCTTTTAATAATCACTGCAAGTATATTGTTGCATATATATTATCCTATTTCTAAACATGTTTACAATGTTACTGCTGAACATTCTTTTAGTGAATTACCCCCGCATGAGTTGTCCTATAGATTTGCGCTGCGCAATAACACTTTTATCAGTATGTTACATCATTCCCATCAGACTAGCAATGCTACAAATTGTTGGATATGTGGCCGACTCCCTCCCTATCAGAACTATAAGGGAATTCTGCCTCTCTTTCCATATCCGTTCACACACAATGGCTCCTGTGGAGCATGGTTTAGTTTAATTAATTCCCTAGATTCGAATTCCGCAGTTTATCAAGACAACTGGGTATGGGGAAACCTGAACTTAGTTTTACTCAAAGTCTGCTACCCTAACAAGGAGGGACTTCCCAAAAGAACAGGAACTGATCTAGAAAATGAAGTATATGGATTAGGGAATTTCACGCTTAATCTCATGATCCTGAATGTTGAATCCGAAGCTGCACCAATTTTTCCCGCTATGTCAGTATTTCCAGTTAAAGGTGAATTGTGTGTAAGAAAGAATGGTTCCATACATATGGGCCATAGTAGATGCACCACTGTAATAGAATTCAGTGATCAAGGCAAATCTACATTTAGAGCTTCTCGCCATTCCTACTTCGTATGTGGTCAGACTGCATATATACGTTTGCCTCTAGATTGGGATGGTACCTGCTACATCGGATTCCTTTTGCCACCTGTTTTCCTAGCTCCTCCTGATTATCACAGAAATACTCGTTTAGTACACAATAGAGAACGGAGAGATCTCCCAATAGTCGACTACACTGAGACAGCATGGGAAAAATACACAGATTTCAATAAAGGTCTCTTTCCCTATATAGGTACAGTTACCAATAGTAAGCTGATACGTAGATTAACCAGAACCCTTGAAGCAGTAGTGAACGAAACTATTTCCGCCTTAGGCAATTTAACAGAAGAGCAGTCTGCTATGCGGATTGTTGTGCTTCAAAATCGTCTTGTCCTTGACGTCATCCTGGCCGATAGGGGCGGAGCTTGTAGGGTCATCGGATCAAGTTGTTGCATTTTCATACCAGAAAATTCGCCATCTGTATATAAAGCCATAACTCGCCTTCATAAGATTGTAAGCCAGATACACCAGAATCCAGGCACCTGGACTTGGTCCGGTTGGTTTTGGAGTGTATTGTCAACCTTTGGATGGAGGGTCCTATCCTTCCTAGGTATTGGCTTTCTCATATTATTCAGTTGCTGCTTATGCCTACAATGTGGACCAGCGATTTGTGGTCTGTGTGCCACATCGTGTATTCCACCACCAAGATTTCATTCATCCCAGAAGAAAAAAGAAGAACAAATGATGCTATATGAACAGATCAACGGATTGATGAAGATTGATATCTCTTAAGGGCAAGTAGGGGACAAGGAGGGAATGTGGAAATATGGATTTTTATGATCAGTTATGTCCCCTATCTTGGACCCCAACGGTTTCATGTATAAATCATAAGTACATGTATGTTTCCTCCAGTTCCAGTTATGAAGACGCAAACACATGTGCGTCCACCGTCAACATGTCCTCTTTCAGATCCGCCATGAATGGGCCGGATATTCTATTCCTAAGTATGAAAGGCCACCGGCTTTATATGGTTCATTTATCCCATTTTACAGTCCAGGCGAGTAGGTCCTGATTCTGCCATTAAGCCTTTTCCTGCCTTCTGCCTCTGATCTGTATCCATGAACTTTGTCCTACTCCCTGCGCGGCTAACGGTGCCTGACTCGACCTGTCTGCTTGCCAAAAACTGTATTTCACCTTCGAGATTATCTGCTCCGCTCCCCATCCAATGCATTCCTGTCTAGTAGTTTAAGTAAACATTCTTCCAGCTACCGAGCAAAGGGCCCGGCTTCTCTGTCTTTATGCAAGTAATTCATAGCCCTGTTACTATGGAAGATTTCTGCCCTTGCATCTCATGTAGACACTTAGACGCTTGTACACGCACTCACAGTCAGTATAGAATAGATTTTGTTCGAGAGACCTTTCCTTTTGGATAACATAGTTCTTTAAACATAGGATGTTGGATATGATTTGGGATTAGGTTGACATAACCCCAGACTTCTGTCTCATATTTTCAATGAGAGCAACAATAGTGCTTGAAGGAGATGGAGTTTTCTGACGAATAAACAAAGGAGTGCAAATTTTCTGTGCAACATACACTTTTTAACTTACAGATATTACAATGCTCTGAAGGGGCAAAAGGAGAAAGGGGTGACAATACTTTACCAAGACTTATTTTGCCTAGTCCCTTTTCAGACCTCTAAACTGCAATTGTCTGATCTCTCAATCTTCAAAAACGAACAGGTAAGAAAGCATAGTTGTTTTTAGGTCTTACCTACAGTAAGCCATATCTATTGTTAAAAGATATATTGTGTACAATACCATTACAGTGGACTTTGTGTCATCCCATTGCTTATCATCAGTTGACTTTCTGGTCAATTTCTTTAATTTACTGCATAGTGAATGGTCTTCTTGGTTTTGTCCCTCCCCTGGAGCATAGGGTGTCTGATTAGAACAGTTGTACACTTCGACTGCTTACAATGATGGAACTACTTACATCTTTCAGCATTCCACAGAAGCGTGTATTTTTTTTCTCAATCTCTTGTGTGCCTATTTTGTTACATTTTGTATCCCTTTCTGTTCTGCATGTTGTTTCCCCACCCGAACTTCCTCTGCTGCTCTTCCACTTTAACCGCTCTTCTCTGGTTTTCATCCGTCACCGGTTCTTCCTTTGATCTTTCATCCCTCCACACTTTTTCTTTGCTTTTCACCCACACCCAAGTTCCATTCTTTACGCCACCCGTCCCCACTCCTCTGTTGCTTTTTGGCCCACATTCCTCAGCTCTTTGCCATTGCTTCCTGTGTGTGTGTATTATCCCCATTTACACCATGACCTTCTCTCACCCTTTGTTTTTTTTCATCCCTCAGCAGTTCTTCCCTTGCTCTACAAGCCCTCCCCACCCCTACATTGCTTTTTGTACCCCCAACACAAGTTTCTCCAACACTTTGCCACCATTCCCCACTGCTCAATTAGTTTTCATCCCTCAAGGCCCTGCCAATACTGCTTTTATTTTAGTCTTAAAAGATATTTGTTTTACGATGGTCCAGCAGCTGCACACTGCTACTGGGCCAATCGTTGTTTTATTTTTGCACTCTCATGCTTACTTTTTAGTAATTTAATTTACTGGTGCACAACAGTATTCGGTATTTTGTCAGTTAAATTAAACTTTTTTTTTTAATTTCTGTTTATTGAGTTTCGAACAGAGTTAGTGCAGAAATCTACCATGTGGCGGTATATTATCGACCACAACAAACAACACAACCAACTAGAAGTGATCAGGTGTTTCATTGCACAGATAGTCAGTAGATGAGCTAGTATACATTGCATATCTGATATTGCATAGAAAGAGCATATTATACATCAATATTACTGGAAGAGATGACCGATGAGTCTTGCTGAGAGGTCGACATTAGATAGCGTCGCAGCGGTTCCCAAATGTCTTTAGGGTTAGAGGAGGATGGCAATTCTTCTGCATACAGCTTGCGAGTCTCTTTACAATAGACCATATCTGTTAGTCAGCGTTCACATTGTGGGATCAACGAGCTTCTCCAAGTCATTGCCACCCGCCACTTTGCCAACAATAACGCGATCCTTAAGAATTTACCCATCGTGCCTTTAACATGAGGTACATAACTCAATAAGCACACCACAGGTATACATTGCAATTGTTGCCCAGATATATTTTGCAAACGCTGTGTAACCTCCACCCAGAACTTTTCGACCGCAGCACAGTGCCACGCCAGGTGCCAGAAATCTGCATCAGGTTGGCTACACCGTTTACAATCACTGTTTTCCCGCAGACCAACCTTGTACAGTTTCAGGGGTGTATGGTAAACCTGGTGTACAAATTTAAAATGAATGATTCTGAGATTGCCGTTTGGCGTCAGCTTACCCGTTAATGCACATATATGTTCCCAAGCCTTCAGGTCCAGTGGGGGATCCTGTTTGCTATTCCACTTATCTAAGCTGGCATCCCCCTTCCTTACCAGCTCAGAGCGCACCGCCTTATACAGTTTAGTCACCAACTTACGTTTGGAAGGGGCCACTAGTAACAGTTGTCGCGGTTGTAATGTGGGTGGCTCCTCCGGAAAGGAGCTATAGTGTCCTTTGAGCGCTAGCTTCAATCGGTGAACAGTGAATTGGAACAGCAGTGATTGATTAGCAATATAGTGGAGGTCTTCAGCCGTAGGAAACCTACCTCCTATGAAGACATCCTGCATACATTGAATGCCCACCATTTTCAAGGATCGAATAACTCCAGTTTCCTGCATCACTGAGAGGGAAGCATGGTGTGCGAGCGGGAGCGCTGGAGCGTACAATGGTAATTTATCTGTTAATTTACCGATGGCTTGCCAGGCTGCTATGGTGGCATCAACTGTGTTTATTTCAGCTCGAGGTGTGCCCCTGCGCGTGTGTGTGAGAATTCCGTTCAGTGGTATAGGGTGAGCTTCCCCGTCTTCGACCGCCACGTGGAGTGTGAAGGCATGCGGGTTATGCCAATAGTAAGCATATTACGCCTGCGCGCATAAATAGTATATATAGAAGTCAGGGGCACAGAAACCCCCCTGTGCATAGTCCAGAGTAAGTGTGTGCCAGCTGGCCCTGACTTGTTTTCCATTCCATAACTGAAGCTACTCCGTGAGCAACAATGTGTAAGCACCATCATTTACAGCTTCACCTACCCGTGCAGTCTCAGTAAAATTAGATAAATCGTCCATCAAACGGACCAGCCTTAGCAGACAGTCCTTCAAACATAAGCAGGTGAAACACATCCAATTTCAGCACACTATGAAGTTCAGTTTTCCACAATGAACATAAATTGTGGTTTGCGAATCACTATACATGATAATTCTCTCTATGGTTTTTCATTTTGAAGTGGTTTGTTAGTTTAGTGGTACGTCGCCTGCACCTGATAATAATGCTTGTGTCTTCGCTTGTATTTGTTTCTACTTTACGTGTGGTCATGCCGATGTGTCGGAGTGCACAGGGACAATTTATGATATAAATAACTCCTTCACTTTTGCAGTTGATAAAGTGATGCCGTGACCATAGTGTTGAGAATTCCAGGTCTATTACCTGCTATGGGTTTTGTAAATGGACACAAAGTACAGGACCCGCAAAGTTGATGACCCAAGACCCCATAGCTCGGTCAGAGACTCTGTTAGATTTGTTCTTGGCCTAGTATGGAGTAAGATATCTTTTAAATTCTGGCTTCATTTAAATGCGAACAGTATTGTTTTCAAATTAATTTTGCATGAATTGAAAATTCTCATTTTTCAAGGTGTTCGACAAACTGGAATAGTTACACACACTAGTTTTTCTATGATGAGTTCAGGGTGAGTTTTCAATAGGGCGTCCTGATTATTATTCCTGGCCTGTTTGTCAGATCTTTGTACTGTTTTTTTGGGAGAAACCCATTATGCCAGTTGGTTTTGAGAAATAGTTGAGTGTCTTTTGTATGTCTCCAGGTCTGGGCAGTTTCTGGCAGCTTTGGAAATTGGCCTACAGGATGATTTTTGCGTAGAGCCTTTGGATGCTAATTGTTTAAGAAAGGAGAGAGTTACTTCTGCTGGCTTTCTGTACACCTCCGTGTATACTTTTCATTCTCTGGCTTTTATCGTTAGTTCTAAAAATGCAGGTTCATTTTGCTACTTTGGCCGGCAACTTGCCATTAGGGTTCAGTTGGTTTAACCACATGAGAAGTTCTGGAATGGTATCATCTGTTCCTTCCCAGATGACAAAGATATCATCTATGGATCTTTTCCACAGTCTGATGTTGTCCTTAATTGGGTTGCTTTGTGAATAAATGTGAGTTGCTTCAAAATGATGGATGTATAAGTTCACCCGACCTGGGGTGAATGTACTGCCCGTTGATGTCCCTATCACCTGTAAATACAGCTGGTCTTCATACCTAAAGAAATTCTCTTTTTAAATTCAGTGAAATATAGAAATAATTGGATAGGCTTCATCTGTGGTTCTGTTTCTTGTACCAATAGCTGTCCTATCACTATGTTAAAACACCATTTCCCGTTCCCCAAGAGAGTCAGGTCCAAGGCCCTGTCCATCTGACAGGGACCTCTTGTCACTGGACTCGAGTTTGATCTCGCCATTCGAATCTGACCTCTATGATTTTCCTCTGAGGTAGTGCATAGTGTATAGTGGGCAAGAATCTATCCAACAAACATTTTTGAAATCTCTTCACCTAGAGGTATTCAAAATGTTCTTTTCAATCAGCAACATTATTTCTATATTATCTGCTCATTTTTGTCAAAATATTATGTGCTTAGGACTGAGAAGCTTCATAGGGTAGTTATGAGCATTATAAAACATTTAACATGATATAACAAATCAAATTTGTCTTATTTTTGCAACAATAAAGATGAGTTCCCCGCCTATGTCAGTAGGAGTTAGCCCTATCACAGGCAAGATGCATTACATCCTTACCAAGTACCATGTAATTGAGACACAAATATTCATTAGGCCAGTTTATTTTACTTCTGAGTATCCTGTGTACCATATACATTTCAGAGATATCCCAGATTCACATACATAAATAAGTGCTTGTATACAGTGAATGCTGAACTCGAGACCACCAAAGTAGAGAACTTGCCTCCAGTATATTTTTTAGGTCGAGCATTCGAGACCTCTTGTATATACTTTAGTATATACTTATATGTGTATGTACTTTGTGGGCTCTGGAGACTCACTTTAGCATTCTCTAGATTCCAGTCCATAGAAATTGTCTTTCACGAGGGCCCGTAGACAATAATATTTTTTTCAAATTTTATATTTTCAGCGATATGACCACTGAAGGCCCTGATTTTATATTAAAAACAGAGCTTACCATTTCCTGCTGAAAGGTAACATTTCTCTCCATGTGTTCCCATACCTGGCGTGTCACGCAGTTTGGTGCTTACTTTCCCTCCATGTTAAGGAACAGAAGATGTTTCAGCACCCAGGCTAATATGCTGCATAGCTAAATACATATAAGTTCCCTAAGGCGAGACCGATTGCATTGCAAATGCTTGTGTTACTTTGGTGTATTACAAAAGATGCATATTGGAAGCACACAATGTTTTCAGACAATTACTGGACTGCCTCCAGGCTTTCTCTGATGAGAAAGCAACCATGACCATCGGCTGAAATTATTTTAGAAGAAAAAACTATGGTCATTCCTTATTCTAATCAAGTTATATTCGATCGTCCTATATCGGTGGACATAGTGTGGAAATATGGATTTTTATGATCAGTTATGTCCCCTATCTTGGACCCCAACGGTTTCATGTATAAATCATAAGTACATGTATGTTTCCTCCAGTTCCAGTTATGAAGACGCAAACACATGTGCGTCCACCGTCAACATGTCCTCTTTCAGATCCGCCATGAATGGGCCGGATATTCTATTCCTAAGTATGAAAGGCCACCGGCTTTATATGGTTCATTTATCCCATTTTACAGTCCAGGCGAGTAGGTCCTGATTCTGCCATTAAGCCTTTTCCTGCCTTCTGCCTCTGATCTGTATCCATGAACTTTGTCCTACTCCCTGCGTGGCTAACGGTGCCTGACTCGACCTGTCTGCTTGCCAAACACTGTATTTCACCTTCGAGATTATCTGCTCCGCTCCCCATCCAATGCATTCCTGTCTAGTAGTTTAAGTAAACATTCTTCCAGCTACCGAGCAAAGGGCCCGGCTTCTCTGTCTTTATGCAAGTAATTCATAGCCCTGTTACTATGGAAGATTTCTGCCCTTGCATCTCATGTAGACACTTAGACGCTTGTACACGCACTCACAGTCAGTATAGAATAGATTTTGTTCGAGAGACCTTTCCTTTTGGATAACATAGTTCTTTAAACATAGGATGTTGGATATGATTTGGGATTAGGTTGACATAACCCCAGACTTCTGTCTCCACATGTAGAGCTAAATGTCAAGTCCCCTTCACCCCCTAGTTGCACGTCAATCACACGTCATGCTGCTGCGCGCGCATCTCTGCCAAGTATTTCTGCTGACATTGCGAAATTCTTTCATGGAACCACCCATTGGTGACATCATACCTAATGACGTTCTTTAGTTACGCCTAGTTACACCCATTTTAGTTACGCATGTATGTTTTTATCTCTGTTATCAACTGTTACGCCTCCTGCATCTGTTTCACTGTAATGCCTATTCTATAAAAATGATTACCTGTCAATAAAGTATTGTCCTTCACTTCCTGAACCTTCGTGGTGATGGAATATGGAGTCCTCAATTCGAATTGATTTTGGAATAAAGCCCGTTCCGAACCTCTAATACCACGGATTCTGCCTCTTATTTTACTGAGCTATTATTATAGATTTTCCGCATCAAATTAAGTACCGGTAATTAAATTATTTACCACATATATGGCGCCCGAACAGGGACACTTTCTCATCTCACGCGCCGGAGGTGCGTTGCAGGCCCGGTCTCCTGTCACAGCTGGACGGACAACAACGCGTACCCACAGGATTTCCTGTATCTCCCTCCTGCCGAGCGGGGGTAACTGAGGCTGCGATCAACACCCAGACGAGGCGGTGAGAAGTGCGAAGTATCCCGACCAGAGCCTAGCTGAGAGAGCAAGATCCGAGGTATACAGAGGCCCACCAGTTTCCGAAGTTCCGAAGTTTCGAGTCGAGTCCAGTCCGGTTCAAGTCCAGTTCAGTTCAGTTCCGAGGCCTTCCGTTCCGAGCTACCCGGTGAGTACCATTGTCGGGGAGGCGTTCTGACGTGCACATAGGTTGTGCCGGTCAAGACGGGTTTGGGTACACAAATCCGGTCTGCACTGTTTCAGCAGTGTATCTGTACTGTTTAGCAGTATATCAAGTATGTCTAGTATATAATTCAGAATTACCTAGTTAGTGCCGAGTATTATGCTTAGTGACTAGTTCCCTAAATGGCCATCATTGTTGTTCATTAAATGTTAAACGTTAAATGTTTTAAATACGTTCTGCATATTGTGGTGTGAATGACTGTTCATTATTGTGTTTTGTTGTATTAAACGTGTTCAAAATTAGGTATCAGATCAGTTCTCAATATGCCGCTCTTTTCGAAATTAAGACAGATCAAAACTAGAAAAGGGGTACTCGAAGAAGCTGTTCCCATTCCTCCTAGGGACACTCCAGGGTACTTCATGTATCATAAACATGGCCTAGACGCCATATTATTTCTTGATTTATGGGTAGACTACACCAAGGAATTACCAGAAAGTCAGAGGTGGCCCGCAGCTGGGACCTGGGATGCAGATTGCATCATGAAAGTAGAGGAAGAATTATGGAAAAAGAAAGCTAGACAGTCACAGAAAGATGCCATTGAATTATGGCGTAAAGAATCATATAGACGTACAGAAAAAGCACTCAGACAGGAAGAGAAAAGTAAGGAGAATTCAAATAAAGTCCGAGAAAATCTATTAATTGAAGAAGGTACTCGAGTAAAATCAGAACAAGTAGACAGACAAAGAAATGCCCTTATGAATGGTATGTATCCTCTTCTGGCCGAAGGGTTACCTAAGGCTACTCCGGAGATACCAAAAGACTTGCCACCCCCATTGTTTCCGATAAAAGCACATCCCAAAGGGCATCCCAGAACCGCAGAAGATGTTTTCCTTTCCTCTTATTTAGACGACGCAGCTCCCGAGTATGCTAATACTGCACCACATAGACCGCCTGCCGAGGGGGTTCAACGCCAAGACCCTCCTCCGTCTGTACCTCCGCAACAACAAACTCCGACACAAGTTCCGGCAAGCACATCTGTTTCTACAACTGTATCCACACCTATGGTTGCTATATCACGTTCAACGAATCCTTTCACATCCAGCACCCCAGGTGGTGCTACAGGAGGTACATCAAACATTTTTTCCACGCCACCCAGAGTAAATAAACTTTCCTTTCAAGAATTAGCCCACCAACGTACGCCCAAACTAGTAACTCCCGACATGCTTAAGGAACTTCTAATAGATTGTAGATATGACCCTGTGCCCGGCAAAGAGGACGAAATGCTGCTGGCATCATTACGTATCCGACGAGCTGCAATATATTTAGGGAGGCTACCAGGAATGACTACACATTTAGAAAATATATATCACTTTGTCCAGTCAGGGCGAGATTCTGAGAGTATTAATAGAGCCATGGAGTACCAGAAAGTGGAGATACAGGGGGAACTGTTACGTTTCCTCATAAATTGTGTGATCAGAAATCAAGACCGACCAGGGGTAATTCCGGAAGAAATGCAAATTCTTACCACATGGAGTCGGAATATATCAGAGGGGAGACATGATAAACGATTAAGTATAGTAGCTATGTGCCGAAAGATCCGCAAAGAAGTAGAACGAATACACGAAGAAAGATTAGCAGTAGACCAGCCTGAACAAACCGAGGAGGAGGAAGAATTAGAACTGCCCACAGGACAGTTAGAAACCATGGCCTATGTAGGTAGAGGAAGATCTTGCAATAATACTATATGCTTTACTGATCCGATACGTCCGATACGTCCAGATAATAACAGAAATTTCCAAACACCTATAATAAATATAAGGTCCCCCGAACATTCGTTCCAAGCCGCTGACAAATTACTCCGAGAACGAAGGGGTTATCATATACTCGATTCTATGGACGAACAAGAATTAGCCAGGTCAGCCGTTCACTGGGTGGATAGTCCCGGAAAATATAGCGATGATACACTAGCGCACACGTTTTTGAACCTCACCCCAGATGAACAGCGTTTAGCTGGTATCTATATGATTCAACAACTCCTTATATTATATAAAAGCCAACACTCCGATCCTGGTCCCTTACCTGATATATTGACTGAATTACTCACGAATAAATGGAGAGGTTCAGGTACTGAGTTAATTAGAGAAATACTAGAATCCAGAAAGCAGTACATTCTTTTTGTATGCCCCGAACATGTCTCACTGCCCATTAAGGAAAGAACGACGTATTACATGGATAGACAGAATCCCTTACGCGAAGTGCACCCGATAAAAGGTGATGACAATCAGTTTAAACGTGTGTTTGTATACACACCCATATCTAAAATAGAACTATTAGAAATGAAGAAAGTGGTACCCAGTCATGACAAAGACCCAGCGGGTTTCCACCGTGAAATTAAAGACATGTTGCTCATGGGAGAGTATACCTATCCCGACATTATGAAAATATTGAAGGTATTAATGCCTGCGGGCATTTACGAAAAACTCAAGGAAAAGGATTGGGAGGTGGGAGACCAAAAGATAGATTGGACAGCATTAGAAAACGAAGAAAAAGCTCGAGGTCCAGGTTCAGGGCTTGGGGACAAGACCAAAACACTACCAGGTTTACTAGTACAGGTACTGCCACGTTTATTAACTACGAAAAAGGAAGACTGGGGTGCAATCTCAGCCTGTAAACAAAAGCAAGATGAAGACACTAGTGATTTCTATGCCCGATTTGAAAAATGTTTTGGTATAAATAGTGGAATAAAAGCAAGTAGCGAATCGTACCCACATCTGTTTGTGACAAAATTAGTTGAAAATTCCTTGCCCCAAGTTAAGAATAGAGTATTGAAATTCGAGAGCACCTGGCAAGGTAACACTCCGTCACAAATGTTACAAATGCTACAGTACCATCACAATAGAATTAGAGAGGAACAAGAACATGAACAAAGACGCATGAAAGACACGAAAATGAAAATGCTAGTTTCCCAGACAGTTCCAGTTGACGGTCATAAAAAGGGTATGACTCAGTCCAGTGTTTCAGTAGGTTCTGTAAAAGGGACATGCAACTATTGTAAACAGCCAGGTCATTATGTACACGATTGTCCAGTTTTAAAACATAATATCGCCATAGGTAATACAAAAGAAAGACCACGGCCACTTAGACAGGATCAGAACCAACAAGGAGCCCCGCAGCATGCACAGTCCATGCCAGCTCCGCAACAGTCTATGCCAGCTCCACCACCGCAGCCTATTGCTGCCACACAAACAACGACACAACAGATGTACCAGACCGCACAGTATGACTATCCTGATTATCAACGATACTCATGAAACAGCCTAGAGAGGGAAGTTGGCTTACCCCTTATCGAGGTCCCTGTAGATCAAGAAGGACCTTATGTACACAGTGAACTATTAGGCCAAGATAGAAAATTTTTACTTGATACAGGGGCAAGCCGAACAACCATAAAACGTAGTGAAGTTCCAGGGGCACCCCTCTCAGGCTCACAGAATATTTCCCTTGGCTTTTCAGGAAAACCTATCATCAACGAAGTATCACAGCCTCTTCCACTTACGATTGGTCCCTTGACACGAACTACAGATTTATTGCTTACTAAATCCTGTCCAGAAAACTTGTTAGGTATAAAAACATTGAAAGCTCTAGGAGCTATAATATGTTGTTCTCCGGAAGGAGTAAGATTGTTTTTACGTGATTTCAAAGGGCACTACGTGTCCCGAGACATGGATCACCGACTGCAGACTTTACCCACACATTTATGGGCACAAGGCCCTACAGATGTTGGTTGCATGAACATTACACCATATCGAGTCACACTAAAGACAGGAGTGGTACTACCACGAATGCGACAATACAAGTTACCCCCAGATGCTGTAGTGGCTTTACTGCAAATCATTGACGAGCTTATTATCCAAGGAGTGGTTGTGGAAACCGACTCCAATGTATGTAATTCCCCGATAATTCCGATTCTTAAACAAACTGATCCAAAAGCCCCGCCAGTATATCGATTGGTTATTGATCTGCGCGAATTAAATAAATGTATTGTACCACAATACCCCGTAGTCCCAGACATTTCTTCATTACTGACAGCCATTGATTCCGAAGCAACATTCTTTACTGTAATTGATCTCAAGAATGCCTTTTTCAGCGTCCCAATAGATCCGGAAAGCCAATACTTGTTCGGATTTAGTTTAAATGGACGAAGCTTTAAATTCACACGCGCACCTCAAGGATTCACAGAAAGCCCCAGCATCTATAGCCAAGCACTGAAACGAGAACTTGACAGTATCCACATGCCAGTCAACACTGCCCTGCTTCAATATGTCGATGATCTGCTGATCACCGCTAGAAGCGAACCTGAATGTGAAAAAGCCTCACTGACGGTTTTACAATTTTTGGCCAAAAAGGGGCACAAGGTGTCCCCTTCTAAGCTGCAATTCTGTGTCCAGCGAGTTGTTTACCTTGGGCACTCGCTGTCCAAGGAGGGAAGGCAGCTTACGTCAGATCGCATCCAGTTAATTGTTAACATGTCAATACCCAAGACACAAAATGAGGTGCGGGCTTTCATAGGCCTCACTTCATATTGTAGGCAGTGGATCCCTCAGTATGCATTTCTAGCAAAACCACTTATTCAGTTGACAACGCAGGAGGCAGCCACATCGACTGTTCTCCCTTGGACTCAGGAACATACACAAGCTTTTGAAAGCCTAAAGAAAGCTTTATGTCAAGCACCTGTTTTAGCAACACCATGTTACAATAAACAGTTTACACTCTTTGTTACAGAACGCGAAGGTACTGCCTTGTCAGTACTCACACAGGAACAAGCAGGATCACACAAACCATGTGCTTATTTTTCTAGTACATTAGATCCCGTAGCTCAGGCTCTGCCTGCGTGCCTGAAATCAGTGGCAGCAACAGCTTTAGCAATCCGACAAAGCGATGCCATAGTGTTAGGACACCAATTGACAGTACAAGTACCACATGCAGTAGAGGTTCTTTTGAACCGCACACAAACACAACACTTGACTATAGCAAGACTCACCGGTTACGAATTAACATTGTTTCAGCCACACATAGAAATCAGACGTTGTAGTACATTGAATCCTGCCACACTGTTACCAGTAAACGGAACAGACCCACTAGCACATGATTGTATTGAAGTTATCACTATCACGACGAAACCTAGACAAGACTTGACAGACGTCCCATTGTCAGACCCAGACTTGACATTGTATGTAGATGGGTCATGTATGAGAACAAGTACAGGAGAGCTAGTGGCCGCGTATGCAGTCACAACAGACACTGAAGTCATTGAAACAAATTGCATAAATACCTTGTCCGCTCAAGCAGCAGAGCTCATCGCTCTGACACAAGCCTGTATTCAAGCCACAAATAAAAAAGTCAACATATACACTGATTCCCGTTATGCATTCGGAGTTGTACATGACTTCGGCGTGCTGTGGCGAGAGAGAGGTTATTTAACTTCTCACGGTGCCCACATTCAGCACGGACCCCTCATTCATGCCTTATTAGATGCAATACATCTACCCACTGCAATATCGATTATGAAATGTAAAGCTCATACGAAAGTTACTGATATCATTTCCCAAGGCAATGATCTAGCTGACAGAACAGCTAGACAGACTGCTCAAACTCACACATCTGACATGACAAAGACAATAGTTCCGACACCAACACATTGCATGACGGTTAAGGATCCCGCTCTTGACGTAATTGACATACAGACACATGCTACACCAGATGAAATAAAGAAATGGACTGAATTAGGAGGGATCCAAACGGATCAAGGATGGATGACGAAAGAAAAATCTGTATGGTTCCTTCCTGATTCTATGGTTCAAGTTATCATTAATACAATACATAGTCCAGCACACCTAGGAGAAAAAGCTATGCTAGACAGCATTCAACACATTTGGTTCAACAAACATTTACGAGCAGCAGCTAAACAAAAAGTTCGTACCTGTATGATCTGTTGTCAGTTTAACCCAGGTAAAAGCATTCCCGTAGAACAGGGTGGATTTCAGCCTCCTGATCACCCTTTTGAAGTCCTCCAGATGGATTATATCCAGATGGAACGATGTCGAGGATTCAAATATGTTCTTGTAGTTGTCTGTGCTCTTTCCCGTTGGACAGAGGCATACCCGGTTTCAGATTACACTGCCCCGACTACTGCCAAACAGTTGGTTCGAGAATTCTTCCCACGGTACGGTTTACCACGTGTTGTCTACTCAGATAACGGCCAGCCGTTCTCATCTGAACTAATGAAACACGTTTCACTTTTGTTAGGCTATCAGTGGAAATTTCACTGTGTCCGACACCCCGAGGCAGCAGGTCTCGTGGAACGACATAATCAAACTCTGAAAATTAGATTGTCCAAAATATGTAGAGAGAAAGGTGTCGACTGGGTAGTAGCCTTACCAGTTGCACTCTTTTACATGAGAATGGTAGCGCACTCTCGAACAGGGCTATCCCCTTATGAGGTGATCTTTGGCAGACCACCAAATATGTGGGGGACGCCTATACCACGCAAAATAACTGATGTTGACTGTAATATGCTGACAGATTACTTGGCTTCCTTGATGTCTGCACTACAATCTTGTCGTTCACAGGTAGCTGCAGCCTTTCCCGACAACACCGAGGTGAAACCCCATGACGTAGTTCCCGGGGACCTGGTGTTAGTGAGGAATTTTGACCGAAAGACTCAGCTGGATCCTAGGTGGAAATCGCCTCAACTCGTACTGCTCACCACGAGGACAGCCGTGAAGATCGAAGGTCGCAAAGGCTGGATACATTCAAGTCATATCAAGAAATTTCATGGACTACCGTCTGATGTAAACGATACACCTCGCGTGTCTTCACCGATTGACTCAAAGCTTCCTTTGGTTGAACCGAGTGATAAGGAACTATATAAACTAAAACTACGGTCTAACAAGTCAGACAATTTGATTGTTTAAGTCCTCTCCAAGGTGAATCGGTCGAATTTGTCCCTGACATGTATCCCCTAGACCTGAATAGAGAAAGAAACCGAAAGATGCAATTGAAACAACATGCGTACTGTAAATCACTGCGTAGTCATTGCACAGTGACGTTATTAATTTTGTTTTTCTTAAGTCTTTTAATAATCACTGCAAGTATATTGTTGCATATATATTATCCTATTTCTAAACATGTTTACAATGTTACTGCTGAACATTCTTTTAGTGAATTACCCCCGCATGAGTTGTCCTATAGATTTGCGCTGCGCAATAACACTTTTATCAGTATGTTACATCATTCCCATCAGACTAGCAATGCTACAAATTGTTGGATATGTGGCCGACTCCCTCCCTATCAGAACTATAAGGGAATTCTGCCTCTCTTTCCATATCCGTTCACACACAATGGCTCCTGTGGAGCATGGTTTAGTTTAATTAATTCCCTAGATTCGAATTCCGCAGTTTATCAAGACAACTGGGTATGGGGAAACCTGAACTTAGTTTTACTCAAAGTCTGCTACCCTAACAAGGAGGGACTTCCCAAAAGAACAGGAACTGATCTAGAAAATGAAGTATATGGATTAGGGAATTTCACGCTTAATCTCATGATCCTGAATGTTGAATCCGAAGCTGCACCAATTTTTCCCGCTATGTCAGTATTTCCAGTTAAAGGTGAATTGTGTGTAAGAAAGAATGGTTCCATACATATGGGCCATAGTAGATGCACCACTGTAATAGAATTCAGTGATCAAGGCAAATCTACATTTAGAGCTTCTCGCCATTCCTACTTCGTATGTGGTCAGACTGCATATATACGTTTGCCTCTAGATTGGGATGGTACCTGCTACATCGGATTCCTTTTGCCACCTGTTTTCCTAGCTCCTCCTGATTATCACAGAAATACTCGTTTAGTACACAATAGAGAACGGAGAGATCTCCCAATAGTCGACTACACTGAGACAGCATGGGAAAAATACACAGATTTCAATAAAGGTCTCTTTCCCTATATAGGTACAGTTACCAATAGTAAGCTGATACGTAGATTAACCAGAACCCTTGAAGCAGTAGTGAACGAAACTATTTCCGCCTTAGGCAATTTAACAGAAGAGCAGTCTGCTATGCGGATTGTTGTGCTTCAAAATCGTCTTGTCCTTGACGTCATCCTGGCCGATAGGGGCGGAGCTTGTAGGGTCATCGGATCAAGTTGTTGCATTTTCATACCAGAAAATTCGCCATCTGTATATAAAGCCATAACTCGCCTTCATAAGATTGTAAGCCAGATACACCAGAATCCAGGCACCTGGACTTGGTCCGGTTGGTTTTGGAGTGTATTGTCAACCTTTGGATGGAGGGTCCTATCCTTCCTAGGTATTGGCTTTCTCATATTATTCAGTTGCTGCTTATGCCTACAATGTGGACCAGCGATTTGTGGTCTGTGTGCCACATCGTGTATTCCACCACCAAGATTTCATTCATCCCAGAAGAAAAAAGAAGAACAAATGATGCTATATGAACAGATCAACGGATTGATGAAGATTGATATCTCTTAAGGGCAAGTAGGGGACAAGGAGGGAATGTGGAAATATGGATTTTTATGATCAGTTATGTCCCCTATCTTGGACCCCAACGGTTTCATGTATAAATCATAAGTACATGTATGTTTCCTCCAGTTCCAGTTATGAAGACGCAAACACATGTGCGTCCACCGTCAACATGTCCTCTTTCAGATCCGCCATGAATGGGCCGGATATTCTATTCCTAAGTATGAAAGGCCACCGGCTTTATATGGTTCATTTATCCCATTTTACAGTCCAGGCGAGTAGGTCCTGATTCTGCCATTAAGCCTTTTCCTGCCTTCTGCCTCTGATCTGTATCCATGAACTTTGTCCTACTCCCTGCGCGGCTAACGGTGCCTGACTCGACCTGTCTGCTTGCCAAAAACTGTATTTCACCTTCGAGATTATCTGCTCCGCTCCCCATCCAATGCATTCCTGTCTAGTAGTTTAAGTAAACATTCTTCCAGCTACCGAGCAAATGGCCCGGCTTCTCTGTCTTTATGCAAGTAATTCATAGCCCTGTTACTATGGAAGATTTCTGCCCTTGCATCTCATGTAGACACTTAGACGCTTGTACACGCACTCACAGTCAGTATAGAATAGATTTTGTTCGAGAGACCTTTCCTTTTGGATAACATAGTTCTTTAAACATAGGATGTTGGATATGATTTGGGATTAGGTTGACATAACCCCAGACTTCTGTCTCATATTTTCAATGAGAGCAACAATAGTGCTTGAAGGAGATGGAGTTTTCTGACGAATAAACAAAGGAGTGCAAATTTTCTGTGCAACATACACTTTTTAACTTACAGATATTACAATGCTCTGAAGGGGCAAAAGGAGAAAGGGGTGACAATACTTTACCAAGACTTATTTTGCCTAGTCCCTTTTCAGACCTCTAAACTGCAATTGTCTGATCTCTCAATCTTCAAAAACGAACAGGTAAGAAAGCATAGTTGTTTTTAGGTCTTACCTACAGTAAGCCATATCTATTGTTAAAAGATATATTGTGTACAATACCATTACAGTGGACTTTGTGTCATCCCATTGCTTATCATCAGTTGACTTTCTGGTCAATTTCTTTAATTTACTGCATAGTGAATGGTCTTCTTGGTTTTGTCCCTCCCCTGGAGCATAGGGTGTCTGATTAGAACAGTTGTACACTTCGACTGCTTACAATGATGGAACTACTTACATCTTTCAGCATTCCACAGAAGCGTGTATTTTTTTTCTCAATCTCTTGTGTGCCTATTTTGTTACATTTTGTATCCCTTTCTGTTCTGCATGTTGTTTCCCCACCCGAACTTCCTCTGCTGCTCTTCCACTTTAACCGCTCTTCTCTGGTTTTCATCCGTCACCGGTTCTTCCTTTGATCTTTCATCCCTCCACACTTTTTCTTTGCTTTTCACCCACACCCAAGTTCCATTCTTTACGCCACCCGTCCCCACTCCTCTGTTGCTTTTTGGCCCACATTCCTCAGCTCTTTGCCATTGCTTCCTGTGTGTGTGTATTATCCCCATTTACACCATGACCTTCTCTCACCCTTTGTTTTTTTTCATCCCTCAGCAGTTCTTCCCTTGCTCTACAAGCCCTCCCCACCCCTACATTGCTTTTTGTACCCCCAACACAAGTTTCTCCAACACTTTGCCACCATTCCCCACTGCTCAATTAGTTTTCATCCCTCAAGGCCCTGCCAATACTGCTTTTATTTTAGTCTTAAAAGATATTTGTTTTACGATGGTCCAGCAGCTGCACACTGCTACTGGGCCAATCGTTGTTTTATTTTTGCACTCTCATGCTTACTTTTTAGTAATTTAATTTACTGGTGCACAACAGTATTCGGTATTTTGTCAGTTAAATTAAACTTTTTTTTTTAATTTCTGTTTATTGAGTTTCGAACAGAGTTAGTGCAGAAATCTACCATGTGGCGGTATATTATCGACCACAACAAACAACACAACCAACTAGAAGTGATCAGGTGTTTCATTGCACAGATAGTCAGTAGATGAGCTAGTATACATTGCATATCTGATATTGCATAGAAAGAGCATATTATACATCAATATTACTGGAAGAGATGACCGATGAGTCTTGCTGAGAGGTCGACATTAGATAGCGTCGCAGCGGTTCCCAAATGTCTTTAGGGTTAGAGGAGGATGGCAATTCTTCTGCATACAGCTTGCGAGTCTCTTTACAATAGACCATATCTGTTAGTCAGCGTTCACATTGTGGGATCAACGAGCTTCTCCAAGTCATTGCCACCCGCCACTTTGCCAACAATAACGCGATCCTTAAGAATTTACCCATCGTGCCTTTAACATGAGGTACATAACTCAATAAGCACACCACAGGTATACATTGCAATTGTTGCCCAGATATATTTTGCAAACGCTGTGTAACCTCCACCCAGAACTTTTCGACCGCAGCACAGTGCCACGCCAGGTGCCAGAAATCTGCATCAGGTTGGCTACACCGTTTACAATCACTGTTTTCCCGCAGACCAACCTTGTACAGTTTCAGGGGTGTATGGTAAACCTGGTGTACAAATTTAAAATGAATGATTCTGAGATTGCCGTTTGGCGTCAGCTTACCCGTTAATGCACATATATGTTCCCAAGCCTTCAGGTCCAGTGGGGGATCCTGTTTGCTATTCCACTTATCTAAGCTGGCATCCCCCTTCCTTACCAGCTCAGAGCGCACCGCCTTATACAGTTTAGTCACCAACTTACGTTTGGAAGGGGCCACTAGTAACAGTTGTAGCGGTTGTAATGTGGGTGGCTCCTCCGGAAAGGAGCTATAGTGTCCTTTGAGCGCTAGCTTCAATCGGTGAACAGTGAATTGGAACAGCAGTGATTGATTAGCAATATAGTGGAGGTCTTCAGCCGTAGGAAACCTACCTCTATGAAGACATCCTGCATACATTGAATGCCCACCATTTTCAAGGATCGAATAACTCCAGTTTCCTGCATCACTGAGAGGGAAGCATGGTGTGCGAGCGGGAGCGCTGGAGCGTACAATGGTAATTTATCTGTTAATTTACCGATGGCTTGCCAGGCTGCTATGGTGGCATCAACTGTGTTTATTTCAGCTCGAGGTGTGCCCCTGCGCGTGTGTGTGAGAATTCCGTTCAGTGGTATAGGGTGAGCTTCCCCGTCTTCGACCGCCACGTGGAGTGTGAAGGCATGCGGGTTATGCCAATAGTAAGCATTTTACGCCTGCGCGCATAAATAGTATATATAGAAGTCAGGGGCACAGAAACCCCCCTGTGCATAGTCCAGAGTAAGTGTGTGCCAGCTGGCCCTGACTTGTTTTCCATTCCATAACTGAAGCTACTCCGTGAGCAACAATGTGTAAGCACCATCATTTACAGCTTCACCTACCCGTGCAGTCTCAGTAAAATTAGATAAATCGTCCATCAAACGGACCAGCCTTAGCAGACAGTCCTTCAAACATAAGCAGGTGAAACACATCCAATTTCAGCACACTATGAAGTTCAGTTTTCCACAATGAACATAAATTGTGGTTTGCGAATCACTATACATGATAATTCTCTCTATGGTTTTTCATTTTGAAGTGGTTTGTTAGTTTAGTGGTACGTCGCCTGCACCTGATAATAATGCTTGTGTCTTCGCTTGTATTTGTTTCTACTTTACGTGTGGTCATGCCGATGTGTCGGAGTGCACAGGGACAATTTATGATATAAATAACTCCTTCACTTTTGCAGTTGATAAAGTGATGCCGTGACCATAGTGTTGAGAATTCCAGGTCTATTACCTGCTATGGGTTTTGTAAATGGACACAAAGTACAGGACCCGCAAAGTTGATGACCCAAGACCCCATAGCTCGGTCAGAGACTCTGTTAGATTTGTTCTTGGCCTAGTATGGAGTAAGATATCTTTTAAATTCTGGCTTCATTTAAATGCGAACAGTATTGTTTTCAAATTAATTTTGCATGAATTGAAAATTCTCATTTTTCAAGGTGTTCGACAAACTGGAATAGTTACACACACTAGTTTTTCTATGATGAGTTCAGGGTGAGTTTTCAATAGGGCGTCCTGATTATTATTCCTGGCCTGTTTGTCAGATCTTTGTACTGTTTTTTTGGGAGAAACCCATTATGCCAGTTGGTTTTGAGAAATAGTTGAGTGTCTTTTGTATGTCTCCAGGTCTGGGCAGTTTCTGGCAGCTTTGGAAATTGGCCTACAGGATGATTTTTGCGTAGAGCCTTTGGATGCTAATTGTTTAAGAAAGGAGAGAGTTACTTCTGCTGGCTTTCTGTACACCTCCGTGTATACTTTTCATTCTCTGGCTTTTATCGTTAGTTCTAAAAATGCAGGTTCATTTTGCTACTTTGGCCGGCAACTTGCCATTAGGGTTCAGTTGGTTTAACCACATGAGAAGTTCTGGAATGGTATCATCTGTTCCTTCCCAGATGACAAAGATATCATCTATGGATCTTTTCCACAGTCTGATGTTGTCCTTAATTGGGTTGCTTTGTGAATAAATGTGAGTTGCTTCAAAATGATGGATGTATAAGTTCACCCGACCTGGGGTGAATGTACTGCCCGTTGATGTCCCTATCACCTGTAAATACAGCTGGTCTTCATACCTAAAGAAATTCTCTTTTTAAATTCAGTGAAATATAGAAAGAATTGGATAGGCTTCATCTGTGGTTCTGTTTCTTGTACCAATAGCTGTCCTATCACTATGTTAAAACACCATTTCCCGTTCCCCAAGAGAGTCAGGTCCAAGGCCCTGTCCATCTGACAGGGACCTCTTGTCACTGGACTCGAGTTTGATCTCGCCATTCGAATCTGACCTCTATGATTTTCCTCTGAGGTAGTGCATAGTGTATAGTGGGCAAGAATCTATCCAACAAACATTTTTGAAATCTCTTCACCTAGAGGTATTCAAAATGTTCTTTTCAATCAGCAACATTATTTCTATATTATCTGCTCATTTTTGTCAAAATATTATGTGCTTAGGACTGAGAAGCTTCATAGGGTAGTTATGAGCATTATAAAACATTTAACATGATATAACAAATCAAATTTGTCTTATTTTTGCAACAATAAAGATGAGTTCCCCGCCTATGTCAGTAGGAGTTAGCCCTATCACAGGCAAGATGCATTACATCCTTACCAAGTACCATGTAATTGAGACACAAATATTCATTAGGCCAGTTTATTTTACTTCTGAGTATCCTGTGTACCATATACATTTCAGAGATATCCCAGATTCACATACATAAATAAGTGCTTGTATACAGTGAATGCTGAACTCGAGACCACCAAAGTAGAGAACTTGCCTCCAGTATATTTTTTAGGTCGAGCATTCGAGACCTCTTGTATATACTTTAGTATATACTTATATGTGTATGTACTTTGTGGGCTCTGGAGACTCACTTTAGCATTCTCTAGATTCCAGTCCATAGAAATTGTCTTTCACGAGGGCCCGTAGACAATAATATTTTTTTCAAATCTTATATTTTCAGCGATATGACCACTGAAGGCCCTGATTTTATATTAAAAACAGAGCTTACCATTTCCTGCTGAAAGGTAACATTTCTCTCCATGTGTTCCCATACCTGGCGTGTCACGCAGTTTGGTGCTTACTTTCCCTCCATGTTAAGGAACAGAAGATGTTTCAGCACCCAGGCTAATATGCTGCATAGCTAAATACATATAAGTTCCCTAAGGCGAGACCGATTGCATTGCAAATGCTTGTGTTACTTTGGTGTATTACAAAAGATGCATATTGGAAGCACACAATGTTTTCAGACAATTACTGGACTGCCTCCAGGCTTTCTCTGATGAGAAAGCAACCATGACCATCGGCTGAAATTATTTTAGAAGAAAAAACTATGGTCATTCCTTATTCTAATCAAGTTATATTCGATCGTCCTATATCGGTGGACATAGCCATATTGAGCTGGGAAGCTTCCATAGACCTACTAAACTTAAATGGCTCTAATCCAGACAAGACATTTCAGGATTTAATCCCTGAGGATTGAAAGCCGAAAAGGGAGTATCTACACTGAACCACTGAAGAAGGGCAATTGACAGAAATGCTTCAATCCCACAGCATTCCAAAGAAGAATGCGCATGGTTAGCATATTCATTCGGAAACAGTAATGCTATGTCCAATGCTCACAACCATCAGTAAAATGACCTCTGCGAAAGGATGCCTACGAACAACACCAAACACTGCCCTTCCATTTGCTGAATTAAACACCTCTGCATCAACCGACTGCATTTGATGCATTGGCACACAGCTGCTCAGTCCTTTTCTGGCAGCAAACCTGAGATGCGTGCCTCTGACAAGAATTGATAAGCTAGTGAACTTTGACTAGAGTGTGTTGAATGGCAATGTACCTGATATTTCTTAACAGTCTTTCAGAGATCAGCAGCAACAGCATAAATCAGTGGTGCTCCTGCCTTACCAAACTCACAGTTGCTCCTAAACCTCTGCCCTGAATTTAGTAGATGGGAACAACTGGACTTCAATCACTGGAGATTCAGATGGTTCCGCTGATAGAATCCCTTGACTTGGTGATATATCATTCACTGGGCCACCACGTCCTAGTACCATAATTATGGCAGGGGGACAATCATGATATTTCCTTCTTCGGACAATAGGGCAACAAAATCATTCATTAGGCCCCATGAATAGGGAGACAATTCCCTGCATGTAAGTACTAAACTAAATGTTTTTTATTAAACCACAAATTAGGAGGTTTCTTTCTAGAAGACAAAAAACCTTGGCAGTTGGTGCAATAAACTTTCAGATAGCAAAGGCAGGGCGATTCCAGAGGCAACATTTAGTTTGTATAGAGACTGTTGTACTCAGTGCAAGGTGGACCGGCACTGACACCAACACTGAGACAGGTAAGACTCCAAAGGACCTGGGTGCAACAACAGAAGCCTTTCCCTTACATTCTCAAAATGGAGACCGAGCCAGAAGTCATGCTGTAAACTAATAATGCTGTAACAGACAGTGGACCTAATTTGGAATGGAACAGAAAGCCAGAGTGGAAAGAATAACCAGAATACAGGATAGACAAGACAGTAATCAGTCAAGGAGAAAAGCAAGACAAGGAATTATGAACAGGGCTTCAGAAATCAAGAACAGGAACCAGGGGCAGGATGCTCCCAACAAACATTGGAACAAGGATTCAGAGCATGGAACTCGAGGCTGTGCCCAACAGGCACTGGAACAAGGCCAATGTTCCTAAACATAGACAATGGACTTAGGATCTCAACAGAAATTTAAAAGGACACCTGTTTTAGACGCCGACAAACTCATTTTGGAATACACTGCAGAGATGTTTAGACTCGACTGGGAATTGTGTTTGAGACTGGTAAGTCTTATGCAGAATATATATATTTCTCTCCTGATCGTATCCGCACAATTGTTTTTAACTTATGTATTTCCTATTTGGGATCAACTATAACCCCCATACCCATTTGGTTAGATTTAGTGTTTTATCGTTTTGATAACTAGCTTATTATGGTCCTTATACATTCTTTACTTGTTGCGCTCAGAACATTTTAATGTTAGCCTTTTTCTTTGACAATTTTTTCCGCTCTTTTTTCTTTCCCTTTCTTCAGTTACATTTATCTGGTCCCTAACAGGAAACAGAAGTAATTTATAAGTGATTTTTAAGCATACTTCACTCCCATTCTAAACCTAATTATGGGCAGTGTTACATTTTTATGGTCATTTTTTCCTTAATGGTTAACTCCAACTACTTACTTAACAATAAAAAGGTATTTAAATTGCCCATGCCAGTGCCCTCTATATATAACGCAAACATTAAAACATTTAATTTAAAAAAATCTAAATGATATATTGTATAAAGTTTCCAAACTATCAAAAGTTAGTCTTCAATTTAATGTAATCTTACTAAATGATCTATTTTCACCGATATCACGTTCACGTTTACAGCAGCATCAAATACGGATAATGAGCACTTCTATAATTTAAAACATTGATATGATTGAACCACAGTGTGGCACCTTTCACTTTATTCATAACAAACAGAGGATTATGTTATGCTTTTCTTTACTTTTCTTTGTCTTTACCTTGCTGTTATTTCAGCCTTGAGAAAGCCCTAGACTTGCATGCCATTTTAAGGGGCGAAACCTATGTTGGCTGTAAAATGGATAATATCAAGTAAATATCTGATGCTTGTATCAAGAGATTTGAACTATGAGTTCCTTCAAAGCACTTCTAAGAAATAAAAAATATTTGGAATTGTAGCTAAGAGTTTCCTCGCTGAGTCATAAGATTTAGGAAATGTTTCTCCTTTTTCTTGGACATTTGAATTACATTAACTCCCATGGTTTTTATACACTCATTTGAGAATATAGACTGGTAACTGAGAGGAGTTGTTGGTCTTTCCCTTGCATAAGTGTCAGAACCCATTTTAATTAACATTCAGATATAGGATAAGGGTAATAATTAGCAGGTATTGAGTCTGTTGAGCCTTCAGAGATGTCTCTTCATAACTATTACACACACTCTCTTGAACTTGTGCCTACCAATTTAGCTAATTATTACAAATGGCAGATTTCAGAAATAACTGAGAACAAAGAAATAATTGATTAGTTGAAGCCTTTTGATACTATAAGGACTGGCACATCTAAACAAATTCCACCAAATCCGTCACCAGTGAAAACTACTTTCCAGGCTTTTAGAAAAATGGCTCAAAATAGAAACATCAAAGTGGTGGGAAGGGGCTTTTTAAAAAAAAAATACTTAGAAGCAGATCACATTCCAAGGGGTCTTAGGGTTCTAATCTTTCCTCAAACTGAAACTACATCTCATCTCAAAATTAAAGAAATGGGAGGACAAGTCACATACTGCATCAAATATTATGATTAGGCAACTTATAGATATTGCACAAGAAGACAATTAGAAATATAAAGAAGAAGTGGACAACTTAGCAATAAGGACCGAAGAATTACATTGGCGTGAAATTACAAAGAAAAATTATGAAATTCTGAAGAAAGTGATAGACAAATATGAGGAAGATATAATTAAGGGAGAGAACTGAAAATGCAGAGGAGACCAAGTGGATTATCAACTGGGATGTGTTTACACGTTTGCTAAGAACTACAACAACATCAAATCAGGGAGCACTCAAATAGAACACACAAATCAATCAAATACTTCATTAACATCAGATTTGGAATCCCTGGGGAGGAAACAGAAGAATCCAGAAGACAAAAATCTGTAAATCTTTATAAGGAGGATCACAGACACTGATTGGGAAATCAAAACTCACAAGATACCAGAACCAGACCACCAAGTACCAGAACTGAGGAACCCTCAACATCAGGAGTACAGAAACAGGCATGCAAGAAGGAAAAGTCCGAAGAAAAGACCACATCAACCAGCTAGTTATTAATCTATCCTCAACTACGATTACCAACATTTAAATGGAGACACCCAATAAGGGCTTATCCTTTTGCCCCACAGCTAAATGGGATATATTACAAACAAAAATGCACTTATATAAATGTATTCATAGATTGAAACTCCAAGCTTTCTTCACTGACAACCCTCATATGATCAGAACCAGCCCATCACAACCAGTAATCTTACAGTTCAGGATTTAGACGATATTCATCTTCTCACTCACCTTTTTGAAATGAAGGATGAGCTAATAAATAACGCACTACAAATATAAGTACAAAAGCTGCAGAATTAGGAATCGATACATCTCATACTCTGGAAAGTAAATTCACCACAAAATCAACCTTCACATCAAAAGTACCTCCGGGGAATTCTATTGAGCTATTTTACTCAGCAGTACTTCATGACTTCATGCAAAGAACACAAAGAGTGCATCCCCGAGGCCAAATACCTCCTAAAGAATCTGACTAAAGAACAACACAGGGCATTACAAGATTTTTGTCATAATCCAGAAATGCTAATGAAAGAGGCTGACAAAGGAGGAAATATAGTTATTTTACATACAGAAGACTTCCTACAGGAAGTGAATTGACAGCTATATGATACCACCTGCTATAAAACATTATCAAAAATTCCCATGACAAACACCCTTAATAAATTATCAGAGGATCTTGGACAGATGGCACAATCCATAACACTTGAAGAGAAAAGTACCTATATATCAAACATTTAGTAATGGCAACGATGTATATACTTCCAAAAGTGGACAAACCAGGTTCCTCACCTAAAGGAAGGGGATATTACATCAATGATATATTATTAATCTGGCAGGGCCCACCCACCTCACTGAAAGAATATATCAAAGATCTATCTAATAACAAGTGGGGCATCACTGTGATATCCTCTATTTCCCCAAGGGCAATCAAATATCTAGACTTAATTCTCTATGTAGATAATAACCAACGGCATAGTAAAATACACTGCTACCCTACAGCATTTAATTCAATTCTACACGCTGTAAGTTGCCATTCCAAAACCATCATCTCTAATATTCCCAAAGGTGAATTTTGTCAAGCAAGAAAAATTATAGCAAACAAATGGACTACCAGAAACAATCTAAATATATCATCAAAAGACTACCCAATAGAGGTTATAACCCAGTAATGGTGACTCAGACAATGCAAGCAACTGAACAAACAAACAGAAGTGAACAACTGAAAGACACCAAAGCAAAATCATCATAAAAACTACAGATATGGTTAATAAAATAATACTCTAATGTCACTCTCATATTAGAGAGGTACTACACAAACACTGGTCCTTACTCAGAAATAATCCACAATTGCAGAACAGTATACAATCCTATTCACAGATAAGCTTCAGAAGGGCACCCAACATATGTCAAAAACTATGCCGATCATTATTCTTTTATGTTAAAAGAAAAAAGGAGGCACATTTTTGGACAAGCCAAAAGGTTTTTATACATGTACCAATTGTTCAGTTTGGAAACTAGGAAAAAACAGAACCTTAAACACCACTATAAATTGCCTGAAATATCATATCAAAAACTGGATCAATTGTGAAAGTGCTTATGTTATTTATGGGATCATTTATCCCTGCAATAAGTCATATATCGGGAGTACTACCCGACCACTCAAACAGAGGATTCAAGAACATTACAGAAATATTTGAAAATAACTGACAAGGCATTACCTCTGGTGGAACACTGCTGATCTTATCATCAACATGAAGGAATTTTCACTTTTTTCAGGATTTAAAAACAAAAGACAAATCCAAGAGGAGAACATCAAGAAGTACATTATTATTAAGAATTGACACTGTTAAGCATCGACTCAACAAGCATGTAGAACTACACAACTGGCTACTACGAAAAAAGTGAAAATTGTAAATAAAATGTCTGGTTTTTGTCTTTACGTATGGTGAACAAATGATAGCTTTTCTTTTTTATCACTTAATTAATCAATGCTGTAATACTCAGAAAAAGCTTTAAAGTATTGCATGCGGTATTCTTATGTTCATGACCATGATTAATAAGTTTAATTTAGCACCATACATCAATTATCCGATTGCAAATCCTTCCTTACCAATACAAAAATAATGAGAACTCATACTGTACTTTCCATTATCATTTTGAAACTTTGATAAAAATATCCGTAATTCTTCCACTAATCTAGGGAATACACCACAATGCATCATCTTGTAAGCTTGCTAAAAATATTGGAATTTCAACAAGATCTGGTAATGTGCAATGGACTTCTCCTGTTCCATAGTTTGGAGTCTCCCGGTTTCGTTTACTCTAACTTGAGTAATTATTGGTAGATCATCCCTTATAGGACCAACCTAGTGAGTAGTGAATTGACATTACACATCAATACATTATGGTACGTGGAATTCTCCAAGTCGCTACAACTTTGCGAATCCATACTCTTATATCGCCCCTCTTTTCCATTTTTTAAATCGATGTTTTTGGGCAGGTTATTCTCTAAAAAGATCTACCTTTCGATCAGTGAATTCAAGTTCCCTGCAAGTACCCTTTGTCTATACTTTAGTATGAGGAATCTTCCATGTTTCTATACCAGTTAGGTTAATAAATTGGAAACCTGGATTGACGCCCAATCGAATTTACGCTATTTGTCCTTAGTCTGTTTCTCTTTCGGTTATCATTTTTCTTACTGGATTAACCCCAATCTTCTATTGGAGCAAAGGTATTTTAAGACTAACTAATCAAATTCTCTCTATTTTTGCACATGACATTTCATTATTTGCTATCTTCTTATTTTCTATATTGTTTTGATTTCAAGTAGTTAGCTAAAAATGGTGCAGTTTCTTTCAACCACCTTCGCAGCCAATGGTCCTAAATACCGACAAAGGACTTAGAAGCCCAATTGGAACTTAAAACGGCACCCATTTTTAGATGCCGATAGACTCACTTTGGAATGGACTGCTGAGACATTTAGAATCAACTGGAAATTGTGCCCGAGATTGGTAAGTCTTGTGAAGAATATGTTTATTTCTCTTACCGATCGTATCCATGACTAACCGCACTATTGGTGTTATTTTATGTATTTTCTATTTTGGGATCAACTACATCTCCTATCCCCATTTGGTTGGATTTCACTTTTTGTTTATCATTTTGATAACAAGCTCAATATAGTCATTATCCTTTCCTTACTTGTTGTGGTCACAATTTTTAGGGTTATCTTTTTTTTGGACAATATTTTCCCCTCTGTTTCCTTTCTCTTTCTCCAGTTACACTTATCCGGTCCCTACAGGAAACAGTACTGGTGAATTTTCTTTCCGGGAATAATGAGACCCCCATATCTCAGGGATGGATTTCAACAAATCCATAGGTACCCCATCTGGGCCAAGCGCTTTCCCGCCCTTGCTATGTTGAATGGCCGTTTCTACTACCTGCAACAATATTAAAAGGTGTAGGGAATTCTGTACTCTATTGTGTAAGACAGTTTGCACACTCGGATCTTCCTCAACGGAGTAGATGGAGACAAAGTGAGTAACCCAGTCTAAGCCTAAAATATTGTTTTGCAGAGGTGAATTAGTAGGGTAATTTCTAGATCTAATTAATTTTACTAAATTCCAAAAGGATTTACTGTTGTTCCCCAGGGCTGCATTTTCTAGCAGCTTCCAATCATATATATAGTTCCCTCTTCCTGTGTGAGAGCATGGTTTTATAATCACTGCGTGCCAGGGAAATCTCGCTCCTAACCATGTGATGTGCATTTAGGACATTCCTCAACTTTTGGTTTGCCTTAGAACAGGACCCATCAAACCATCTGGGGTCTGTGTTGAGTGTGTGGATCAGCTTGAGCATAGACTCTCTGATTCCACCTATTAACCTATGGTAATGCAGAGCCATCAAATCTTGTCCATTCTCAGCTAGGCAATTGAGAATTACACTTAAGTGCGATTTAAGGAGAATTGATAATGATTCTCTGGGTCTTTTAGGTGCCACACTAGTCTTAAACCATCCGAGGAGTTTTGTGTGGTGGATACTAAGTTACCATTGCATGTAAGCTCCCTGATTGGTAAAAGCATGGGGGAACGTAGAGCATTATGGTCTCCCCATACTGTAGGTAGGAGCTCTCCTTTGGAGAACCAAGGTATAAAGTTGGGGCTTACAAACATATAATCTATTAGTGAGGCTCTCTCCCTCCCTCTAAAAGACGGGACTGTACTGCTAGCTCCTCCTAGTTTCTCAAGTAAGTCTAGCAGGCCATGGGCAGTAAGGTACTTATAAAGCTCAGCCCTCTTTGCATCCTGAATAGTAATGTGCCCATCTATATGATTATCTTGGATCCAAGAGCCCCCACTTAACTTTGCATTAAAATCACCGCAGATAAAAAAAGTGGAATTGCAGGTGACTATTTCGGTCCTAGTTTGTATTTCAGATAAAAAATTGAACAGACTAATAAAATGTGTGCAAGAAGCCTTAGTGAAGTCATTGTTATAAAGGTTTATCAGACAAAAAGCTATATTTGTCTTGGGAACGCACATTATTAGCGCTAAAAATAAAGGTGACCCAGATTTGACCTGTAGTACCTCTACTCGGAGACTTAAACTGACCCAAATAGCAAGACCGCCCATAGCCCGACCCCGAGTTGATGGAATAGCATGGCGAGAGTAACAGGCATAACCCTCGAAGTGTGGCACGGTGGTAAGCCAGGTTTCCTGTAATGCAATGATGTTATATTTTGACACAAACGCTCGCCATTCACTATTGTGAATCTTTCCCTTAAGGCATGCTACATTTCAGCTAAGTATAGAAAGATCTATACTGTGTGGTCAGAGTGTAGTTTTTGAAAGGCAGTGGGAGCAATAGGTAAAACTAGTGACTTATCAGCTGAATATGTAATAAAGGGGACAGTGAGTGTAGTAAGGACCCTTTTTCCCGCATGTCAGTCCAAATCTGAGAGTGCATCAAATCTGTTGGATGTAGGTATGGAGCAGGGGACAGAGGATGTATGTGATGCAGCCTGAGCACTGGCTGGAACATTAATGGGGGATATGAAATACCAGCATTTGTAAAGCGCGCAGCTACCTCCGGAGAGGTGTCCTGGCACTGGGGGCCGTCGGGAAGATTAAGCGAGCTATTGCCCAGGATCACATGGTGCTGGGCTAACCTGCCGCCGGGGATCAAACCATGAACCCCTTGGTCCCGAGTCAGGCACCCTGGCCGCTGCGCCACACCTCTTCCAAATAGACTGACAACGCCTGGCAGAGTAGGATTCATTGAGCGCAGTTTATCGGACCAACAGTGAGTAAAAAAATGTGTGTCCAATGCTCCCTGTCCATTGTCGAGTGAAAAATGACATGATTGCTGCCTTGGAAAAAGAGCGGGTCAATAAAAATTGCCATGCAGAACCAGGGTAATGGAATTGCTTGGTAAAATGGATGTATGATGATACAACGCGTACCATCACAACGTGGTATGTTACATCGCGGTCGTGACAACGCAAGTCATTACATCGACTTGCGTTGGAGGGCGCTGGATTTAGGAATAGTGTGAATTACTATTCCAACTCCAGTCTACGTACAGTAGGGAAGGTGTTGGAATAGTAATTCACACTATTCCTTAGTCTAGAGCGCCCTCCAGTGCAAGTCGGTGTAACGACTTGCGTTGTCACGACCGCGATGTAACCATACCGCGTTGTAATGGTTGCGTGGTAAAGGATGTTTCCCGGCAAAATACATTGCTTAGGGTTAAACAACAAGAAATGTGCCAAATGTGGGTATCTAAAGTTTACCACAATAGAGTCTCCCTGGAGTTCTGGCTGGTTTGGCCCTTTGCATGCGCATCTCCTTACATGCAGGATTTCTCTTGTGTGGAAAAACAACATACTACTACTGTGAGCCAGCCAGTCTACGGTTTTGTTAAAATCTTCTGCGTAGGTTTCATGCTGATCATTTCTTAACGAAGGAACACCCAGCACAACAGCCACATATGGGCAAGTAGTGGGAGGGAGATTAATAACCGGAAGTTGAACAAGTGGCTGCACTGATACAACTTTTCCCTCGGCTCCCTCCACGGGACAAGGAAATCTGTGAACTGAGGTAAGCGGGTGATCTACATTTTGCCTGGTTAATATATGTTTTTTACTCAATTGGTCTGGAAGGACTGGTAGGTCATAAAGAACAGATGGTACATGAGTTAATGGGCAGGTTTCCACCGGAGGTGCAACATGAGCTTTGGCTGCAGTGTCCTGCCTATTAGGGTTGTTATTGATGCTACCTGGTTGGGATGGTAAGTGGCCACTGCCAGATGAAAAAGAGGCCAATTTGAATTCTATACCATGTAAGCGTGAGAGTAGTGGAGTAGGTACTGTACTAAACATTGCATGTAGCTTCTCCGAGTCTCTAAATGACTAGCCAAAAGTTCATTCATAGAATTAGTGATCCAGGACTTTTCTTTCTGTGATGGTGGAGATGGAGGTCTTGGGCTTAGTATTAATACAGTCTCAGTCTTGTGGGGTATTGGAGAAGGATGGGAGAGGGCTGACTGTCTGCTTGTGCCCCTTGCCATGTTTGGGTTTGTTTGACAGTTTGTGGTGGGCGGCCTTATTGCTTAAAACAATGACGGGAGTGGGAGTATCTGGTGGAGGAATATCATCGCCCCTTGCAGTGGGTCCTGGAGAAGAAAGAGAAACAGAACCATTTCAGGGTAAAACAGAGGACATATTGAGGAGGGAGCGAGGGGAGGAGCCGGATGGCCCCCCGCTATCACCACCTGAATTTAAGAAAAGCCTCCCCTCTGTTTGAGCAATGTCATATGGTCTGGGACTACCACATTTCTAATGATGGACATGAGAAGGGAGTTTCTTTGGAGGCGGGGGTCGTACAACCCCCGGCCGTATTTATTAAAATATGAAAACAAAATTAAAATTTTGAAATAAACAATATTTACACAATTATACGCAGAAACATAACACGACATTTGATTACAATTCATATCAGATGGCTAACCTTAAACATATCTCTAATACATAGTTTTTCCTATTCGAATCTAACATCTGGACATAATCATACATTAATTACTTTCTGCGTATCCTATTTGGGCCTACGGCAAGGTCGCTAACTGGTGTCAGATCCTTATCAATTAGCCACGCCCTCCCGTAGGAGTTGCGCATGCGCAGAGGGCCCGCTTACCGAGAGGGTCCTTCCCCCCCTCGGTTACCCCCATACGTTCCCCGAACTCCATTCCAATTTGGGGGGTCTTGCACTCTGCGCCATTTAATGACGTCCATGCCAGTGCGGGGTGGCCAACCAGCCTAAAGAAAGCGTGACTCCCCCCTTTCCCCGCACGCATCCAGCCAACCGGATGTACCGCCCCTGGAGTTATAGGAGAGACCTCTTGTCCCTCCTCCTGGGCGACCCCATCCGAGAATGGCGCCGCCCCTAAGGACCTTAAATTTACTGCTCACCAGTCATGACCTTACCGCCACAGGCCAGCATAGTTGCCCGACTATATGGCCCCCCCATCCTGTCACTCAGAAAGGTCATGCCCCTCCCTGAAACATCCTGGCCAAGCTATGAAATCTTTTAACAATATTTCATTACCTAACCTAGTCAAGTGAACCACGACTTTTATGAAGCACAGTTCGCCCCTGACTCACCCATGTGCTTCCCCCCCTGTGTTGTAATTTAGGAGATCTGAACAGTTCCCCTATTTTATTGTTGACCCTCTTTACCGAGTTGTTCAACACCCTCACAGAGTTCCCCCCCCTTCCATTAAAATCTGGGTGTCCTCTGTGACCAACCTAAGCTGCAGCCCTGGCACTCCTTTGCTAACCAGCCAACCCCGGAGTATATGTCCTCCATCAAGACCCTTCTGCCTAATGTTATCAAGTCGTTTTTCATGGAAAGATACATGGCAACCACCCTGCTCAGTTCTTTGTCTGTATAGTCTGCAGGTGTAAAAACTCTAGCTAGCCTCCTCTGTACTGGAATCTCTGCAATCTATGCTGAGGTGTACCCCGGGCATAGACGTGTCAACTTCCCCATTTCCATGCGAAGTATTCCTACTGTTCTACCCAGGCGTACGGTCCGCAACCCCCCTCCCCCCAGTGTAGGATAACAATGCCAGGGCTGACTGAATAAGACAAAAATTGACAGACCGTCTTGGAGCGCACTAAATGGTCTCAATTGATCGCATCGCGATGTAACACATTGCAACCCGCGCCCTTGGCGTTATTAGCACCACGCTCTAACCATCTGAATTAACCGGCCACTCACAGCCCCTGATATTCATTGCCAATGTAACTATACTCTTGAGCACTAACCACATCGTGCCCCACAGGCTCCCAAACTCTCCCATAAGCATACCAGGGGACTCATGAACCACCGTAACCGAACCAATATGTTCTAGGATAGGTTCTGTGTTGGCTGCAGCCCCCAATACGGAGCATCCCAACAACACACAGTGACCGCTGTCCCGGTCACTCCCCAGTTGCAGGATAATAATGCTAGGGCTGGCTTACTCATAGGGACTCAACATGCTGTTTTGGAGCCCCTACCCGGCCTGACTTCATAGCCTCGCGGTGCGCCGGGTAATCACGTCGCCCCAGACAATGCTACACATTGCCGGTGAAACTATACCATTGGAAGGCTACCCAAGGAGTGCCCCACAGGCCCCACACTTCTCCCTTAAGCACATCAGGTAAACCGTGAACTACCTGCACCCGAGCACTATGGTCTGGGATAGGCTCTGTGCCAGCCTATCCTCCTACACGGAGCATCGCAACACTGCGCAATGTCCGCCCTGAAAGGCGCCTGCGTGCACAGGCGCTGTAATGGCAGCTAACCGTTCCATGACACGGGAATGGATGTGTCGCTTCTGTCCTTAATACCTGTGATTCGGACAAGAGGTCAAGGTATACACCTGCAAGGCTGCGTACTGCTACCATAACACAAATGGCAACAACAAATGGGTGACAATTATACCTTTCAACCATAATGCATGGGCAGCTGTCAAGGTATACACCTGTAAGGCAGCGTACTGCCGACTTACCACAAATGGCAACAACAAATGGGTGACAACTATACACTTCAACTATAATGCATAGGGAGCACTGTCTTATGCTAGCACCGATTGAGCCATCCCACTTGATGCCGTCGCTTGCCACCCATGTTCTGGATCAACCGGTCCCCTTGATTGTCAACCTCTTGCGGTCCTAGCGGTGTATAGCACTTCCCAGGCATCAGGCGTGGATCGAGTCATACATAAATGAAAATCAAAGATAAATGATTAGTGCATTATGCTTTCAGATGCCCAAAACGATTCCCAAGTCAGTGCTACTTCGTGAGACTGTACCCCCCCCCCTTTTTCCCACACCCCAGGCTTTAAAGTGTATAGGTACTGTTCAGACGCCCGCTGGACCCATCATTTGTACGCCAAGGGGTGCGTTGATACTGCCGATACTACACCTGTCTCTAGGTGTGACACCACCAGGCCCCATAATCTGCGGGCCGACGGATGCATTGATACTGCATGGGTCTGACAACATAGGCCCCCAAATACCCCAAATGTGAACCAGCCCCAGGGAGTTGGTCCAGGGTGACACAACCCAGGTATAACCTGATTATTTTACAGGCCGAAGGCCGTCAGTAATGTGCGACCCCACACATACATGCACTGTGTAAGTGCACATGCACAATGGTGCATAGGTACAATATGACAAACCCCAGGCATATAATGCCGCATTGTACATGCACCAGGGGAGCGACTGTACCGTGTGATGCCACACGGCCATTCAAGGTACAAGTGCACCGCCACAAGGGTGCAGAGATATCGTGTGATCAAATACATCATTGTGCCTACATGTATGCGCATGAGGGTGTATAGACACTGTGAGCAGACACCGGAATCCAGTGCCTACGTGTATAAGCGGACCGGGGCAGATGCACCATGTGACATAACGCCCTCCTACCGCTCACTTCCACAGCACATGGTGTCTAGGGCTTCTTCGCCCAGACCCCTACATCCTATGTACCACCACACCGCACACATGGATACCCTTGATGGTGTGACAACAAGGCCTGGGAAGTACTGTTTTTTGACGTGATACGTGTAGAGAATATACTTAAGTGACCCTCATCTGAGGCCAGTGCCTAGTGGGCCTGACCTCACAACTATGTAAAGAAATTGCTTAACATGCTAAGCATAACTCACTAACTAAATAATGTCGCCCAATGTGGAATCCTGTAGCCTACCGTAGGGGTAACTTATAAGTAAAGAAATGAAGGTATGGACCAACATGGCAATTTACCAACAGTGTGAGCAGACCCTACAATGATAGGTCTGACATACATTTTTAAAAGGGGCTACCCCGGCGGGTGGCAACGCTGGCGGTACAGGCCCACTAGCAGTACTTGGCTTACAGGCCATGGCACACACCCCTCGTAGTCCCAAAAGATTTTTCACTAAATCGGGTACATTCACCAGAGGACGCTTTTCTAGGCCATGTTGTCCCGCTTTGTATGAATGTTCTTGCTGAAACCCCCGAAGCCAAACACTGACACATAATATACTGTTCCAATCCCTGCATACTTCATTCCTCCATATCGAATGACAATGCCCCTACCACAGCTTCCTACAGTGTTACCTAATGTATTTATAATACAGGCCAAGGCATTGCTTTCAGCCATCTAATGAATTTCCAAACAGTTTGGAATTGGGTCCAATGTATATGCTGCCTCTAAGGCACTGAGTACTGAATTGCATGTACAACCCTTACGTGTTCCCAATTGATCCGAAGCCTGTAATGTTGTAAAACTCAAAGAAATCTACTATATCCTTTGGCTTGTAAAGCAAACCATAATTACTAAGGCAATGATCTAGCTTCAGGAAGTAACATTAAATCTATTGCGCGAGGAGCGTTCGCCATCCTTTTCATTAATGTATGGCATCTATACTGCCGCATTAAGTTGAACGCTCATGCTTTCATTAGGGAAAACTATAAAAGAAAAGGGGCGGTAAACATTAAGCCGCTTTATTCATCTGCAATCAGACTCACAAATTGAGAGCTCTCAACATAAGACCAAATGCAATACCTCCGGATCCTTGGAAGCAGACTCCCTTAAGAGCGCCCCGCCAGTCCCATCACATAAGGAACATTGAAATCGGACATTAAAACCTAAAGGCGCTTAGCATAACACCACATGCACCAAATGCATTACCTCAGGATCATTGGAAGCAGACTCGCTTGAGAGCGCCCCGCCAATCCCATCACATAAGGAATTTGAACTCGAAAATTAAAATTTGTAAAGGCGCTTAGCATAACACCACATGCACTACCTCAGGGACACTAGAATCAGACTTACAATTGGGAGTGCCCTGCATAGCACTGTTCGCCTCCCATGAGGTAACATTGGAATCCCCCCAAGGAGAGTGCCTACCATGAGCAATACTCGAGGAGCATCGTACTCACTTTCAATTGAGACCGCCTAGCTTAGCACCCGTTGCCTAACATAGCACAACATAGTATACGTTGCCGCAGTAGACAACACCTACAAAAACGGACTGTCTTTTTCGAGAGCGTAAAACTGCACTATATGACTTACACGAGGATCATTGAAGTAAATTTATTTTAAATGGGAGTGCTTAGTGCCAAGTCACGCTTGAAAATCGGTATAAGAATTATGGTAATGCCTCTAAATAAGAGGCGGATTGTTAGCATGTCCGCACTTCATCATACAACTAACATAATTTGGACACGCAACCTTCTGATCTGGAGTCAGACGCGCTAATGTTGCGCCATGAAGTCGGCTGTTGTGTTCCGCAAGGGAACACAAGACCTGACTGTTTTTTAGCCTGTGCGAACTTGTGTAAGGTATGTAAGGATATGGCTCAATTTCAATGTTTAAAGCGCGAAATCGCCCCGAAGGTATCGGGGCATTTTAGATGAGCACCCATTACGTTACACAAGGACTCATTCATGTACTGCGTGGGGAGATTTGCCCATACTCACAGGATGTGTACGCTACCCCGAGGCTCGATCCCTGGTTTCCAACCCCAAACTCGGCAGCTCTAGCCATCAAACCACATCCTCTCCCCCTTTTCGAAATGCAATTAAAATATACAGGGCTTTTTCTCATAGAGCGCATGATCTGTTGTTTTTTAGATGTAAGTCAGGTTAAAATTGGACGCTGCCGCTGTTGGAAATCATTACCATTAGCGTCCCCAACGTTGCATGCTTTGTCATTTGCAGAGCGTAGCCTATCGCTGTTCCCACCTTGCCATGCAGTTTAAATTATAGCCCACACACGACTAGCTGAGCTACACTAAAGTCAAGTTCAAATAGCTACCAACCTACACATAATTAAGCTGCTCTGTTCCTTAAAGATCCGCAATGCAAAAAAGTCTTGGCACATTGTCTGAATGTGATATTATCCACAGTGACCCACTCCTGCCTGGTTACCCCAACACCAAGATGGATGGCAAACACGCAACACGGTTTCAACCATCTAGAGATTAAACACTAGCCTTACATTGTTGCTCCAGAGCATGCAAAGAGAACTAACTGACAGAATCAATTAAAGTGATTTGTCCAGAATCACAGGATGTTCAGCGTCATTACCGTGACTCGAACCCATAGAGCCCTTGCACCCGTGTGCCGCTTGCTACCTTTTCCTATTTCCGGCCCCCCCACATTGACGAATTACGCTGCCAGCCAAGCGCATGCTCACCGTCAATATCAAAGGCGGAGGCAGCCGCCCGCATCGCAGCTGACCAACACAGCTGTTCTTCTCGTGCTCGAACTCCTTCTCCCCCGACGAGCCCGACACAGGCACTGCTCATCCTGCGAAGGCAACCTCCATGGTCCTCCAATGATGCAGCACACCTTCCATGTCCCGCTCTCCGCCCGAGTCTTCAACGACGCGCTTCATCCGCTAAATCCGCTGCAAAAGCGAAGACCTTCCATGTCCCGCTCTCCACCCGAGTCTTCAACGACGCGCTGCATCCACGAAATCCGCTGCAAAAACGAAGACCTGCCGTAAAACAAAGTAAACAAAAGTTAGCAGCCTCCCGGAGGCTGCGTGCCGTAGGCCTGAGAGCGCAGGACAAAGAGGCCGAGTCCCGCTCTCCCCAGCCTTTTATTCTTCCTACTGGGGGCAGGCCAGTTCTAACTGGCCTGTCCCCTGCCCCCCCTTGACCAGGAAGCGCCTTAATCGCTTCCGGGCCAAGGGTTCGCCCCCACCAGCCAATCCCAGCCGCGGCGCGCCCACCGCGTCATATTGACGCGGTGAAACGCGCCTGGCAGGCGAGCAGGCGAGGGGGGGGGTGGAGGTCGGTGCCCCGCCATATCTGCGGCCGGGCCGATACCGGCCCTGCCTTTCTCTTACTGATGATGCTGACAGCTCGTTCCAGCATCCGGTCTATTGACGTTGGTTTTGTTATGGGGTTGGTACAGAGCCACTATCTCCCACTTTTTCCCTACACCTAGTCAGGGACGAATTTTTTAAATACTAGAGCCCAAAATAATAGCAAGTCTGATCAATCACAACTACGGGGTGAAGGAAGAGCCACAATTGAAAATAGATGGTGGGAGAAAAACTGTACCTCTGAGTTCTTGTTCTATTTCTGAAGCAGCTGGCTTGATATCCTAACTTCTACTTCCTGAAATTATAGGCATGATGTTCTAGGGCTCAGAGAGTGGGCCCAGCCCAGCCTTGTCGAGCTGCAGACGGGCACAGACTCTTGGCCTGTGGGTGCAAAGGAATAATGTGTGCGGCCTCCTGCCGTGAAGGAAGCTGGGGTTTGCAGTCCTGCCCCCGCTGGCAACAGGTTTGTATCCCACGCTTCTGGAGCCCAGCAGGAATTTATCAGCACCTCTGGGTGCTAAGGATAAATGTGGGTGGCCTCCTGCTGCGAAGGAAGCTGGGACATTTTTATATAATTTTTTTCCTTATTGGTTACCTTCAATTCTTATTTATCAATAAAAAGGTATTTACATTTTCTGTGCCAGTGCACTACATTTAAAGCATACATTAAAAACTGAAATATTAAAAAATTCAAAATCATATATAGTATAAAGTTTGAAATCGATCTAAAAACATTCTTCAATTTAATTTATTCTTACTAAATGATCTATTTACCCAAACAACTTTAATGTTTTACCAGCATAAAGTATGGATAATGAGGAATGTGTAATGGCTTCAAAACAGTGATATGATTGGATCACAGTGTGGCACCTTTAATTTTATTCATAACAAACAGAAGATGATGTTATTCTTTTCTTTTCTTTTTCATCACCTTGTTATTTCAGCATTGAGGCTATTTCAGGCTTGCTTACCATTTTAAGGGGCAAAACACGTGTTGGCTGTAAAATGTATAATACCATGCAGATATGTGATACTTGTATCGGGAGATACTACTTCAAAGCACTTCTGAGAAATAAAAAATATTTGGAATTGTATCCAAAGACTCTCCCCTTTGAGTCATTAGACTTAATATATTGTTTTCTCTTTTTTCTTGGAACTTTGAATTACATTAGCCTAGGGTGTTTATACACTCGTTTGGCATACAGACTGGAACAAGTAATGCCCAGTTGGTACAAGGAAACTGGAACTAGGATTCAGAGCAAGGAACTTGAAGATTCACCCCACTAGCTCTGAAACAAGTAATACCCTGCTGGGGCATGGAAACTGGAACTAGGATTCAGAATAAAGAATACAAGAATGTGCCCAATAGGCACTGGAACAAGTTATGCCCTGCTGGCACATTGGTAAGACACAGAAATTCAGAACAAGGACAGAAGGAAAATTCAGAAAAAGGAAATAAAGGGAACCACTGCCAACTCAGTGAATATGTGGTCAGAAGCCCAATAGGTAACCTACAGAAATCAGCATATTAGGCCAGAAGGGAAGTGAGACTGAGAAATAAGGGAAACGCATTAGCACAATGCTATTCAGGCCAGCCACAGGAAAGCAGGACACTGCAAAAACCAGTAGCAGGAATCAGGAACTCCTCTCAAGGTTCAAAGGATTCAGCAGTGCAGGCAGTTGGAGGAGAAAGAAGGAGCTCTCAGCAGTGACAGTGAAGCAGGAGTTCTGAAAGCAGAGGTTAGTCTTATATCCCTTCTCCCAGCTCACAGCCACACAGGGTGATTTGAATTCAGAACAGATGTGAACTGACTGCAGCAGAGTGCAGATGGGAGCCGTCAAAACCCCTTCCCCAGCTCTCTGCCTAAAGGGGTACACAGACGCAACTAGTGGGCTGAACGAAATCCGGAGTAGAACAGGGATCAGATCTAGCATCATAATACGACCAGATTTCATGCAAGGGAGCATGCTGGAACAGGTAAGGCAGAGTTCCAAGTACAATATGATTCACCAAAAGTCTTCTCTCCAGCTCTCATTGTAAGGTAAGGGATGCAAGTACCATAATGAGTTAGTGGTTGATAAGTAAACCCTGGTATGGACTTTGGAGATGATCTGATTTCCAAGAAGGTTTGAATACTAAAGGTCAGTAAAGGTTCCAAACTTGTACTCGTGGTGGCAGCAGGCGTGTAGAAGGTCCCCACGTAACGCCACCCACTTTCAGGATCACAGGATCCTGACACAAACATAACTTCACAGCCTTTAATGCAACAGCCACACTGGTGATAGCAATGAAAGCCTTAGATATCCCTGGCAAAATGAGGATCTCTAAATAGAGCAGGCAGTCCTCCACCAGGGGATTGAAGACCATAGCCTCCACTGGCCAGTGTCCCACCATCATGCTCTAAAGGAGCCCATATATCTCTATCCACGTATGAAATGGAGAGGGACCATACCCAAAATGGATTGGTGTTTAGGGTCAGGGATTTCTCAACAGGCAAAATTATTTTACTAATGAAGAAAGGAAAACGTTCAAAGGTACAGCAGCACTGTTTCACTTATACAAATGTACACCTTTAAATATTACACAACCTGTGTGAGGAAACAGGGTTTTTGTAGGTCCCCCACCCCCAATTTGCTCCCCCATTTGGACTACTAGTTACTGGTTTTTCGACTCTGAGAGTTCACTAAGGCCTGCTAACCAGACCTCAGTAGTAGTATTCTAACCCATTACAAAATGTATGTTGAAATGGCCATCCCCAATTGGCATAAGCCCCCTGAATTATAAGTCCCTACTATATGGGATCACGATTACCCAGGACAATTAAGTTAGTGTGTCCACCCAGGACTGCAGCACTGATTGTGCCTCCTTGCATATGACAAGGTACAAAATGTCTCTCAGTCTGCCACTGCAGACTGGAAGATCGGTAGTGCTAGTTTGACCTTGCCATTTAAACCAATAGCAAAGCCCCGATTTCCCCTAACAATAAATGTAAATATCCCCAAGGAAGACTATCGAGCCCTAAGACGGGCAGCTGGATATTATTAGGTAGGACATATATTTTAATATGTCCTAACAGCAAACCCCCCAAATTGTTGTTTTTGTTGTGGAAAAGTTAGTAGCCCTATTGGCTAGTACAGAGTTGCCTGCTGACCTCTCAAACCGGCTAATGTCTGAATGGCACTATGGAAAGATGATGCCAAAGCCCTTGAGGTAAGGAACCAGCTTTCTTCAACCATCATGGCCGGGCTCCAGGCAGAAATTGTTGCTCTAGAATTCTTCTCCATCATATTACAAGTGCAATGCTAAAGCGTTCCAACCCTCTAGACCCAACATACCCCCTTCCTTAAACATAAAACAGAAGTAAAACGTGCACTTATAAGAAATATATATCTGAAAAAAATTAAAAGTTGTAGTAAGGAACAAATGTATGAGGATACAACACATAGAGAAAGTACCAATGCAAAAACAATGACAAGTCAAGCGCATAGATAACTGGACAAAAGTTCAAATGCTTTACATAACGTAATATTTAAATTTTATACACAATATTTTAGATATCACAGGTTTGTTCACGGGCATTAACTCAGATTGTACAGGGTTGCTCTTTTGTCTTTGATTAAACTCTGTCACTTCACACCCACAAATTCTCCTGGACCTGATCAATCCTGCAATTTGGAACAATTGCTATTCTACTTTTATTCCAGACACTGCCATCTTTCAACACCACCACATGGTCTTTAACTCATTTTTATTTTAGCTGGTGCAGAAAATCTTGGTGCACCCTTTATCACATGATGAGGATTTTTTATTCTAACCCAATCTCCAACCTTAACCGGAAGCACATTACATGATTTACTGACATTGCTATGTTTCCCTTGCACTGCAGCTCTTACATCCATTACTTGTTCAACTTTAGCAACATCAAATTTTTTCCTATCCATCCACTCTTTATTCAACCTCAAACCTGCCACTCTTCCTCTTGACAAATAAAAAAGTGGCCCCCTTGTGCTAAAGTGAGGCGTGGTTGAAACAGCCCAAAGCATGTTCCACATGGCTAACCCCCACGATAAGCCATCAACTAGTGGCAACTTTAATTGATCTTTAATAGTGCGATTTAATATAACTACGGAGGCGGTACAGAGACGGTCTGATGGGTGTAATCCCTGTAAATTAAAAAAAACTCACCTATCTCTCTTGAAACTAGTTTTGAACCATTCTCCATCACTAACTGTTCAGGATACCCTTCTCTCACAAATCCATCCTGAAAAAACTCTTTAACTACTGTAGAATTCACACTGTCAGCGAACCTTACCTCTGGCCACCTGGACATATACTCCACCAGAACTAATGCATACTTGGGGCTACCACCTAATATACCAAATGGCTCCGAAATGTCAAACGCCAACTTACTCCATGGCACACATGGAGACTCAATAGGAGTAACAGGACCAGGGACCATTAACTGTGTTTTTTTACTCCAAAATGCATGCATAACATTCCCACCCACAGTGCTCGGCATTTTTCTCAACTCCTGGCCACCAAAAATCTTCTCTGACTCTCCGTTTCATAGCACATATGCCAACATGACCTTCATGGGCAAGTCCAACACCTTCCTCCTCAAACTGCGAAGGATCTACAAGAAGTTCACATCTGGGCAACAACCCATTCACAATAGATAACTCTTCCAAAAAGAAACAACACTTGCATGCATATATTTAGATGACGGCCATTGCCAAATTAAATATCTCATGACGTTCTGTATCACCATATCGTTTCTGATTCTCCCTTCAACCTCTGATAACATATTCCTCAACATTGCATCTATTTAACACACAAATTCCACCTCCTCTTCACTTTCATTTTCCTCATTATATTAGTCAGATAAAGATAATCCCAACAAACAATCAGCAGTGAAATTGCGCACACCAGCAATATACTGCAATCTACACCGGAACTCCTGTAATCGATATTGCCACTTGGCAATCCGTGGTGTTGCCCTACGTCCATTACTAGTCCATTACTACAGAACAAATCTACCAATGACTTATGGGCTGTATGTAACACAAGCTCATTGCCCCATACGAAATCCCTGAACACCTCACCATAGTCCCAGGGCTTCTTTCTCTATAGAGAAATATGTATGTTCTGTACCCCTCATAGCGCTTGACACAAACACTACAACCTCCTTACTTTCATTGTTCCTTTTCTGCATTAATACAGCCCCTAAACCATGATTACTAGCATCAGTAGTAATAATGCACAAATCAGCTGTCAAAAAGCTTGGGGGGACAAGCAGAAATAATCTCACATTTGATGGAATTAAATGGCATCTCATACTCACCACTTTGCTCATATTTTATGTTTTTTAATAAGGTGCATAAACAACCAGTCTTAGCAGCGAAATTGCTCACAAATTTAGCATAGTATTCAATAAGACCTAAAAAGGACCACAACTGGGCTTTATTTTTGGGTGCTGTGCATCTTCTAGTGCTTTGAAATCTTAACTTTAGGTTCAATACCGTTACTGGTCACATGATGACTCAAGTAATACACGCCGGTTTGACAAAATTTGCACTTGTTTTTCCAGAGCATCAACCCACATTTGTTGATAACATTCAACACATTTCTAACTCTCACATCATGAAAATGTCATCCTGAAAATACAATACACCAGAAACACCCTAAAATAAATTTCATTTAACAGGTCTGATATGTCAGTTCAGTCCACATTCTCTGCGGGTATGACAGCCATCGCAAATTGGATGAAAAGCAATTTTCTCCAACTCAACGCAGGGAAGACGGAGATTATGCTCTTCGGAGATGCACCATTGCTGTGGAATCTAGACTGATGGTCGGTAGCCCCTGCTCCCCCCCTTGACCTAAAGCCCTTGTTAAAAAACCTGGGCATTCGTCTTGACCGCACCCTGTCCTTGAAGGAGCACGCTGCTCACACCGCCGGATCCTGTTTTTATGTGCTCGGCCTGTTACAACGAGTTTTCCCTCTCCTCCCGGATTCCACTTGTAAAACCCCCATTCAGACTATGGTTATGAGCCGGCTAGACTACTGCAATACTCTCCTGGTCTCAGCTAATGAGGCAGCGTTCAGCAGATTGCAGGTGGTCCAGAATACTGCAGCGCACCTTGTCTTGAATGCCCCGGCGAGAATTGCCTCCCTCCCCCTTCTTCAACAGCTCCACTGGCTCACAACCTGCAATCACGTTAAATTCAAAGTGTTATATACTTGAAAAAGGATAAACCAGATAAGGACCCAGGCTCCTATCGTCCCATCACTCTAATGAACAGTGATGTTAAAATATATTCAAAAATCTTGGCTAAGAGATTAAATGGAATCTTGGGGAAAAATATCCATCCGTGTCAACATGGGTTTATTATGGGCCGGGGAACCACACAGCATATAAGGCGATTGATCACCCTTTTTGATGTAACGGAGATCTCAGGGGACCCTATGTCAGTGCTACTACTAGATGCTGAAAAGGCATTTGATAGGGTCTCCTGGGATTTTCTTTGGGAGGCCATGAGATGGTTCGGATTGGGAGAAGGATTTATTAAATCCGTACAGGCATTATATCTGGCCCCAACAGCTCGTTTGAAGATTAATGGTAATTATACATCTCCATTTTATATACAGAGGGGGACCAGGCAGGGCTGTCCCTCGTCTCCATTGCTGTTTGCCATATATATTGATCCCCTGTTACGATTATTTGAGGGCAATAGCGGAATTCGTCCAGTCACATGCTAGGGGATTGAAACTAAAGTGCTTGCATTCGCTGACGATGTGGCTATTGTTACAGCGGACCCGCAATCGGCTTTGGAAAGGGTTGAGTCAATCTCTAGTGAGTTTGGTATTTATACAGGATACGCACTAAATAAAACTAAGACTCAAGTTATCAAGAATCGTTTTATTAATTTTGAAGACACTCGGGTTGTCGACTCGGCAGTATATTTGGGGATACGGGTCACCTCAGATCTTGGGAAATTGGTGGCTGCTAATATGGAGCCAGTAATCAATAAAGCGAGGTTGGATCTTCACAGATTAAATAACCTCCATCTCTACCTTGTGGGTCGGTGTAACCTTATTAAGATGCTGTTCTTACCAAAAGTATTGTATCTTTTTAGGTCAATTCCTTTAGAATTTCAAAAATCCTGGTTTGTTATGCTAGAAGGCTTAGTCAATAGGTTTATTTGGGCTCATGGGAAAACTAGGCGGGCTCTTCGGTTTATGTGTTTATCTCGGGAGAAAGGAGGGTTTTTGGTCCCGGATTTTCGTGACTACTATTGGGCAGCTGCTCTGCAGTATATGAGGATATTGGTTGGGCCATGCTCTGGGGAAATGGAAAGGGAAAATGATCTCCCGGATGTTTATAGATTATTATTGGGCCATAATGCTGAATATTGTTTTTTTAAATTTACAGAACCCAGTTACTACAAGCGTACAAAATTTAAGACGCTGATCGCTGCTTTCAAGATTTGGGGGGGGCTAAAGAAAAAGATTGGATTAGGGAGGCTTAATTTCTACACAGTTTTGTTTAAAAATCCAATGCTTCCCGAGGTATTTTCGGATGAAATTATGGCTGGATGGGCTAGCAAGGGTATATGCCAAGCCGGGGATATAATAGAAGAGCAAGGTTTTCGACAATTCAAAGATATACAGAAGGACTTTGGGTTGGAAAGCTGTAATTTTTTAAAGTATCTACAACTTCGTAGTTTTTTCTGTAAGAAAATTGGTGGGGCATGGGGGTTCGCTAGCAATAGCATAATTGATATCATGAAAAAAGATGCTAAGGGAACGATTAAGTTAATCTATGCAGAATTGACGAATTTGAAACAAGATGATTTACTTAAACATGAGGGTAAGTGGGCTGAGCGTGTTGGGGCCGCCCCCGGAACCGTTGTGAAATCGTTAAAGTTGGGTCAGTCTGTTCTATTTTTGGCTGGGCTTCAAGCACAACATTTTTAAACGGTTTTCTCTCTATATTATACCCCGGCCAAAATAGCACAATGGGGCGGCTATACAGGGATTGTATGCCCACAATGTGGGGGATTGGAAGCGGATTTGGTGCATATGTTTGCCGCCTGTCCGCGGCTCCAGGCATTGTTAGACTCAATTATGGAATACTTAGATCGTACACTTGGGGTAAAAATAACATTAACCCATGAAATCATTCTGTTAGGAGTAAGTTCTTTAAATCAAGATAAAACTGCTTATCAATTTGTTTTTGTTGCTATGGCGGTCTTAAGGATAATCATTGCCTCTGCCTGGTTAGATCCCCTCCCTCCTACATTTCGACAATGGCTAGCTCGCTTACTTTCCATATATACAATAGAAAGTGCAATCTATGAAAGGAAGGGAATAAAAGCGAAATTACTGGGCAAAAGCATTTGGGCACCTTTAATAAAATGGAAGGAATCAATATAATTTATGTATTTTGTTTAGCAAGATAATGATGGTTGATAACAAGGGTGAACTAGGCTTTTCCTCATAGCCTTATAGGAATGTTTTATGTTTCGCTATTATATCTTTTTGCTCCCCGTTCCTTCTCCTTTTTTCTTTTTGTTATATGTACATCTTTTTTGGTTTTTTAAAATGTTAACTGCTTTATGAGACATAATATTTTTTGTGGATATGTGTTTGCTGTATGATATTATGTACCTGCACTGATCTCCCATGGTTAATGGGGGACTAAAGTCTTAATAAAGATATAAAAAAAAACAAAAAAAAAACATTCAAAGTTTGCTGCATGGTCCACAAGGCTTTGCATAACAAAGGTCCTCTCTACATCTCTACGAAATGCAAGCCTTACACTCCTTCCAGGACCCTCAGGTCAGGAAACAAAGGGCTCCTCTTAGTCTCCCGGGTCAGAAAAACAAGGTTAGGTGGGAAATCTTTTTCCTACCTCGCTCCCTTCTATTGGAACCAGCCCCCTATTTACCTGAGACAATGCCCCGACTATCTACGCTTCGGGAAACTTCTCAAGACCGCTCTATTTTAATTATTGCCGTCAGCCTGTCTAGCAGCACAGTCCTAAAGCGCAGCGATACCCCTTCGGAGGTGATTCCGGCGCTATATAAAACCTACAAACAAATAAATCATGTTAGACGCATGCAATGTTACTCAACTAGTTCTAAGTAATGGTAATAGGCATACATACACATACATGTATATAACACAATCACTATGGGACTCTGGTCGGCCCTGAAGGTTTCAGAGGTTTCAACAGGTATGTGTTGGCATCACACAATACAATACTATACAATACTATAATCAGGGCTCAAGTCCTAAACAAAGAAGTGGGGGGACTCACCAAGTTAGGCAGAATCAGTGTGTCATCATCGCATGTGACATCACCACGTGTGACATCACCGAAAGTGACATCACAGCACGTGACATCGCATGTGGCAACAAACATCCAATTAGTAGAACCAGTGATAAGCAATTTTAAACATTTCAGGTAAGTATAGAGCCTAAAAGCACAAAGCGCCATTTGTGGTTATCTGGTCTTGCCAGACCAAGCAAAAGTCACAAGTTTAGGCTGACCATGAAGGAGCAGGGGTAGATACAGGGACAAGATTAGCCCATCTGAAAAAGTTACCTTCTAAAGTCTATTGCAAAGAGTTCCATTTGCAGTAGAGGTCATGAGGAGCAGGGAGAGCATCATGGATGGTCGTCGCTGTAGTGCAAAGAGGCTTGGCATTGAGGATGGTCAACGCTGTACCGTGAAGATCCGTTGGGGGTTGTGGACGGTTGTTGCTGGAGATTCACGTTGGTGGTCACCACACGCTTTCGATGCTCTAGCACAAAGTGCAGTTCTCACACTGCTGGTGGTCGCAGTAGTGCAAAGAACTGCGTTCACTGGAGCTTCATGTTGGTAGTCAGCATGGGTGGCAAGATCTTAGTAAGAACAGGCTCTGTCGTGAAGAGCCCAAAACTTTAGGAGTATTCCTTTTTGAGTCAGAGGAGTGCACTCTAATGCCAGCCAAGTGTCCAGGACCTGAAGAGGCACCTCTTGGGGATGAAGGGCTCAGACAGATCCTGTTGAAGGTCTAGGCAGCAGGAGCAACATTTTGCCCAAAGATAAGATGCAGTATTTCTTTTTCAATGGGATGGGGTGAATTCTGGCTGGGGTACTAGTGCTTATCAAGAGCTGGAATGAAGGCCTCAATAGAGCTGACTCCCCTCCACCTACAATCTCCACCTAACTCTTTCCTCCTCTTTCTGTCCATGTGCACTGTGTGCTCCAGCTCCAATGGAAGACGGGGGGTCAGGGTGACTAACGAAGGTGCAGGGGCGCAGGAACAAAAATACCACCTTCTGGCTTTTTAATTGGTGTACAACAAGAGGTGGATGACCCCGCTGAAAGCTTGAGCCAGGTGGCTAGTTCTGGCTCACTTGAGATGTTCTTGGGCCCTAAGCCCAACATGAGCCAAGCTTTCACATGTCTTCTGCCTGACATCATGCTCTAACCTTGTGCACCAAGAGTTGAAAAGCATTAGCAGCTAACACAAAAAGATACCCATCTAGGGCCGAAACTGCACAATGTGCAACAAGAAAACCAATGATCCATCAGGATTACCATGCCCACCAATTATGGGATCCTAGGCAAGTATTTTATTTCACTGAGCCTTCTTTTTCTTTATCACCACATATGAGAGCCCTTTCAGATAGGTCAGTTCAGGATGCATGCAGTTCAAAAACCACTCATAGGTGAGATTTAATAGACGACAATGTTACTCCTTTTATAATAAGAATCTGGGGCATTTTTAGGGTATGTGTGACAGTTGACTTGCTTCCTATATTACTAATGCCATTGTAGCCAGGGCCTGGGTGGCAGTACTGTTTACAAATTCATGTTTAAAAAACATCACTCAATGCAGTGATGTAATCTGATGCACTAAGGTGAAATGCTTCCGCGTGCTAAATACACTTCATTGAATGTTGAAGACACCATAACATATTCTAAGATGATGTTTGTTGCATGATTTACTTGCCAAACCTTTTCAGGGTTCGGCTTTTGCACAGATTCATACATCCAAACAAACTCTTTGCTCGACTCTGGCAAAGGTCTCCCTGTTATTTGTTGGCTTACCTATGTCTAAGGGCAACAAATGTTGAACGGATCACGGGGGTCCGAGTCATGGAAAGCAGTCTAACAGTCAACTTTTAATTTTAAATTACAACTCTGCCACAAAGAAATTGGCAACAAGTGGAAAGGTCACAGTAAATCTGTTCTTGCTTAACTGGTTGCAGAGGCCACATTTTAAAATATCTTATGGGGGTTAAGGCACCAGCTGCAGAGATCTTTGTGTGCCGAGTAAATCTCAAGGAAAAATAATAATGGTAAGATAACCTTAGTGATTAATGCATGTGCTGGAGATATCTGTGTTTTGTCTTGTCAAAGTTTTGTCTCAAAGTAGCATAGAGGAGTTTTATATGTTTCCTTCAAAGCACATCATGCAACACACAGATTACATATTTTAATTTTATGGACATGGGTAAGTGGGTTAAGCTTTTAACACAGAGATCCTTTTGTTACTTGCAGTTCATACATTTTAATCCTTGTAATCTAGCACAGTGAGCTACGAAGGACGATGTGTGACTCCTATACATTGGAACACTCATTCAGGTCCACTAGAATTATGTGACGTTACAGTCCTGCATTTTCCTCATAATTATGTATTTGCCGCATTTGCCACATAATCCATTGTTTACTGCATGATCGGCAGATTAAAAAAAATATTTGTTTCTATCTCAAACGAATTAAAAGTTACTAAAAACACAGTGACACATAAAGCCACACAGTGGAGGCCCTTGGAAAGGTTGAATGGTCACCTTCTGTTGTCTATTTCTGTATTTGGATGTCAAAGTGGTACTAATGAGATGAAACCTTTGCCCAGATAATGTCAACATGCGTATACATTCCAAAATATAGAGGTAATTCTGGCACTAGATGTACTACAATATTCTGCATAATTTGTCTTTTCCTGCCACAAATTTAGTCAACCGTGACGCACAAGTTGGACTATCCCTGACGCATAATTCCTTTGACTCAGTCATTATTGTATTATGAAATACATCCTTTACATTGATTTATACACTTGTATGATTTATTTTTAATGTAAATTGCGTGCATGTGATGTAAAGTGCTTTGATACCCTACATCGGGAATAGCACTATAAAATAATGACATTTAAAAAAATGTGCCATTTAAATTGTTGTTCATGTAACTACCTGTACATACCAATACATCCTTAATCCAGTGCATTTATATTGGTTTTTATATATGTTTGAACAAAGTCAACAGGTTGCTTCCCAATCCTAGTTTCTGTTAAGTACTTGAGTGAGATATAAGAAGCTATGTGCGTTTGTTTCCCGTCCATAGCTCTGGCATCTAGGTGAAAGGCTCGAGATAGCTCCCAGTCAGGATGCTACTCGAACCAAAGGAGGGCTGATGATAGCCCTTCAAATTAGGCCTTTGTCCACTGGTATAACGAAAATTGAGGGGGCCTCCCTGCAAGGAACTTGAAGTGGCCCCCTCCGGGTTCAATCAAGAGTTCTCCGGCAAGAGTGCTGTGCTGAGGGGGGCCCCCTGGAGCTTGGGCCCCCGTTGCGTGAGGTGGGGGGGGGGGGCTGCGGGGGCCTGTGTTATGCCCCTGCCTTTGTATGTGTCCAAGCTGAAGGTGAAAGTAAGAAAACCCCTTCGTCGCCTACACGTTGCTGCTGTTAAGGGAAAAAAGGCAGGCAGCTGAATTTGCTTCGGTGTCAGAAAATTACACCGGGACATGTTCAGCATATTACATAGGGCCCAACTTCTTGAGAGGTGAGATGGCTTCCACCCTGTGAAAATTGTGGGTCGACACCGTACACCCGCGTGTACCCCCGACTTGTTCCCCGACTATAATTCTCAGGCAAACACTAGACCTGTTGTTATGTCACTAATATTCACAACAAACACCACACAGAAAATAAAATGTAGGGTCTAACCCTTCAGACCCCCGATAGGCTTTGCTCCCCCAGGAGGGATGAACATAATCATCTAAAGTGTCCCCTGCAGTGCATAGACACAGTTAGATGCAGGTGCTATCAGTTAGGGCTGAAGAATGATGCACTTCAGAGCAAGGTTAGGGTGCCAAGCAGGCGTGAGGATTTAGCTGAGAAACCTCTGATTTCCCCTGGTGATGGGTGTCAGAAGCCCATCGTGGAAGGAGTGATGAGCCACGCATCCGCCTTGGCCAAAATTCTCAGTCTGAAGCATTGAGACTTCCAGGGGCGGGGTTCAAGTACAGAGCAGATATAAAATGGCCCCTGAGAGTTCAGCGTCTCTTGTAAGGGAGCCCCAGCTGCTAAAGTCCTAACATGCAACCCAGAGTAGCGCAGGCCCAGTCACTCAGGAATGATCCAAAGTGGGTCTGAAGAGAAAGGAGGGGAGCCCCAGCCGCTATCGGACCAGCCCTCTTCCGGTTTGCTGCACATCTGTGCCTGGGGAGAAGCAAGGTAAGAAAAACACTGCAAAGTCACATCCTCCAGCAATAAAGCTTTATTCTTTTGAAATGTGCACTAAGTGTGTGGATAGACAATACAAACTCCTCAAACTCCTTGGGTGGAGCGTATGATATTCCTTTTTTAACGCAAAATCAGAATGTTCAATACTTCTAGGTATAGTAAGAGCTGTTTTCCAGATCTGGACCTTCAGTTGTTAATAGTCTTTCTTGAATCTTTTTATTAATGGTCTTTTCAGTTAACTGGTCACGAATATTTTAATCTTTGAACTCTGGGTAATTACATGTAGCTGCCAGCATGCGTAATGCCTCCACAAATTCATCAAAACGTTCACCAGGAACTTGTGCCCATTGGAAAAACTAGTGACCCTCTAAAACTGTGCTTTTTGCTTGGGATAAACCTCTTATCCATCATTTTATTAACACCTCTGGATGCTGCTGCATACAGCTGAACTCCCAACGAATCAATGAGGAAAGTTCAAACTGCCAGCTGCTTTCGGCAGTCGCACAACGCAGGCAGGAACCAAACGTAGATGGCGCTCATCACCACTGAAAAGACCATTGAGATAAGGCACCAACTTTATTGAACCATCAACTCAGGCTCCAGGCAGCTACTGCCACCATGGAGTTCTTCTCCCACCTCATACCAAGTGCAACACTAAAGCAATCCAACCCTCGAGACCCAACAGACTACTAAAATGGGTAATCCAATGTATCAAAATAATTGTAGAATTAAACCTAACTTGATGCCCAAGTCAAAAAAATTTTTTTTTAAACTCTTTTTATTGAAAAGAAGGCATGTTACATATGTAAGGCAATAACAAGCAGATTGACATTGTTGGTCCCTCAGGCAATGTTCTCCAGAGTGTATACATCACAACCTGAGATTGCCAACATTAAACGCACATTTTCAGATCCCATCGGTGATATCTTCCCCGACTCTCGGTGGTTCACAAATCTCGCCGTGTAAATGTTCCAGTGTCCCCATACTTGCAGCGATTTGCTCGGGCACCCCCTGGCTTCGTAAATGGATATCTCCGTCACCATACACCAGTCCATATCATTGGCCCAGTCTACTATCTTCGGTGGGCTCTGGGCCCTCCACAGCCGTGCAATGTTCCTTTTAGCAACCATAAGTCCCAATGTGACCCATAAGCGCTCCTTGGAATTCAAGTCTGTAGGGTCCCAGATGTTCAACAATGCCAACTTAATGTTACAGGGGATCTGTTTCCCCAATGCATCCTCAATCTGGCACACCACTCTTTCCCAATACCCCTGGATCACTACGCATTCCCAAAGGGTCTGAATGAAGGTGCCCTCCTGCCCACATTGTCGTACACAGTGACTATCCTGAGTACTACCCCTGTGGTGACTGCAGCGTCTGCCACCTCAAAGGTCACAGCAAAACCCTCGACCTGGAGCCAGGCAAAACATGGCACCAACTAAAACACACTAACTGCAACTCCACTAACTTGATATACCTTATAGAGTGTCCCTGCAAACTGCGATATGTGGGGATGACCACAAGAAAGGTACGGACAAGGATTGTGGAACACAGGAGCACGATCCGTTGCAAAAAAAACAACAGTAGACTCATGGACCACTATCTACAACTAGGGCACACACCCAACGATCTGCGATGGACGGTCATTGAACAAATACCTGTCCACCAGACCAACAATGAGAAAATACTCCTCACCAAGGAGCAACGGTGGATCTACAAACTTTCAACCCATACCCATGGGCTGAATGATAATATACCGTGGAATAGCCTCAGTCGCTGAGCACTGGCTTTCTCTTTCTGGCATCCTCACACGCCTTTACATAAATTTGACACACAAGACATAACATCTATCGCATGTCATAGCTCTCAGAGTCACCACTACTTGTGACATCACACGCACTAGCTAGCCCTTGCACCCCCACATTAACATGTGGCAGGACATGCACCCGGTCCTCATTTTTACTGTCAGGCATTCTCTAACCCCGTCATCCACATGGGGTAGCATTCTCCCTTTGCCGCATTCTAATGAACAATGGCCTCCCAAACGTCACAGCCCTGGGAAACCCCCTTCTAGTGGAACCCATCAAACCATCATGGGCCGCTTTAGCGATACCACACTTCACTTTTTACCTTTTATTTTTATTTTTACTTTTACCTGTTACTTTTAACTTTAATTTAGCCTTCACATCCTGGCAACCTTGGATTACATTTCCATTATTTAGAACACATTTCCATTATTTAGAACTCGTATGCCATAGGAGTGTGTCTTCTGTGTTTACTCTTCCCTCCACAGATGCTTTTCCTCATGACGCTACTCACATGGGAGCCACGCCCCGCGTAAACAATCCCCAGCTGCGGCGTTTCAATGCATACTTAAGCCACACCGGCACACGGCTTCCGCATACACGGAGCTCCGGGCCAGACACAGCAGGTTATCCAGAGGATCCAGGGACAACGCCAAGTAAGTGGGGAGAACCATGCTCACTCGCGGTACCGCCACCAGGATATAGCCTTCGGCTTCTCCTGAGTGCGCATTATTTACCGCTCGCAGTGATTTTTTAACCCTCTTAAACCCTCTCTCCCTCCCAAACCCCCCCACTCCCAGAGTGCATAAGAGTCTTGGGTCCCCGCCTCAGACTCATGAAGTTTGTCCTCCGAATTTAGGAAGTAGGCTCTCTTTCTAATCAGGAATTACCTTTACCTTGGTCACTACAATATTTTACTCGTTTACAGGTATTAGCACCGCTATCGCATAGCATGACTATTCGGCCTATGCCACACAACCGACACCTCCGCAAATTCACTGTCGATTGATTAGCTCACCTTTAGGCACCATGGCTTCGCCATCACACATCATGTGCCTAAAAAACTACATGTTACATAATTTATATGTTTATGTGTTTGTCTCGTCCCTTTTCCTTCCAGGTACAAACCGAGAGGAAAACCTCCTCTTACAATTATAGCACCTTAGCGTGTGCTTCACATAAAGGCACTGACAACACGTGCGTCCCTTGTTTCACTCCCTCACACACAGGTCCTGAAGAAAGCCAGTGTAAAGAAGTACACCACTCATGAAGGCTTGAAGTAGATTTATTCCACAGAAAGATCCCATCCACATTAGCAGGTCTTGTAGGGATGAAAGCTAGGCTCCAACTGTCTTGCTAGTGATTACATCATAAGAGTACATACAGATGAAAACATTCTTCAATGCCTAGCAACAGGAGTAGCATCTCAGGATGCCACACATCCCCATCCTTTATAAAAGAAACAAGTAAGTTTATACCTAAACAATAATTATCATACATGAAATTGACATAACATCTATTTAACAAAGTCTCTCAAAAATTTAGGTGGAGAGGAAACTCTCGAAGACTTGCGAATGACAACTGGGCTAGAGTTTGAATTATGAGAACTAGAACCACAATGACCAGCCACAAAGTCTTTCCTAACCACCACCACCCTGTTTAAATTCCAAATGCGGTGATCCGCAGTCTTTATAGCATTGTTAAAAATTTTGATTACTTGAATGGGTTTCAAAAACCGTGAACTGGATTTTCTTTTGGACGGATTCTTTATGAGAACCCAATCCCCAATCTTCACCGTTGTCTTCCTAACAGACTTTCTTAAATCATTTCCTGGATTCTACTCTTTTAGACTCATGTAGTTTCCAATTAGTTTTTTCATTTTCAGTAAGTAATCCAGGTTGCATATTGTTCACCCAGGGAGGTGCAATTAAAGTGTTGGGGCATCTAGACCTAAACAATTCAAAGGGGGTCCTATTCGTCACAGAGTGGGGCGACAACCTGTAAGCCTCCACCTTTTTCCAAATTTGTGGACGCCAATCAAGACCATTCGAGCGTGCCATGTTGATGGTTTCTTTTAGAACACGGTTAAATCTCTCGACCATTCCATTTGTTTCTGGGTGGTAAAAAGAAGATCTTTTGTGCTTGACACCATGTGCAGACAAGAACAATTGCATTTCCCTAGATACGAACTGCACACCATTGTCAGTAAGGATACTATCAGGTATCCCTTCTCTAGCAAATATTTTTTCCAAAAAATGTATCACGTGTCTAGTTTCAATCCCTCGGGAGATTCCTATCTCAGGCCATCTCGAGAAGAAGTCCATCAACACAAAAACGTACCATTCTGTTCCAGAAGACTGTATTGGGCCAAGAATGTCTAGCCCCACTTCTTTCCAGAGAGCGTCTGGTCTTCCTCATATGATCATGGGTTGTGTTTTAGGTTTGGCTACCTTCTCACTGAGAGCACATTCTACACAATCTCTTATTATCTGTTCGACCTGTAAATCCATGCCTGGCCACCAATAATTTAATCTTAGTCTCTCCTTAGTCTTAGAAACGCCCTGATGCGTCATATGTGCCAGCGATATAAGCTCTAATCTAACTGAGTTGGGAGGAATAAGCCTTAAACCCCTGAAAAGCAGACCATTGCGTTCAGATAACTGATCTCGCACATGCCAAAATTTCTCCAAGTTTACATCGCTCTTGTGTTTTACCCCCCAACCCTTGTTAACAGCTTCTGAGACTTTCATTAACTCCAGATCTTGTAGCAAAGCGTCCTCCCATCTATCCTTGTCAATTATTTTCTCCTCAATGACGCAAACCATATCGTCATCCTGTTCAATCTCATCAGAATTAAGGTCATTCTCGACAACAAGTCTAGACAATGCATCAGCCACCTTGTTTTCCACCCCAGGCAAGTATTTCACCTCAAAATTATAATCTTGTAGACCAACAATCCATTTTGTAATTCTGCTTGAAACTGCGTCAATACCTTTTTTTTTTTAAACTTTGTTTATTGAGATTTTATGGTTCAATTTCACATACATACAAAAAAAAACATATGCAGGGTCAAGTGGCAATGTGGATTAGTCGTCATATGAGCATCATATTTACCTCTCCCTCAGGGGGCGAACGAGTCCCTTTACACAATGGTGCGCATGGCCAGTGGCTTATACAAATAATGGAGACATCAGGTAGGGGAATAATGTACATTGTATTTATCCAGAATGGCCCCCAAGCTGATCGTTTCAGTTTTTCCAATCCCTTCCAAGGCACGGCCCCCTCCCAGAAATCGTGCACCTCCATAACATAAACAAAAAACAATCTACGTGGAACAGAATATCAGAATCTCCTCCCTCCCAAGGCAACACACAGGCGAACAGGAGAAACACAGCAGGTGCACCTATAGCGTCATAGCAGTACACCTCCCACCCTATGCAGGATGCAATTCGTGGGTACTGGAAGTAGGGCCATCAGCGGCCAGAGGGGGGGCGTCTCCCGCCAGAACCTCCGGGTACTGCAACAGATAACTTTGCAATGGTCCCCAGATGTCGGCAGGGCGAGACCGGGTAGGAAGCAGCTCGGAGTATATCAGTACTTGCTCTTGACAATAGATAAGATCTTTGAGCCACTCCTTGAATTTTGGGGCACGGCCCGTCCCCAGCGGCAAGCAATACGCCGTTTCGCTAATAAAAGCGCCATCGTGACAAATCTACGACATGAGCGTGAAATTTGTTTGGTATATCCTAGTAACGCCTGTACCGGCTCAGGCGCAAGAGGGAGTTCTATCATTTGCGCAATAGCAGAGTACACCCGTTCCCAGTAGCTCTGAATAGCAGGGCATGTCCAGGAGAGGTGAAGGAAGTCTGCCTGAGGGGCTTGACATCTCTCGCAATTATCGGAATCCTGCAGTCGAAATTTGTGCTTGGTCACCGGAGTGCAGTAGAGGCGGTTCAGGAATTTAAAATGAATGATCCGGTGCCTACTACTCGCCGAGATTTGTTCCGTCTGCGAACAACAGTAGGCCCACCTGTCCTCACCGAGCTCCATCCCCAACTCCCGCTCCCATTCCCCACGAGCCCTCGAAACATCGACACCCGTATCCGAGCGAACCGCATGGTATAGTATCGAGACTAAATGGGAGGGTGAGGTTGCCTGTAGGAGCCTATGTAAGGGAGCGAGAATCTCGGGCTCAGCTGGGAACGTCCGCAGCATGGCCTTCATGCCATGCCGCAGTCTAAAGTAAGTGAAAAGCTCCAGAGGGGTGGGTGCGTAACCAACAAAGAAGTGGTCCCTGTCACGAAACTGCCCACCTGTGAACAAATCACCCCAAGTCAGAATCCCCAATTTGCGAAGCAAGTTTTGAAACAGCCTTTCCTGTAAAAGGGGGAGCTGAGGGTGGTAGGCAATGGGGAGGAGAGGCGAGTACATAAACGAGCTCCCCACTCGCTTTGATATCTCCAGCCACGCACTCACCGTACCCTGGAGGGCGTTGTAATTTGCGTTGGTATGTGGGAGCACACTATGCAATAGGCCAGGCAAGGGCAAAGGCGCCACCAGCCAGTCCTCAGCAGCGAGTTGGGGCATGAAGGCAATGGGACGGAACCAATAATACGCATAATGCGCCTGGGCACAGTAATAGTATAGCTCCAAATCTGGAATATCAAAGCCTCCACGGGAGTAAGGGGAGGTCATCACAGCCCACTTCAATCTAGGTCTCTTCCCCCCCCACACCAGACGTATCAATTCTGAACGTAACCGGGAAGAAGAAGTGTCTCCCCGGAGGAAAAGGAATATTCATGAACAAATACAGGAGCTTGGGAAGCACCACCATCTTGACCAGAGCGGCACGCCCAGCCATCGATAGTGGGAGCGTAAGCCATCGGTCAACGCAAGAGGAGACATGCATCAGCGTCGTACCATAGTTTAATCGCATCAGCTCCTCCCTATCTCGAGAGACCTTAATGCCAAGATATCTGACTTCAGAGTCGCTCCATTCTATGGGATAGTCAAGCGAGAATCTCCGGGAGCCATCTGTCAGATGGAAAATCTGGGACTTAGACCAGTTGATTCGTACGCCCGACATCTCCCCGAAGACCAAAAATTCCCGAAGCAGAGGGTTCAGATTAATCTGAGGGTCCCGAACATATAAGGTAATGTCTTCTGCATACAGCGACAGCAGAATCTGTCGCTGCTCGCAGAACAGCGCCCTGTTCCGATGGTGTTGTCGCAGCCTCGAGGCAAGTGGCTCAATCGCCAGTGCGAATAAAAGTGGGGAGAGAGGGCACCCCTGTCTGGTCCCTCGAGCAATCCCGAAGGACTCCGATACTCTGCCATTGATTAAGACCCTATCGCGCGGACTACCATACAGGATAGCTATCCACCCCAGGAATACCAGAGGAAAGCCCATTTGGGACAGCACAGCCACCAGGTAATCCCATTCCAAGGAGTCAAATGCTTTCGTGGCGTCCAAAAAGACCGCCACCATCTGTAAATCGGGGTCCACATTCTGTAAAATAGCGAATAGCGTGCGCAAGTTGTGCGACGTCGCTCTACCAGGAATAAATCCCGATTGGTCCGGGAGAACCAGTCCCTCCATGAGGAGCGTCAAGCGATTAGCCAAAGTTTTAGAAAGGATCTTCGCGTCGCAATTAAGGAGGGACAATGGGCGATAAGAATCTTGGGAGGTTGCCGGTTTACCCGGCTTTAAAAGGGAGGTGATCAGTGCCTCTCTCATAGAAGGCGGAAGCACTCCCAGCGTATGGGCCTCATCAAACACCACTTTCAATATCGGCGCAAGAATATCCACATAAGTTTTATAAAATTCTATCGGGAAGCCATCAAGGCCAGGGGCTTTTCCCGAGGCCATTTGCATGATAGCCTCCCGAATTTCGTCAAGGCCCAAAGGAGCCATAAGGAACTTTCTGTGCGCCTCAGAAAGCCATCCCAGTGTGATCTCTCCCAAATAGTGGCCCAGCTCCGGTGGGCGTGTATGAGCGGAGGAATATAAGTCAGAGTAGTGAGTAACAAACGTATGCATTATGGACCGTGTATCTCTGTGGAGGTCTCCCGAGCTTCCCCGTAGTTCGAGGACATGATTATTAAAGCGAGGCGGCCGCGTCGCCCAGGCCAAGAATTTACCCGGCCGTTCACCCTCCCCATACCGTCGGGCCTGAAAGTATTTCCCCCTGAATCGGACCTCCCTGTCTGCAGTTGCCGTGTAGTCAGACAGCAGGTCTCGAAATTTGGCTTGCGCTTCAGCGTCACTGGCGAACGTGGGGCGGGATTCCAGATCTCTAAGGTCGGATTCCAATTTACGAAGGGTATTACGTAGGTCCTTGAGTACGCCCACCCCCTTGGAAATGCACAGCCCCCGAATGGTGACCTTAAAGGCCTCCCAAACTACCGCCACACTATCCACCGTCCCACCATTGCGTTGAAAGAAGCTCTCAATTTCCTGCGCTATTTCAGACCGGAAGACTTCGTCTAGCAGGACATTAGGCTGCAATCTCCACGCCATTGGAGAGCCAACTAGGTCCACTAAGTTCATGCCCATCGAGACAGGGGCATGGTCGGAGTATGTGCGAGCTAGGTGTTTTACCCAACAGAGCCTGGGAGCAAGCCCAGGAGAGACCAGGATGTAATCCAATCGTGCCCACGTGGAATGTGCAGCTGACCAATGTGTGCCCTCGAGAGTCGCAGGGTGTCTATGACGCCATGCGTCCAACAGATGGCGATCAGTGAGGAGGCTATGGACATACGCCTGGGAGCGGGAGTAGTGTTGATGGCCAGGGTTCGTTCTGTCCCGTGTGGGGTCAGCAACTGTGTTGAAGTCTCCCCCCCACACTAGATAAGTGGAGCCAATGCGTAAAATCTCAGTCCAGAGCGTCTGGAGGCAATGCGGATCATCCGAATTGGGGCCATAGTAACATGGTAGAGTTAGCGTATCCATTCCCAGACGTCCCCAAATGATACAGTACCTGCCCTCTCTGTCAGTTCGCTCTCCTATGTATGCAAAGGGGGTGTGTTTCCGAATAAGCATTGCAACACCTCGCGAATAGGTGGAATATGAGGAAAATGTACGGTGAACAGCCCAGCGCGATGCAAACAGCGAGGGCCTGGATGGGTCGAGGTGTGTCTCCTGAAGGAACGCTACCCCAATGTGATGTCTATCTAGGTATGCCAGAATTTGCCTACGCTTTCTAGGGTCTCCCAAACCCCTCACATTCCACGTTAGGAAGGTGAGCTGTCTAGTACAGTCCCCACCCATTGGCGGATCACTCATTGTTAACCCCAATATTCAAATAGCACAACACAATGCGCCCGCCGCCCCCTGAATGATGCAAGGAGAACGATGTAAATGCCACCCCCTGCCAGTCAGAACCATCAGACACCATAAATCCCCAACTCCCCCCTCCTCCCCCCACCCACAGCAGCATCCCAATCATGCCATCTGGATCAACCCCCTGCCCCCCACCCTCCAACAGAACTCCCCCATAGCAAGTGCCATAAGGGATCAACATATAACCGTGAAAGAACAATGGGGTGATACCCTTGAGGGCGCAATCTAGGTGGAGACACTGTATCCCCCTGAGCCATTAGAGCATACCCAGTAGGTAACCGAGTCCTCTCCATGGACAGAGGGTGCCCAGCTAAGCGTAATGTCCTGAAAGTCCGACGCGCAGTGAGTAGGAGCAGGACTCCGAGTACTGTCTCCTAGTACAGTTCAGACAGGCCCGTGGGCCATCATACCAAGTCTCGCATCAGCGCTCACGCGCATCATCTTACCAGCCGCTGAGCATCCGGTCCCGGCGTTGCACCATGGTGACTCAGCATCATCAGTCCGATGCCGGTGTGGAGGGGCGCTCCAGTTCACGCTTCTTGACACGTTTCAGGAATTCCTCAGCTTGTTGGGGACTCGTGCAGAAGGTCTGTTTCCCCTGATGCGTGATGCGCAAACGGGCTGGGTATAATAGCGCATAGTCAATTTGTGCAGCACGTAGTTTTTGCTTGACAACAATGAACTTCTTACGCTCTTCTTGGACCACGGGGGTGAAGTCCGGGAATATAGTGAAGGTGTTACCATCGTAGGATAGGGTCCTCTTTTCCCTCGCCGTCCGAAGCGCTGCGTCGCGGTCTCGAAAGTTCAGCAGGCGAGCGATGATGGGGCGGGGGGGAGCCCCCGGTGGCGGCTTCGAAGCAAGTGATCTATGCGCCCTCTCGACAATGAACTGAGGAGAGAGGGAGTCTGTGCCTACAACCGCTCGCAGCAAACCCTCCACATAATCCTCCATCTTACCCGTGTGGGTTGATTCCGGTACGCCGATGATGCGTATGTTATTTCTGCGACTACGCGCCTCCAACTCCTCGTTCTTGGCTGCTATTACTCGGAGGACTTTATCCATGCGTGTCACCGTAGACGATAATTGTGTCGTTCGGTCTTCTGATTCCGAAATACGCCGCTCCGTCTCTGTGAGGCGTTCACCATGGCTATCCACCTTGTGGACTATGGAGTCCATATGTGACTGCATAGAGTCCATTTTATCCACGATAGTCGCCAGACTTTGCCTCATGTCAAGTAGGATAGATTTGACATCATCTACCGGCGGTGCGGCTGATTGGGCTGACCCTCCCGCGTCCTCCCCAGGCTGGGATCTAGTGGACTTTTTTGCCTCAAAGGTGAGGCGAGGCTGGCGGCTGTCCGGCTTCCCCATGGCAGTTCCGACAGGTAGACCACTGCAGGCGCGAAGGCGGAAACACACGGCCCAGTGTATCGTGGGCGTAGAAATATGGGGCAGTCCGCCCGTACCACAATGAGCTCCACCACAGGGCAATCGGATCCTCTCCGCGGGAAAGCTAGGGCGGCGTCCGTCCCCGGCCCCCGCACCTGGAATCAGCCACAATCACTCGTACAGGCCACGCACCTCTTCAGCAGGCCATCCGCCACCGGGATATCAGAAGCGAGTATGTCCTCCGAGCCCACAGCCGCCGGTAGCCAACGAGGGGGAGGTGGGACCAGGGAGACACAAGCCAGGCCTCCCCAGATCGCACAGCAGGCCCCTTACCTCCGCCGCAGCTCTTTCAGGATCCAGCAAGGGAGGAGCACGACCCTCCGTCCAGTGCCCCCAGGCAAGCAGCAACCGCCACAAACCAGGCAAGACTCCCTTGTGATCGCCGATGCGGGCCTCACGGCTCCAGCACCAGCGCCCTCCAGGCAGGGGCAGCGCAGCATCAGCCTCTCCCTCTAGGCACCAACTCCCGGCCACGGGTCGGGCAGACAGGCCACTAAGTCCAGCAGGAGCCAGCCGGTCACAACAGGGCGGGACAGATAGGGCCGCGTCGCGCCGCTCTTCGTCCCCGGGCAGGAAACTCGCGCCCTCACCTCCAATATCCGAGTGCCGCCGGGTACAGGCTTCAGGGAGGGCACCGCAGACCCCTTGTGCCTCCGATGCAGGTCCGGTTATCCGGGTCCCAGAGGACGAAGTCGGGACTCCCCGCCCACGTGTGCAGCACCGGCCTCGCGTAGCGGCCACAGCCCGGCTCCGGCTCCAGCGAGGGTCGCGCGCCGGCCGGCTTCAGCAGCAGCAGCCTCACACCCAGCGGCCGCCGGGTCGCCCAGGGCCACGAGGGTCGCAATCGGTGGCAAAAGTGGCAGTTCACCCACCAAGACCAGTTTTGACAGGATTTGCGACGTTCAGGAAGGATTTCTGCAGGATTTCAGCGCTGGGCAGCGGGAGCTTCACCCAGAGGCAGCCATTCCGCCGTGCGCCACCTAGCGCCCAACTGCGTCAATACCTTATTATTAAAAATCTCGCACAAAGGTTTATGGTCAGTCCTGACTTCAAACTCCCCACCCCATAAGAAGTTCTTTAATTTTCTTATTGACCAATAAACAGCAAGTGCTTCTCTCTCAATCACGGAGTAGCGCAACTCAGCGCCCCTCAAACTCCTTGACAGGAAAAGAATAACTTGTTCCTGAGAACGATCCTTTTGTAATAGAACAGCTCCCAAACCCTTTAAACTTGCGTCGGTGGATAAAATAGATTTTTTTTAGGGTCAAAACTGCATAGTCTGGGAGCAGTTTTAAACTTATCTTTAATGGCATAAAATTCTTGTTCGCAGCTATTATCCCAAACTAATTCACAACCTTTGCGGAGCAACGCTCTCATGTGAACACATAATGATGCAAACCGACTTATAAATTTGCTATAATATTCGGCCATACCCAGGAAGCTCATAAGTTCTTCCTTATTCGTTGGTGGAGCTAAATTCTGTATAGTAGTAATTAAACTTTCCTTTGGTAAGACCCCCCCTTCAGAGATAGTGTGTCCTAAATATTCAATGGAGTTTCTCCTGAATTTACATTTTTCAATCTTTACAGTCAGATTGAACTCTTGCAACCTGTTCAAAACCATGTACAGTCTATCATCATGTTCCTTAGTATCACCTCCAAAGATTAATATATCATCTTGATAAACCCTAACGCCTATAAGACCTTTTAAAACCCTTTCCAGCGCTCTTTGAAAAACTGAGGCTGCTGATACAAAGCCAAAAGGAAGTCTTGCAAAGCGAAACGTGCCGAAGGCAGTGACAAATGCTGTTAAGTCTTTAAAGTCATCATCCAATCTAATTTGGTGGTAAGCTGACCTTAGATCAATGGTGCTGAACACCTTTGCACCTTTTAGCAACATCAACATATCATTTATCTTAGGCAGCGGATAACGGTCTACAACAACACTCCTGTTTAATTCGCAAAGGTCCACACACTAATGGAGAGACCCATCCCCCTTCTTGGCGGCGACTACCGGAGCAACCCATTGTGTAGCTTCAACATCCTCAATTACTCCTTCAGACTTTAGACGTTCTAATTCTAGTTTGACCATTTCTCTAACTGTAACAGGGACATTCCTAACTTTGCAGCATACAGGTTTTGCATTATCAATCATACGAATGTGATGAAGATACCCTTTGAGGCACCCTAACTTATATGAGAAAACATATGGAAATTTTATTTTTAGGAGGTCGGAAAATCCTTTGTCTGCGGTGTTATGACTAACAGAGATTGAATTTAAATCATAATCTTTTCTTAATATAATAGGGTGCGAAGAATTTGGATCCAACATAACACCTAGATCCCTCTGGTGGAACCAGCTCAATATGCTGTCCCCTTTTTGTGATATATATATTTTTGCGCTTGTTAATCTGTTTTTATAGTCAAATAAACCCCAGAAGTAACCAAACAACTTAATGGGTTCCCCTCCGTATGCAAACGGTTTGATGTCAGGGCGAAAAACTTTTACTTTTCCACAAACTTCTTTGGTAAAGAAGTCTTTTGAGATAATGCTGATCTTTGCACCCGAGTCGAAAAGAACTCTAGTAGGTTTCCCTTCCACTAGAATTTCATCTATTGGGCAACTTTTCCCTTCCCCATTCTGTATGGCTTGTACTTGTATTTGACCACAGTCTACCTCATCCTAACATTCATAACTGTCATCGACATCATAGTAAACTCCACTTATTTTCCCTCTGTAGTTCTTCCCCTTGCACATGACAGAGAAATGGCTCTTCTTTTTGCATTTACTGCACGTCACCTTCCATCCTGGACACTGTCTGTCATTTGCAAAGTGTCCCATTTTCCCACAACGGAAACACTTCACATTGGAGAAGTCAAATTTCTTGGGTGTTTCTTTTGAATTCTCATTTTTTACATTTTCCTTTTGACTTGTGGTCACTCTAGGAATAGTCTTAACAGCTTGAATGGAGTTTTTTTCTTTGTTTTCACCATTTTTCTTTATGACATCAACACATTTTAGAGAGTGTTCTATTCTTTTTGCAATTACAATTACATCATCCAAAGTCGGCTCATCTTTTTGCCACAACTCTTCTCTGACGTGTTCAATGCTGCCGCCCAGCATGAACTGATCTCTTATTCTTTCATCAAGAGTTGCCGCAAATTTACATGACGAAGCCAACTTCCTAAGGGACGTAACATAATTCTCAATACTCTCATCCTCTAATTGATTCCTCTTTCCAAAATGGAACCTTTCTAGAATGGTACTGACCTTGGGTAGGTAGTGTTTGTCAAGCTTAGCAATTCAAATTTCGTATTCATTAAGGTTACGATCATCAAGTTCAGGAAGGTGATCAAAAACTTCCTGACCCTCTGATCCTAAACAATGCAAGAGAAACGCGTTTTTCCTCTCTGCACTTAGAGAGGAACCGCACACTCTCGCATACCTCTCGAAGACTTTTCACCATTTTGCCATTTAATAGGGGGATCGCCTGGTGATGACAAAAAGAACGGAGGTGCAGTGACGTTCTGCATTTTGTCGTCAGTAATACAATAATATTATAGATTTATTTAATACTTCTACATTTACCTACAACATTTAGTACTTAATTAAAACGATTATCAGTTAAAACAACAAAAAAACATTTTGTTTTTCCTTTTTGCGTAGGTTATGACACACTAAAGTGTGTGTGTCACTGTTGTAGAGTTAATGTTTGAAGAAAGTGTGTGTGTCACTGTTATGACACACCTTGAATTTACCTTTGTCTGTCGAAGTGTGTGTATCACTGAACAGATACACAAAATGTCCCCTTTGAAGTCTTGAAGCTAGATGCAGGATGCGCTTTGTCTTTTTCCAACTCTTTACCCTTTTAAAACCATAAAAACTTGTTTAGAGTAATCTCGGTGCGTGTTTATTAGCGCGTTTGAAGCGGGAAGAAAGATGTGTTGATGCGCGTTGCTAAGCAACCTTGACAATGGCTGCGTCTCTGAGGAAGTACGTCATGTGCGTGAGACGTCGACACATCTATTCGCAGGAATGCTGTTCGAGAGGACAGCGTATGCAGTGTTCCGAAGAAGGAGCAGGGCTCGCCAGGAGATGAATGCTGCTAGCCTCCGAAGATCGATCGCGAGGTGAGTGTGCGCAGTCAAATTGAATGATGCCTCTCCACACTGAGACCTCGCAGTCGATCGTGAGGGCATCAAACTGCCAACAAATTAAGTGAAGCCTCTGCACCTCAAACACAGTCGGTCGTGGAGGCACCACACTGCCGCAATCACCAGTCTCCCTCGCCACTCCAACACCGGGGGAAATCACGAGTCTTCAATTAAAACTCAACACGAGTCCCCCAGCAATACAATTGACGTGCAGTCTAGATGAAGTCTTGACAGGGAGATGTTTTCCTTTCTTTTTTTTATTCCTTTAAGAGATGATAATAGCGGGTAAAAAAAAATCCGTAGTCCAGTGAAAAATATCCTCGCATCCAGATCAGTGTTGAACATGGGCAGTAGACAAAGGTGTAGAATAAATGGTGGACATCACAATCCAAGGTGAAACAGTCCAGAGGAGCACCCGTGAAGTAGATAACTCAACAGCAGTTGAGCAGCCTTGATGATTTTGGCAATGTTGAGATCTTTCCATTATATTGAAATTAATCCTTTATGGTGTATCCCATCCTCGGTCGCCAAATGTAAAGAAGTACACCACTCATGAAGGCTTGAAGTAGATTTATTCCACAGAAAGATCCCATCCACATTAGCCGGTCTAGTAGGGATGAAAGCTAGGCTCCAACTGTCTTGCTGGTGATTACATCATAAGAGTACATACAGATGAAAACATTCTTCAATGCCTAGCAACAGGAGTAGCATCTCAGGATGCCACAGACAGTTATAACAAATAAGGCCTGGCTGAAACTAGTTGACCACACTGGACGTGGGAGACCATAAGTCTCTCCAACCACGTCTAAAAAGCCTTGTTTTTAACCCTGCCCAGGGCCCACTAATAAAGTAATCTTTTGGGACCTCTAGGACAGTATTTTAAAACCTCACTCAATACACCCCCACTGCACACTCACTTGACACAAAACCTGCTCCGCTGTAACCAGGCGTCGTAGCACACCTAAGGCACACTCTGTGCCTCGGGTGGGGCCCAATGATGAAGCATGCCACCAACTAAGCGTTTCTTTTTCCAAAACAAACACATATAACACATACACTACCTAGTAGCTAGCTCTTCTTGATTACTACATATCCTGAGTATAACCCATACTAACCAGCAAGGGCCCTGATAGGTAGGATCTATGGAGAAGCTTTAACTGGACCAGTCGGAGCCGAGAGGAGATGGCCACCTTGCGAGGAGAGGCCATCGCCGCCTGCCACTCCTCATCATCTAAACTCGTGACATCGTGATCCCATTTGCCTCTTAGGCGGGTCAGAGGATCCGCCATATTGTTAATAAGCTTTTTGTAGATAAGGGATATAGCTTTTTGGGGTAGATCACCGTCTAGAATTCTGTCTTCAAGTGGGGAGGATTTAGGGAGAGTGTCACCCCTGGGGAGTACTGCGAGCAGTGCATGCCTAACTGGAAGATATCAAAAATATTCGGACTGGTCTAGTTCCTATTCTTGCTGCAGTCGGGAAAAAGGAACCACCTCACCTGATTTCCATAGATCCCCCACCTTGGAAATGCCTATGAGGTCCCATTTATCGAAGCCCTAAGAGCGGATCAGTCTACCCACCCATTCATAGTGCCAAAGTGGCGTGGCCTGTGTGAGTTTACCCTCCCAGCCCAGACTCCTGTTCGCCTCCCTCCACACATACACGACGTGCCTAGTCGGGCCTGTCAAGACAGGTCTCAAGGATTGTGCGTATAGCGCACACTCAAAACCGCCCCACGGAAGGAGCCATCTGTCGATCCGAAAGGCAGGGTCATCTTGCGGTCTATATGTGCATTGGTTGATGGCTGCGAGGTGTGAGCCCCAATAGTACCTCTTAATATCCGGGAGCCCGATGGCCCCATCAAACCATCCTAGCGTGAGTTTGGGTGTTGCGATATGGGGTGGTTTACCATCCCACAGTAGGTCCCGAACCTCGCCGTCGATTTCCTTAAAATATGAGGCGGCAACTGGGAGTGGGGTACTCTGCAGTGCATATAAAAGTCTAGGAAGGGACATCATCTTGGATAAGGCCGTGCGCCCCAAAAGAGTCAACGGGAGCGACTTCAAGTGTTGGACGTCCGATTTAAGACGCATTAGCGGCGGCAGGATATTCTGGTTGTGAAATCTAGGTAGATCTTTAGAAACCCAGAACCCGAGGTATTTGAAGCCTTCAGCAGCCTCCGCTAACTGGCAACCCCTAGGGAGCGAGGGCCGTATGCCTTAAAGGACGTAGAGCACCGATTTAGACCAGTTTATCGTATATCCTGCGAATCAACCGAATACTCTGAATATACTCAGGACCACACAAAGGGATGCCGCCGGGGAGGCCAGATAGAGCAAAATGTCGTCCACATATAACGAAATGCGGTCCTCCCAACCTGATGTCCACCTAAGGCCTCTGATAGGGCCAGGGCAAAGAGAAGTGGTGATAAGGGGCAGCCCTGTCTGGTGCCCAAGCTGAGAAGAATAACGGGGGATTTCCTATTGTTGACAATCACTTGTGCAATTAGTTGATGGTACAGAGGTCGCACCCAGTTGATAAACTCGGGCCCGAAATCCAATTTGCGGAGCACAGCGAACATGTGGGGCCATTCGATAGTGTCGAATGCTGATGCAGCATCCAAGGACACCACAACAGCATCTTCTCTGATTGTGTCCACCCGGCACAGCACTCCGTGGAGTCTACGCAGGTTGAGGGAGGTGTTTCTCGCCGGTAAAAACCCCGACTGGTCCGGGTGGGCCAAGCGGGTTAGGACGCGGAGCAAACTATTGGCAAGGACCTTTGCCAGAATTTTCACTTCGCAGTTGAGCAATGAAATGGGCCGATAGGACAAACACTTGTTAGCTGGTTTGCCCGCTTTATGAATGACAACAATGTTGGCCAGTCTTTGGTCCTCAGGAAGATACCCCCTTTCTTACTCTCTCGGTACATTTCGGTGAGAAAGGGCAAAGTCATACTCGCCGTGAGCTTGAACAATTCTATAGGGATCCCTTTAGGGCCCGACGCCTTTCCTCCGCACAGGTCGTGTATGGCTTTTTCAACTTCTGCCACGGTAATATCGAGATCAATATCGGTGCACTCCTCCTCAGTGAGGAACGGCATCGAGATATCGCGCAGGAGAGAGGAAGCCTTCTCCTCCGTATGTGTTGTGTGGGATGTGTAAAGTGATTGGTAGTAGTGGCCAAATGCGTCTGCAATATCTTGCGGTGCAGTAAGGCGGGGTTGTGAGTCTGTTTCAATCTCGACCACCACTCGCTGTGCCCTGTCCCTGCGATCTAACCAGGCCAGTAACTTGCCTGCCTTATCACCTACGTCATAGATTCTGCTGAGCGTGGCCCGGAAGTGTGTCTTGGCGGCCTCAGTAGCCATTTCGGGGAACTCCTTAATTTTAATGCGCAGCTTCTGGTGCACCGCCACCGTGTCCTGCATCCGGTCCAGAATTTCCCCCTCCAAACGCACCATATCAGCTTCTCTTTCCCTACGTTGCCTAGCAATTTGGGCCAAGACAACCCCCTGAATAACAGCCTTATAGGCCTCCCATAGGACAGTAGATGAGTCGACTGATCCCACGTTTTCCTGAAAGTAAAGATCCGACTCGCCCACCTCCAAACAACACTGAACGGGTGAGTGTTCAGAGATCCCCCTAGCCAGGTGTTGTATGTCTGTGACGGTGTGGAGTTGGTGCGCAAGCATCAGCACGTAGTCTATGCAGGACATACTATGATGAGGACCAGAAAAATAAGTGTATTGGAGCTCAGTAGTACCGCCCAACATCCATGAGACCCATTGCGCCCAGAAAACCATGGATCCGCTTGCGTTAAGGCGGCAGGTCCTTCTGGGGCCACCGATCGAGGGAGTTAGAGACAATGAAGTTAAAATCGCCCCCAATCAACAATCGTCCGTCTGGTAAGCTGAGAAGGAGATCCCCAAGATCAATGAAGGCCTGAGTGTGCAAACCTGGTGGTATATAAACCGAGACAAGATTAAGTGTACGCCCCTTCCAGATCCCAGAGATGGCAAGAAATCTACCCAAGGCGTCAGTGCGGACTGAATCAACAGTTAGGGGGAACGATTTCCGGACTGATATGCCCACACCCCGGGAGCCAGAGCCGAAAGCCGAGTGGACCGCTAGCTGGAATCCCCATCATGACAAAGCCTCACATGCATTAACAAGCAGGTGGGTCTCTTGTAGAAGAACAATATTAGGAGAGTGTCGCTTTAGAAATTGGAGAACCACACCTCTCTTGATCTTGTCACCCAATCCGTTGACATTCCAGGACAGTAACTTAAGCTCCTATCTAGTCATCGCGCCCATTACTCCATCTTAGAGGTATATATAGTTCCGGAGAAAACCACCCACAAATGCCCCCGGGGAGAGACATTTGTGCACCCCCTAATCTTCTCACCAATGAGTACAGCAAAATTACGAAACCATCATCCGCCATTGCTTGAGACCAGTCAAATATGCCATGCCTGAATAACAAAAAAACTCCAATACAAACCAAAACGATCCCCCCCACCTCCCTACAAACCCGAAAAACATTCCCCCAAACCCCCCTCCCTGCCTCCCTGCTTGGCGGTGTCAAAACCTCCTGCCCACCCAAACTAGCAGAGTGCCTATCACCCACCCTTCAAAAACTTGTGGGAGGGTATAGCTGAACCGGGCACCCATGACAGAAAATTAAGCAACAGGTAATCACACTTTACAAACTAAGTTAGTCCGGGAGCAGCAGAGAAACCTCATGAAATGCTTCGTGACCAATACAAAAAGGTCAGGGAATCACGGAAAGTCCCAGTAAATCTACTTCAACAAAGCCCCCAAAGAAAGCATACCACAGTTCAGTTGCCGAGTCTATTACACTTAGGGGAGTCGCTACCTCGATCGAGCCCTCTGTTAGTGAATAAGCTCGCCACCCCTGAGAAATTAAGCATACAGACCAATTTTCTGGTTCCTCCCATCTCTTACTCCATTCTCGCCCCCTGGGAGTGATTGTTTTTCCGGCCTGCCGTGCGCCATCCGTCCAGCCATTCCCAGGCCTCCTCAGGGGTGGTGAAAAACCAGACCCTCCCCTCTGATTCCACCCGCAGCTTGGCGGGAAAGAGCATGGCATATTTCAAGTCCTTCTCGCAAAGCGACTTTTTCACATCCAGGAAACTGTGTCGTTGTCGCTGCACCTTGAGGGTGAAGTCCGGGAAGAAGGTGATACGGCTGTTTTGGTATTCCAGCGATGGCACCGAACGGGCACTTTGCAGGATGACATCTCTGTCCCGGAATTTGAAGATCCTGGCTAGCAGGGGTCACTGGGAGGCCCCGGGCCTCGGCCGGCCGCACGTCACCCGATGTGCCAACACAACGGAAAAGAAGTGCATGTCAGCCATTCTGCTCTGCAGTTCAGAGGTGTAATCAACCAGGGACTCGTTTTGATCTCAACATCTTTCAAGCGCAAGTTCATCAAGCGCATGTCCTCCCGAATAAGGGACACCTCCGAGGACACAGAGTCAATGCGCAATTCCAATGACGTGCGTAATGGCTTCAAGAATATCCTGCAGCGTTGGTTCTTTCTTCTTCTCACCAAGCTTTGACTTATCCTGCATGGTGGGTCCCTCCCTTGGGCTCGTGCCGGGGCCCCCATCCCATGCAAATTTGTACAATTTGGCTTGGACTGCCGCTTTGGAGTTGCGACCAACTGCCATGGCGTAGCTGGCTCTGTCAGCATGAACGTCAGGGTAGGAAGGGCAGGGCCATCATGCACAGGTGGGGGCTTGTAGAATTCTCCACTTGCGCCGCATCAGCCAAGGCCCGGCATGGGGACGCAGTCCAAGGGACGCTATTACACGGGCTCCGGTATCAGATTAGGCAGAGTGCCCTCGGGGTCCGGGAGCTGTTCACTTCGCCAGAGCACAGATCAATCCGGCCAATAATCCTATTTAGCCGGGTGTCCACCGGTCCACAGAGTCAGTAGGGCCCAGCATCCCTTCACAGTATCCCACCACAGTCTCTACGGAGCTCTAGATGGCCACCACTTTCTCCCCGTTTCACCCTAGTCTCTTGGGGAGGGCCCGATCCTCAGGCATGGCCACAACTTCCATGAAGTATCCCAACAGTCACTAAACCGGGCTGAGGCCGGCTGGGGGAGCGTTATGTGGAGCCCAGGAATCAACGAGCGCAGAGGAGGGACGTGCCTCTGACAAGCCGTGCCTTTCCACCGAAGACGGGCGATGCCGAGACCAGATCCGCATGCCGCGAGCCAACCGAAACTACCACCCTGCTCCAGGCCACAGCGGGTGGCGTCAGGAGTCAGTCACCAGTAGCGCGGGACAGTGTGCGGCACTCTCCTGCCGGCACCAATATTCACCACCAGCATTCCCCAGCGGTCTGAAACAGGCAAGCGGCCCAAGGGACCTCCGGGCTCTCACCGCAACAAAGCCTCATCACGTTCAGCCCCCCACAGCGATCACCAAGGCTAGAGCAGTCCTACAGGGTCTCTGGTGAGTTAACTGCCCAATATTGCAGTTCAGTTGCGTTCAGCGGCCCAGTGTAGTCCGGGCTCCGAGGCAAGCGACTTCCCCCCAAGCGAAGTGTGTCAGCGGTCCGATCTCCAGACCCGCTGGTCAGATTCAGCCAGGACCAGGCTCCGTCAGTCCCCAGTGAGCTCCTGCATGCTCCGGTGTATAATTATACCGGCTGCCGGATCATATAACAACGGATATTTACTTAGATGGGAGTGCTCGGACGGAGCCGCCTCAATAAGCGGCCATTTCTCTCAGCGGTTGGCCACACCCCCGCCCAAGTCAAAATTAATGTCACTTTTAAGGAACAGAAACTTTTAGAAAGTTGTCAATCTGCTGCCCAATTTATCTGGTAGCCTTTCACAGATGCTGGTCACCAGACAGCCTTCTGTCCCTCTAGGGAGTAGTGTGAACGACTCCCAGGCTCAGGAATAAAAGAGGTCTGTTGCAGAGGGAGGTGTTACCCTCCCCTAGCAGGAAGTCACCCAGGGTGTTGGCACAAAAGATGAGCTTCAAAGGGAGAAGCCACGTTTTGTGAGCGAATGGCAGTCACACTGAACCCTTTGTTCAAGTAGACAGGATAGTGGCAGGAACAGTGGGGGAAACCAAGGGCCAAGCTGGTTTTCATGTGAGAATAGTGCTAGATGCCACACATAGCAGGAACTCATCACAAGGCAGAGGGATAGCCCATTGGTTAGTGGCCAAATCATCCTCCCAGGGCCCTTTCTGGGCATAACTATAGCACCCCCAGCACCCTTAACCTCAGATCACATCTGGATTGGAGAAAGGGCTGGAGAAGGATTGCCCTGCTGACCCCGGGATCTGGCAAGATAGGCTGCACCAACCACTGGACTGAAACCGCTACTCCTTCAGCTGGCAAAGAGAGGATGGTGCCTGTGGTGCCTGGCTGAAGGAAAATTCACTCCTCAGCCCCAGGCCGAAGTCGAGACGTCAAGGGTCAGTCTGCTGACATTCTGTTCCAGCACCAGAGCCATAAAAGCTGAAGTAGTCCGTTCTGGCCACACAGTAGCCACTTGTGAGGAATCTCCACTAACTGCCGATGTGCAGCCAAGAAAATCTCCACCATGGACTCGAAAGTTGGACACATGCTTGCTGGACTCAGAAGAGTGGCCATAGTGTGGATTGGTCACCAAGACAGATATTATCCTTCACCAAAGAATATTGCTGGACCCACTGTGTCCAGGGACTGATAGCCCAGCTGTAGCTGGACTTATACTGGCTCAAAAAGGACTTTGAGGAACTCCAGCCCGTGTGGTCAAGGTCACCCCACCTTACCCATGGACTGAGGGATAGCCAGAGGAAGACCCTGCTGACCGCACAGAACCCAGAGCATCTATCAGCATCCTCAGCATCCTGCATTCTCAGCATCAGGACCACTCAATTGATGTCTATGGTGGTCTTGATGTAAAGTGTGGAACTGGAATTGAGACTGCTTTGACGACCAGGTAACTTTACAAATACTCCTTATTGCCCTCCTCTGACTGTCTCCGTCAGAATTGGTAGACGAACACAACTCTTTCAAACTTTTCAAAGGTTTCCAAACTTTACTGTCACCAATGCTTGAGTGCACTTTGGATTACATCTTACTTAAAAATCTATATTTCTGGAACCCTATGGTGGTTTTAGCTCATCTAAAGTGCCTGAAAATTCATACAAAATATATCATTTTTTAAATTAATTGTTGTTGGATGCCTTTGTGACTTTCTTATTTTGTTGTTTAGTGCTTCTAAATGCTTTATACTTGTTCCGTTATTTAAGCCTTTCTGCTCAAAGATACAGCTACCCAGAGTTAAGCTAGAGGTTTTACAAATAAAGGCTGTCTCGACTCAAGATGGTTTTGTAAATGTAAATGTAGTGCATTTATATAGCGCTCCGCACCCCCCCAAAAGGGTCTCTCAGGCGCTGTGCACATACCGCTGTGGAACCCTTCCTGGCCTTTCCCTGTGAAGTGCCCACTCCTGGGCACCCCCAAGGTGAAGCCAGGCATCCTAGCGCTTTTGGTGTCATTGTGGAGATTAAGTAAGCTATTGCCCAGAGTTGGACCTATGATTAGAATAGGCACCAAGGTGAGAATTATCAGGTCCAGGGAAATTGAGCCCAAGACCCGCCGAGGCAGGAATTGAACCCTGGTCCGGGCCAGACCTCTGCATCAGGGTCTGCCGCTCTAACCATTGAGCCACACTTCTCCACTTTTTTGAGTGTATTACACAGTAAATTCAAACAGCCTTACTATATAATACACCACAACCTCCACATTCCTTTTACACTAATGAAAGTAAAAATCCCTTAAGACAGGTGTGAAGGTGGGGAGTCCACAACTGCTCCTGTAAAACTGTCTATGGCAGAGTTTCAGGAAAACGCTAGACCTGGGCAAAATTCTAATTACGCCAGGATAATTGACTGTTTTTTTTCAATTTTGTATAAGGAAATTTACACATAATTGTTTATTTGGATATGGGAGAACGCTAGTGATTTTTACCTTATTTTTTGGGTTCGGCGGGTGTTATTAAATAGATATGGCATTAACTAGATGCTTAGCTTGGAATGTTGCTGGCTTGAATGGAAGGTCCAAAAGACAACTAGTTCGGAAAGAGCTTAAGGCATATAAACCCCATGTAGCACTTTTGACGGAAACACATTTAGCCTATAAGGACCGCCGTCTCTTGGAACATCTTGGGTTAGAGGTTGTTGTATGTACCTCTCAAAGCATATCAATTAGAGGAACTGCTATTTTAGTGTCAAAAACACTCGCCTGTTTGGTTCATAAACTCCTAGCAGACCAAAGAGGGAGGTGGGCCATTGCTCAAATAGAAATCAACGGTGCTTGCTATGTTTTCTGCGTTTTATATGGTTCGAATATTGATGATCCTACCATATTTGATAATCTTTGTCTAGAGCAAGCTGCCTGGAAAGGGTAATTGATACTGATGGGTGACTTTAACTGTGTTATCTCTTATGGAATAGACTCTACCAATCAACAGCTAGTTTCAAGAATGATGAAGGTGAGAGCTTCTATCTTGGAATTGGCTAGATTGTATTCTTTACAGGATGCATGGCGGGCCTTATACTCAAACAAACCAGGCTACACGTACTATTCAGCACCACATCACCAATACTCGAGAATCGACATGGCCTGGGTCTCAGAAACCCTATTGCCATTAGCAGATATGGAGATATGCCCTAAAATAACATCTGACCATAACCCCATAATCTTCTCCTTCTATGCAAAAAATGCGATTAAAACTACTCGAACCTTCACGTTTCCGAGGCATCTGGTAATGAATGAAGATTTTGGGATTTGTATTGGTAAACAAATCTCTGACTATTTCAGATAACATTGGCTCATCTTCACTTCTGACTGTATGGGACGCAATGAAAGCATACATTAGGGGAGCCATTCAGCAGTTTATATATCAGCAGAATAGGCAGCAGAGCGGTCAAGTTAAGGATGCTTTTCAAAAGCTTATTAAGGCTGAATTAGAACATGCTGATGCAGTTTATCACCAAAATGCAGAGCAGGATCTCCTGTATCCACTTCTCTTGGAGCAGAAGGCTGTTACTAACAGTTTTTTTTATGGAAAAAGCAGCGGCCTGCTATATGAAGCACAAGACACTACAATACGAGTATGGGGACAGGATTGGGAAAATTTTGGCTTATCAAATTAGGGATAGCCAGCTAAAGACTAAGATCAAGGCTATAAAAGGGGAAGGGGGTGTTCTTTTTAAGGATCCCGGGGAGATAGTTAATCAATTTTCTATTTTCTATCAACAATTATACTCTCCAGAGATAGGCCAGGATATGACTGATCCAATTGATATGATGAATTACTTATATCAGAGCAACCTACCGTCTTTGACGGAGGAAGATGCAATCTCCTTAGAACAGGAGGTTACAGATGAAGAGGTTCTGGATGCAATAGAAGGGCTTACATCAGGTAAAGCTGCAGGAGATGATGCTCTCCCTGCGGAGTTTTATAAGCGCTTTAAAATCCTCCTGGCTCCTGTACTGCGTAATGTTATATCTCAAATTGGCAGATTAGGACAAGTACCGGCCTCTTGGAATATCGCTAATATCGTCTTTTTTTTTTTTAAAAGGTAAAGATCCTGAAGAACGAGCCTCGTATCGTCCAATCTCCTTGATTAATACAGATGCAAAGGTGTTTGCCAAGATATTGGCCACCCGGCTAGCTCCAATGATGGCCAGTTTGGTTTCTCCTCAGCAACATGGGTTTATTTCTGGGAGAGATACAACTGCCCATGTTAATACAGCAATAGCTGCCTTTGATGCTGCGGAGAAGCTAAAAATTAAACTTGGCATGATATTATTGGATGCGGAAAAAGCATTTGACCGGGTGGCCTGGGACTATCTCTGGGCGACACTCTTGGCATGCGGGATCAAAGAAAACTTTCTTAAATTGATAACTGCTATGTATAGGGATCCAAAAGCTAAATTGCTTCATTTTAATATTAATACCATTCCTTTTTCTCTAAGATGTGGCATGAGGCAGGGCTGCCCCCTTTCACCTCTTTTATTTGCTCTCTATATTGAGCCATTTATTCGACTACTATTGGCTAATAAAGCGATTCTACCGCTGAATATCGAGAAGCGTCCCCTTAAGTTGACGGCATATGCCGATGATATAGCTATGTTTACTGAGAAACCCAAGGAGATTATAGAACAAATAGCCACAGAGGCAAAACAGTTTGGTCAGTTCTCCGGCTATAGGTTGAATCGCAGCAAAACTCAAGTTCTGTTAAATTTCCAACCGGACGAAGCAATCGAAGGTGTCCGTGAAAAGGCTACTTATTTAGGGGTTCAAATTTCTTCTAAAATTAAGTTAATACACTCTCTGAATTATGTTTTTTTATTAAATAAAGTTGAAAAACAATTAAAGGCATGGCATAAGTTACCGTTGACTATTCTGGGTAGATGTAATGTTATTAAAATGAACATTCTCCCTAAATTTCTTTCTCTGTTTAGGTCGATTCCGCTGCGCATTCCGAATGCCTTCTTTAAAAAATTAGATGGTATTCTTAGCAGTTTTAGCTGGGGGTGTCATACGGCAAGAAGGGCTATAGCACTAATGAAACTTCCTTACAATCAGGGAGGTCTAGATTTACCCGATTTTAAATCTTATTTTCGCTCAGCTTTTGTAAACCGTCTATGGAGTCTTTTGCACCCCGAGCTAATGGAGTATTGGCACTGGTTGATTTTAGGTGCTGAAAGTAAATTATTTCTCTATCGCACTAATGATCCTAACTATTTTAAGCGTGTTAGGTTTAAGACAATACGGGACTTGGTCTATATATGGAAAAATATTGAGTCCAGACTTTTTCTTCCTGTGATCCACAGTAAACTTCCTATATGTGGCAATCCAATGTTTCCTGGCATTTACTAAGATAACATCGCCCTTCAATGGGCTAAATATGGGGTACATTCGCTGGGACAACTGTTCGATTGCAATGGTATAAAGACATTTGAGAATCTCTCTGTAACATTCAATATCCCACAGACCTCTTTTTTTAAATATTTACAAATTAAAGATCATTTGGTTAGGAGATTAGGAATACGGTTGGTTAAGGGGGCTAGTATGTGGGAACTTATTTATGGCCAGAACCTACATGCAACTATTAGCAGGGCATATCAAATGCTCTGTGAGAATAGGGTAGATGGATGTGAAAAATTGGCACTTAGATGGAGTGAGAATCTGGGGGAGGCTATTACTATTGATAGGATAAAGTTGGCCTTTGATAATATCTCCCGATCTGTACACTCAACTAATCTACAGCTCCAGCAATTCCGAACATTATGCTGTCTCTATTATACACCTGAAAAAATCGCTCAATGGTCTGTAATAGGGAACTCAAGGTGTGGCCCTCAGGCAGGCTCTCGCCAGAACTGCCCTAAACGTGGGCAACATGCGGCAGACATTGTACACATGTTTGTGCTTTGCCCTTTGTTGAAGGGGTTTTGGGATAAAATCTTGGCGATTATATCAAATTGGTTTGCTAGGGATTTAAGATTGTCAACTACAGAGCGGATGCTAGAATACAAGGAAGAAAGTGCTTGACAGAATGGTCCCTTATTGTCATCAATGATTGTTACTGCACGACTAGTGATAGCTAGAGCATGGATCTCTCCCAAACCTCCTACAGAGATGGAATGGTGGTCAGCTCTTAAAGAAATTGGGGAAAGAGAGAAAGCTCTGGCTAAAGTTAGGGGAGCTCAGGCTCTCCTAAAATACAGATCTGTTTGGGGCACCTTAGAGTAGGAAAACTCCAAGACACTAAGGTGCCGATTCCGATCCTGGAAAAAACGGGTACGAACCGTTGGTCGGAGCGTTTTCTCCGTCCGACTCGTACCCGCGAAAAAAACATTACAAACATGCAAGTACGAATCGCACGGAAACACCATTTCCGTACGAATCGTAAAAAACACCGACCGATGAAAATATACAAATTAATGTGATCCGGGAAAGCGCCAACGTGACGTCGGGACGCTTTCAGGCAGCGTTTCAAGAACCAGGAAGTATGATTCGAACCGACAGCAGTCCGGACGGCAATATTTTTACGGCACCCAAAAAGTGCCGGAAAAGTGAAGTACGCCGCGAAACGACCAGATTAGGGGGCCCGGTATGTGCCGTACCCCCCCCCCCCAGCCCCCGTGAGTACGCGCCGAACCCCCCCCAGCCCCCGTGTACGTACGAGTCGAACCCCCCCAGCCCCCGTGAGTACGCGCCGAACCCCCCCCAGCCCCCGTGAGTACGTGCCGAACCCCCCCAGCCCCCGTGAGTATGCGCCGAACCCCCCCCAGCCCCCGTGTACGTACGAGTCGAACCCCCCCAGCCCCCGTGAGTACGTGCCGAACCCCCCCGGCCCCCGTGAGTACGCGCCAAACCCCCCCCAGCCCCCGTGTACGTACGAGTCGAACCCCCCCCAGCCCCCGTGTACGTACGAGTCGAACCCCCCGTGTATGTACACCCGTGTACGTACGAGTCGAACCCCCCGTGTATGTACACCCGTGTACGTACGAGTCGTACCCCCACCCGTGTATGTACGCGCTGGGGGTACGCACCGTACATACACGGGTGGGGGTACGACTCGTACATACACGGGTGTACATACACGGGAGGGGTTCGACTCGTATGTACACGGGTGTACATACACGGGGGGGTTCGACTCATACGTACACGGGTGTACATACACGGGGGGGTTCGACTCGTACGTACACAGGGGCTGGGGGGGGTTCGACTCGTGCGTACACGGGGGCTGGGGGGGTTCGGCACATAATCACGGCGGCTGGGGGGGTTTGGCGCGTACTCACGGGGGCTTGGGGGGTGCGGCGCGTACTCACGGGGGCTGGGGGGGGTCGGCGCGTATGCGGGCACATGTCTCCATGGTTGCTATGGGAGTTCGGTCCGTACGGTGCATTTTCCATACGGTTGTAACATCGGACGCACGGGACGGATCGTACTTGCGCGCTCGGACTTCACTTTTCACATTTGTACGTAAAATCGTCCGGGGATGTGTCGGACACTTTTTCCAACCCGAGGACGTGTGGGGAAATTTTCCAAATGCGATTCGTATGGACTTTTTCCCATACGAATCGTACTTGGCAGTTTGTACGCTACTTGTACGATTCGTACGGTAAAAAGACCGGATACGAGTCGTACGGGGAAATTTTTTCCAGGATCGGAATCGGCACCTTACTGTTTAAAATAAAGAAATCATATAAATGAATTGACTGTCTAGTTAGGAAACATAGTCTACTAAGGACTCTGATCCCGATTCCGATTTTGATTTTGATTCTGTATTCGAGCCATTTTTTTATATATTTTTAAAAAAAATTATTTGCTTTTTAGGTTATATATACGCTTGTTATATGATTTAATTATTCTGTTGTTCTCTCTTTTTCTTTTATATAATTATATGTATTGTATCTGAATGTATGATTATAATATCTCTTCTTTTTGACAATAAAAAAAAAAGGAAATTTACACATAATTACTGAGACCATGCCGTTATGCCATGTCATGTAATGAAACTCCCATTTGCAAAGCAATCTTAATACAAGGTGCATGGAAACAATGCGATTGGCACAAATGAGATGCAAGAGGCATATTCCAAACATGAGTGGAAGTTCTATAAAGCAGGCTGTTAACTTTTGTTTTATCTGAGCAGACCGATCTGGCTACTTTTTTAACAGGAAACTACAATTCTGAACTTGAGCTGCAGTTCTTCTAATGCAAGTGATGGAAAATCAACAAAAAAATTAATTTTCAAGTTTACTTTTCATCTGAGCGGATCGATCAGGTGATTTTTTGAGCGCAAAATAAAATGTTTTTTTACAGAAAGAAAGTGCAAAAGAGACAGCGAGGCTTCGGTGCATACAGTAAAAACTAGCTTTTCCTGTCCTGAAAACTTCCCTCTCTGCTATTTTTGATGGAGGGTAGGCAACACAATTTCTGTTCCTTTTTTGTTCTTTTCCTTTTGTTTCTTTGGTTACTGTTGGATAGTGTGGAGTAGGAGTAGGTGTTCTTGTGAGATTAAGTTGCTTTAAGGGATAATGGTTGCACATTTTTTAAATGGTTAAAGTCTGGGCTTATAAATACACTCTATCCATTTTTTTCTATTTTTGTTGTGAGTTTTGTACAGATATGTTAATCATTTTACTGTGTTGTTTATTTACTGTTTGCCCTGCTGTATTCCCTGTGCCTAGTTTTTAATGCATTTTTTACATTCACTGACCTACTGTGCCATATGTTTTTTTTGTCATGCTAGGTGTATGTGGATGGTCTTGTCTTAAATGAAATACGTAGGTTATTTTTTGTCTAGATGTGCATGTGCTTGTTGGTGGCTAGGGCCAGGTTGGTTCCTGGAGTCCAGGCCCACATAGCCAGACATGTCCCTTTGCTCAGCTTTCTTCCTCCCTATGTGCTTCCCCACCATTTGATTGTGTGTTTGTGTATGTGTGGCATGATTGTTATTGTGTTTTACTTGTTTTCAGCCACATTCAGACATATTTTGGAGGGGTAATTGATGTTGTTTCAGGCTGTTGAAAGTTTATGTATTTTATTTTGTGACATTACTAATGTATTGGTGGTGGGTAAAGGACAGTCCTCTGTGTGACCCCAGACACATTTTAGGTAAATAATATGTATCTGCATATCCTTTCCTTGCAATACTAAAAGATGTTTTATTTGGGGGGAGGGAGTGAGGTGCTCTAAGTTGGATATGGCAGCCATATTCTTGTTTTCCATGTCTCCTTCTTCAAACAATCAATCAATCAGGGTTTTGTAAAGCACACTACTCACCTGTTAGGGTCTCAAGGCGCCGCGGGGTGGGTGTGTGCAGCTCTGTTGGGGTCACTCGAAAAGCCAGGTCTTGAGTTCTTTCCTGGATTGGTGCAGTGTCGGGCTTCGCCGAGGGGAAGGGGAGGTCATTCCAGGTCTTGGCAGTGAGGTAGGAGAAATATTTTCTACCCTTTCTGGTCCTGTAGAAGCATGGGGTGGTGGATAGGGAGAAGTTGGCTGAGCGGTGGTTTCTCTTGGGAGGGGCATGGAAGGAGATGCAGTCGTTGAGGTATTGGGGCCCGGTGTCGTTGAGGGCCTTGTAGGCGTGCGTGAGCAGCTTGAAAGTTATTCTTCTTTCAACGAGGAGCCAGTGGAGGTCGCGAAGGTGTTGGGAGATTTGGTTGTGCAGTGGGATGTTGAGGATTAGTCGGGCTGCGGTGTTCTGGACAGTCTGGAGTTTGCGGAGGAGTTTTTTGTTGATTCTGGGATAGAAGATGCTGCTGTAGTCCAGTCTGCTGGTGAAGAGTGCGTGAGTGACCGTTTTCCTGGAGTCGGGGGGGGGGGGGGGGAATCCACTTGAATGTCTTGCGTAGTATGCAAAGGGTGTTGAAGCATGCAGAGGAGACGGTGTTGATCTGGTGATTCATGGTGAGCGATGAGTCTAGTATGATTCTGAGGTTGTGTGCATGATCCGTTGGGATAGGTGGGTTTCCGAGGCGGGGGGCCATAGGTTTCATCCCATGTGGAGGGGTGGAGCCAAGAATGAATTCTTCTGTTTTCTCCGCATGGAGCTGTTCGTCATCCAGATTGCGACAGCTTTCATCACTTCTTGGAAGTTGTGCCTGATGATGGAGAGGATGAGCTGGGTGTCATCAGCGTAGGAGACGATGTTGAGCCCGTGGTTTCTGATAATGGTTGCGAGGGGACCATGTAGACATTGAAGAGGGTTGGGCTGAGGGAGGATCCTTGGGGGACTCCGCATCTGATCTCTGTTGGTTCTGAGAGGAAGAGTGGGAGTCTTATTCTCTGTGTTCTGCCTACGAGGAATGATTGTAACCAGTCTAGGGCCTTTCCTTGGATGCTAGCATCGTGGAGTCTGGTGGCTAGTGTGCAGTAGGAGTTGGTGTCAAAGGCTGACGATAGGTCCAGGAGGAAGAGGGCTGCAGTTTGGCCTTGGTCGAGGAGGGCACGGATGTCGTTTGTGATGGCGAGGAGGGTGGTCTCGGTGCTGTGGTTGCTGCAAATTGAGAGGTGTCTAGGATGTTGTTGGCTTCGATGAAGTGCACTAGCTGGGTGTTGATGCCCTTTTCGATGATTTTGGCTGTGGAAGGAAGCAGCAAGATGGGCCTGAAGTTCTTTTTGTTCATCGGGTCTGCAGAGGGCTTCTTTAGGAGATGGTTGACTTTGCTGCTCGTCCAGTTGTCTGGGAATATGGTGGTCGCGAGGGAGCAGTTAAAGGTTCGATGTAGCATGGGTGTGATAGCTGTGGTGGCCCTGTGGAAGATGTGCAGCAGGCAGGGGTCAGAAAGTGCTCCAGAATGGATGCTCTTCATGGTCTTTAGGGTGTCTTCTGTCGTGAGTGGGGTCCAGGTGAGAAGGGTCTGTTGGGTGGTGTCGCTGATAGTGGGGATTGCGGCAGTGCAGAGGTCTTGGGCACCGAAGTTGTCATAGAGCATCTTGATTTTGAGCTGAAAGAAGGAGCTGAGTCTGTTGCAGAGGCATTAGGATGGAGGGACGTCAGTTGTTTCGCTGTTGGGGTTGGCAAATTCCTGTATGATGGCGAAGAGTTCCTTTGAGTTATGGGCGTTGTAGAGGATTCTGTCTTTGAGGAAGTTTTTCTTTGTGGATTTGATGAGTTGGTGGTGTGCAGTGGTGGCTGTTTTGTAGGAGGAGCATGCTTCCGGAGTTTTGCTGTTTCAGTTGTCGGTAGGAGCGCTTGACTTCTTGGAGTGCCGTGGTGAACCAGTAAGCTTTCTATTTTTGTCATCTTGTGGTCCTCTGGAGGGGGGGCGAGTGTGTTGGCGCAGTTGGTGATCCATTGGCGGAGGTTGCTTGCCACAGTCTTGCCGTCCGTCATAGTTGGGAGTGGAGTGCAGGTGAGGGCGTAGTTGAGGTGTTCTTCTGAGACTTTGTTCCAGATTCTGTATGGGAGTCAGTGCGAGTGCTTGTGTGCAGTGGGATTACTAAAGGAGGAAGGGATGCAGTGGTGGTCAGTCCTGAGCAGTTCCATGGTGTGGCTGAAGAAGATGCTCTTTTCTCCTGTGAAGATGGGGTTGAGTGTGTGTCCAGCTGTGTGAGTAGGGGTGGAGATGAGTTGCTGCAGTTGTATGTTGGTGAGGTTCTCTAGAAGGGAAGTGGTGTTTGGGTCATTGAGGTTGTCCAGGTGGAAGTTCCGAGAAGTATGTAGTGTGTGGAGGCAAGGGCGTGGAGTGCGATGAGGTCGGCAAAGACGTTGGTGAACGGAGCACAGGGGCCAGGTGGTCTGTAGATGAGTGTTCCGTGGAGCATCGTTTTGGAGTTGGTCTGGATCCGGAAGTGGAAGTGTTCCATGGAGGGTGAGGCGTGGTCCGAGTCGGTGGTTGTCACGCGAAGGGAGCTTTTGTGGATGATGGCAAGGCCTCCTCCTGGGCAGGTGTGGCGGTCTTTTCTCAGGATCTTGTATCCGTCGGGGATTGCTATTGCAATGTCAGGTGCAGAGCTGGCGTTGGTCCAGGTCTCTGTGAGGAAGGCGATGTCAGGAATTTGAGTGTTGAAGCGGTCCCAGATTTCTACGGTGTGTCTGTGCAGGGAGAGTACGTTGAGGAGGATGCAGTTCATTGGCTTGCTTGTGTGCGCTGGCATTCGGTGTGCTGGGGACTGCTGCTGGGCTCTGGAGGTTGGTGAAGGTGTGGCGGCAGTGGCAGCAGTAGAACGAGCCATGGGTGTTGCTCAGCATTGAGAGCTGGCAGTTGTTGCTATTTCCGGCATTGAGAGCATTGAGGGTGCTGGGGTCGTAACGGCAGGGGGGTCATGGGACCAGGGTCCCTGGTGCTGGTCAAGGTTGGGTCACGAACGGGCGCAGACAGGCTTTCCTTTGGCACGCCTTCAGCCCTGCCGCCATTAAGCAGGGGACGGCGATCAGCTGGGAGACTGGAGCAGCACACTGGGGGGAGGGGCTGCAGGGAGTGCGGGAAGAGGGGCGAGTAGAGGGAATGCTGCCCATGCTGACCATGCGGCCGTAGTCTTTTTGTGTAGCCAGTATGTGTGTTTGTTTAGGCCACCATTTATTCTTGGTTCTCCATACCTTCCTCTTTGCTGTCCATGTAGTTGGACCCAATATGTGTAGCCAGTATATGAGTGTCTATGCGGGGGGTGCATTTTTGGCTTTGCACTCTCCTTCCTTCCTGGCCATGTAGCAACCACCATTTATGGAACCAGTAAGTATGTAGGTGTGTGTGGTGGCCATTCTGTCTTTGTTTCCCATTTCTCCTTCTTCACTGACCATGTGGTGAATGAGCTAACTACCACCATATTCTGTGGCTAGCCTGTGTTTCAATCCTTTTATTCCACTTTTAAAAGCCATTTTCTAGGAGCAGTAATTGAAGGCCATGACGATTTTTGTTCCTGTTACATTTATTTGTGCGTCTGGCTGATTGTTATACAGTGTGATTGTTTTCAATTCATCTATTTGATTTTTGCCTCTCCTCTGTGTCCCTGAGCCCTTGAGCGACACCAGCAAATATTTAATTAATTTCATGTATTGAATTTCTGCTTGTCCCCACCTTCCAATGAGTCTCCATGGGACCTGCAGGGACATAAACAATAATTTAATTCATTTATTTGCTTTTTGACTGCCCTACAGGGAGTCCATGGCCCATAGGGAAACCAGCAATAATTTTAATAGTTTATTATTTTTGTCTCCCCCACCTCCCACAGAGCCCCATAGGGTCTGGAGGGGCACAGAAGGTTACAAAATTCATTTATACTTTTTTTGCCTGCACCCCCATCCTTCCTCCCACTGGTTTCCCATGATCCCCAGAAAAACACCAGCAATTATTTAATTCATTTATTTGATTTTTGCCTGCTCCCCACATGATGGGCCCTTGAGGGACACCAAGTTAGCTTTTCTAGCAAAGAATTGTTTCTGCATGGATACACTATTTGTATGCATTTATGATAATGATTATGACTTGTGCTATATTGGCTAGTTAGTACAAATCTAACTGACTTTCTGCTTAAGTTTTATTGTCCGCAGGTGTGTGAGATGCCATGTCACTCCAATACTGAGATGGAGAGAAGTCTGTGAATTAGCTGATAGCAACACCAGCATCCTCTGATAAGTGCTTCTGCCGAGTTAAAAAAGTAAGGGAGATGACCATTGAGGAGAAGAAGCCTGTTGCCAGTGCCTTCACTGGCATCAAACCATTGTCACTTTTCTGGAAACAAGACATAACTTGTGCACCCTCCTGTGGGTAGTAAGGGGTTGGGAGGAGGGTCACAGCTGGAACAATGGCACCACCACCAACATTAAAACCCATGTCTCTCAGCCCTACAGTGACTGCAATCATGGAGAGCAGTTAGTCTGAAATCGCATTGTACCAACAGTAAACCAAATCTTCAAGGAAAGTCAACAACAGGAACCCCAGCCTGCAACACCTGATCTTCAAAAAGTAGGAGCAGAGAAAAAGTTGTGCTTGCTACAGAAGAGGATGTTGTTGTGACTGTTCTTCCACTGGACACATCTGCTTCACAATCTCTGGCAAGGAAAATAATGTGCACTCCCCCATCTCTTCCAAGTCCCCTCTTTAGATGATATGGATATGGATTGGAACCCAACTGAGATTGACATGAGGCACAAGGGAATAGAAAGTTTCCTTAAAGCCTTGGAGGTGAGAGAGGTGATGATAAGCTAATGATTGTTAGTGAGGAGAGGGGCACAGAGGAAGTACTGCTCACCTCTATTCAACCAGCTCTTAGTCATGCATTTCCATGAACACCACCTGCTCCCACCTTTTCAAGATCACAAAAACCTTCAGCAGCCAGCACCCCAACGCCTATGAGAAAGACAGTACAACCACATAGCTATAGCTCAATAGGTTCTTAAGGCTTTGGCACCATAAGAAAGCTCTCCTCCCCAATTTGGGACTTCTCTACATAAGAAGCACATTGCAGAATGCTCAATTTTCCCCAAAAAGTTTGTTGTGGTAAGCTGGGTGGACATTATGATAACGGGGGACAACTGGCTAATATGAAAAATCAGCTCATTCGTGTGGGAAGAGCTCGTCAAGAACATAACTGCTGATGGTGAGAGAAATCAAGAAGTTCAAATGATAGAAGAAGTAAGCGGTGAGGAAGTAGAGGAAGTGAGCATCTTGCGAAGCAGCCCTATACCTGTCACTTGTGGTGTGCAGTAGTCAGTTACAGAAAACTCAGATTGGCATAAGGGACAGAGTGATACAGTCATCTGAAAGTATCCAAGGAGCCTACCTGCTCCCAGTAGGTTAATAGTGGAGGTATAATAAAGAAAACATTCACAAAAACCACTATCAAGGCTATGTTCACTAAGGAATTGATGTACTACCACACCCAAATCCATTTATACTATGGGGAGCTGGCCAAAATGTTAGTGCTTGACCTCCTGCCTTTTTCTTATGTGGAAGGAGAAGTGTTTCCTGAATTAGTAGAGAGCCTCAGCCCAAAATGTAAGGTTCCAAGCTGGACCTATTTTTTAATTGTTATTGTGCCAGCACTGCACTATCAAGTGCTCCAATTTCTTGGTGATGCTATGAAGGAGAGCACTGGTTAGTTCATCCACCTCATGACGGAGATGTGGACCATTTGTCAAGCAAAATTTTACATGTGCATCTCTGTACACTAGATCTTCTTCAAGGGAGTGAAGCAGCAGATAATTCCTAGTCTCACTGCTGATGTTGCTGTTCAGCTGCATGCAAAAGTTGGGATGTTGTTGGCAATGGTGAAATACAGCTACCAATATTTTGGTCAAAATTAATGCTAAAGTGTATGAATAGCTTTAACCCATGTGTCTCAGAACTGAATTTGTCGGCACTGACTATGGCGGTAATATTGTCAAAGCCAGCGCTGATGAAGAAAGTTTAGCACGATGCATAAACCACATTTTTTGGGACTTCATCAAAAATAAAGATGTGATTAACAACATACTGCTAACCTGTTGAAGAATGTCCACTCATTATTGTCACTATTTCAGAGCCCACAAGCAGTTGAGTATCATCCAGCATGCTTAAATAAGAGGTGCCAACATGTTGGAACTCAATCTACTACATGCAGCAATGCGTGTCTGAGCAGTATAGGTTTAGGTCAGTGGTTCTTTATCTTTTGACGTCCGTGGGACCCCACTGAATCATTACTGGAAGCTAGGGAACCACATCCTGAGCAATTCCATGATTTGAACTTCAAAACAAAACACAAAAATACAAAAACAAGTATACACCAAACAAATGTTCACATTTAGATTTTTTTAAATTTAATATCACTTATAGAAAAAAATCAAATTTTCAATTTTACTTCTTTGTATATATTTTATGCTTTTTGATGTATTAACTAAATTTGTCCCCGACCACCTGAGGATGGCTTGCAGATCCAGAGGGGTCCTTGGACGACAGGTTATGAACTACTGGTCTAGGCCTATCAATGCTTATGTAATTAAATGAAGAGTGGATGCAATTGCCAAATCCATAATGATGGAGGTGGTCAAATTGGGGCTAGTGGAGTGCCTGATAGAAATGCTAATCCATTTTGAGACTATAACACAGGAAATGAGCGAGGAGGAGTGTATCATGAGCCAAGGGATTCCTATTTTGTATCTGCTGCAGAACCATTTTCAAAAGGTGGAACAAGCATTTAGCAATGTCATTAAAGAAGCAGCTGGTAAATCCATCACTTGAACACTCGCCAAGCACAGTGATGTAATTAATTATATGATTTCAGATGTCATTAGTGATGCTATCAATAATACCATATATAATACCATGTGTGATGTAATATGTGAGGTCACATGCAGTGCATGGTGATTGCACAAATTATAGTTACTTCAGGTAAATATAACTGGTGAATTTCATTGTTTCTTAGTTTAAAATGTTATGTTTTAACTGGCATTTTCACGTAACTATAATGTCACCTTAATCTTTGTTTTTTTCAATAAATTTCTATGGTTTTGTAAGGTAAAGTAATATGTTATTATAATTCCTAACCCCTCCACGGGTGGCTGACATATCCTCAGTTGTCGGGCTGCAAACCCACCTTGCTTGAACCTGAGACCCACATACTTGGTTTTCCCCATGATGGCCAAACCGCTCATTGGCACCCACACCAAGACCAAAATGTAAGCTTTTGTGCCCTGCTAAAGCTTCTAGTGCAAGTCGTTGAGAAAAATGAGTGGGGGCATGAAAAGAGAACTTACTCGGATGCTTGCGAGACTAAGGTAGTCTCGCGAGAACTGGCAGTCATCTTGGGCACGCCTGCTTTTAAGGCCACACTGATCTTCTAGAAGTTGCTTGCTATTGAGAGGCTGGTGTGGAGAGGGTCCAAATAATGGTCGCCAGATCCCTTTCTTGGATGCAACGCAGAGTCACCACCAGATTTGGAGATGGAAATGGGGAGAAAAGAAATACAGGCATTAGAATTACACCAGAGCTTTCATATCAGGTTGTAACACGCCATGAGTTAAGCGCTTAGCTGAGCCTAATCAAACACCTGCCTTGAACACCACCAGCATTCTCCTTTGCTGTATAGGGAAAGAAAGACTAACATTAACCCTTTATTTTTCTGGAGCTTGTTTGCTTGCATGTTATTTAGATAAGTACTTGAAAAATGTACATTAAAGTACATCATATTTTCAATATATGCATAATGTTGTCTTAGAGATGTTGAATCTGAATCAGAACTGCTAGGCTATGTTTCCATAGAGTATCTGCAAGAAGACATTGTTGAATTCTGCTCGTTATCATAAAGGTCAAGGTAGACACCACAAAATCTGGGAGGTACAGTAGGGGTAAGTCAGGACACTACGGAAAACACTAGTCATCACTTTGTCTCCCTTTCAAAGGCAATCAGAGAAGCATCACCAAGGAACAGAGGGCGAGAGTTCATCAGCAGTGGGAAAGGAAACATCTCAAGGTACACATTAGATGCCACTGGGGAGACAGCAAAAGGGATTATAGTCACCACAGTAAGGGCATATGATGAAGAAATGTTTCAATGTTACTGGTCCGCAGAAGATGTTAGTAGTCTCCACAAGCAATTGGGAGAAGCAACAACAAGTTGCTATGCTGAAGCACAGCAGAGCAAGGGACTATCTTTCGCGCACCGCTCTCTCTCCCTTAATCCCATTCCCCTTTACCCTAGGGTGCCTTTGTCCTGTTTGTGTGGAGATCACAGAATGGGTCTAGGTACAGAGGAGAAGTTTGGAGCCAGCTTCTCGGACCTCCACCTCACCCCTGCAGGACCACACAGGTTAGTGCTTGACACTCAGCCTTGTGTGGCATGGGGCTGGTTGCAGGGCTTGGCTGCAGGCGAGATCGTGTGTAATTCCACTGACATAAGCCACAGCCTTCTCCACAGCCTTAAGATGTGCTTAGCATAGGGTTGGCTGGAGGACCTGTCCTGTGTCCATGCCCTGCATCCAACCGCCCTTTGGGAGGTCATTTGTAAGTTAATGTATGTAGGGGGTGTTGAAAGTGTGTGTGTACTTGTGTGTGTCTGGGTGTTAGGTGTGTTGTGTGTGTGGTCGACAGACAGCCGCACAGACACCCACCCTATGTTTTTGGGGTACCACAGAGCCTCTGTAAAAATACATAGGGGCCCCACTGAGCACCACAGTAATACTGTGGTACAGTGGCACAATATCCAGGGGGTCAGGGTAGCACTAACCTGCCCCCTTATTCCTTGTTTTTCTACCAATACCATGGTACAGATGCAGCACAAAATAATCTTCTTCATTTGATGCCAGGGGTTCCTAGAGGGCCCACAATGGCAAGGGGGTCAGTGTACCCCTTACCCTATTCCCCTATTCCTTATTTATTCTGTGTTTGAAGAGGCGGGGACTATGTCCCTGAGTCCAAAAATAGCAGCCACAACATTCTCTTCATGTTGCAGACAGTCAATGGCATTGCACACTTTTGAGCTCACAGTAGCGGGGCCATAGTTTGAAGTAATTGTAAGTTTCAAAACTTAATTCTTTGAAAACAGCTAAACGGATTTACACCAAATCATAAAAAGCACACTTTCTGGACCAAGATCTAGCTTTCTGCCAAATTGAGTGTAAGTAAATTCAACTATTTTGGCTACAGCTGTGTCTAATTTTCCTATGAAAAATTGCACGCCTTCCCCTTTTTCTTAGCCCCGCTTGATGAATCATCCTGAAACTTTCCAGGAATGAGCTGAGCAGTATGATGCGTTTGTTTGTGAAAGTTTTGTGAAGGTTTGGCAAAAGACGCCAAAGTTATTAGCAAACCTTCCTTTCCTATGGAAATGTGCTACCAAATATAGCTATAAACACAAGAAGGCAACAGTTCCTAAAGGGGAGGGAAGGGTTCTCAACAGTCAGATTATGATAGTGAGAGATAAGGTATTTGTCTCCAAAAGGTAATCGAAATGGGAGTATGCCTCCTTATAATTATGTGCCCTCACACACTCAAACGAGTGTAAAGCATCATCATATGGCGGTGCTCCTTGTGGAGGTGGCGCTGCAGTCCCTCACGGGCCCTACAAGAGGGCGCTTTATCGGAGTTCTTTTCGAGGAGGTGCCGTATTTGTGCATGTGGGTGTGTGGAACAAGGTGAAGTGAGTAAGTGATAATAAAATTAAAATTACCTTGTGGTACCCTAAAAAAATAGTTTAATAAAAGGTCCTAGAGGTAAATTAAAAATAGGTTTGGAGACTCTCTGTTGAACTAATAAGAGGGGAGGGATAGATGTTTATCCAACCTGCTCACAAACTGTGTTAAGGGAGTGTCATGTGTTTGGGGTCATAAATGGTCGACATGTTTCGCGCTTATTAACGGTCCCTAATGGATCCAAATGCGCTTCTTCAGGATGGAATGAAAATGAGGAAAAAAGAAAAGAAAAAGAAAAAAAACTGGGAGTCAGGGAAAGCCCTATACTGCCAGGTCAGCTAGAGTCTGGATCGGAGGGACGTCACTGCATCCAAGAACCGTCTTGTCCAAGTTCTAAAAGAGCTGAACCTTTGGGAGACAAGGGGGAAACAGAAAACCACCAGGAGGTGGTAGATTCAGTACAACAAATGGATAAAAAAGGGAGAGCTGACAGTCAAAAGCAAATCAGGCACTGACAGACGGCTGGAGCAAGAAGTGCGCAAAAGCCAGGTGGGGGCAGGAAAAGCAAGGTGCCAGATCCTGGACCCATAAGAGAAGTGCTTCTTCATTAGGAAAATGTAAGAAAAAAAGGAGAGCGAGGGGTCCTGCCAAGAAAATCAAGGAGGAGTAGCGGGGAGAACAGATCGTCAAGACAAAAGGGGGGGGCAGGGGGGCCGGGGGGCAGACCAAGTAGGTGGACAGGGAGACAGGCTGGAGGGATGTCAACGGTACTTAAGTGAACAATAATTGACTCTAACCCACATTGGAGCACTTCTGCCCTATACAGATCTGAACAACAATGGGTATTCAGACTAAAAAGTGATGACATAGGTCTCAACGAGACCATTCCGTGGATTGAATTGGTACCATAGCCCTGTATCACTAGGTCACTTTGTTCTGACCTTACTGTATTAATAAGCTTACGACCTGCCACCTATTTACTAGTTGTAATCCAAAGGTGGCTACATACCCTTCCCCCTTTTTTAGCCCACATTTCTCTCTGCCATTATGACCAGTCATCGCCCTTACCTTCGCGCCAGTATAACAACCCATTATGGTTTTATGTCTGCTCTTCACTAACCTTACCTTACAACATACATTTCAGATTTTTAAGACTCATTATCATAGCACGACTTTTGCTTATCAGTCGAAGCTTACTACATTCCTTTTCCATCATGGCCGCCCTAATAGCGCCTGCCTCTTTTACACACACCTCGCCCTCCATGCCTTTCAATCTCTGCCTTTTCTGAGGCTCTACTAACATGACCCATCGGGGTTTTAATTTTGCTTAATTTTCCCATTGGGCTTGCTGTTTTTAACTCATTATACACTTTCCATAACTTCATTAGTTCATCTTTTGTTTTTCATTCCGTTGTAAGTTCTATCGCGTCAGCTATTGCATTATGGCCACGCAAGTTATGACCCTTTTTTCACCGCTCTACCTTCCCCGCCCCTTTACCCGGAAGTTGTAGCCCCTTCTAACCTCTCCATTCTTACTCTCCCCGCCCTCCCACCTGGAAGTGGTAGCCCCTTCCTGCTTCTTAAACCTACCATGCCCCGTCCCACTTCGCTAACCAGCGTCTTCTGGTCTGAGCATTAGGTTTACAGACACCTCGTTCAGGGAGATTTGGTGAGTCACCTACGGGAGCGGGTCTATGTATTTTGGTAAGTCCAACACCTTGCACCTACACCCACCGAGTTACGGATGAACGCTCTCTGTAATCTACCTCCTCCTCTTTTTTAGTTATCCCCTGGCTGCCAGACGTTCCGCTGTTGCAGCCCTTCCTTAAACACGTGAGGGTCAGTGTCTCCTCTTCTGTTTTTCTCACTTACTTTTTTTATTATACCTCACTTCCCTCTCTGTATTTCAGCATACTTGCACAGCGCGGTTTCTTGCACTCACGCGCCTACGTGCTTTCGCTTTCCCTGGTCTTCGTTTAGCTTGTTACCTGTGCGCCTTACCTTGCCCACATCTCTACAGGCCTCCCTACTTTCACCCTGTTTATTTAGTTTATGCCGGGTTCATTAATTCGGACGGCTGGCTCCATCCCGCCCTCTCCTACCACATTCTCCTTTGCTGCCGTCATGATCCGGATTCATTCCCCTTCCGTGAATTCCGGACGGCGTCAGCTCTACTTGCAACTTTCCATGTAGCCCTCCTCATCGTGAGCCTGGGTCACCACACTTTTTCCGTTCAGGACTATTCAGACCCTCACCCCCGGTTTTTGCAGGCAACCTCCGCCGCATTATTCATTCTCCATTCTCCAACTTGAGTTTCCTCCTCTATTCACCTCTGTGTACCGTTGACATCCCTCCAGCCTGTCTCCCTGTCCACCTACTTGGTCTGCCCCCCCTGCCTCCCCGCCCCCCCCTTTTTCTTGACGATTTGTTCTCCCCGCTACTCCTCCTTGATTTTCTTGGCAGGACCTCTCGCTCTCCTTGTTTTCTTACATTTTCTTAATGCAGAAGCACTTCTCTTATGGGTCCAGGATCTGGCACCTTGCTTTTCCTGCCCCCACCTGGCTTTTGCGCACTTTTTGCTCCAGCCGTCTGTCAGTCCCTGATTTGCTTTTGACTGTCAGCTCTCCCTTTTTTATCCATTTGTTGTACTAAATCTACCACCTCCTGGTGGTTTTCTGTTTCTCACTTGTCTCCCACAGGTTCAGCTCTTTTAGAACTTGGACAAGACGGTTCTTGGACGCAGTGACGTCCCTCCTATCCAGACTCTAGCTGACCTGGCAGTATAGGGCTTTCCCTGACTCCTAGTTCTTTTTCTTTTCTTTTTTCCTCATTTTCATTCCGTCCTGAAGAAGCGCATTTGGATCCATTAGGGACCGTCAATAAGCACGAAACATGTCGACCATTTATGACCCCAAACACATGACACTCCCTTAACACGGTTTGTGAGCAGGTTGGATAAACATCTATCCCTCCCCTCTTATTAGTTCAACAGAGAGTCTCCAAACCTATTTTTAATTTACCTCTAGGACCTTTTATTAAACTATTTTTTTAGGGTACCACGTGGTTATTTTAATTTTATTATCACTCACTCACTTCACCTTGTTCCACACACCCACATGCACAAATACGGCACCTCCTCGAATAGAACTCCGATAAAGAGCCCTCTTGTAGGGCCCGTGAGGGACTGCAGCACCACCCCCACGAGGAGCACCGCCCTATGATGATGCTTTACACTCGTTTGAGTGTGTGAGGGCACATAATTATAAGGAGGCATACTCCCATTTTGTGCACACTCGATTACCTTTTGGAGACAAATACCTTATCTCTCACTATCATAATCTGACTGTTGAGAAACCTTCCCTCCCCTTTAGGAACTGTTGCCTTCTTGTGTTTACAGTTACTTCTTAGGAACATAGGCACAGGACCTACCTTCATTTTTCTTAACCAGCTCCTTTTCCCTCTTCTTTTGTCAGTGTTGAACCAAATATAGCTACCCAGTGGAAACCACCACTGGGTAATATTATAAATATACCCATTTATACAAATGTATTTATGGATACACAATTGATATAGATATATATATATAGATATATAGATATTTTCACTGAAAAAACAAAGGTTACAGGGAAGTCATAGTAAGGCTCACATTTCACTTGTACAAAACCATAGAAATTCAGCAGTTATAGTTAGCTGAGCTAACTATAATTTAAGCCCCTGCAATGCATTGCTTATCACCTCACATATTACATCACTCATGACATGATCAGTGACATCACTGATGACATCTTCTAGTGAGTGTAAGTATTTTGTATGAGTTTATGAGTGTTAAATATGTACACTAACCTACTACAAACGTTAGATTAGTATACTAGGTGCACTACTAATGAGTGATACTAATTCTAACATATATTGTGTGAGTAGCTGTGTGACTGTGCGTATCCGTGCGTGAGTGGGTGTCTGAGTGGCTTTATGGGTGTGTGAGTGACTGTGTGAGTAGATGTGTGAGTGAGTGGCTCTGTGAGTATCTATTGTTGAGAGAGTAAGTGTGTGAGTGGCTCTATGGGTCAGTGAGTGGCTGTGTGAGTGTCTGTATAGGTGGGTGAGTGGCTATGTGAGTGACTGTAAGGGTGAGTGAGTGGGTGTCTGAATGGCTGTAAGAGTAATTGAATGAGTACATAAGTGGCTGTACGGGTGAGTGAGTGGCTGTTTGAGAGGGTGTTTGGTTAACTGAGTTGTTGTGTGTGACTGTATTGGAGAGTGAGTATCTGTGGGAATTTCTATGGGAGAGTGAACAAAGAGAGCTTGCATGAATGTGTGAATGGGTATGTAAGTGGTTGTGTAAGTGTGTGTGAGTAAGTATGTGAGTGCTTGTATGGGTGAGAGAGAGGCTGATTTTAGAGACTGTATGAGTGAGTGAGGGGGTGTGTGAGTGGCTGTATAGGTGAATAGAGGGGTGTGTGTTAGACCTGTCAGCCCTAGGGTGGTCTTCCCCTACATTTGTTTGCCCTTTTTGCCTCATTACTAACCGCCATTTTCATTGGACATAGGACTCTGGGCGCCTTACCGCTGCTGAACAGTGCTGAGGTGCAGGTGCTCTCTTCTAACAACATGGATGCCACAGGCCCCTGGTACTGCGGTGCGGCCACTGTCCTAACTGCGTACTAGTAGTTGGGAAAAGTCTGGGACTTAATGCTACTGTAACCTTGACCGTCCCGCCTCTTGTCACCATAGACAGACCGCACAGAGTCCCCAGATTCCTCTGGAACCTTCCAACCCCCCAGGTTGGCGCCAGAATTTGCCGCCTTTTTGAAGGGTCACCTGACCTAGGGGTATAAAAGCAAAGGAGGGAAACCTGACAAGTTAGTTGCACCACTGTTCCTAGGGACCCTCCGCTTGAGTAGAGGCTGCTGAGCTAGGGGGATGCTACAATACTGAGGCTGACTGATCTTAGGACCTGCTGCCCCAAGTCAGATGATCTACCCTGCCTACCTGCTGACCTTGCCCTGCGTGAGGGGAACCAGGGACACCAGCTCCAGTGTGCCTGCCCAGGACTACCATAATCTCTTCATTTACAACTAACCCTTGCCATCCATTGCCAGTGCTGAGACTGGGAAGTGCTGTGTGTGCCTGACACCTGACATCTCTACCCAGTGCTGGGACTGCGACGCGCTGTGACCCTGAGAGTGTTGCGGCTGCTGGGGATCCTAAGGTACTGAGCGCTGTGCCAGCGAAGCACTGCCCAACTAGAATTTGCCTTTGATCTCGAGCGCTGTGCCCGTGAAGCACTGCCGTGCCCAGAACCTGACCTTGAGCCCCTCGTGCTAGTTCAGAGAAGCGCTGTGTGCCCAGGACCTGAGTGTGCTCTGTGGCCAAGATCACTGCCGCGGCCCCCACGCTGTGAGGAGAAGAAGTGCTGTGGTGCTGGACTCACCGCCGCGGCCCAGGCGCCCCAAAGAAGGAAGGCGCTGTGGCCCAAAATCACTGCCGCAGCCCAGGTGCCGCCAAGAAAGAAGACGCTGAGGACCCGATCACCGTCGCGGCCCCTGAAGCGAAGGGAGGGCTGCCGCAGTCCCAGCCAAGTCCGCGCTGGGCTGAGCGCGCGAAGGGGAGCGTTGCCGGGCAACCGGGGTGCCAGCCGCATCATAGGCTGTGCCCCCAGGAAGCCGCGCTCCGATTGGTTCCCGGGCCCAGAGTCGAGCCGGAAGCTTGGAGCCCGCCCCGGACTCAGAGAGAGGGGCTCCGGGGAGTGGGGGAGCCCCGGGAGTGCACTGGCCAACTTCCTGAAGGCATAGAAGCGATCTGCCCACCCCCCAGTCAAAGCCCTGAGCGAGGGGAGCAGCGGGCTGACTGTGGGTAGGGGCGCCCCGTGCCTGCCAGAACCGGCACTGAGGCAGTAACTGAATCTTCCCCCCAGGACTAGACTGGTGAGTGAAGGATATCTGGGGCCTATGCACAAGCAGAGGCCCCTTTCCACTGATAGCAGGGAAAGCCCAAGGGGATTCTTGGGGCCCAAACACTTAACCACAGGAGCACAGACGCAAGCTACCACCGTCTGGAAACTGCCCCTGCTGGAATGCTTTTTTGGCCTCAGGTTTGAGCCCCTGCCTAGGAAATACTGCTTGCATTGAATCTCGGCCTGGGGATGGTTACTTGTTATGCATGTATATCTGCAATAGCACTGCTACCTGAACGTTATACTTGACTCGGCCTTGTTACCTGATAACCCGTACTGAATAGGTGCATAGGGCATTTTATCTATATTGAATATATCCCTGCGGGAGATAGGTTGCCCATATTGATTGCATATCTGCCTAAGAATTATCCCTGGGGCGGAATATCTGAATAAGCCGTCTTACCTGCACAATAGGAAATGTTGCCTAAATTGAACCTCAGTCTAAGAAATGTTTCTTGTATGGAATAGTTGCATAAGAATTGTTGCCTGCCTAGACCTAATGATATAGAAACCGTTCACCCTGCCTATGATGCGGACCTCACGTTTTCAAACCTGACTAAAAGGTGGATAAAGAAACTTGTTCTTGTAAATGAAACGGGAGTGGTGTCTTCTTATTGTGTGTGCTTTACTGTGTCAGAGTGGGAGTGTGATGTCAAATACTTCACACATAGCCTCAGGCGTGCCTACCTGCCTCGTGCCAAGCTACCGTGTCAAAGTCAGTGGTCCCTGGGACCCTCGGATCTAACAGTGTGTGAGTAGCTGTTTGGGTGAGTGTATCTCTATGTGAGTTGCTGTATGAGTAAGTGACTGGTTGTGTGAGTAGCTTTATGACTGAGCGAGTGGCTGTGTGAGTGGCTGTATGGATGAGTGAGTGATTGTGTGAGTACTTGTATGGGTCTGTAAATGAGTATGCGTGGTTGTTTGGGTGTGAGTATGAGTTTGTATAGGTGTGTGAGTACTTCTGTGGATGATTTAATCAGTGATGTCACTGACCGTGTCATGAGTGATGTAATATGTGAGGTCATAATCAGTGCAATGCGGGGGCATAAGTTATAGGTAAATTAGCCAAGAGGCATAGGGGATCAGGGTATTTCTACCTTTCCCCCTTTTCTTTATTTTTAACCTTTTTTTGGGGACTCGGCTCAAGCTGGGTCCCAAGATGGCTGCAAACACTTCGTGATTTGATGTGTTGGCAGCCATTCAGATCTCAGCATGAGATCAGGAGGGGTCGCATATCCTACGTGTCCCTAGATATACAATTGGACATTTCTTTAAATAACGCCTCAACTACTGAGCGGATTTACACCAAATCACACAAAGGCACTTTCCCTGAACAACATCTACCTTTCTGCCAAATTTGATGTAATTCCATTCAGTAATTCAGACCGTAGCCGTGTCTAAAGGTCCTATGGGAATTAACTTGGAAAACACATGTTTATTGACTGCACTTTTTCTCGGTCCACGCTCGACGGATCACCCCAAATCTTTCCATGCACCACAAGAATCACTGAGGCACTTTTTTGGGAAAATTTCGTGAAGATTCATTAAAGCATTTAAAGATATATGCAAGTTATAAAATGCTTTTCCTATGGAAACAAGGTCCTAACTATAAGCAGGTGGAGAAAAAGGGTAGGTCAAAAAAAGTGAGTTTGCTATGTTTATTCCTTTAGGAGCATTGAACACGACTACAGCCTGAATCGCTGAAAGGAATTACACCAAATTGGGTATAAAGCTAGCTTGTGGTCTGCAGATTGTGCTTAATGTTATTTGGAGTAAATCTGTTCTTTAGTTGGTGAGAAATTGAAGGCAAAAAAATATGGATATCTACGGCTGCAATGACTTTGCGAATAATAACAAGCTCATGCAAGGAAATGCAGAGCTCTGATTGGCTTTCAACACTTCAACCAGGAAGTGTTGGCAACTATCTTGGGACTAGCCAAGTCCCACAAACAAAGGTAAAAAAAGAAAAGTGGACAGGGTAGGAATACCCTGACCTCTTAGCCTTGGTCTTGGGGTCCCCCTAAAAGTTCGCCAGGCCCCATAAAATACATTTGGAAAAAAAACAATTGCCACAGAATCGGAATATTTGTGAATTAGTGGGGAAGAAAACAAGCGTGGGCTCCCGCCCTTACTTTTAAGTATCCCCTCGGGTGGGCCAGGTCCCGGAGTCATACCATTAAAATTGGCGGGGCTCACAGGGCCCCTGTCCTAGGACTTATAAAAGCCTGGGGACTGACCCGCCCCTGCCCCTGGGCACTGCTTTTAATGAATGCAGGTTTTGTCAACATGGCACCCCCCATGCCCCGAGGACTGCCAAATCCCCAGGGCACATGTCTATAAATAAATACAGGGGCCCGCGAGGCCTTCCCACAGCTCCGGGGACCACCACCTCCCTGGGGCTAAACATCAAATACATGTGGGGAGCCTGTGCAGCACCACCACAGCCCCAGTGACCACCAACTACCTCGGACTAAGTACTAAAATGGATGGGGACTGAGCACTTACCTAGTGGAGCCATGAATGGCCTTGGGGACCACCAATCCCCAGGGCCGACTCATGCTACCTCCTGCTTTGCCGACCCTCAGGAGGTAGCTGTTTGCTTTTGCTTGGTGGGAGCTAACTGCTCTCACCAAGCAAAAGCAAACTTAACTCTGCTTTCTGCAATCTGGAGCTGTCAAGAAGCTCCTGCTTGCAAAAAGTGGAGTTTTCATATATTTCCTTGCATGCAAATACGCATGCAGGGAAACCAATGAAAACATTGCTCCCATACGCAGGGAGCTGTATTTCCAGCATCTCCCTGCATCCAAGAGCAATGCCAGCTCCCGCAGGAGGTGGATGGCTGGCTGGGACTGTGGGGGCCTTCATGCTCCCCCCGCAGCCCCATTGCACACTGGGTACCCTAGAAAGGCTCTCGGTCACCCACTGAAACATGGGTGGGCCCGGGAGATTGGGTCCCCGGGACTGAAATCGGCCTGGGGTGGGGAGCCGCGTAGCCCCCCTCCCCTATTAAAAAGATAGGCCCCCAGAACACATTTCCCACCAATTGTGGAGTCGAGGTCTTGATGCCTAGGAATACGATCTCATCTCCACCACACAAAGAGGCACTTCTGTAAAGTATAAATCATTCAAGTGTGTTTTATCTGCATCTCCAGTGACACATTACCTGTAATCTGTGATAGAGGTGTGTTAGAATTCGGATTCTCTGGTTGGCACAGGTAGGTACTTATGTCAAGCAGGGAACCTTTCCTCTAGTCAGGGTAAGGGGGTACACTCCTAAAATAACCCCTGCTTACCCTCTAGGTAGCTTGGCGCGAGCAGACAAGGCTTATCTCAGAGCGTTATAGGTAAAGCATTTGTGAACACATACTGTAACCCAGTGACAACACTACAAATGGACACCACACAGGTTTTATATTAAAAATAAGGATTCTTTATATAGAGTTACCACAAGACCATTAAACGACAAAAATACACAATACTGTTACTTTAGATGGAAGAATTTTTCTTAGTTCTCTTAAGTTCTTAAATGCGACACTTTAAGTCAATGTACCTTTTAGATGCGACACGCAGGGCAACGAAAGTGTTGCAACGATGTTGATGCGATTAAATTTTTGGTGCAAAGAAATAAAGACGTGAAGATCTTCCAGATACGTTACGCTTCTCCGATGTGGCGAGAAGACTCGACTCGATGCGTCAGCTACAGCGGCGTCACCCTTTACGCGATGCGACGACAGCGGCCTTGGCAGCGGCACTCTTCTCCGACATTTGTGAGACGCTTCCGCTCGATGCGATGTTGCTGCGGCGACACCCCTTTACGCGATGCGACGACAGCAGCTCCGACGGCGGCACGCTTCTCCGTGGATGCGAGGCGCTTTTCTTGATGCGGTGCAATGTGACAGCTACGATGGCTGCGATGGCGACGCGCTTCTTCTTCGATGCGAGACTCTTCTCTTGATGCGGTGCGATGCATCAGCTACAATGGCTGCGATGGCGACACGCTTCTTCGGCGTTGCGAGACACTTCCTGGATGATGCGAGATGCTTCCGCTCGATGCGATGCTGCAGCGGCGACACACTTTACGAGATGCGACGACAACAGCTCCGATGGCGGCACGCTTCTCCTCCTTGAGTCGCGCTTCCAGCTCCTTGCGATACGCAGTCCCTCAGAGGGCCCAACAACAGCAGCAGACACTTCCAAAGAACTCTGGGGAGCTGGGGGTGAAGTCTGTTGTTCCTGAGACTTCAGCAGAAGGCAAGCTCTATTCCAAGCCCATGGAGATCTTTTTAAGCACAAGTTGAAATAAAGTCTTTGTAGTCTTTCTCCTCTCCTTCAGCAGCAAGGCAACCACTGCAGGCCAATCCCTCAGGTCAGGGACAGTACTCCTCCTTACAGCTTTCCCAGTTCCTTCTCCTCAGGCAGAGGTTCTTCTTGTCAAGCAGGATCTAATTTTTTGGGAGCAGGGTCCCAATACTTAAACCCCTAATTCCTTTGTTCCTCTGGGGTAGAGGGGCCTTTGCCCAGTCCAAACCAGTTCCTGAGCACTTTGTTGACATGACTCTGACTTTCTATTCAGGGTGCAGGGCAGAGACATCAGCCGCTCCACAGGAGGTGGAGCCAGCATTGTGGTGGCAGAGTACAGCCCTATTCAGAGTCCAGGTGTACTCCTCCCACCCATCTGGATGACAGTCTCTCTATTCACCACCAGGCTACCTAGCCCTGCCCCTCTGGGTTTCTCCAGCCCTGTCACTCACACAAACCAGACAGGCAGAGACACATCATAGAAGAGGTGGGCTGAAATGGTTAGGCAAGCAAATATCAACTTTCTAAAAGTGGTATTTGCAAACACAGAATATTAAAATAAACTTTTCTAAAAGATGTATTTTATTATTCTGAGTTCAGACCTACTAAACTCGAATTTCTACCATGTTCCCTGGGTCTGTTAGGATCATAGGATGTAACAATTCTAACAGCCCATTCTGGCCTATGGGAACAGGTAGCCTTGCAATAGTGAAAAACGAAAATGGCTGTAATTCACTATTAGGACATGCCACACACATCAGGGCTTGTCCTACCTTATGCTTACTATGCACCCTGCCCTTGGGCCTACCATAGGGGTGACTAATAATATGAAGTTAAGGGAAGGTTTAGGGACTGGGAAGTGGGTGCACTTGCCCAGTCAGCAGTACCAGACTGCACGCAGGTTCTGCAATGGCAGACCTTAGACACATTTTACTAGGCCGCTTCTGTGGGTGGCACAACCAGTGCTGCAAGCCCACCAGCGGCATTTGTATTTACATGCCCTGGGCACTCCTGGTGCACTTTACTGGGGTCTGACAGTAAACCAAATAAGCCAATCATGGAATCCAACCAACATATACATTTTAAATAGGGAGCACTTGCACGGTGGCACTGGTTGGCAGTCGCACAGTGCTCTGAGCAGCTAACACCAGCAAAACACATGAGGCACAGCGACAAAAAGTGGAATGGAGACTCACGTCAAGGTGCCAGGTCTAACAAGGTGTTTGCATCCTTGCTTTTCTTGAGCGCAACATCTCATGTAGTGTCTGTTGTGAGGGGGTTCTCTGGTCATCTGCGGCCAAGACCAGAGATCGAGTGCCATACTTTTAAGAATTAGAAGTGTATCAACTTGACTAGAAAACCCACCAATTTTACTAGTTAGCCAATGGAAAGTACTTCAGTTGGGTAGAGGTGTTGCACAAAACAGTGGCATATTTTTGGATAAATATGCAGGGCAAGATTTATTCTGGCAGATGCTCATTTCACAGAAATTAGATCTCCACATGTTACAGTTAGGAAAAAACATTTAAAAAACTGTTGAAATTCACTGGAAATACCAAAGGTTATAGGGACGTTATAGTTAGGAAATAGAATTGAAAAATACCTTAAAAAATTCACTTAAAAATACGAAGGTTACAGGGACAGTATAGTTAGGAAACAGATTTAAAAAACCTTAGAAATTCACTGAAAAAACAAAGGTTACAGGAACGTTATAGTTAGGCTCAAATTTCGCTAGTACAATACCAGAGAAATTTAGCAGTTACAGTTAGCTGAGCTATAACTTATGTCCCCACAATGCACTGCTTATGACCTCACATATTACATCACTCATGACATGGTCATTGACATCACTGATGACATCATCCACATAAGTGCTCACACATCCACTCATACACCTATAAAAACTTTCATACACACACTCACACACCCACACAACCACACATACCCATTTACAGACCCTTACAAGTACTCACACAACAACTTACTCATCCAAACAGCCACTTACACAGCCACTCACTCATAAAGCTACTCCTACAACCAGTCACTTACTCATACAGCAACACACACAGCAACACACTCATTCAAACAGCTTCTTTCACACCCATCTATTCATCCATACAACCACTCACACACACCCTCACTCACCCATGCAGTCTCTCAACTCAGCCACTCACTCACTGATAAACTCACATACATCATTTATGACATCACTGATGACATCTCAAATAACATCACTGATGACATTAATTATGACATCATCCACAGAACCACTCACATACCTACTTACACGCTCATACATCTTATACACCCACTCCCACATAACCACTAACATACCCATTCTCAGACCCATACACTCACACACCTACTCACTGATCCATAGAACCATAGAGCCAATCATATATCAACTCACCCATATAGCCACTAATGCAACCAGTAGCTCACATATATAGCCACTCAGGCACCTACTCGCTGACCTATACAGCCACTCACACATCCAGTCATACAGACATAAACACTTCCACACCCACTCATACATCCATACAGCCACTCACCCCCGGAATAAGTCACCTCTACAGCTACTCACACACCTACTCCCTCAACCATACAATCCCTCACACAGCTACTCACTCACCTATATAGTTACTCACATACCCACCCACTCACTCGTACATATACTAACACATGTACTCACTCTCCTATACAACCTCTCTCACACTTACTCACCCATACAGCCACCCACATACCCACTAACCCATACAGTCATTTCCACACTCACTCACTCACCCATACACCCACTTCACACCCATTCATGTACCCTTACATCCACTCATGTACTAAAACTCACCCATACAGTCACTTATATACCTTCTCAGCCACCCATTCAGTCACTCATGCATCCTCTCATTCACCATTTACAGTCACTTACATACCCAATCACTCACCCATACAGATACTCACACAGCCACTTACTCATTCATACACCCACTGACTTACCCATACAACAATTCACACACACACACACACTCACTCATGTATGCAGTCTCTCACATACCCACTCACTGTTCTATACACCACTTGTACACCCACTCACTCCCTCAAACAGGCAGTCATACTGCCACTTACCTTAGGATGTATGTTTAACACTCAGCAAGTTTTATAGAACACTCACAATCACTGGATGATGTAATCAGTGATGTAATTTGAGATGTCATCAGTGATATCAGTGATATCACTGACCATGTCATGAGTGATGTAATATGTGAGGTCATAAGCAGTGCATTGAGGCGGCGTAAGTTACATTTAGCTCTACATATATATATATATATATATATATATATTATCTACTGGCGGTCGCCAGTAGATAGTTATAGTTAGGACCGAGTTCCCATAGGAAATCTGAAAATTCTATTTTGAATAACTTTGGCGCCGGCTGACGAATCCTCGCAAAATTTTCAAAACTAATGGGGCGCTCCGCTCTGCTCCTACCCTGAAAGTCTCGGGGTGATTCGTCAAGTGGGGGCTGAGAAAAAAAGGGGGTCCCTAAACGCGTTTTCCCCATGCATTTTCCCATAGGACCTTTAGTCAAAGGTACAGCCCGAACGGCTGAACAGAATTACTTGAAATTTGGCAAAGAGGTAGTCCTCAGGTCAAGCATGTGCCTTTTGCATATATGGTGTCAATCTGTTCAGTAGTTCCTGAGAAAATTGCAGTTAAAAGTACATAAATATCTATATGCGCGCATGGTGCTCGCACGGTGCGCGCACCAAATGTGCGCAAGCGTAATTCTGATTGGTGGTTAGATGTCAGTTAACATTCGAATCGGTCAAAATCAGGAAGTGGTGGACTCCATTTTGTGTGTGGCAGTGAAAAAGAAAGGTGGAGAACGTGAAAAGGGGGCAGGGTAGAGAGTTCCTGACCCCCTAGCCTTTGTCAGGGGGTCCCTGAAGGATCCCGAAGGGTGAAAAAAACATTTTTTTATTTTTCAAAAAATCACGGGGTGCGCGCCCTGTGCGTGCACGGTGAAAAACCCTTAAAAAAAACAACATTTTAAACTGTTTATAAGTTTATAGAAGATATTAACTATGTTGTTCAACTTTATCCAAATTCAAAATAAAGAGCTGAGCCATTCCATATTAAAGGATACAGTCAATCTATAACTATATACATAGGTAGCTTATTGTAAAATAAATATATAAAAAATATAATAATACATATATAAATTAGCATTTAAAAAACCTTACAAATTCATTAAAAAACCATAGGTTTTACATACGTTATAGTTAGGAATTAGCATTTAAAAAACCTTGCAAATTCACTGAAAAAACCATAGGTTTCACACATGTTATAGTTAGCTGGACATTTCACTCGTAAAAAACCATTGAAATTCCCCCGTTATAGTTAGTTCAGCTAACTATAACTCGCGCGACTGCAATCCACTGCTGATGACGTCGCATATTACATCACTCATGACATGGTCAGTGACATCACTCATGACATCACTGATGACATCTCAAATGACATCACTGATGACATCACTGATGACATCATCCAGTGAATATGTGTCTTTCTGAAAAAAAAATATTTTTTATATATGTATATCTAAAGGTTAATGGAAGAATAAATGGGTAAATAAGTGTCTAAATGGATGTTTTTTTTTGTAAAATTAATTGTATAACTGACTTATTAACAGTATCTTAGTGAATACAGTGATGTAATATGCGACGTCATCAGCAGTGGATTGCGGTCGCGCGAGTTATAGTTAGCTGAACTAACTATAACGGTGGAATTTCAATGGTTTTTTACGAGTGAAATGTCCAGCTAACTATAACATGTGTGAAACCTATGGTTTTTTCAGTGAATTTGCAAGGTTTTTTAAATGCTAATTCCTAACTATAACGTGTGCGAAACCTATGGTTTTTTTAGTGAATATATATATATATATATTTTTTTGTTTTTCTCGCTACCAACCCCTGCTTTACACCAGGAAATCAGCACTCACGGGGTCCGATTACAGCAAACATCCTTTATTTGAAGCGCACTGCAAATAAACACGTTTCGGAACTTGTCCTTCGTCAGTTTTTGTGATTAACAATCGCCAGCGACATGTTTTTATTCATCATTGTTCTGGTCATCAAAACAGAGGAGGGCTAACGCGCGTGAAAATACAAGCACCATTTTGTAATGGTATTGCAATAGCACTATTCATGCCTATATTTAATGTTTATATGTTTAGCGATTCGTAGTATATACAACGAATCCCTTTGTCATAATGCTATTCATAAACATAATTGATATACCATTCAAATCAAATAATCTCGCTGTGTATCGGCCTTTGGCAACCACTTGATTGCCAAATCCCCCTCTGTAACATTCCGCCGAGTATCGACTTATTTTGTAAATGTACATATCATAACACAGATACAAATTATATCGTTGAACCAAAGATTTCAAATCATACAATTAATTTAAAATCTGTTCGTCGTAGTTCTAGTCATAAAGACAAAAGAGGGGTAACGCTCGTAAAGATACAAGCGGCATTTTATAATGGTATTGCAATGGCAATATTTATGCCTATATTTAATATTTATATGTTTAGTAATTCATGGTATATACAACGAGTTGTAATGTGCATGTCATATCCCAGCAAAAAAATGTTATATGTCGTTGAATCAAATATTTAGAATCATATAATAAGTTTCAAATCTATTGGTCATCCCACTGTCTAGGTTCCCAGGTGTACTGTCAGTTCTTCCCCACTATTTAACCCATAGGGGGTCTTTGTTTGGAGATCGATAATGTAACGTGACTCTAATCTTCTTAGTTTTAATACCCTATCTCCCCCTCTGATGTTCACTGGGACACAGTCAATGCTAAAAAACTGTAATAGATCCCTATTACTTTTGTGTTTGATGGCGAAGTGCCTAGCAACTGGATAGTTAAAATCCTTTTTTGCTCTGGCACGCATATGTTCTAAAACCCGTACTTTCACACAGTGTATAGTGCTGCCTATATACCTAAGGCCACATGGGCACTTTAGGCAGTAGACAGCATGAGTAGTTTGGCAAGTCATGAATTTGTTGATTCTTTTCCCTGTTTTCAGTCCTTGTACTTCATAAGTAAGTACTCGTTTACTGAAAGCACATGCTTTGCACTTACCACATGGGTAAAACCCCTTTGCGTCATTCAGTGTTCCCTTACGTGCAGGCAGATTCTCTAAGTGGCTGTGAACCAAATTGTCTCTTAATGAGCGAGCTCTCTTAAAGGTGATCAATGGGGTTCTCGGAATATCCACTCCGATTATTGTATCAGTTTTTAATACATGCCAATTCTGTTTCATGATTTTTTTAAGACTATTCGCATCTTATGAATAGGTTGACACCATACGGATTTTGCCTTCATCTTGTTTTATCGGTCCTGTTTTATTAAATAGACCCTCTCTCGGTAGTTGTTTTACTTTCTTTAGGGTATTTTCCAAGAGATCACTCTGGTATCCTCCGACTAAAAATCGATTAAGGCTTTCTTCTGCTGCCGAGTTGAAATCGCATTCTCTTGAGCAAATGCGTTTCAGCCTAAGAAATTCCCCATATGGGATGCTGTTTTTGAGTTTTGGTGGGTGGCTACTTGTAGCGTGCAATATACTATTGCCCGCTGTGGGCTTTCTATAGAGGGCTGTTGTTAATTTCCCCTCCTGTATTGTCACCCTAAGGTCCAGATAGTTCACTGCCACTGAACTTATCTCGCCTGTAAACCGTAAGTTGACATTATTACTGTTTAGATGTGTCACAAATTCTTCTGCTTTAGTTTGCGACCCCTTCCAAATCAGGAAGAGATTGTCGATGTATCTGTACCATACCACTATTTCATCTGTCCAAATTTTATTGGTCGGTGACCAGGCCACCTGCTCCTCCCACCAGCCTACAAATAAATTTGCATAGCTGGGGGCCAAGCAGGTGCCCATCGTGGTCCCAGATACCTGCCTGTATAGATCTCCCTGAAAGAGAAATATATTGTTCAACAAGCAGAATTCAATCAATTCAAGTAGCATCCCATTATGTTCTACAAATTTCAATGGTCGTTTCTGTAGAAAATATTTCACAGCATGCAAACCCTGCACATGATTTATACAGGTGTATAAACTTGTGATGTCCAAAACAATAAGAAGATAAGATGGATGCCACTGTATCCCTTCAATGTGCATGATAAAAGTTGGACGGATGAAATAGTGGTATGGTACAGATACATCGACGATCTCTTCCTGATATGGAAGGGGTCGCAAACTAAAGCAGAAGAATTTGTGACACATCTAAACAGTGATAATGTCAACTTACGGTTTACAGGCGAGATAAGTTCAGTGGCAGTGAACTATCTGGACCTTAGGGTGACATTACAGGAGGGGAAATTGACAACAGCCCTCTATAGAAAGCCCACAGCGGGCAATAGTATATTGCACGCTACAAGTAGCCACCCACCGAAACTCAAAAACAGCATCCCATATGGGGAATTTCTTAGGTTGAAACGCAATTGCTCAAGAGAATGCGATTTCAACTCGGCAGCAGAAGAAAGCCTTAATCGATTTTTAGTCAGAGGATACCAGAGTGATCTCTTGGAAAATACCCTAAAGAAAGTAAAACAACTACCGAGAGAGGGTCTATTTAATAAAACAGGACCGATAAAACAAGATGAAGGCAAATTCCGTATGGTGACAACCTATTCAGAAGATGCGAATAGTCTTAAAAAAAATCATGAAACGGAATTGGCATGTATTAAAAACTGATACAATAATCGGAGTGGATATTCCGAGAACCCCATTGATCACCTTTAAGAGAGCTCGCTCATTAAGAGACAATTTGGTTCACAGCCACTTAGAGAATCTGCCTGCACGTAAGGGAACACTGAATGACGCAAAGGGGTTTTACCCATGTGGTAAGTGCAAGGCATGTGCTTTCAGTAAACGAGTACTTACTTATGAAGTACAAGGACTGAAAACAGGGAAAAGAATCAACAAATTCATGACTTGCCAAACTACTCATGCTGTCTACTGCCTAAAGTGCCCATGTGGCCTTAGGTATATAGGCAGCACTATACACTGTGTGAAAGTACGGGTTTTAGAACATATGCGTGCCATAGCAAAAAAGGATTTTAACTATCCAGTTGCTAGGCACTTCGCCATCAAACACAAAAGTAATAGGGATCTATTACAGTTTTTTAGCATTGACTGTGTCCCAGTGAACATCAGAGGGGGAGATAGGGTATTAAAACTAAGAAGATTAGAGTCACGTTACATTATCGATCTCCAAACAAAGACCCCCTATGGGTTAAATAGTGGGGAAGAACTGACAGTACACCTGGGAACCTAGACAGTGGGATGACCAATAGATTTGAAACTTATTATATGATTCTAAATATTTGATTCAACAACATATAACATTTTTTTGCTGGGATATGACATGCACATTACAAGTTAGGTCGATATTTGGCACAAATCCATAGAGGGGGATCCGGCAGTCACGAGAAAGTGATTGCCTAAAGCCGATACATGGCGAGATCACTTGATTTGAATGGTATATCAATCATGTTCATGAATATCATTATGACAAAGAAACTCGTTGTATATACCATGAATTACTAAACATATAAATATTAAATATAGGCATAAATATTGCCATTGCAATACCATTATTAAAATGGCGCTTGTATCTTTACGAGCGTTACCCCTCTTTTGTCTTTATGACTAGAACTACGATGAACAGAATTTAAATTAATTGTATGATTTGAAATATTTGGTTCAACGATATAATTTGTATCTGTGTTATGATATGTACATTTAAAAAATAAGTCGATACTCGGCGGAATGTTACAGAGGGGGATTTGGCAATCAAGTGGTTGCCAAAGGCCGATACACGGCGAGATTATTTGATTTGAATGGTATATCAATTATGTTTATGAATAGCATTATGACAAAGGGATTCGTTGTGTATACTACGAATCGCTAAACATATAAACATTAAATATAGGCATGAATACTGCTATTGCAATACCATTACAAAATGGCGCTTGTATTTTTACGTGCGTTAGCCCTCCTCTGTTTTGATGACCAGAACAATGATGAATAAAAACATGTCGCTGGCGATTGTTAATCACAAAAACTGACGAAGGACAAGTTCCGAAACGTGTTTATTTGCAGTGCGCTTCAAATAAAGGATGTTTGCTGTAATCGGACCCCGTGAGTGCTGATTTCCTGGTGTAAAGCAGGGGTTGGTAGTGAGAAAGTTTATCGCGGAGCATCGCCGCGACGGAACACCCGCCTAAAGAGTGACGCGCTGGTTAACGGTGCAGAGGAGCGGAATATATATATATATATATATATATATATATATATATATATATATACATTCACTGAAAAAACCATAGGTTTCACACATGTTATAGTTAGCTGGACATTTCACTCGTAAAAAACCATTGAAATTCCCCCGTTATAGTTAGTTCAGCTAACTATAACTCGCGCGACCGCAATCCACTGCTGATGACATCGCATATTACATCACTGTATTCACTAAATACTGTTAATAAGTCAGTTATACAATTAATTTTACAAAAAAAACATCCATTTAGACACTTATTTACCCATTTATTCTTCCATTAACCTTTAGATATACATATATAAAAAATATTTTTTTTGCAGAAAGACACATATTCACTGGATGATGTCATCAGTGATGTCATCAGTGATGTCATTTGAGATGTCATCAGTGATGTCATGAGTGATGTCACTGACCATGTCATGAGTGATGTAATATGCGACGTCATCAGCAGTGGATTGCGGTCGCGCGAGTTATAGTTAGCTGAACTTACTATAACAGGGGAATTTCAATGGTTTTTTACGAGTGAAATGTCCAGCTAACTATAACATGTGTGAAACCTATGGTTTTTTCAGTGAATTTGCAAGGTTTTTTAAATGCTAATTCCTAACTATAACGTGTGTGAAACCTATGTTTTTTTTAGTGAATTTGTAAGGTTTTTTAAATGCTAATTTATGTATGTATTATTATATTTTTTATTTATTTATTTTACAATAAACTACCTATGTATATAGTTATAGATTGACTGTATCCTTTAATATGGACTGGCTCAGCTCTTTTATTTTGAATTTGGATAAAGTTGAAGCACATAGTTAATATCTTCTATAAACTTATAAACAGTTTAAAATGTATATTTTTTTTAAGGGTTTTTCATCGTGCGCGCACGGTGCGTGCACGGTGTGCGCACCCCGTGATTTTTTTAAATTAAAAAAAAAATACAAAATTCACCCTTCGGGGTCCTTCAGGGACCCCCTGACAAAGGCTAGGGCGGTCAGGAACTCTCTACCCTGCCCCCTTTTCACGTTCTCCACCTTTCTTTTTCACTGCCACACACAAAATGGCGTCCGACACTTCCTGATTTCGACCGATTCGAATGTTGACTGACATCTAACCACCAATCAGAATTACGCTGGCGCACGGTGCGCGCATATAGATATTTATTTACTTTTAACTGCAATTTTCTCAGGAACTACTGAACAGATTGACACCATATATGCAAAAGGCACATGCCTGACCTGAGGACTACCTCTTTGCCAAATTTCAAGTAATTCTGTTCGGCCGTTCTGACTAAAGGTCCTATGGGAAAATGCATGGGGAAAACGCGTTTTGGGACCCCCCTTGTTTCTCAGCCCTCGCTTGACGAATCACCCAGAGACTTTCAGGGTAGGAGCTGAGCGGAGCGCCCCATTAGTTTTGAAAATTTCGCGAGGATTTGTCAACCGGCGCCAAAGTTATTCAAAATAGAATTTTCAGATTTCCTATGGGAACTCGGTCCTAACTATAACAGTGCGCGCACGGTGCGCGCATATAGATATTTATGTACTTTTAACTGCAATTTTCTCAGGAACTACTGAACAGATTGACACCATATATGCAAAAGGCACATGCCTGACCTGAGGATTACCTCTTTGCCAAATTTCAAGTAATTCTGTTCAGCCGTTCGGGCAGTACCTTCGACTAAAGGTCCTATGGGAAAATGCATGGGGAAAACGTGTTTTGGGACCCCCCTTTTTTCTCAGCCCCCGCTTAACGAATCACCCCGAGACTTTCAGGGTAGGAGCTGAGCGGAGCGCCCCATTAGTTTCGAAAATTTTGCGAGGATTCGTCAACCGGTGCCAAAGTTATTCAAAATAGAATTTTCAGATTTCCTATGGGAACTCGGTCCTAACTATAACTATCTACTGGCGACCGCCAGTAGATAATATATATATATACTTATATGTATTCTTATATTTATAAATTTTAAAAATATATATTATTATGTAGTCTGTTTATTAAAATATATAAAAGGCATCTCTTTATGTTGTCTATGGTATGCATATGATGCTCATCAGTGCTTGCTGATAAAGGCAACTTTCACATACGTGCTGGTGCTTTGTCACGAATGTAAGCCCCTGTGTCACGGTGTGCAAAAAGCCTTTTACCAGAAAGATCATGGTAAAGCCAGTTTATTTAGCAGCTACTGTCCAATGTTTTTCAGTGTTCTTTAACATTTAGTATGTTCCACATTTATCCATTATACACTCACACTGTAGGTTCATTTAGATGTGACTTAGTCAATGTATAAAGATACATTTTAATATATTCGAGAGGACTTTTCTCTGATATGAGTCACTGCAGGTATTTGAAACTGCATCCAGCTAGGACACAATGGTGTTCTCTGAAGTCATATAATTTAGTTATACATGTAGGTAGTGTAAATATATATATATATATTACAGATCATATATGATGGTTAACTTCCACACTACAGGTGCATGTCATGCACCAACCTGTTATAGCCTTACTGGAAAGTGAAGTAGGCCAATTGGGTTTAATCAGGTTTACATATTGTTGATAGGGAAGAAAAGCACATGTGCTGAGATATTGAATGGGAGTGTCTTAGCACACAGATCCTCAATGCCAGCAAAATCAGTCCAAAAAAAGTGGGGCAACCACTATAAAAATATTCTATTCTTTGCAGATAAGTCTGAATTTCTTGGACAAGCCTTTTCTCAGGGCTTCCAAACATCCAGTGGCTTCCACAGTGCGTAATGACAATAATCATCGTTAACTGAGGGCTTGATATTCAAAGGTAAACTTACACATTAGCGTAAGTTTACGCTTTTTTAGTATTTGTAAAACTGCATTTTAATAGTAAGTTTACAAGGGCAGAGACTCCGCAGTTGGGGAGGAGAACTCTGCACATAAAAATATAGGTTTGTACAATCTTTTATTTGCTGAGTTCTCCACCCCTACGGCGCAGTCAGCACTCTCTTAAACTTACTATTAAAATGCAGTTTTGTGAATACTGAAAAAGAGTAAACTTACACAAATGAGTAAGTTTACCTTTGTGAATCAGGTCCCAACTGTTGACCTGATGTGGTGGTGCCTTTTCAGAACTTACAAGAAGATGGTTAACTTGTCATGTCTAAAAGGCTACCTGGCTCTTTTGCAAAAATGAAAGCACAAATTATACTTACAAATGTTCTTTACGAACTATGTATAAGTTGTAGGCTAGCTCTCATTTATTCTGCCCTCAGCGGTCACCAGAGAAACGCATGCGGAAATGGAGCACTCTCCCCACATATATTCCAACCACTGATCTCTGAGCAGTGGGTTGTCATCTTTGGCTTCTCTCTCTCTCCCTCTCTCTCACAGTCATACACACATACGCATGCACGCACACGCAAACACACACACACAAACACTCCTCTCTATAGGACACTCGGATACCATCAGGGCTTTAAGTGGGCCGTGTCTGGCTGGTGCTCAGCACCGGCGGTTCTTAAAAGCAGGTGCCAAGATGGGTCCCTATCGGGCTCTCTATTTTTACCTTCTCTATTTTTACCCTCAGTGTGGGGCAAAAAATTAACTCTGCAGCCGTCACTGCTTTTGATGTAGCTTGAAAAAAAATATTTTTCAGTTTGATACAGCGCAAACTTGGATCGCTTTACATGAGCTCCACCACGCAAGGACATTTTCATGTTTTGAATCACAGGACGTTAAGTTGAAGTCAGGCTTGAACCTGTTTTCTCAGCTCGAAAGTCGGCAGCGCTAGCCTTAACCACAACCTCGCGGACAAGAACGGAATCATTTTCAAAATGATATACAATGAAGTAATAGTTGTTGCTTATTATTTATCTTATGCAATTTGCAATCATTGGCAAAGCAAATAGTCCTGGCTTGTTGTAGGTGAAATGTTTCTTGTTGTGTTATATATCTGAATGAATGGATAGACGCAGCAAAATACTATTCGGGGCAGCACACTATACTAAGTGCAGATTTTTAGCTTAAGTGTTATAAGCCATGCCCTCAATTACATCGGCCACGCCCCTATCAATCATAGCAGTTATAAAGCGCACTACATACCCGTGAGGGTCTCAAGGCGCTAGGGAGGGAAGCTGCTACTGTTCGAAGAGCCAGGTCTTGAGAAGTCTCCTGAAGGTTAGAAGGTCTTCGGTCTGCCGTAGGTGGATGGGGAGGGTGTCCCATGTCTTGGCGGCGAGGTGGGAGAATGATCAGCGGTCACTCTTCGGATGCGGGTGACAGTAGTGATGGCGTGGTCTGCAGTGCTGAGCTGGTGGTTGGGGGTGTAGAGGCTGAGTCAGCTGTTGAGGTGCGCTGGTCTGGTGTTGTGGAGTGCCTTGTGTGCGTGGGTGAGGAGTTTGAAGGTTATCCTCTTGTTGATGGGGAGCCAGTGCAGGTCTCTCAAGTGGGGTGTGATGTGGCTGCGGCGGGGGATGTCGAGGCTCAGGCGTGCAGAGGCGTTCTGGATGCGTTGGAGCCATTTCAGGAGTTTGGCCGGGGCTCCTGCGTAGAGTGCGTTTCCGTAGTCCAGTCTACTGCTGACGAGGGTCTGGGTGACCGTCCATCTTGTTTCGGTGGGGATCCACTTGAAGATCCTGCAAAGCAAGCGGAGGGTGCTAAAGCAGGAGGAGGAGACGGCGTTGACCTGCTTCTTCATAGAAAAGGGTGGAGTCGAGGATGACCCCTAGGTTGCGAGCGTGGTCGGTGTATGTGGGGGTGCTCCTAGTGCAGTCGGCGACCAGGAGTCGTCCCAGGCCGAGGGGGTGGATCCGAGGATGAGGACCTCCGTCTTGTCCGAGTTCAGCTTCATTCGGCTGTTTCTCATCCAGTCGGCGACTGCCTTCATTCCTTCATGGAGGTTGGTTTTGGTGGTGTGGGGGTCTTTGGTGAGGGAGAGGATCAGCTGGGTGTCGTCGGCATTGGAGATGATGTTGAGGTCATGCCGTTGTGCGACGTGGGCGAGCAGTGCCATGTAGAAGTTGAACAACGTTGGGCTGAGGGATGAGCCTTGGGGTACGACGCAGATGATCTCGGTAGCTTCGGAGAGGAAGGGGGGGAGGCGGACGCTCTGTGTTCTGCCAGAGAGGAAGGAGGTGGTCCAGTCCAGGGCCTTCTCTTGGATTCCGGCATCGTAGAGGCGTGTTTGTAGTATGCGGTGGCAGACCGTGTCGAAGGCAGCTGACAGGTCCAGGAGGATGAGGGCCCCGGTTTCTCCATTCTCAAGCAGGGTCCTGATGTCATCGGTGGCGGCGATGAGGGAAGTTTCGGTGCTGTGGTTGCTGCGGAACCCGGACTGGGACGGGTCCAGGATACTGTTCTCCTCGAGGAAGCCGGTCAGTTGTTTGTTGACGGCCTTTTCGATGACCTTTGCCGGGAACGGGAGCAGGGAGATTGGTCAGAAGTTCTTGAGGTCCTTGGGGTCCGCCTTGGGTTTCTTGAGTAAGGCGTTGATCTCTGCGTAATTCCAGCTCTCCGGAAAGGCCGCTGTCTCGAAGGAGATGTTGATGGTTTTCCGGAGATGGTGTATGATGGTGCTGCTGGCTTTGTTGAAGATGTGGTGTGGGCAGGGGTCTTCCGGGGATCTGGAGTGGATGGTGTTCATGATCTTGATGGTGTCGTCGTCGTTGATGTTGGTCCAGGCGAGCAGGCGGTTGGTGCGGGTGGTGGTCGTGGGAGCGGGGGTCTCAGTGGTTGCTGGGGTGGTGGCGGCGTCGAAGCTGTCATGGATGTCTGCGATCTTGCGATGGAAGAAGGTGGCCAGCGAGTCACACAGGTCTTGTGACGGTGGGATGTCGTTGGTGTTGGAGCTGGGGTTGGAGAGTTGCTTCACGATGTTGAATAGCTCTTTGCTGTTCTGTGCGTTGTTGTCTAGGTGGTCTTTGAAGGCGGTCCTTTTGGCGGATCTGATGAGGTGGTGGTGTCTGCCGGTGGCGTTCTTGTGGGCTGTGTAGCTTTCCAGTATTCGTTCACGGATCCAGTTTTTTTCGAGTTTTTGGCAGGTGCGCTTGGAGGGCTGGAGGTCTTCGGTGAACCAGCTGGCTCTCTTGCTGGTGTGGGTGTTGGAGGGCTTATTGAGTGGGGCGAGGGTGTTTTTGCGCAGTCATCGATCCACTGTCTGCGGCTATGGGCTGCAGCGTCGGGTTCGGTCGGGTCTGCGGGTGGGCTCTAGGTGAGGGCGATGGTTTGCTGGTCCCCGGTGACTTTGCTCCAGCGGCGGTGAGGCATCTGCTGGGTGCGGTGGTGTGTGGTGGGTTTCCGGAAGGTGAAGTGGATGCAGCGGTGGTCGGTCCAGTGGAGTGCGGTGGTGCGGTTGAAGAAGACGTGGGACCTTGCTGGGAAGATGGGGTCCAGTGTGTGACAGCGGAGTGGGTGGGTGTTGTGACGAGTTGTCTGAGTCCGAGGTTGGCGAGGTTGGCGATCAGGGTGGCAGAGTTGGAGTAGTTGTTGTTCTCAAGGTGGAAGTTCAGGTCCCTGAGGAGGATGTAGTCCGTGGAGGCGAGGGCATGTGTGCTGATGAAGTCAGCGATGGAGTCGCTGAACTGCGGTCGGGGTCCGGGGGTCTGTAGATGAGGGTACCTCTGAGGGTGGTGTTGGGGTCGGTGTGGATCTGGAAGTGTTGTTCGGTCTACACTACAATTGTAGGACTGTAATATTTTATAAACGTGTTGGTTGTATCACACCACTCACGTCTAATTTGTTATTGAGCACTTAGCAAACCGTCACAGAGGTTTCTGATATGTTTTTCCTTTTTCTGCTTTAACAACAATACAAGGTGATCTAAAACTGAATGGGAACATTCCAGAATTCCATTGCTCGTGCTGTTATTATAGTTTGCCAATAAGTGTGTGCTTTGCCATGCTAAACAGCATTGTTGATTTCATAACATTCCTGTGGCTTGTGTGGTGTACCTTCGAGTGTGGGAACGGGTCCTACATCTGAAACTGTGGTATCAAATTTGTTTACTTTGTTTTTGAATGCAAGTTTCATTCTTTCTGTGAGAAACAGGTGGGAACACGTGCATTGAAAGAACAGGCTGGTCAAAGCCATGGGACCGAGAAGTGAAGGAGAGAGACGTTAGCCTTCCTGGCTCAATGTCTCTCTCCTCCACTTCTGAAATGCTGGGCTGTACCATATTTACAAGAATGTGGTGCAGTCTTGTGTTTCCCCCTGCGATGGCGCATCGTGAGGGGACCCTTGCACCAGAGTTCAAGGGTGTCTGCGTGCAGGGGAGGATTGTTAATGTGTATGAAGGTGTCCCTTCCTGCACATAAACAATCCTAGAAATGCCATTCTTTCACTTTCATGCGTGCTGCTTTATGCAGCACACATGAAAGTGACAAAATGGCATTTAAAAAAAAAAGTTTGTTTATATACAGGAAGGGACACCTTCCTAAACATAAACAAACCAAGGGATTTTGCTTTTTCCATGTGTGCTGCCTTGAGAAATAATGCATTTCTCCTCGTTTTGCCATCTTAAGATCTGTTTTTACCTGGTCTTAATTTTAGCGCTGCCTCCTATGTACGCCACCCTTGTACATAGGAGGCAGTGTCAAAATGAAAGGGTGTTGCGGTGGAGTGCCCACAGCAACACCCACCCCTTTCACGCTAACCATAGCGTGAAAGGGGGCCTTATGTAAAAGGCAGTGTTAAGCCACGCTCAGTGGCTTAACGCTACCTTGTACATAAGGCGCAGCACCTATCGCCACTACAGCATCACTATAGGTGACGCTGAATGTGATATAGTAGTGAAAACATGAGAGACAAGATGAGCAGAGAAAGAAACATCTAGAAATAAGGATCATAGACAAATAAACAGAACAGGCATTGGCAAAGCCATGAGGTTTTTCTTCTGTATAGGGTATTTACACAGAATATCGGAAACAAAAAATATCATGGATATTGAGGACAAAAATAATGTTAAGGTAAGCTTTTATAGGTAAGCAAAGTTTTACTATATATTATTCCACATATAGGTACCTTGACGATACATGATAATATATATATGTCTTCAAGGTACGTAGATGTGTAATTAAGGACAGTAAATCTATACTTCCCAATATGCACTTATCTTCTCAATATTTTGGTTCTCCATATTTTTGACACAAAATTTTGTCCACACAATATTTCTGTTTCCGATATTCTGTCAGTGATCCCTGTATAGTGCATACCTGCTCATGATACACAACATCCATGCAGGACAGAGATGAAAAATACATGTAAATATACAGACAGGGTAACATACCAACTAACAACCATTTTCACTCTAATCAACACACCAATTTGTTGCCATGCCATTTTCCGATACTTTAAGGCGATCTCACACTACTAGGGTTGACTAGGGAGTTGAAAGTAGTGAACAGGAGAGATAAAATGTGGAAGGAGCCTTGTAAATGAAATGCAGCAGAAGTATTTTGAGTAGAAATGCGTTGCATAACAATATACAATACTTAGGACATATATGGGCAGATAAGACATGCTATAAAAATAAAAAAAATAAAACATGAGCGGCAACATTATTGACCTAACTCACCACATTTTCTAAGTGAGCAGTGAAGAAAAACATTTGACAGATGTTAGATCTGGCATCTTTGGCGTGTTTTCCCCCTGTCAATTTTGCTTCTGACCTCCTGTTTTTGATTGTGTGCTGCATTTCATTTTTGCTGGTTTTGGAACTCTGGGCACTTTAACACCGCTGACCAGTGCTAAAGTGCAAGAACTCCCTATGTAAATTGTATCTGTAATTGGTTATCACTGATTGACATATTTGATTTACTGGTAAGTCCCTAGTAAAGTGCACTGTGTGTGCCTAGGGCCTGTAAATGTAATGCTACTCGTGGGCCTGCAGCACTGTATGTGCCACCACATGAGTAGCACTGCAACAATGTCTCAGAACTGCCACTGCAGTGTCTGTGAGTGCAGTTTTAAACTGCCATGTTGACCTGGCAAGTGTAACCACTTGCAGTGGTGGCTCCTCCATTGGGGCTGGGGGGTGGCGTCGCCCCACTGCTTTCTCGCAGTGCGAGAAGCAGAAACATAAAATTGTAAATCTACCATTTTATGTTTCTGCTTCTCACACTGCGAGAAAGCAGAAAGTGCCTGGAGTGCCTGGTTGTGGGAGGGCGGGTGGGAGGTCCCGCTCGAGGCAGGGGGGGAGTAGCTGGTCCACTGTTGTGGGCCCTGACTATTTGGTCGGCCCTGGGGCTGATCAAAGCAGTCATGCGCACTCAACATGCAGCCTACATAGAGAAAATGGCCTGGATTGGCTTAGGGGAGGGGAGGGAGGCTGCCTAAAATGTGCCAGGAGCAGCAGGAGCTGAGGCGGCGGCGCGTGATGCGGCATACGCAGGAAGGTAAGTTTTTGCATTTTTAACCGTCCCGCTCCCCCCGCCTGTCTTGCCAGCCACGACTAAGTTGGCACCTATGTGCATGGTGCCTCTGGTTGTGCAGGTGAATAATTTCAGCTGGCAAAGTTCCGTTGGCTAAAAAACTGTCTGACTGAAAGTGTTGCGCGTGAGGCCCCATGGCAGTTATGCCACATGTACACTAACACTGTGACTCAAGCAAGGAAGTGCCTGAAGTCATTCAAATCTTGGGCTGGGACACCCCCGCCTGAAATCAACAACGTTCTAATTTAAATAAAATACGATACTTTAACTGCTCTTTAACGAGAGGAAGCGCATGATGACCTGACATCGTTGTGCTCTTTGTTAACGAGAAAATCAGTTGTCTTTTTTTGCTGTTTGTAATTGGCCATAGTCCAGTTCCTTAAGGAAAGGAATTTTACTTTTAAGACTGCCCGGGGCTAGGCATCCGCCATGTCACAAGAAAGTAAAATGCTGCTTTGTTTATTAAGGAGAAAAGCAAGGGTCAGCGTGGCTAAAACTGCCTCTGGAGTTCCATGAGAGACCCTCTGTCTCACCCTCGGGTGTCCGCATTTGACAATGGTGATGCCCGCTAAGGATCGCAAACTATGCTCACCAATCATGACCTTATCGCCTGACCAAGGAAAACCCATACAAAATACGACAGAATTCATTATCCTGAAAATTAAAACAATTTAGTTAAGAAAAAACACACATTTTTTAATAACAACATTACGACAAAGCATTAATCTAGTGCACTCTCTTAAATTACTCTTCCTGTAAATAGAAAACATATTGATCACACAATATATCTGCCTTAGGGGATGGTGGGTGGGGAAAAAGAATCTTATGGACCTCCGACTGAGGCCCTGACCCATCACACGGCACGCAGGCTGGGGAGCAGCGAAAAAGAGATCGTCCGCTCTGCTCTTCAGACTTTTAAATGCAGGGTCAGGCAAGCCGGTTATGACCGGCTTGTCCGATGTTGGACGGACGCGTGAACCGGAAGCACTTGTAAGTGCTTCCGGTTCACACACGGTCGGCCAATCGCGTGTGGGGCTCAGGGAGGTCAGGGCGCCAAGTCACTCTTGTGCGCAGCGCGCCCTGCCTCCCCCGGGTGCGGAGGCTCGGCGTGACCGCCATACTGGCGGCGTGCCCGAGTCCGTGCCCGCCTTCCAATATGGTCTGGTACTGCCTAAAACCCCCTCCCCCTAATAAACCAAAGACCCTTGGGAATGGGGACCCTCCCAGCTCCCATGGAGGCTTGCCGGCCCGCTTTCCCCCAAGGCAAACAATGCAAACACCACAGCTGTTTGGATTAGGGGTCGTCGTAACCCCGGCTGTATTTTATTACATAAAATAATCAAAACATTGAAATGCTTATTATTTGCATTATGTACAATACGCAGAAAGTCCAATACATTGCTAGGTGCAAGATGTCAATTGGCTAACCTTAACATGCTTCTAGTACATAGCCATTCCTATCATAAACTAAGCGATGAAAATATTCTCTTTCTGCGTATCCCTGTTAGACCCTACGGCAAGGTCAATAACTGGCAGCCCCAGATCCCGATCAAGTTAGGTCCCAACTCCTTACCGGAGTGACCTTCCGCAGGGTGTGCAGCTTGCTGGATGGATAACTTCCCCGGGCCCCCCCTGCACCCTCAGCGTTAAACTCCATAAAGGGGCGCTGCAGTTAATGCATCCTTGTACCCTTGAGCGCATGCGCATGTGGGGATTGGCCAACCAGCCTGCTGGAAGCAAAATTTCCCTTACCCCCCATCCTACTGGCTGTAACTGCCCCTGGAGTTCCAGAAGAGACCCTCTGTCTCCCCCTCGGGCGTCCCCATTTGACAATGGTGATGCCCGCTAAGATCCGAAAACCATGCTCGCCAATCATGACCTTACCGCCACAGGGCAGCATAGTTGACCAACTATCTGGCCTCCCCCTTCCGCCTTCCAGAAAGGTTACGCTTCGCTCCTTGCCCTATTGAACCATGCCAATAGGTTTTCCAGAAATACTTCATTACCCAGTCTAGAGTGGTGTATGTATCTGATCACGCCATTGGCAACACAATTCCTAGGCGTCCCCCACAAGACATTAGACCTTATAGTTGCAACAATGCCAGGCCCAGTGAGACTTAACTATGCACTTTCCGTGCCGACTTGCTTTATGCGGAAATAGTCAACCTTACCACTGGCAGGATAAAATGTACTTACTTGGTGTAAACTGTAATGGCTATACATAATACGTAACATGAAGTTGTGACATGTATGATAAAAAAAAAACAATAAAAGTATGTTTCCCCAAAAAAAATCACTGGCAGGATGGCTTGCCTGAATATTACTTGGTATAAACTTGACCAACCCGCTGGTCCGGGTGTTGTATGGCATGCGCAACCCAAGACGCTTCTGGGAAACAGGTCGCCTTGCGCAAACCTCTAACACAGAGAGGTCCGTTGATACTTGAAGGTACACTGGCGCTGGTGTCGAGGGGAGACCCCAGCCTGAACTGGCTGAATTAGAAAAATTGCTGCCCCGGAAGCATTGCAGAATATGTCTGAGACACTGTACTTCCCCAACTGGCAGGTGCCTAATATTTCCTGGCACATGCCACCCTCCACCCTATGCAGAATAACTCCATTATACCTGAGGTGTGCCATGCCCAAGGCAGTCAATCGCCGGAAACATCCCCCAAAAGGGGTGATATCATCTCGCACCCCATCCACGGTGGATGATGTTCCCGTAACAACTATGTTCCGGAACCTGCTCAGGGTGCCTCTATCTAATACTAGTTATAAGCATACTGCCTGTCTCCAGGCAGGGCAGGCTACCTTAAGGGACTTCTGTACCAGCTGTGCACCCTTCCCCTTAAACTTGGGCTTAAATTAAAAGGAGATTAACATACTATCTGGTAGCCAATAAATGGCCTCAATTTATAGAGATACATTGTGCCAGACAGACACGTTGCGCCAGACATGAGACTCATTGCTAGTGAACCCACCTCGACAGGGTTGGTGCCATACCGAAATAGCCGGCTGATCCAGGAAAATTGAAAAAATTGGGAGACTAGTCAGGGGATGCCCCACAAGCCCCCAGATCCCCCATAAACATAGCCAAGGAATGTGAAAAAACACGCGCCTGGCCAATAAGTTGTGTGATGGGCTCAGAATGAACCTCTTCCCCTAATAACTACCTGTCTGCTTCCTTGCTTCCCGGTCCCTACAACGGGAAAAAACCCCATACTATGGAGCATCCCCACACCGGGCAGTACCTGCTAAATGGCACTTGCGTGTACAAGTGCAGTAAGATATTGCTTAATAGCAGAATATCATTTCAAAAAAGGGGGTGCTGAGGTGCTGCAGCTATTCATTACCCCTGAGTTTGGTCATGCTGGCAAGACATGTACACCTGTATCAGACTGCTAAATACCCCCACTGACTGCAAATTCTGATTGTCTATATCAATACCACACAAAAGACAGTGTATGGGCCGCAGCATCTCCCCCATGCATGCTGGCACCTCTGAGCCTTTCTCTTGATCGCTCATCACACTTGATGCCTCCGCTTGCAACACCCGTTCCGGATCTTCCAGTCCCACTTCCTGTAAACATCCTGCCGTCATTGCAGTGTGGATCACCTCCAGGTCTCTTGCCGTCATTGTGGTGTGGATCACCTCCCAAGTGTCACAGTCGTGGAACCAGCCATACATAAAGTAACACAAAACACAGATGATTAGTGTTCGTAGTCTTTGGATAAGAGATAGAGTTCACATGCCAGCCCGATTGTTTACATCATGAGTCTGTACTCCCCTTACAACCCACACCCACAGCAACTCAAGCCCTATTCTCACAAAGAAAGCTAATAAACAGTGAAAGGGAGGCGATACTCATATCCGGTGGTGTAGCCCCAAGAGCTAGCGATAGTGTGAGAAGCCGGTGTGCAGCTATAACAAAGGTAACTGGAGGCTGGGACGTTACCCTGAAGTTCATGTGCTCTGTTTTTATGAAAATTCTTCACCTTAATGTTTCGCTGTCTGGCCAAACATTATCTGGCTGTGTATGATTTGGTACAGGAGGAGTCCTCTGATGCCTTTTTCTTAACAGAAACATGGCTTAGCGATGACATGGTGGCAGAACCCGGACTAGCGCTTCCACTAGGGTATCCTGACCTTAAACAGGGAGTCTAGAGGGGGCGGCATTGCGGTTATCTTTAAGTTCTGTTACACCTGCTCATTTGTCAAAGAGTCTGTGGCGAGCTGTGAATGTGCCCGTTTTGGATTCGCTTTTAGCGGTCATTCGACCATGTCAGGGTTGTTAGTGTACCGACCCCTGGGCCTGCTAAGGAGTTCAAATCTGCACTTATTGATGTCACCAGTACTCTGGCAATGAGCGCAGCTAATTTTAGTATTTTGGGAGACCTTAATCTGCACTTTGACCTCCAACATGATAATTAAATTGACAGCTTGCTTGCAGACCTGGCGGCTTGCCAATTAGTTTCAGGTCCTACACACATTGCCGGCCATTTGCTTGACCCCGTCTTTTCTAATATTCCCTCCACTTCTGTCAAGACACCCAGTCCAGTATGTTGGTCTGACCACTTTCTGGTCTCTATGTCTTTCCCGGCCTTCAAGCCCCCGTACAGAGCCTATCAACAGCCCTCTTTTAAACATCCTTGGCGTAAACTGAAGCTTGAGGATTTTCATGCCCTTCTCTCTTTACACCCTCCTAAACTGCTCAGTGACCCTGATTTGTCGTATAAATCACTCTGTAATTGGATCCTTCATGCTCTTGATTCTCTCATTCCAGCCAAATGGTCTAAGGCCGTAACTCTGACTCTAACCCAAGGTTTAATGATTCTCTGGCCGCTATACGTAAATCTTGTAAAAAGTTGGAGAGTGCCTGGAGAAAGTTCTATGACCCCGTGGCTAAAAAATGCTATCAGGCCGCTATCAAGAGCTACCATAGGATCATACACTCTGTCCGTGCTGCTCACTTCGCCAATGAAATCAACTTAAATCTCAACCCAGCCAAGTGTATCTTCAAAATACTTAAGGATCTCAAAGTTAGGAAATACTCTACCCGCTCCGTGATTATATCTGAGCAACACTGTGAGGACCTTGCCACTTTCTTTGTTAATAAAGTGGAAACAATCTATAGGTCTTTCCCTTTGGCTCCTCCTTCTCTTGCCGCTCCTCACGGACCCCCTCCTATTCATTCTCTGGAGGTTATTCCTTCCATCTCACAGGAGTTTTTGCTACTGAGTGGTAAAGTTAAATCTGGCTCTCCCTCTGGGAATTGTCCCACACAAACCAATCCCACCCTTTTGCTCTGGTAGCCACATGTACTGACAGGTCTTGGCTACATACCTTTTCCCACCACTAGACCCCGTTCAGACCTCCTGGCAGGTGCTCTACCTAAGCTTCATACATTCCGGCACACCTTCAGTCATGCCCGCTATATCTTGACATTAGGACACTTTGTCATACATATCTTGCCCCAGGACATGTTGTAATATACATGGAACCTACCCAGTTCAGGGACTCCCTATCTGTGCTCCTGGCACCTTTGTGCCAGGTTGTTAATACATCTTTTTCCACAGCTGTTGTCCCTGTGCTATGGAAGCAGGCTAAGGTAGTTCCCCTACTTTAAAAACCTTCACTGGATCTGGCTAAGTTGGAAAACTTTCGTCCTATATCTCTCCTACCATGGGTAGCCAAGATTGCCGAGGCTCACACTAATAACATCTTAATGGGGTTCTTGAATATTAATGGCACCTTGGACACCATCCAGAATGGCTTCTGCCCTGGTCACAGTACGGAGACTGCTCTCTTGGCTGTGACCGAACATCTCCGTACCATTCTCGATGCAGGGCACACTGCGGCACTGATACTGCTTGACCTCAGTGCCGCATTTGACACAGTCTACCCCTTTTCTCTCCCGTGTCCAGTCCATCGAGCAGGGTGTGCCTCAGGGCTCTGCTCTGAGTCCTGTACTATTTAATCTGTACGTTCAACCTCTTGCTACGGTGGCTAGGGACAAAAGCCTTTCTATGGTCTCGTATGCTGACGACACGCAGTTGGTGGTGGCCCTCTCGACAACTCCACGCAGGACGCCTCTAAATTTAGGAGAGGCCTTGCGGCAGTCGCAGAGTGGATGACCGCCAACTGTCTCCAGCTTAACACCAATAAATCTGAGGTGTTGCTGGTGGGGAGAGACAAGGGACTATGGAGTGAGCAATGGTGGCCCAACACCCTTGGTAGTGCACCCACCCCTAAGGCGGTGGTAAAAAACCTAGAGGTATGGATGGACTCTACACTCAGCTTTCAGGATCACACCAAAAAAGTGGCCGGCACTTGTTTCGGCCTCCTCCGGGGACTTAGGCCCCTGCAGGGTTTTTTTGATCCACCCACCCGTCAGTTGATCGTCTGAACTTTCTCAACTCAGAATGGCTACTGATGAGGTAATACCATACGGTCCTCCAAAAAACGTGTAATGTGACATATTTTCCCTGCACAAATTCTACCAGAAAGTTTTGTGATAACAAAGTTCTTTTTTTAAACTCAGTCTGTAACCCCCAATTCCGTGCAAGTTTCTGTTTCCACCCAAATCGGTATTACCAGCCCCTGCGGCCTCGTGCTTTTATTCCCAGAGAAGTGTGCTTCCACCTCACATTTAGCTGTGACTCCCGAACCAATCTCGCAGACCAATTCTGCTGTCATAACAAGAGATTGCTTTGAAATTAACCTTTGACCTGTTCTAAAAACAGGTGTATTTCATGCAGTTTTGCTCTGTGAACATTAAAGTGCTTCATTGCAACAGGAAAGGTGCCCAGATGACATATATGTTTTTGATGGCTGCTCGACAAACTGTTTTAAAGGCACGGAGGTGAGATACAGCAACATTTTAGATTGTAATTGTAATTTCATTTATGTAGCGCTTACTACATTTGATGAGCAATGGAAGCTCTTAGATGTCTTAGAGCGTGTGTGTGAATTAGCTTTCTGGGGGAGATTGGGTCTGCTGGGCATTTCTTCTGCAGGGTCGGACTGGCCTAACGCTAAGAGGAATCTGGCAGTGCTGTTGGGCTGGTCTGAAGATCAGTATGTGGGCCTTTTTTTGTGGCTGTATGTTGGCCTGTTTAGTGTTCTGCTGCTGCCTGGGTTCGGGTTTCCTATTGTTTACTATTGTTCTCCCTGAACATATTACAGCAAACCTTCACTACAGTAAAAACACAAATGCATGCAGTCTAACATATCGTAAGATACCTATACACCATTCACCATGTCTTTACAAGTTAAAATGTGTCACGATTTGCAAATGTTATCATATGGCCCAGTTTTTAGCTATCTAGGATCCGCTTTTATTTTGATGCCCGTGCTGGAGCTTATTTTATGTTACAGACAGTCTGACCAAGATGTTCTGCATGTGTTTTTGAAAATAACCTTTGGTTGACACAATGCCAAGTGTTTACTGAAGTGAAACACCCTCTATTCAGGCTCTATTCAGTCACATCAATTACTTTCCAATTGATGTCAAAATTTTTTTGAGAATGGCTCTATTCAATCACACTACGCGCGTTTCGGCGTTCAGCCTTCCTCAGGTAGCCATGATTCCTTAGCTCCTTATCAAAATGGATCTCATGTTGGTAGTGCAGAATAATGGGTAAAACGCGAGAGATTCCGCGCAACCCGCCTGCTCGTGCAAAGGTGGCCAAAATCTATCCCAACATATCTATAGTTTTTGAATCTCTAGGAAACTTAGTAGCAATGTTGGTTGATGCAATGTGCACACCTCTTCAATAAGTTGGCTTGGTGTCCAATCTTTTCAGAGAACTGCAAATTTCTGTGGGGCGTTAGACGCAGCTGATTGAATCACATCAATGCATCGGTAGTCACCAAACCGTATTATGGTCCCTCACACGGCTTAAATGATCTCCAGTTATGGGATCCTATGCAGCTTGTTTAGTGAAACTGCCGCTTCTGACGGGGGGCGCAACACCTTAATCTCCAAAGGTCCCGTCCGTCATCTAACATTAAAGTGTCCGTTAATGCCGCTTCCGCAAACGGAGTACAAAAGATCAAACAGGCCTACTACATTGGCCTTTTTTCAAGCAACGCTAGCCGGCGTATTACTGAAGAAATATAAATGATTTTCTTTGATAGTTCTTTTTCTTTCTCTGTCACTTTACACAAGAGCACTTTTATGAACACTACTCTATACACTTTTTGGAACAACCGTTCAAAGATTCTTTCAATGTATGTATGTTTTATTGAACTTCTTCAAAAATATAACATTTAACTTATTTCTTCAAAATCCAAATGTTTTCTCTTGTGTGTCTCTCTCTCACAAGGATCAGTTTGGTTGATCATAGATATGTTAATCATTATTGTATTTTCCTCTAAAAAAACTATTGCCATTAGGACCACTATGTTGCGTATATCATACTATGCTCAAGTCCTGTGGCTTACCTTGGGTTACCCCATTAGTTCGTAATGGCATAAGGTAGCCCCATGGGCAGGGTGCAATGTATTTTAAAGGTAGGACATGACACTGATGTTTAAATGTCCTGATAGTGAAACACTGCTAATTTCATTTTTCTCTATTGCAAGGGCTATTTCTACCATAGGTTATAATTGGAGCTGCCTTGTAACCTCTTACAAGTGCAACTTCAAATTGGGAAGGGCTAGAGATTTGGAGTTTGGGGTCCCTGAACTCACAATTTAAAAATACATATTTTAGTGAAGTTGGTTTTTAAATTGCATGTCTAAAAATGACACTTTTAGAAAGTGTGCATTTTCTTGCTTTACCATTCTGCGCTGCTGCCTGCCTGTGTAATTCTCGTCTGAGGGAGGGTGACAGTTGGGCAGTTTGTGCATTCACTGTAGACAGTCACACAAAGGGAGCTGAGTTGTGTCATGCATATCCTGATGGCCCTTCACCAGGCTGATGGGTCTTACTGAGCTAGAGTGGTGGGAGGACTTGGCACTGACACCTGAATAGGGCTGTGCCTGTCCTCGCACAAAGCTTTCGCCACCCCACTGTGGTGTCTGGAACCAGGTCAGTGAAAGGTAGGGTCTTGTGCACTACAAATACTTTTCTTTGAAGTTTGCCTACTTTAAAGGCAGAAATTGGTATAAGTACTGGAGCTGTGACACCATTACTTCACAAAACTTCTGGATTAAGAGGACATTCTGCAGGAAGAAGAGCAGGATGCTGTAGGAGGGGAACTGCCACTCTGCCTGTTGCTTTTTTGTGCTGGCCTGCTGCTAACTGTTTCTGTGCTGGGAGTGAAATGACTGGACTTTGCTTTCGACATCATGCTTTCAAGGTTCTCCAAGGGCTTGTGAGTGCTTGCCTCCTGTTAAGAAGTTTCAGGGCCAACAAAGACTACATCTGCAGCCCCTGGACTCCTCTGTTGGGCGTTCTGACCTTCCAAGTGGAGCCAATTCCAGTTCTCGGCACTTTGAGTTTGTTTTGCCTTTAAGAATCAAGACAAGAAAATCCGCACATGGACTCTCATTGCCTGTTTTTCTAATGCAACACCGGCGTGAGGTAGAAAAACCAATGCATTGCTGCGGTGTGGGGGAAGATTCAACTGAGCTCCTGCCATGCGGCTGAAAGATCACCACAGCTCGAGTCCCGAGCACTGTGTCACCGATGTCTGTGACGCACACTCCGACTCTGGAGCGGTCACTGCTGTGCGTCTGAATAAAATGATACATCTATTGCTTCGTGGTTGGGAAAGCGACCCAGCGGCTGTTCCACCACCGCCACATTGACCCAGCGTGTCTGGATTTTCGACACATCGTCTCTGTGCTCCAAGTTCTTCATAGATGTGGTACAGCAGTAAGGAACCAAGGATGAGTGTCCATAGATCGAAGCCTCACCTCCCCTCACAGTAAAGAAACCAACGTATCAACCCCATGACAGTAAGGAACTGACACATCACTTCCCCTGGTAGGGCAATAAAGAGGCGATGCATCGATTTGCTTTTCCGGCACCGTATTATTCCTGGGGCGCATAGTGCCTTTTTGTGCCCTGAATCTCCTTTCAATGGGTGCTCCTGGCTCCCACCAAGACAGTGCACCCTATTATCATGAATGCGCTCCTCTGAGGAGCAGCCAGGATCTCATACCTGCCCTGGCCACTGCCCCTCCAGTAAAAGACAGAATGGCTGCTTCTAAGTAAGAGATGTCAAGAAGTGAAGAAAAGAGTGGAGACAGAAAGAGTAAGAAAGATGAAGAGGATCATCAGAGTGTTTCTTGACCAATGTCTCTATCCTTTCCATGTCTGGAAAAGCAAGGTATCATCTGTTCTTTGAACGCTTTACCATGGAAGGAGATAGCCTTGGCACTTTCCTTTTCCATACAAATCTCAGAAGTCTTTTTGGGAACCCTCCAGAACCTCATTTTCAGCACTAATGGAAAGGACCTGGAACACATAAAGGAGGCGAGAGACAGTGTAAGCTTTAAGTGCCGCTCACAGGACTACAGCACTTCTCTCTTTTTCTACTAATGCCAAAGCACTCCAGAGATGCTGACCTCTTACTCATCATAGGAAAGAAAGATGGAGCCATGAAGTCATCTGAACAAGGCTTCACAGAACTCACTACATAGACTAGAGTGCGAAAGACAAGGACAATCTCAGTTCTGCATCAAAATGTCCAAGATGCTTGAAGATCAGCTGGATCAAGCTGGAACTAGAGAGCTTAGGGACACTGGCATCGATATGCAGGCAACCAAGAACAACTGCAAAAGTTCATATTGACATGATCCACCACAGTCAGACACACCGCTGGGCTCCTCTAAAATCCCCGGTCCGTGGACTTCATTCATCACTACCATGAAGTGGATCATAGGGGCAGTGTTGGACCAGGTTTGGATAGTCTGAAGCACAGCCCAGATCCAGGACCAACTAACTCCCACAACATCAATGTTCTCTGTTAGATTCTCCACCACCTAACCACTTCAGTGGTTACCACTTCTGAGACAGACTCCAACTTATGTGTTCTTAAGATTCCCCGTTTTTCAAAGCAAAACTCAGTGCACCATCATCTTCTCTGTCAGTAGGTAAGCAGGAGGTCAAGGGGAAGGTGAAATGTCACAATGTGCCGCATCAATTTATTTCTGCCACACAACATGAGATCACCATCCAAGCCTTCAGAGCCTCAAGGAGCATCTCCCGTCACCCCTTCACTGTGGTGATGATCAGCCGTGTTGACTCCGCAGAGCCCCAGCTCATAGGAACTCTGACTTAGTCGACTGCTATGAAGGGGACTACAGGCCACTCCTCATGTGCACCTTAGTTTTTTTACTTTTCCCCCAGTTTTTCAGTACTTCAACCTACAGACAGTTTTGACAGTAGACACAAATTTCTAAATTATTCCAGAACTGGGATTTACTCACAATGCTGCCATGACATCTGAATCTTGACCTGCAGCACCTCTGCAATTCAAAGATCAAGATCATTAGGAACTGTGTCAGGGCACCTCGGTCCTCATATACAGCACTCCCGGATGTTCCAGAAATGGGAACACCATCCACTTCTATGACTGGACCTCAAACCTACCAGGCTGCTCACCTTGCTAGCTAGGTATGGAGACCTACACGTGGCTCTGCCAATGTTTGATAATTTAGCTCACAATTGTCTTAATTATTTACTCTACATAATGACATCATCATGTAATGTAATGATAGACATTTCCATTACGTACTAATAAAAACAATTTGTATCATTTAATAGTTAAATGAGGTTGGTACATCTTGTATTCTGTATTAGTTAAGTTTTGAAAGTAACCCAGAGATTTTATTCAACACTGCAGAACTGTTCTATTATGCACAAGGGATGTAAGATAAGGGTAGCTAGTGGCAGCAGTTAGTGACATAGAAAGGGTGTCATGGAACCTAATGCAAGCAAGACAAATGTTTGCTATTGGTAAATGTACAATGCATGCCTCACTCTGGAGGGTACCTAGGCACAGAGAAGCATAAGGAGCATGGGCCGAACTAAAGGCAAGCTTAGCTGAAGAGCCATGTCTTCAGTTTCTTGCAAAATTCAAGAACTGAGAAGGCAATTCTGGTGTAAAGGAGTAGGTCATTTTAGGCTTGGTAGGAGAAGGCCCGGTCGCAGGATCTGGCTCTCCTTATGCAGGGGATGTGTGTGAGTGCAGCTAGGAGGAAGTGTTGGGCAGATATGGGGAAGTTAATGCAACTGCTTGAGGCAGGAAGAGCCGATGTTGCCCAAGGCTTTGTATGTGTGTATGTAAGAAGTTTAAAGAGGGCCCCTTTATGGATGGAGAGCACATGGAGGTCTTTGAGGTGCAAGGTGATGTGGGTGCGGGGGTGTTAACTCTGAGTGTGAGTCTGGCAGCAGAGTTCTGTATTGTCTAGGGACTTCTGGTCAGCCAGTCTGGATGCCCCTAACAAAACTTTCAGGGGGGGGGGGGATTATCCATTAATGGAATTCAGAAGGACCACAAAACAGGTGGGAAAAAGGTAATCCTCCTACATCTTTATTCATGTACTGTTCTTTTAAATTAGATATAAATAAAACACTGTACCATATGGGCTGCTAGATCACATATCTTCTAAAGTAATAGGCTTCTACATACTAAAGCATTGAACACACTTACTCACAGAATGCTATGATAGGAAAACCTCCTCCAAATGCAAAACATGACCATAGTGGGCTAACAGCCTTCTTTTGTATGAGGCCGGCACCAGCATTCAGAGGAAGAAGCTATATTGGATGGATTTTTATTTGCCTAGGGTAGGTAAGCAATCTCTATGCATTGAGAGCATTCTGTCACGAAGAAGACAAATGAGGGGGTAATCCTCATTTGGTGTATAAAACATTCTTTGGGTGATCCCATAATCTTTCTTTATATTGATGGCATATTTATAACACCCCTACGCCATCGGAACATCACTTTCTTTGACACTCCAGTGGTGCACAATGCTGAGCCATATTTACAATGCTATGCAAAGCCATCCTGTGTGGCTTTTCATGGCCTTGTAAATATAGCCCCCTTTCACACATACTCTGCGTGAAAAGGGTGTTACATAGGTGTTGCTGTGGGTGTTTCCACGAAACACGCATGGATTCTGACAAATTCCCAGATTTACAAGGTTTTGTAAACCTGGGAATGCATCAGATTGTAACGTCTCCCTGCAGCACACATAGAAGGAGGAAAATGCCATCCATTATTGTTTTTGTGCAGGAAGGTGTCGCTTCCTGCACAATAACCCTCAATTATCCCTGCAATGCAGTCACCATTGCACCATGGTGCAAGGGTGCCTGCGTTGGCGCTAGGCAGCTAATTGCGTGCCAACGTAGAGGAAAGCACAGGCATGTGTCATATTGCCATAAATGCAATGCTTCCCTGCACTTTCATAATGAAGCAGCTCGGTGCAGCAAGATGGCTCTCAGCCCCACGCCATTTTCTAGTAAATATGCCCAGAGTGTTTAGCAGACTGTCGAATGAGGGCTAAGATGGGCTATATCATAAAGGTGGGTGATCAACAGTAAGCTCGAACCTGAAGCTTGGCTCTGGCTCAGCTCAAAGTCCTGTTGGAGACTTGAGCCCATAACGAGTCGAGCATTCAAGTGGCTTCTGCCTGGCACCCTCCCTCTACCAGGCTGTGGCTGTGGCCAAAGGTGCTGACTTATTTTAAACCTGTGTGTAATTGTCATCATTTTTCTTTTTCATGAATTTTCTTCAGAACTTCAAAGTAGCTTTACTGTTGTGCATTAGCACAAAAAACACATGGTGGAAGAGAATTAAGACCTTGCAACAGAGACTGCTACAGCAATAACTAGGTGAAAAGAGTGTTTAAAAGAATGCAGTGGACAATCATACCAAGGGCTGCACAGGGATTATATGAGTATGCCACAGAGAGGTGGCTGTGGCATGCAGAGGTCAGACAAGGGCGAAAAACACATGCAAGATGTGACTTTATGTCCAGACCTGATAACTTTGTAACTAAAGAACAGGTTCCAGTCTTGCTGTCCACTCAAACATCCTGAGATTTTAGGCAAATCACTTATTTTTGAGAAGTGACGCATCACTGAGTCAAAACAGCGTGTGTCACTTCTCAGTGCGCCCTCCTTGTGATATGATTGATGCGTCATATTTACTGTACGGACGCATCATGTTGCAAGGAATGACAGATATGTCAGTATTACTGACGTATCTGTTGGCGCAAAACTGTTGCATGGCTAGAGTTGCGTTGGAAGCATGACAAAACTCCAGCAATGCAGGGGGGTATGAATATAGCACTGTGTCACCCTTACACCTGCTATGAGGCAGGCGTACGGATTTGACGTAATGGCGCCCTAGAAGTGGCGCACTGAAATTCTATAGATTTGAATGCACCACTTCTACGAGGCTTGGATGCGTGGGAACGCATGATGCAGGTATAATGTAGCACAGGGGTTTACAAAGTGACACATCTTCCTAGATTCTTCACTTTATAATAGGGCACATCATGGCACACTTTTTACGCCACCGGTGCTTCACAAAAAGTGACGCACCGGCAGCGCAAAAGTGTTGCAAGGGCTCATAAATGAGCCCTATAACCTACTGGTGCCTATATACAAAAAAATGAAAGTGACCTTGTGTAATGTAACTGGTGCTTATGTGAAGAGGTCTGATTCCTTAGGGGTGAGCTCGATCTATATAAAAACTGCAGAAAAAGATAAAAACAAAGTATTTACATAAAAAAACTAAAGACAAATACATTTCCATTTAATGGCCAGATTTTTACAAAGTGAAACCAGAAACCCTGGTTAAATCTTGGCTTCCCCGCCTAACTTGGGTTATCTTAGGCAAATACTGAATTTCTCCAAAACTCCTTTTTTCTTTATTGCCCATGAAAGCACTTTCAAATATGTGAGTTCAGAATATCAGTTATACAAATTGAATATGATTTAATAGACTATAATGTTGCTGTATAATAATCTGGTCCAGTACAGGGTTTAAATGAAAACTGTCTTACTTCCTATTTCACTAAAGTTTCATATTTAAAAGCTAGCAGTTTTAATAAATACTTCTCAGTCCAGAGCTTTAATGTGACGTATTAATGCTAAAGCTTCCATATGTTAAAGTAATGCATTTTTTTTAATTTAAAGAGACTTTATCATATTTTATGTGATGTTTGTTGTATCATTTACATGGCAAACACTTTCAGGTCTCGGCTTGTACATGAGCTATTGGTGGTGGTGGCATTGGTGGTATTCATGGTGGTATTGGTATTGATGGTGGTGGTATTGGTGTTGGTTATATTGGTGGTGGTATTGGTGATGGTGGTATTGGTGGTGGTGGTATCGGTGATGGTGGTATTGGTGGTGGTGGTACTGGTATTGGTGGTGGTGGTATTGGTGGTGGTGGTATTGGTATTGGTGGTGTTATTGGTATTGGTGGTGGTGGTACTGGTATTGGTGGTGGTGGTATTGGTGGTGGTAGTATTGGGGTGGTATTGGTGGTATTGGTGGTTGTGGTATTAGTGGTATTGGTGGTGGAGGTGGTATTGGTGGTGGGGTATTGGTGGTTGTGGTGGTACTGGTCGTGGTGGTATTTGTGGTGGTGGTGGTTTTAGTGGCGGTATTGGTGGTGGTATTGGTGGTATTGATGGTGGTATTGGTGTTGATGGTGGTGGTGTTGGTGGTGGTGGTATTGGTGGTGGTATTGGTGGTGGTATTGGTGGCGGTGGTATTGGTGGTGGTGGAATTGGCGGTGGCAGTATTGGTATTAGTGATAGTGGTGATGGTGGTGGTAGTGTTGAATTGGTGGTGGTATTTGTGGTGGGGTATTGGTGGTTGTGGTGGTATTGGTGGTGGTGGTATTGGTGGTGGTGGTGGTATTGATGGTGGCATTGGTATTGATGGTGGTTGTATTGGTGGTGGTGGTATTGGTGGTAGTGGTGGTATTGTTGGTGGTGTTATTAGTGGTGGTGGTATTGGTGGTGGCATTAGTGTTGGTGGTATTGGCGGTGGCAGTATTGGTGGTGGTGTTGGTGGAGGTAATATCGGTGGTTGTGGTATTGGTGGTGGAGGTGGTTGTATTGGTGGTGGTGGTATTGGTGGTGGTATTGGTAGTGGTGGCATTGGTGGTGGTGGTATTGGTGGTGCTGGTATTTGTGGTAGTGGTGGTGATGGTTTTGGTGGTGGTGGAATTGGTAGGGGTGGCATTGGTGGTGGTGGTATTGGTGATGGTGTTATTGGTGGTGGTATGGGTGATGGTGGATGTGTTGATGGTGGTTGTGGTATTGGTGGTTGTGGTATTGGTGGTGGTATTGGTATTGGTGGTGTTATTGGTATTGGTGGTGGTGGTACTGGTATTGGTGGTGGTGGTATTGGTGGTGGTAGTATTGGGGTGGTGTTGGTGGTATTGGTGGTGGTGGTATTAGTGGTATTGGTGGTGGAGGTGGTATTGGTGGTGGGGTATTGGTGGTTGTGGTGGTACTGGTCGTGGTGGTATTTGTGGTGGTGGTGGTTTTAGTGGCGTTATTGGTGGTGGTATTGGTGGTATTGATGGTGGTATTGGTATTGATGGTGGTGGTATTGGTGGTGGTGGTATTGGTGGTGGTATTGGTATTGGTGGTGGTGGTGGTATTGGTGGCAGTGGTATTGGTGGTGGAGGAATTGGCGGTGGCAGTATTGGTATTAGTGATAGTGGTGATGGTGGTGGTAGTGTTGAATTGGTGGTGGTATTTGTGGTGGGGTATTGGTGGTTGTGGTGGTATTGGTGGTGGTGGTATTGGTGGTGGTGGTGGTATTGATGGTGGCATTGGTATTGATGGTGGTTGTATTGGTGGTGGTGGTATTGGTGGTAGTGGTGGTATTGGTGGTGGTGTTATTAGTGGTGGTGGTATTGGTGGTGGTATTAGTGTTGGTGGTATTGGCAGTGGCAGTATTGGTGGTGGTGTTGGTGGAGTTAATATCGGTGGTTGTGGTATTGGTGGTGGAGGTGGTTGTATTGGTGGTGGTGGTATTGGTGGTGGTATTGGTAGTGGTGTCATTGGTGGTGGTGGTATTGGTGGTGCTGGTATTTGTGGTAGTGGTGGTGATGGTTTTGGTGGTGGTGGTATTGGTGATAGTGTTATTGGTGGTGGTATGGGTGATGGTGGAGGTGTTGATGGTGGTTGTGGTATTGGTGGTTGTGGTATTGGTGGTGGTATTGGTGGTGGTGATATTGGTGGTGGTGATATTGGAGGTGGTGGTGGTGGTATTGGTGGTGGTGCTGGTGGTAGTATTAGTGGTGGTATTGGTGGTGGTATCGGTGGTGGTGGTATTGGTGGTATTGATGGTGGTATTGGTATTGATGGTGGTGGTATTGGTGTTGGTTTTGGTATTGGTGGTGGTGGTATTGGTGGTGGTGGTATTGGTATTGGTGGGGGTGGTGGTGGTGGTGTTATTGGTATTGGTGGTAGTAGTACTGGTATTGGTGGTGGTGGTATTGGTGGTGGTGGTATTGGTATTGGTGGTGGTACTGGTATTGGTGGTGGCGGTATTGGGTGTGGTGGTGTTGGTGGTGGTATTGGCGGTATTGGTGGTGGTGGTATTGGTGGTGGTGATGGTATTGGTGGTGGGGTATTGGTGGTTGTGGTGGTACTGGAGGTGGTGTTACTGGTGATAATGGTGGTAATGGTGGTGTTGATGGTATTAGTGGCAGTATTGGTGGTATTGCTGTTGGTGGTATTGGTGGTGGTGGTATTGGTGGTGGCGGTGGTGGTGGTATTGGTGGTGGTGGTATTGGTGGCAGTGGTATTGGTGGTGGTATTGATGTTGGTGGTATTGGTGGTGGCGGTATTGGTGGTGGTGGTATTGGTATTGGTGATGATGGTGGTGGTGGTGGTATTGGTAATCTAACAAGCGGCTGAGAAGGCCCTTTATTGCAATGCAATAGGTCTTGCATTTGCGAGAGTTTAAGCTATTAGTATTGTAAATGACAATGTCTTTTATTTATGTTTTAAAACCCAAAATATAAATAAAAGGCATTGTCACGTACAATGCCAACAGCTCAAACCCGCGTGAATGCAAGACCTATTGCATTACAAATGCTTGTTTTTATAGAATGTGCTTTTAAAATCATGCAATACAAGGAGAGAAACTTTAAATAATCCATACAAATATGAGTATATATACTTTTAAGATTCAAGCAACATTTGCATTAATCCAAGGAGCTATACTAGGAACCGAGAACAAGAGATTCAGGCCTAAGCTAGAAGTTGATGGGAGAGCTGACCAATACCAACACCAATACCACCACCAGCAATACCACCACCACCACCAATACCACCTCCACCACCAATACCACCAATACCATTACCACCACCACCAATACAATGCCACCAACAATATCAATACCACCACTACCAGTATCAATACCAATATCACCTCCAATACCAATACCACCACCAATACCAATACCAGAACCAATACCACCACCACCACCAATAGCCCACCACCAATATCACCATCACCCATACCAGTACCACCAATACCACCACCACCAATACCAGTACCACAACCACCAATACCGCCACCAATACCAATACCACCACCAATACCAATACCACCACCACCAATACCAATACAACCACCAATATCAATACCACTACCAAAACCCCATTACCAATACCACCACCAATACCACTACCACCACCAATACCACCACCAGGACCCTACCACCAATACCACCACCACCAGTACCACCAATACCACCTCCAAAACCACCTCCACCAATACCAATACCACCACCAATACCACCAATTCCAATTCCACCACCAATACCAATACCACCACCAATACCAATACCACCACCATCAGTACCAATACCACCACAACCAATACAAATACCACCACCACCAATACCAATACCACCACCACCACCAATACCACCAATACCAACCACCACCAACACCACCAATGCCACCATCACCACTAATACCACCACCACCACCAATACCACCAATACCAGCACCACCAATACCACCACCACCAATACCACCACCAATGCCACCACCACAATGCCAATACCACCACCACCAATACCACCACCTAAGAGCCTCTCACTCACTAGTAAAAGCAGGGGCACTGTACGAGGCCGGAGCTGCAGCTGAGACCATCCCTCCCTCTCTCCATTCAAGCCATAAAGCGCAGCCTGCTCTGCACCAGGAGGTGAAGACAGGGCCCTACTACAGCTGGAGTTTTTTTTATTAGGCCAAAGATAGCAATGACATTACGCAATGCCACACTACTCACTCAACTCACGGAGAGGGCAGGAAATAGCCCGCCCTCCTCCCCCTGTTCCTCCTGAGCTGCGACAATGTAATCACTGAGTGAAAGGTGTTGGAGCAGTTAGTTAGTGTTCATAGCTCGGATCATATGTAACTCTCACTTCACACTTTGTGTCTGTGTAATTTACAACACTTATACATCTTCCTCACTGCACTATTTATCACTGCTTTGAAGACTTCGCAGACTGGTCTCTTCCTCTGATATTTACAATCTAACAAGCGGTTGAGAAGGCCCTTTATTGCAATGCAATAGGTCTTGCATTTGCGAGAGTTTAAGCTATTAGTATTGTAAATGACAATGTCTTTTATTTATGTTTTAAAACCCAAAATATAAATAAAAGGCATTGTCATGTACAATGCCAATAGCTCAAGCCTGCGTGAATGCAAGACCTATTGCATTACAAATGCTTGTTTTTATAGAATGTGGTTTTAAAATCATGCAATAAAAAGAGAGAAACCTTAAATAATCCATACAAATATGAGGATATATACTTTTAAGATCAAGCAACATTGCATTATATACTAGGAACCGAGAACAAGAGATTCAGGCCTAAGCTAGAAGTAGATGGGAGAGCTGACAAATTAACAGGGGGAGCTGAACCAGTTCCGAGCTAGGGGTCTGGCTCTGCTGTTAAAGCTCATGTTGTGGTGGCTTTTTATGTACAGTCTTTTTCGACAAGTGGAATATCTTTGGGTCCCTCTTTCAATGACAAATTCAGAAATGAACGACATGGCTCATATTAGAATTGCAATAGTCGCCACTAATATGTAATACTGGTCAATGAATTCTGTGACACTTCAGATGAGCGTATTGATGTTGGAAGAGTTGATTTAAAAACCAAACGTGAGTGAGATAACCTGTTCTGAGTGCCAGAGAGGCGTGGCTCTGGTGTGCTTGAGAAAATGCACAGTTTGCCAAAGTCTGGTAGTATCTGGGAAACCATTTATATGAGGTTCCTGTGCGATCGTTCTCTTGTTTATGAAACTGGAACGTGAGTTGTTCTCAGGAGTTTCGCTAAGCACCCATTGAAAGTGACCGACAAATAAACAAGGCACATTCATTCAATCAGGCTTGCGGGCTGGAGGCCGCTGCGACTGGTATCCATTCACTGTTCTTTCCTAATTAGTGCCCGTGCCCTAAAACCACAGATGATAACGCTGCGCGAGTTCCCATGTACTTTGTTGGACAGGTTACTCCTTATTATTCAATGAATTGGCCAGGAAATCCCTACCCTTTTCCTGAAAATGACTCACGAGGTCATGCAGTTTAAAGATTAAAAAGCTGGCAGAACATTGCACCGCAAGGTGACCCGTGGTCTGTTTCAGATATCTTCACATTTGCCACTCCCGCAGAGTTGAAAAGTAGCATGATCATTAGCTAACCCAGTTCAGGGCACCAGAATCTCACAGTTGGAGTTGGGATGTGGGTGCCATTATTATGTGGTACTGGAATGTGGGTGCCATTGTTATGCGGTACTGGAATGTGGGTGCCCTTGTGATACGGTACTGCACTAAAAGGTTTTGAAAGTAGGACAGAAGTGGACTATTATCAGGTACATCAGACAGATGGAAACAGTATAATAAGAGGAGATTAACATGTGTTCTGCTTTAAACCCATCAAGCATTGGAGCCGTGCAGTCATTATGGTGCCAGCAATCTCAGGGCTAAATTTAACCTTTTCCTCTACAATCTACAATTGATGGAAAATGATATGTTCCGCTCACTGTTCCGCTCTATATATATGCCGATTTTACAGTTTTTTTTTTTTTTTTTAAACCACGGAATTCAGATCGCGGCTGGATTTGAGAGATGGGATTTAGGCGTTGAGGGAAATGTCGCTAATATGCACAGAAGAACAATCATAGACGGAGGGCAACGGACCCTGCCTTATACATCATGACAGACCTCGAGCAGGCCATCAAGTGGATCATGCAGAGACTTCGAAGCTTTCCTCATGCTTGACCAGCGGCCCAATTTGGACTTGACCCGGTTGTAAATTGTTTCTAGTGGATTCAGTTGTGTCCTGTCAATTTGTGGATATGTCCCATGTGTATTAAGAGGAAAAACAAGACACATTCTACTGGCAAATAGAAATCAAACTGACATGAATAGACGCCCAAGGCAACTCCCAGAAATAACGGAGAACAAAAAGAACTTTATGTCATTTCAGTAAAGGGCCAGCTTTATTGTTACCTTTTTATTCTGTCATCTTCTTTTAATGTCATCGTTCACTGTAATGCCACATTTGTGTTGTCAGAATCCACAGTGGGTTTCGCCACATGGACATTGCGAATAATGACCACCTAATTATCACAATAAGTGCTTGTGCTCACTTTTTTCTGTCTTTAAGTGCCAGAACCAGCGCTTTGACAGGGTGAACCAGGGCCTGATAAGCTTCATCATACACTTGGCCCTGCTGACAGAGATGGTGGGTATGCAAAAAGCCTTTAATATTCTGGTGGCAGAGTTCATGCCCGGTGCAGTGAGAATATCGAATGACTTGATGATGTTTTATCTTCAGGAGGCCAGTAGGATTGATTGGTTGGTGATGGTGCATTTTATGCAGTGGAATGCTCTATTACTTACCGGTAATCTTTATTAATCCTGGTCCTGTTGTACTCGTCCCATTCATTACAAGTGAGATAATCCTATCTCACCAACAGAAAAAAGAACAAAGGCATGCTGGACCCCAAACATACTCACCAAGCATTCCTCCTGAACTACCAAGCCCCAGATGAAGGCTGGCCGACTGGAAAGGAGGGAAGTAATGAATAGGACGAGGACAACGGGACCAGGAGTAATGAAGATTACCAGTAACTAATAGGGCATTACCCCTAGGTCCCTCCTGTCCTTGTCTTATTCATTACAAGTGAAAATGGCACACCGGACTTCATCCACAACAAACTACCAGGACACAGAGAAACAGCAACACCCAGTGATTTATTAGAATACAGAGGCATGAAGTGAGGAGCGCACAGCCTGCAACACCCCAACCCAAAACTAGCATAATCACCCGGCAAATTCTAGATCCAATAATGCCACACAAATGTGTTAGAGGACGCCCATGTAGCCAGCCTACATATCTCAGACAGGGCAACCCCGCACCTCAGCCCAGGAGGCCGCCATCTCACAAGTAGAATGACCCTGCACACCAACAGGAGGAGGGAAACCGGAAAGGGAGCAAGCCTACTCAATGCCCTGCCACAACCAATGACCAATGGACAAAGAAGAAGCCTTCCTGCCCGAGAAGAAACCCTAAAAGAGACAAACAGGGAGTCCAACTTCCGGAAAAGACGAGTCCAATCCAGATAGACCCGTAAGGCACGAGTGACATCCAACAAGGACCAACGAAGATCATCCTCCGACAATCGATCCCTGCTCAAGGCAGGCAAGACCAACTCCTGAGAATAATGAAACTGTGAGGGAACCTTCGGAACAAAAAAGGAATCCAAATGCAAGACCACCCCATCATCAGAAAACGATAGGAAAGGCTCCCTCGCCCTCAGAGTCCCTAACTTAATAAGGCACCTGGCTGAAGTGATTGCCACCAAAAAAACACACATTTAAGGTGACAAACTTAAGATCCACCTCAGCTAAAGGCTCAAACGGAGCAGCCACCAATGCACGCAACACAAGGGGACGGTCCCATAAAGGGAACAAGGGCTTCATCAAAGGACGGGACAATGAAAAACTTTGCAGCAACCAGGACACCAAGTTGAATACATCCAACAAATTTCCCAAAGTGGAACGAAACGCCTTAATGGCCGCCCACTGAGCCCGCAAGGTGGAAACAGCCAAACAATTCTCGAACACCTCCTAGAGAAACTGCAGCACCTCTGACAGAGAACACTCAGGGAAGACAACCACAGAGCACAACACCAGCACTGGAAATTCCCCCAATGTCTCCCATAGGACTTCAGAGTCGAAAGCCGACGATACCACTAAGTAGATCGGGGAAACTCCTATGTCGCAACCCCTGCCTCTCAACCTCCAAACCGACAACTGCAGCCTCAGGAGAGACAACATGGGAGTGACCTCAGAGGACATGGAAAGCAGGGGAGCAACAAGCGACCCTGTACAGCTAACAGCTTCAGAATGGGGAACCAAAACCTGCGGGCCAAAATGGCACCACAACCACCAACTCCCGAGACTCCCGCACTAGTCGAGCAAGGAACCAGGGGATCAGAGCAGTGGTCGGGAATGCCTACAGCAGGTGGGCCAGCGAAGGAAGAGTCAGTGCATCCACCCCCCAGCCCCCCACCTGAGGAACCCTGAAACAAAAGTTAGGAAGCTGAGCATTGTGCCGGGAAGCAAACAGGTCCAGGAAGGGAAGACCACACCTCTCACTGATCTCCCAAAAGACAATAGCAGACAGAGACAATTCCTATGAGGGAGGGAAACGACTGAGGGCATGTTCCACGCCATTGTCCAGCCCCCTGATGTGAACTGCCGATAGAGACAACAGGTGCTCCTCCACCCAACAAAACAAGGGAACCACCATTGCATTCAGAGACCGGGACTGGATACCCCCGTGATGATTCAGGTAGGCCACAGTCACCATGTTGTTGGTTCGCACAACCACATTCTGCCTTAACAACATCCGACGGAACCCAAGGACCGCTCGAGTCACCACAGACAATTCCCTCCAATTGGAGGAACACCACCCCTCCAGGAGGGACCAATGCCCCTGCAGCGAGCCGGATCCCAACCAAAAGCACTGGCATCCGTAGTCAGAACCACAGGAGGAGAGGGCTGCAACGGTGACCCCCTGGAAAGGTTGGCCGACACCGTCCACCAGTGCAGAGCCGGGAGGAGGGAAGGAGACACCGCAACTAGAAGCCCCAGATCCCAAGACTGGGGTGCCCAATGGGGCAACAGATGCACCCTCAGAGGACGGAGATGAAATTGCGCCCAAGGGACCGTGAACCCTGCTGCTGCCATGAGCTCCAGAGGCCGCAACCAAAGACAAACAGGAAAGGAGACTCCCTGCAGGCAGCACAGAGCAAGGGAACCCAAGGTCAAAGCCTGGCCGCCTGGCATGAACACCCTGTTTAGATCTGTGCAAAGGCAGGCCCCGATAAATGTCAGGTCCTGAGGGAGCATTGGACTACAAATTGGAAGGTTCAGCAGAAACCCATAAGCCTCCAACGCCAAATACATCACCCACTGATCGACCAGCAGCTGATCCCGAGAAGGAGCCTGGACCAGCCAATCATCAAGGTAAGAGTAAAGCAGGATCCCCTGAAGATGCAGGGAATCCACCAAAGGAGCTACCACCTTCGTGAACACCCTCGGGGGCAGACAGAAGACCAAATGGCAGGACATGAAACTGGAAATGAATGCCCCGGAGGTAAAACCTCAGGAACCTGCGACAACTGGGATATGGTAGCAAGCGTCCTGCAGATCCATGGTGAACATAAAATGTCCCGGTAGAACCAACTGAATCTGCCTCTGAAGAGTCTTCATCTTGAAGGGCAGGCAAACCACAAACTTTTTCAGAGCCTTCAAGTCCAGTACCAGATGGAATCCCCCAGTCAATTTGGGCACCAGAAAGATCAGAAAGTAAAAAACCCTCCCCCACTCCCCTTTGCGTAGGGGTGACTCGATCCCTATGGATAACCCTATCCTCTTGGACTGACAGGACGGCCAAGGAGTTGGATGAACCCTGGAATCCGGCGGGGGCTCTGTGAACTCAATGTGCCCCCCGGCGCTCAATGTCCAAAACCCACACATTGGAAGTAGACTGCAACCAGGCTGGAATAAAGTACTGAATTCGTCCACCTACCAACAATTCGAGGATGTCCATCATATTGTCAGGACCGAGGGTTAGGCAGGGGAGACTTCACCTTCCTGTCCTGACCCCAGCCAGAAGAAAACCTCCCATAACCTCTAGAGAACTGCCTCCTGGATGGCGGATGAAAGGGGGATTTAGGCTTTGAAAACCCTTTATCTGTGGAGGACTGCTTTAAAGAAGAGGAGTGCTTCTTTTCCTTAAAAGGCTTGTGCAACTTGCCCTCCAACTCCTCCCCAAAGAACATAGTACCATGAAAAGGCAAATGCAGGGCAGCAGCCTTTTGAGCGGAATCAGTCTTCCCATCCTTCAGAACCAATTTGCATTGAGCTACCACACAGACGCTCCCTGAAAGAGCCAAGGCCCTCACTACATCAAAGAACACATCCGAACACTACTTCACCTGCCTCTCGATATGCTCCAAAAGTCCAGAACAATCTGACGTACCATCCATGGATTAAAAAAAAGCCTGGCAATCGGAAATGAGAGACTGAGCAACAGAAGTCCTATAGATCCCAGCCCATAGATCCAGATGACACCCAGAGAAAACATTGCTCAAGTATGCATCCACTATCTTATCTACAGGGTCCTTAACAACAGAGCCAACGACGTCTGGCACACCATACTGGCCACAAAGGAATCGATCGAAACAGAGTGTGGCAATTCAGTGGACATGTCATGGAGAGGATACAGTTTGGCCATAAACCGGGGTAGCATAATGCAATCAGGATCCTTCCATTCCTGCTTCAATACCTCGTGGATATAGGGAAAGACAGGCACATCCACCGCTGTTTACCTCAGATGATTACTCCTCTACCATGTCAGTTTCAGTCTTTTTCAATTCAAAAAGTGCCTAGACACCTTTCCGGCATGTGTTGCGCTTTATAAATTTCAATCAAATCAAATCCACTGGTGCTGTACTCCGGAACTGGTGAAGCAAAGAACCCCCAAATGTGCTAGGCACCTCATCATCAGGGAAGCACGTGTTGGATTTAACATGTCGCAGCAATTCTGGCAACATGACTTTATCCACATATTTCCCTTCATGCTCCTCAATCCCCACGCAATCCTCGTCTGAACTGGAAGACTGAGAGGGCAAAACTGGAACAGAGCACTTGGGCCAACCTGCCCCACTCAATTCCTGCAATGTCTCTTTTATAAGGCGTTTAATACGGGCATCATCCCCTTCCCTGCGGAGTTTAGAACGTGCCGGAGAAGAAGAAGAAGAGGAACCAGAAGAGGAAGATGAAGTTTCGTCCACATGCCTGCCTTTTTGGAATGCTTGCCCATCATGACAAACACCAGCACCATCCAACACCCTCTGTCTGAGACTAAGAGCCCCAGTAACAAGGACACAAAGTTAGGCCAAGGTATAGTCAGGACTGCCACAAAACCATTATGCGGTACTCACCAACAGCTGCCAGAAACAGGGAAGCAACCGGTACCAGCCACCGAAAGCAGCGCAGATCTCCCGACTGGCAGCATCACCCCTTACTTCCTGAATCACCACCCCCACAGGAAGTCAGACAACATGACCTGGAAGTGCTCCATACTCAGTGAGCACAGAGCTGCTTCCACAGGAAACCACATACCTCCCGACCAGCCCAGCAACGCAGGAGACACAGCCAGCACATTTCAGGAATCTCCATCACAGCCTGAAGCCAAACCACAAACGTCTCCCTCCAAGTCCAGCAGGGAGTGAGACAAGATCACCAGCAACGCCCCTACCGCCCAGCAGCGGAGACGTCCCGCCAGAAGCTGCAGTTCCTGTCTTGTCCCATTCTGTCGGAAGATAGAAAAAAGGACAAGAGGAATGATGAGTAAGTATTTTTAGGTCCAGCATTTGTTTGTTATTTTTTCTGTTGGTGAGATAGGAACATCTCACTTGTAAAGAATGGGACGAGGACAGGAGGGACCTGAGTGTAATTTATGCAGCTATGTAGCATGTTAAAAGTGCATGGTGTGGTGGTTATGCAGAATACTAGTATGATTATAGTGCTTTACATGAAGTGATGGTTATGGGAATTATTGAATGTTAAAAATGTTTTACAAGCATGGGCCATTATCGATGAATCACCTGACTTGCTAGCAGGTCTAGTCACATACATGCTGAAAACTATTGTGCAGAGGATTTGTCGACACCTACCTTGAAGGAGAGAACTACCAAATAAGCAACCAGAGTGGTCATCATATATTGCTGCAATTGAGACATGCACAACTTGGATTGACCCAAAGTGGTGTCTCTAAAGAGCTGGTTGCAGGCAGTCAACCTTGAAATATGGTGCGAGAACACTTTTTGGGCAGATGGACAATGAAGTTCATAACCAAATTGTTTAGGAACAATGTTCTGCTCTAAGTGTGCTGTGCTTTCTTTGTCCTGGCCTTGGTATCAACACAGTCGCTTCTGATAGCGCTATCTGTGTCACAAGCTGTTTGATTTGTTTTTAATCCTGACACTGGGTAGCGGAATAAAGTTGCTACTTAGCTAAACCCATAGCTAGTTTTAGAACACACACACACCAGCACTGCACTATTTTATCACACCAAGCTCACATAGGGCTTTAGTAAACCTGCAGTACCAAAAATAAAACATCCCTGTGCTTCTCCCTTGTAGAGAGGGGGTTATAGCCCGCGTAGGGACTAGGTCCCTCACGCAAGGAGGTACCCCTATGATGAAGCATGACACCTTTGGGGTGTGAGGGGAACTGTCCTTAAAAAGGGATTCCCCCAGGTATTGGGCAAGTGGACGCAGCTCTTATTCTCGACCTCTCTGTAATATTTTGGTTCCGTGACTTTTTTCAGTGTTATGATTTAAGAGTGGGGAGTTGGTTCACGCTGGTCCTTAAATCTCCCTAAGCCCCTTGTATGAATTCATAAACCCATGTGCCATAAACAAGATTATCTGCTTTGAAAGCCTTCAAGTAAAGGTTGCCTGTCCAGAGAGTATGCTGATGTTTTTAGTGCATGATGGGTAAAATTCTAAAATATATTTTCCACAGTTTGAAACTGGGTAACACGTGGTCAATGTGTCATCCGCACTCAGTGGTGCTGGAACAATTTCCAGAGTGGGGCTGCTGCCATCAATGTTACATCACTGAAGCCATGAGAACCGTGAAAAATCCAAGTGTCACACAAAGAACAAGTGTAACATATGAGCCACATCCATTCAGCCGGAGAGTGGTAAAGGGGTGGTATGTAGCTGGTGTTGCATTTTGGAGTACACTGTTAAAAACATATTACTAAGGCATCGAATGATAGCACACTGTCATCTAGAGACAAATCTTTTATTGAAATAGCCATAAAATTCACATTGACATGCAGTTTTGCTGATAAAACAGTATAGCGCACAAGCAATTGTGTGTGGAAATTGGAAATCAGCAAAAATGTGTCATTTGCACACCAATTGCACGTCTTGATTTGTTTTAATCCTATTAAAAACTCTGTTTTCATCACTCTTTAGAATTACAAAAAAATTCAGTACATTTGTGCTTTCATAATTTCTAATGTATTTTTTTTTAAAATGGTACAGTTCATTTACAGGTATTAACGGTGTGGGTTAGAAACCAACTGATATCCCACAGCCTATGTTTTCACTTTCAGTACCCCTGCAACATTGCCAGATTGTTCACTTTACAAAATCCTTTAACTTTGCAGTCAGAGATATAAGGAAGCACCAGTCTCCTGGTTAAAAGAATAAGAAGTAATTTGTCATAAGACATAGCCTTACATTTTACCTGTGACTTTGAACACACAGAAAATGTGACAAGATAAAAAATCATTTAGGTGCATCTTTAATACTCATTCACTTTCCGAACTTCAGCATGGTTACTTTGGGGGTGCTGCAGCACCCCTAATTCCAGTGCCTAGGTCTGTGCTTAAGTTACATTTATACATATTAATACATACCTTGCAGAGTTCGGATAGACCCATTGATTAAGAGTCTCATACCTTGGCCCTTTCAACTAGGCACATGGCCTTTCAAATGAGTTTTGCTGTCCATTTAAATAGACTATTTTAAGAATCTGACATTTTACAGCATATTCAAAGAATTACAGCTAGCATCTCTCTGACTGAAGTGGAAATCCTCCCTGCTGTAAAGTCCCTGAGCGGCAGAGTTCTCTTCAGGGCTCACCTAGACTTGCTGAAGTTCATGGTAATGGATACAGGTTCTGTTTCTCATATTTTCAGCTTTCTAATGCTAAATTTGTTTTCCAAATATGACTCATAAAGATTAGTATCTGACAGAATGAAAACGTAGAACTTTCAGCAGGATTAACCAACTTTGCAAGGCTCATTGGCAGAGTCGACATTTATTTCAGTGCCTGACCTAATGAAATATTCATGGAAAAAATCATAAAATGTAGCACTATTCCAAACAGTGAGATTCTGAAACGATGTTTAATATCAGTCAGTGTCATTGCATTAGTAGGTTTCTTGAGATTAAGTTGTTGAGAAATCAGACAGTTAAGGCAATGACATCTTTATTTTTGTTCAGTGCTTCATACCACAGTTTTGCTATCTCTAAGAATGGTTAAAAGCCAATGTTACTGCTCAACTTAATGGTACTCCGTTTATTGACCTCTGACAGATTGAAGGGTGAATTGGCAATGCAGGGATATAATACACTCTGGTGATCTCTACGTCACAACGGATGTCCATGACACGAGTTTAGGAGCATATTATCAAGGACGGCGTTAAAATTATCGGCGCTTTAGCGGCAGGAAACTGCTGCTAAAGCGGCGCTAATGGGCTTGATAATATGCCGCAGAGAATTCCAATAGAAGCCCATGTTCTGGTGTCAACATGGGCTTCTATTGGAATTCTCTGCGGCATATTATCAAACCCATTATTGCCGCTTTAGCGGCAGTTTCCTTCCGCTAAAGCGGCGATAAGTTTAACGCCATCCTTGATAATATGCCCCTAAATTCCTTGAGCCTTCCTGCTGGCATGACTTGTGCCTTCATATATACAGGATCGAATCTCAACTAAACTAACGCAATCGTTAAACCCATCTGTGGGTCAATAGTATCATTATGTGTCTTGTTCTAGAACAAATGAACACATTATGGATCAAGCATGTTTATTCTCATTTGTTGGGTAACACATACACCTACAACCAGGAATGTATGAATGGACCCAACCAGTTTCTAAAAGCCATCAAATTACAAACAATTAAGTACACTCTGTTTCCCACAAGTCAACCCCAGGAACCAGCACCTGTGTATTACTAAGCGTTGTTTAGTCGCACTGTGTGGAGCTACCTATTACCAGGGATTTGGCAATGCTCATTTTAAATACCGAGACTTTGACATAGCTCTCTAGTTCATTGATTAATGTCAGTATCGAGCATATAGGATCGGCCTCTGACACACCATAACATTGTCAGCTTACATATTAAGGGTGTGGTTACCAGGGCCGTTTCTAGGTGTTTTGCCGCCCTAGGCGAGAATTGAAAAATGCCACCCCATCCCTTTTACTACCATCATTCTCTCCCCCTGTCATCCAGGCTAGAAGAATTCATGTATTCAGCCCTGTCAAGAATGACGCATCAGACGTTAGACTAACACATTTCAGTGTGGTGGTCCGCATCACCGCACTGAAATTCCCCCAATCGGTCCTAATGCATGGGAGGAAATTGCACCCCTCTCCCAATCCCTTGGTTTGGTACTAAAAACAGTACTAACTAGGGTGAAGTGGGTCCCTCACACTACTGTGCACGGGTGCCACTGCACATGCTGCACTACTAATAACTACGCCCCTGAGATACCTGGCACCCCATCTAACAAGGTCATACTCACCTCGCAAGCTACAACCACAGCAGAAGACACTGCAACCCTCTCACTAGCTGTCCTGCCTCAGTCCCAAACGATGGTGCATCTCTCACTGTCTCACTCTGTGTCTCTCTCCGTGTGCCCCTCCCCGCTATTCTCTCACTCCATTGGTCGGTCTGCTTGCCGCTCTCTTGCCTTCTCTGGGTGTCTCCCTCTATTTCTATTGTTGTCTGCTGGCGCCCCTAATCAACCCCTCCCCAATAAGTCTCTCCACCTCTGTTATCTCTTTCTGTTGCATTTCTTTCTCTCTCTCTCTCTGGCAAAAAGGACATATTATTTTTACTGTTCTCTATAACAAAAGTGAACACTCTGTGGGGGTGTGGGGTGTCACTGGGACTCAACGCCCAGCAACTCAACCCCCCCCCCCTAAAAAGCTCACCTGGGTCATAACTGACATGAGAGGTGGATTCTGGTTGCTCTGCTCAGGGGCTTTCCAGCTGGTTTTCTGAACCAAGACATTTGCTGGTGAGATTTACAACGGAGTTCAGTTGCGCAGGTGATGTAACTTACAACAGGCCCTGTGTTGAGGAGTTGCCAGCGTGTCCATATGTGCTGATGAGTCCTCCTGGAAGGCTGGGTTGTGTTTACAATGTTAAAAAGTCTTGGAGCACAGGCTGATCTGCTGATATATTGCTAAGTGTGCCTGCTGTGCTGGTGCAGCCGATTTACCAGCTGATGAGTCTGGAAGTTCTGATGAGTTTTACTTAGTCCACTGCTATACTAATGCCTCTTAGAGCCCGACCGGTGCTAATGACGAGTCTAACTGAATACCTGAGCGTGCTGATGACTCTTGGGTTTCCTATGCTGTATCTATACGTCTTGCATGACGCCCTGATATGCTGATGAGCCCCAAGGTATGTCCAGATATGTGGGAGGGTTTAATGGGAATCCCTACTGTCCTGATGGCCGGGTGTGCTGATGAGTCCTCCGCTGTATGGATGAGCCATGCAGCATCATGGCCAGATGTGCTGTGAGTATCACAGATGGAGCTCCTGTGTTGGTTAGCTCAATGTGGCAGACCTCTACCCATGAACTTTCAGCCCTCCTCCTTGCCACCACTGCCCCTACCTTCTACCCCGTCCGCAACCTTCACCCGCCACACTAGGCCCCATAACCACCTCCACACCCGCCTACTTGTCTCTGCCAGTCCTATCCACAACAGACCTTCAGCCCCCCGCCTCCCCTGGTCTCTGCCCCTAAGTCTTCCACACTACCCTGCTCTTCCTACTCCATATCGATATGGCCTGTCCTCTTCCAGGCCCTACCTCTCTGCCTCCTTTGCCCCCCTCCTCTGTATGCCCCTAACTCCTTTCCTCTCGTTCTCTCCAGCCTCCTGTTTTGCTCTCCCTCCTCTCTAGCCACTCTCCCTTCAGTATTTACATTACAAGGGTGGCCCCGACGGCCGTCGGCCGTGACTCCTTCGTTGAGCACTCCTCCTCGGACCCTCTCTGCTCACCCTTCCAGCGCCTCCCCTGCCCCTCTCGGCGCTAGCGTCATATACATTCAAATAGGCTGTGTGGCCCCAACCTTCTTTTCCGCCTCTCCCCCCTCCCTGCGCCCCCTACAGTTCCCATGTCCTCTTCACCCCTCTCTCTCGCCCGAATCACCGCAACACCTTGGCTGTCTGTCTCCTCCCCCCTCCGTCTATCCCGCCTTCCTTTCCCTGTTATCCCCGCTCCGCTGTGCCGTCTCTCGCAGTGCCTCCTGCACGTCCCCGAGCCTTGTCCTCTCCACGCGGCCCTCTAGTGCCCTCCTTCCCAACCGCCCCCACTCCAGATCCCGGCCTTGCGCCGGACTCTAGCCTCGCTCTCTGCCTCACGCGCTCGTCGCACTGCTGTCTTGTGCAGCTTCACCTCTTGCATACCACTTTTCGGAGGCCTCCCGCGCGCCGTCGCCACTTCACACTTTATTGCTATCTTTGCCTCCTCCATCAATCTCCCCCTTTCCCTGTATCTCCTCCTTCTCCCCGTTACCCCTCCCGCTCCTGACCTCTCTGCCCCTGCCTCCTCTACTGCGTTAACCATTCTTTCATAGACCCCCTCTTCATTTCTGAGTCTTTCTTCACTCTTTCGTTAATGACCTAGCCCACATAGCAATCTGAAACCTTGGCAGCTTTGTAAATTAGATGTAAAAGAACTTGTATTTTGCCGCCCTCTCCCTTTTGCCGCCCTAGGCGGCCGCCTAGTCTTGCCTAATGGTAGAAACGGCCCTGGTGGTTACCGTCACCTATCTTAACCTAGTTAATGTTTGCATTACTCCTTATATTAGCTGCTACTATTTTCATAACCAGTGCAAATTAAGGTGGTAATGGGAAGCCCCGTCTTACCTCTCTCTGGATCATGTTCGGAAGAAAGGAGCTTATCTTGAGGCTGGTATGGGCCGTGGGCCATGTGTACCTGCCGCTTTCCGAGGGCCCGATTCACAAAGGTAAACTTACTTTGTGTAAGTTTATGATTTTTTGCGAATCACAAAGCAATATTACAAGAGACATTTTTATGCCTGCAGAGTCTCCGCACTCGTGGCAGAGACTTGACACATCACAAAATAGGTAGTTGTAAAGATACCACTCATAAAATTATTTTGTGAATTGCAAAAAATTGTAAACTTACACAAAAGTGGAAGTTTACCATTTTGAATCAGACGCTAAGTTATTAACTCCTCCTTCTGTGTGAACAAAAGAAATCCCCAGTACACCCTGTGGAACATGCTCTCTGTGTCAAGTGACAGCTTCAAGGTGTCTTTCTTATTTCTTCCTATGTTTCTGTAATGTGGAGTATTTGTTCTGTGTTGTCTCTGCAGTTCTTCTGGTGACCAAACCTGTCTAGTCTAGGAAAAACAAGCCAGGCAGGACCAAGCCTAGGCAAGGAGTCAAGATACCAATGAATAACTGCTTCGATATTCAGGAGGGAGTGCGGCATACATCAGTTACAACTCATTGATTCTTTTCCTATTTTGGGAATGACAGAGCACTAACCCATCAATATGTAGTGTGACATAGTCCCTGACTCCGAAAATGCATTGTATAGACATGTCAGTATTGGGACAAGGACATGACAGAATGTTTAGTAAAAACATGCATCATACCCTTTAAGGCCTGGTGACTTCTTAGCTTTGAACCAGGCTATGCCAGAGATAAGGTCCTCTATTTTGTTTAACCCTGGGCGGAGCTTGCAGAGTTCTGCTACACGGAATTCCGCAGAATGGCCCAAAAACTTTGAGAGATTTCATGGACGGGCAGAGCTGCTCTACGCGCCTGTTTGAGCTATGTTTTGACTTTTAGTAGCGTGAGGATCATTCATTGCAATGTATTAGTAGTTCCAAAATATAGTTTGGGTTTAGGAAATTTGGAGTAGGGCTTCAATTTAGGAAATTAGGAATAAGTCAAACCAAGACTAGTACTATAGGCAACCTGATTTAGGAAAGTACAATGTTACTGTGTTTTCTGTTGCCTGTAAAAATATTTTTGGGGAGATTATTAACTCTACCACAAATCTTTTTTATTTTATCTTCTTTAGTTTTTACATCAGTACCCAGGGGCAAGTAGAGGGCTAGCAGCACCGAAGTCATTAGTATTTGCACAAAGCCTATTCGGTGATGCAGTCATGATGCTGGCAGCTGCCCATCTTATCAGCTTGATCTGAAAAAAAAAAGATCTTTATAAGTACAGTTAACATTTAGAAATGGAACTGTATACGCATCAAAATGGTAAGACTTTTTGTCAACATTGTTTCCTTCTTCATTGCCCACATTCAGAGTAAAAGGGGTGATTATAGCTCATGTTCGAGCTGGCCCACTTCGAGCAAGAGTCAGTCCGCACACCCAATCCCATCCTGCCATCGTGAATTGAAACAAGTCCCTGCTAGGACCTATATTCATAATCACATTCATACCAGCTTAAGAAACAACCCAAAAGTCTGATAAAAAAACGACAGAAACTTAGAGTAGACCTCCATATTTTCCTTTCTGTGGGTGCACAGCACAGCTGTCCTTCATTCACCTATGAGGAAGAATGTGTGCGTTTCCTTTGAATGCAGACTTGGGGTGGGTGCGTATGTTTTTGGGGCGAGAGGGAGTCGGCCCTTGTCCAAACATGTAAGCGTAAATCTTTTTTTTTTGCAGTTTTATATAGCGTGAACTCGACACAAAGGTATTGGAGCGCTTCACATGAGCTTCAGTTAGGTGATACAAGGACACATTCATTTTTGGTAGGCACAGGAAGATTAAGTGATTTGCCCCGAACCACAGGACGGTGAGTCGACACCGAGACTCGAACCCCGTTCACCAGGCCCAAAGCCGGCAGCTCTGGCCATTAGCCAGCTTACTTATTTACCTATCCTTTTTAACCTATTATACGTAACCTTACCCTAACCTATATCTAACTTACTGTACCTGCCTACCATACACATCATATATAACCTACAATTTGTAACCTACCTACCTCCCCTCCCATCCACGAGATGGCAGCTTAAGGCACTGCAGCCTACATAGGAAAGTAAAGACCTCAGCTTGTGAAGGCCATGATAAAGTGAATGCGTTGCTTCTTCAAAAACTAGAGAGCCCTACTGGCTTTACCAACGGTTATTATTATTTTCAACGCTGCCAAGAAATAGTTGCTAAAAGCTAAAGGAAAAGACAAACGTTTCTGGGAAAATTGTAAATTCGATAACTATGTACACTACAATGGCTTTTAGTTCATGCTTTTCAAAAATTGTTCAGGGTTTAAGGCACTGCAAATCCAAGCTCAGAGGTTAACAGTATATTTGTAGCATTTCATATTATTGCTTTTGTAAGACGTGTTGGCATTTGTATGTTATTCTTGTTGTACGTCATGTGACTGACGCGTTTCCGGAACGTTTCTTTTGAAGTTTAGGGATTATGCATGCTACGACCAACTTTGAAATATAATTTGAGGCTCCATAAACAGGATGAAAAACAGGTTTATTATTACAAATGTAAATGTCAACGCAGTAGTTATTTCCCATTGAGCAAAACCATTAAAAACAAACAAGGCGTGTCGGTTCATGTGCAATTGTCTGGGTGACATTTCCATTTTTAGACCACAAAACAGAAGCAGAAGGATCATTCATATGATGACGTCACTGCATGAAGCTGCATTACTAATTAGCATCGAATAACGATGAACACAGTGCTTCCTATAATCCAGACAGCATGGCAGTTCTCTTTTAGTACACTTTTACTTATTCTTATGTGACTTTTTGAATTGTCCCCAAAACATCCAAAATGGGATGAAGATTGCAATATTCAGGGAACACACATCTACAGATGGGACAAATAGAAAGAACTGTGACCTCTTTGCTATCTTACTAATAGGGAGTTGGGCGCCGCAGGTTAGAGTGACAAAGGCATGTAAGGGTACATGAAAGGGTACTCCTCCTTACCTGGCCCTGAACTGTGCTGTTGTGCTGGTACAACATGGAAGAGAGCATCAGCAATGCAAACATGTACTGGCTTTTAGAAATGCTAATAAGACGCAAACCGCATCACATAATGATTTACAATTTCTTATTAGAAATCTACTCAAATGGATTTGGTAGAAGTGGGCACAATTTGCACACCAACTTCTACTGAATGCATTGGTATTTTGTGAACCAACCTATATGTTATTAGGCTAATTCACAAAATACAGATTTTAGGCCTCATTTACAAGAATACGCAAGCCATTTTGCTGCACTGAGCTGCCAGTCGCGGCCGGCAAGTCTCGCGGGTGGGGGGGCAGGAGGGTCACGTGGGGCGGTCGCGCACGGAGGGGTTGGTTATATTTATAAAAAAAATATATATGTTTAAACTTACCTTTCCACCACTGGCCGGGTCCCGCGTCTTCTCTGCTCTCCTGCTCTCCAGTAACAAGAAGCAGAAGCAGGCAGCCAGGCTCCCTCCCACCCCTAAGCCAAAGCTTCAGCAGTGTTGTGCCCTAAGCCAATCAAAATGCTGCTTAAGCAGTGTTGTGATTGGTCGGGAGGCCAACCAGCTAGGGGCTAATGGGGAGGCCATTTTCTCCATATTGGCTGCATGCGGCCCACAAGGAGAAAAGGCAGAGTTCGCATGACTGGTTTGGGCTGCACCAGGGGGCCGACCAAACAGTCTTTGTCCACTTGGGAGTGGGCAGGCACACCACTCCTCCCCTCCCCTGCTCTCAGAGCAACACCGCCCACCCACCCACCTTCAACCAAACATAAAATGGTAATAACAGAAAGTTATTACCATTTTATGTTTCTGCTTCTCGCACTGCGAGTAGCAGTGGGACGACGCTCCTCCGCCCTTGTGGAGGAGCTGCCCCTGCGAGCTGCATCATTTTCAAAGCACACGGATGCGCTGTATTAACAACAATACAACGCATCTGTGTGCTTTCCCCTCCGCTGGAACAGAATTGGCTGCTCTGCGCCAGCACAGGCAGCTTTGCATCATTTTGCAAGGGTGCCTCCATTGCGGGGATGATTGTTTTTGTGCAGGAAGGGACACCTTCCTTCACAAATATAATAATTGATGGCATTTTCCTCTTTCTGTGCATGCTGCAGAATGCAGAATGCATAGAAAGTGGAAAAAAAGAGGAGAAATTAAAGTATTTGTCCTCCTTGTGCCACTCCAACACCTCCCTGAGGTGTAGGATTCTGACGCATTCCCAGCTTTACAAAAATGTAGTAAATCTGGGAATGTGTCAGGTTCCATGGATGTTGCGTGGGAACACCCACAGCACCACCCATGGAACACCCCTTTCAGGCAGAGTAATGCATGAAAGGGGCCCATATTTACGAGGCCATGAAAAGTCAGGCAGGTTGACTTTACCTGGCCTTGCAAATATGGGCAAGCCCATTGCGCGGCCAGTGCATCAAAATAAGTGAAGCACCGGCAGCGCAATGGGCTTATAAATGATGCCCTTTAGGGGTTTACAATTTGACCTACCTAATTTCAATGCATGAGGTAGGTTACAAATTGAGAGGCACTATGATTGGTTAGAATCACGGGCAACTGGTCTGCTGGGGTCAGCAGAACACCATGCTTTTACCACATGATTGTCTTTTTGAAAAACATTCTTTTTCTTTTGTTTTTAAATACATCCTGTTTTCCGAAAATAAAAACAGGACGCGTTTAAAAAAAAAAACTACACACAGTGGCCCCATGCTCCTAAAAATGTATTTGTCGACATTTGCATGGAGGAACGGATGTCCCTTAAGGACCCCTTCCTTTTGTGAATGATTACCAATACTTTGGATTTGCGGATGTCAGTTGCAAGACATTGTTAAATATGCTAAGGTATCGACATTTGGAATGGAGGCCCTTTACACTACTGAGGAAATATGAATTGTTATGGTCAATTGTGTCCCCTATCTAGACCCCAACGGCTCCATGTACATGCTACAAGTACATGTATGTTCCCTCCACTTCAAGCTATGAAGACGCAAATACAATTGTGTCCAACGTTAATATGTACTCTTTCATATCTGCCATGAATGGGCCAGATATTCCGTTCCTAAGTATGCCTGGCCACCGTCTTTATATGGTATACTTTTCACGTTTTCCAGCTCTGGCAAGGTAGGCCCTGAATTCTGCCATCGAGCTTTTTCCTGTTTCTGCCTCTGAATGCTCCAGCCTGGACCTGCATCTGTATCCATGAACTTTGTCTTACTTCCTGCGTGGCTAACGGTGCCTAGCCCGGCCTGTTGCCTGCCAAAACTGTATTCAGCCTTCAAGTTATCTGTTCCGCTCCTCAAGAAATGCATTCCTGTCTAAGTAGCTTAGGTAAACATCCCTCTAGCTGCAGAGCAAAGGCCCGGCCTTACTGTCTCCGTGCAAGTAATTCATGACTCTCGTTGCCATGGTAGGCCCATGCCCCCCTCGCATCTCATGTAGACACTTAGACGCTTGTACACGCACTAGCAGTCAGTATAGAATAGGATCTGTCCGAGAAGACCTTTCCTTCTAGATAATATAGTTCTTTAAACACAAGATATTAGATATGATTTAGGACTAGGTTGTCCTGACACCCCAGACTTCTGTCTCCTCATGTAGGGCTAAATGTCAAGTTCCCTTCACCCTCTAGTTACACGTCAATCACACGTCATGCGGCTGCACGCTCATCTCTGCCATGTATTTTTGCTGACTTTGCAGGATTCTCTTATGGATCCACCCATTTGTGTCACCATCATAATGACGTTTTTAGTATACGCCTCTATGCACGCCTATTGTAACGCCTTTTCTATTACGTATGTGTATTCTTATCAGTTGTTACGCCTCCTGCATCTGTCTTTACTGTAATGCACTTCAATATAAATATGACAACCTGTCAATAATGTATTGCTGATCCCTTCCTGAACCTTCGTGGTGACGGAACTCGATTGCCTGGTTCGAACCATCATCATTCCTTTGTAAGGAATAAATACCCTATTATACCCTCGAATACCACGGATTCTGCCTCTTATTTTTACTGAGTTATTCGTATTGTATTTTACCGCATAAATTAAGTCTAGGTAATTAAAATTTACCACATAATTGGCGCCCGAACAGGGACACCTCTCACACCCCACGCGCCGGAGGTGCGTTGCAGACCCGGTCTCCTGCCACAGCCGGACGGACAATTACGCGTACCCGCAGGATTTCCTGTATCTCCCTCAGGCCAACGGGGGCGACTGAGGCTGCGATCAACACCCAGACGAGGCGGTGAGGAGTGCGGAGAATCCCGACCAGAGCCTAGCTGAGAGAACAAGATCCGAGGTATACAGAGGCCCACCAGATTCCGAAGTTCCGAAGTATCTAAGTCACGAGTCGAGTCCAGTCCAGTTTGGTCTAGTCCAGTCCAGACTTCCGAGGCCTTCCGTTCCGTGCTTCCCGGTGAGTACCGTTGCTGAGGACGCATCCAGACGTGCACATTAGTTTGTGCCGGTCAAGACGGGTCTGGGTACACAGACCTGGTCTGCACTGTTTTAGCAGTGTATCTGTACTGTTTAGCAGTACATACAGTATATTTAGTATTATGCAATTAACTAGTTTTATTCTAATTATTATTGTTCGTTCTAAAAAGTTTTGATATGTTTTAAATGTCGTGGTATGAGTGATTGTTTGATCTTCATTGTTGTGTTTATTGTAATTATTGTATTCAAAAACCGAGTAAGAATTAAGTAACAAGGTTCAAGATGCCGTTATTTTCAAAATTAAGACAGATAATAACTAGAAAAGGGATACTCGAGGAAGCTGTTCCTATCCCACCTAGGGACACTCCAGGGTACTTTATGTACCATAAACATGGCCTAGATGCCGTATTATATCTTGATCTATGGGTGGACTACACCAAGGATTTGGCAGAGAGTCAGAGATGGCCCGCTGCTGGAACATGGGATGCAGATTGCATCATGAGAATAGAAGAAGCGTTATGGAAAAAGAAAGCCAGACAGTCACAGAAAGATGCCATTGAACTATGGCGTAAAGAATCGCATAGGCGCACAGAGAAAGCGCTCAGAAAGGAAGAGAAAAGTAGGGAAGATTCAGAAAAGGCCCGAGAAAACATATTAATTGACGAAGGTACCCGAATAAAAACAGAACAAGTAGACAGACAACGAAACACTCTTATGAATGGTATGTATCCTCTTCTGGCCGAGGGTTTGCCTAAAGCCACTTTGGAGGTACCAGAAGATCTGCCACCTCCGTTACTCCCGATTAAAGTACATCCCAAGACCGCAAAAGACATTTTCCTCTCTTCCTATTTAGACGATGCAGCCCCCGAATATGCTAATGGTGTGCAGCCACGCACACCACCCGTCAACGACACTCAACCCCAAAATCAGCTGCACTCACCTCTGCAGCAACAAACTCCTACTCAAGTTCTAACAATTCCATCTGTTTCTACAGTCCTTCCTGCACCGACACTCTCTACCCTGCACCCAACAAATCCTTTTGGACTTGGCACCTCAGGGGGTGCGACAGGAGGTTTTTCCACGCCACCGCCAAACACTAGATTGACTTATAGAGATTTAGCATATCGACGCACACCCCAAAGAATATCAGACAATATATTAAACGAGCCTCTTTCCGATTGTAGATATGATCCAGTGCCAGGAAAACACGACAGAATGTTGCTGTCTTCAGTACGTTTGCGACGAGCTGCAAACTATTTAATGACGTTACCAGGAATGGTTGAACATCTAGACAAAATATATCGCTTTATCCAATCAGGGCAAGGTCCTGAAAGTATTGCCGAAGCCATGGAATACCAGAAAGTAGACATACAAAAATTACTGTTACACTTTTTTATAAACTGTTTGATCAGAAATAGAGATAGGCCTGAGGTAGATTCGGAGGAAATGCAAGCACTTACCAAATGGGGTCAGAATATAACAGACGGGAGACATGATAAACAGAAGTGTATAGAAGCCATGTGCCGAAGGATCAGAAAAGAAGTAGAACGAATACATGAAAACAGAGTAGAAGCAGATAAAACTGAATCAGAGGAAGAGGAGGAGGAACAGTCAGAAATGAACACAGGACAATTTGAATTACCAGCTAGACAAACGATAGCTTATGTAGGAAAAGGAAGATCCTTTAATAAAACAATACGTCCGATACGTCCAGAATGTAACAGAATTTTTCAAACAGTTATCTCAAATCCAAGGACCCCTGAACACTTATTCCAGGCTACTGATAAATTACTTCGAGAGCGAAGGGGGTACCATGTGCTCGATTCTATGGATGAACAAGAATTGGCCAGGTCAGCAGTACAATGGGCTGACAGCTCTGAAAAATATAGTGATGATGCGCTAGCACACACGTTTCTGAATCTCGCCCCAGACGAACAGCGTTTAGCTAGTATATATATGATACAACATCTCCTTATATTATATAAAGGCCAACACTCCGATCCTGGTCCCCTACCTGATATATTGATAGAACTACTCATGAATAAATGGAGAGGTTTAGGTACCGATCTAATTAAAGTAATTCTAGAATACAGACATAGATATAGTGCCTTTTTGTGCCCAGAACATGATCCAGCTCCTTCCATGGAGAGAAACCCGTATTACATAGACAGACAGAATCCCTTACGCGAAGTACACCCAGTTAGAAATGATGACAATACATTTAGACGCGTGTTTGTGTACACGCCCATAACCAAAATAGAACTATTGGAAATGAAAAAATTAGTGCCCAGCCATGACAAAGATCCAGCAGGTTTTCACCGTGAACTAAAGGACATGTTACTCATGGGTGATTATACCTATCCTGACATTATGAAAATATTGAAAGTATTATTACCTGCCGGTATTTATGAGAAACTCAAGGAAAAAGAATGGTTGTTTGGAGCAGACGAGTTTATAGAATTCAGTGGAGTTAGTTGCTCGGAGTGTGTATGATCCCAGTGTAAAGCCGCTCCATGCGATTTATTCCCCCTTTTGTTGAGGACCTTTTGCTTTAGTTTGATAGTGACTGGCTCTGCCCCCGCATCTGTCGCACTATCAGATTCATCAGACACATACGAAGCTGATGTATCGCCCCATGCTGCTCCTAGTTCTCCTAGTTCTGCTTCATCAGAGAAGGAGAAAAAGTCGCTAGCCTCCTTCTCAAGATCATTGCGAATTGCGCTGCCAGTGCCGAGGTGTTCCAGAGCAGGTGTTGCACCCCTATTTTTAGGCATGTTCTCAGGCATGTTCTCAGCCAAATCGGGGTTAGTGTTCATGGTTTTCATAGTGGCTGGCGGCTCTGTCTGCATTTGGGTTCTTGAGCTAAGAGACTTCTGCTGCTGCGATTGTCTGTTGAGCCCGGACTCAATGCTTGCATTTATTTTGGCAGATTTATTTAACACCAGATCGTTCTCTGCAGTGTTAGTCAATTCGTTATCTAGGGAGACCCCTGAGTTAGAGTGTATATCAGGCATATCAGGTACAACAGGTAACATGCTCACCTCAAGACTTGAATGTGGCTGCTGCTGAGATGAGACTGGGCTGCCAAGATCCCTTTTTGCGTGTTGAGTTTGGAGATCTTCCGTTGCAGTACAAATTTTATCGCCCACTGTCGTCGTTAGAGAGGGTGGGCCGTTTGCGAGGTCTGGGACAGGGAGAGACTTCCCCTCGGAGTGTGAGGCCCGCCGCTGCCTCTCCTGACCTGGAAGCGAACAGGAGCCTTTCCGTAGCAGGTCCACGACTGATGGTCCAGTGAGCTCCCTTCGTGTGGCTTTCTTCCGGGTTGCGCCCCCTGGTTTAGAGGAATCGACCGCTACCGCCATCTCCGTCGCTGCTTTCAGATGCTGTGTATCGGCCTGACCTGTCGTCTTGTCCGACCCCCGGGGCTCCAGAGCTTCGCGCTGGGCTTGCCTTGCTGCCCTTGCGCGTGCAGCAGCAGTGGAGGCAGTGGAGGCAGTAGAGGGAGCAGCAACTTTTGGGGCCATTTCTGCCGTGAGCTCAGCTTGCATTCCAACGTCTCGGGATTGCTTTGACCCCGCTCGGTGCGCACAAGCACAGCGGTCGGGTCTATTTACAGAGGTAAGAGAGTTGATGAAAATTCGATATACAGCTAGCCAGCCTATACATGAATAGCAAGTCCAGGCGACGTATCGGGTTGGAGGGGTCAGGGGGTGAGATCCATGTATAAGATCCATATGCGGCTACGATACTTGGTACTGCGGCGGCTTTTCGCTTTTATTTTTCCACCTTTTTTTCATCCGCTAATCACTGTGTTATCGACTTCAAACAGGAGCCATAGTATAGATACGTGGCTGCAGATCCAGTTTTCTTCAGTTTTCATACATGATTAGGCTGACGGGGGGTTCACTCGGTATCTCCGATCAGGAGCCTGATGCGTTAGCGCTGCGATCCACGTCAGATCGCCATCTTGCCTTCCCTGCGGCTGCATCTATAGAGGCTGTCCTGCAGGCTATAGCCTCGCATCGCGAAGGGACCTCACAGGATGGGCGAAAAGCGCAGGCAGCATTGCGTAAGGTGCAAGGAGTGGTGAGAAAGCTGGTTAAAACATGCAGTACGTTCGGCGATCGACTAACCGAAATAGAGTCCAGAACCTTGGCCAACGAAACTGAAGTTGTCGCAATCCAAGAGCGGGTGAAGTCAAACGAGCTGCAGATAGGGGACATCAGATGGAAACTGGAGGATTTTGAAAATCGTCAGCGCAGAAACAACCTGCGTATACTAGGAATACCTGAGAAATCAGAGGGGGAGGACATCCGCTCATTTATGGTTAACATTTTTAGAGACTCTCTGCCAGAGCTATCAAATTGGAATTGGGACGTCGAAGTCCAGCGGGCACACCGAATGCCTCTTGTTCAAAAAACCCCCGACAAGCCCGGTGCATACCCAAGGGCTGTTTTGGTTTATTTTGGCAATTTTTTGCTCAGACAGGCAGTGTTTGAGAAGGCAAGGCCTGAAGCCAAACGCACCTCAAAGGATATTACCTATTTTTCACGTCCTGATTTTTGTCATACAACCGTTGAGAGAAGATGGAGGCTGCGGCAGCTTATAAAACCCTTCCAAGACAAAAAGGCAATAGTGTACCTGAATAACCCTGCACGGCTGAAAGTTATATATGGAGGGCAGGTGAAATTGTTTGTCTCGGAGATAGCAGCACAAGAATACTTGGACAGCCTAAAATGATTGCCTCCGTCTGATAACTTTATATGAGCTAGGGCACGTCTGAGTTGATCTGACCGAGCTATCTAAGCTATCTAAGCAATTCAAGGCACTCTCAAAACTTATTAACATAATGTGAATTATGTGAATACTACTAACTGGGGGAGAGGAGGCAAACACCGCGGAATATTCATTATTATATTATATTATATTCATTAATTTAAGGTGGGGGGCCAGTGGTTCGTGAGATATCTGCTTAAAAAGAAATATTCGTAAGGGGGAAAAAAAAAAAAAAAAAATTTTTGGGAAGAGGGGTCTATAAAAAATGTAATAAAAAAAAAAAAACGGTGACGGCTGACCGATCAGGGACCTGATAGCGTGATGCACGTCCCTCACCAAAGGACTCTTATTGAGTCTTGTTGCCTTATGTTGGGAGCAGGGGGGGGGGCAGGAAGATGGGGGGAGGGTGGGGAGGGCGGGGAAGGGAGCAAAATGGGGAAAATGCTGACAACTCCAAACAAAGGAACTCAAACTATCATGACACATCATAAAATATTTCGGTATTACAAGACAAATCTAGAATCAAATTCCATTACCAGTAAAAAGACTGAAACCTTAGCTATATGGGGAGGATAAGTATCTGTAGCTGGAACATTGCAGGGCTACACGACAGAGGTAAGCGAGGGCGGCTTTCTGTGATAGTAACGCAAAATTCATTCGATATTATTTGTCTGCAAGAAACACACCTACCTTGGTCAATGCGAAGCCTATTAAAAATACAGGGGTACAACACCTTGGCCACTACAACTCAAACAGCTAATAATCGAGGTGTGGCGATATTAGGTAAGAAATATTTAGGAATCCCTATAGGCCAAGCAACTGACCAGCATGGCAGGTGGATAATTGTTGAGCTTGCTATAGGGCTAACCATCTGTGCTGTATATGGACCAAACATAGACGATCCATCTATGTTTGAAAGCTTAGAAGTAGAATTGGCTGATTGGCCAGGCCCGCTGATCTTGGCTGGCGATCTCAATATCACACTAGATTCAGTTCGGGAAACTCTAGGCAGGCATAGGTATTATGGTCGTAAACCTAGGGTGTTTAAAGCTGTTAATTCACTCCTTACGAGTCATAATTTAGCCGATATCTGGCTGCTCAAACACCAAGGGGATCCGGGGTTTACATTTTTTTCAAACCCACACAATAAATACAGCAGAATCGACTATATATTTTCCACCAGAAATATCTCGAATTCAGCAACCATCGTCAAATATCCTAAGTTAGTCTCTGATCATAACGCCCTAGTGCTTACTATCAATCTAACAAACACTACCAGGAAACCTTCAGTCTGGACGTTTGATAGGAAACTACTGGCCAACAGTGACTATGTTGATTTTATCAGGAATTGGGCTCAGGGGTATTTTGATATTAACCGCTATAGCGCCCCTAGAAATATAGTGTGGGATTGTTTTAAGGCCTCGCTTAGAGGGGAAACCATTAGCTTTGTAGCTCGGACCAAGAAACAACAGACCGCTGAGCTCACTAAGAAATTGGGCGAACTAGCCAATTTAGAAACCGCGCATACCATATCACTAGCACAAAAAACGGATGGCTCAGATCTACTACGACAGATCCTGATCTTAAAAAACGACCTAAATAAGGCAATTTCAAAAAAGTCTGCTGAAACTTATAGAACACAGCAAAGAAATCTCTACGAGAATGGCGAAAAGGTCGGCAGGCAATTGGCCTTACGGACAAGACAAAAGGCATCTCAAAACACTATCTCCTTAATTAAATCAAACGGACAAGATTATACGCAAATTAAAGATATAGTCGACATTTTCCAACACTACTACCAGAACCTCTATCAGAACGACATCTTGTATAATAAAGAGGATATTAATACATTTTTGGGTAACTTTGTAGCTTGCTCAGATAGGAGGCTAGATAATGCTATCAAAAATAATCTGGAGAAAGAAATATCAATAACCGAGGTAGAACTCGCCCTGGCAGAACTAGCACCGGGGAAAGCAGCAGGCCCAGATAAACTGCCGCTAGAGATCTATCGAGTCTTAGGTAAAATAATACTACCATTTTTATTAGATCTATTTCTCGGAATCCAGTGGAACGGCCACACGCCAGCATCATGGCAGGACACAAATATTGTCATTTTTGCTAAAAAAGGCAAACCTACTGATTCTCCATCCTCCTACCGCCCAATCTCACTGATAAACTCAGATTCGAAACTCTACTCAAAAATACTCGCCAATCGGCTCAGGGGGGTCATTGGGCATCTGGTCACGCCATGGCAACATGGCTTCATCCCAGGAAAGGGCACTACCGACCACATCCGTAGAGTAATTACATTATTTGATATCACTGCAACAACGGGTGGCCAGATGTCAATGATTCTCCTCGATGCCGAAAAAGCATTCGACAGAGTATCATGGGAATTTATGTGGGCTATTTTAGAACGGTTTAATTTTGGGCAAGGGCTTATCAAATCAATCAAGGCAATGTATATTGACCCAAGGGCTAAGCTTCAGGTTATGGGGTGCGAATCTAACACCATCCAAATCTCAAGAGGAGCAAGGCAGGGATTCCCGTGCTCCCCGATATTATTTGCCCTCTACATTAATCCTCTGATACTCAAAATGCTAGAAAGTAACAGGATTACACCGGTGGTGACAGGCCGATATGAAACAAAAGTCCTAGCATATGCAGATGACATTGCTATTGTTACACGTGACCCCGAGACAGCCATAACCGAGATAGAGGCAATCACACAGCAGTTTGGTGCCTATTCAGGATACTCCCTGAATAAAAATAAAACCATAATATTATGTACAGCAAACACACAGTGCGTGGATGTGAGACGGGCCGAACTAGCAACATATTTAGGGGTCCATATATGTACAACAGCACAAAATATTATCAAAATTAATTATGAACCACTGATTGACTCAATTAGACAAGATCTCACAAGGGTAAACAGTTTGCAGCTATCTATCATAGGGAGAGGGAACTTTATCAAAATGACTGTTTTTCCTAAAGTATTATATCTATTTCGTGCTATCCCTTTGCTAGTAGACGATACAATTATTAAAATTCTGGATTCACTGTTCTCTAAATTCGTTTGGCAAAATGGCAGGATCAGAAGATCGCTGAAATACTTGTCTCTTCCACTTTACAGAGGGGGGCTTGCAATTCCACAGCTACTTCTTTATTTCTGGGCTTGCTTTTTGAAACAACTCACCCCAATGGTTACCCTAGCAGATAACCGGGAAGAGCTAGATATTCCGTCTATATATGAACTAGCCCTCGGACATAATGCAAGAGGACTTTTGTTAAGACAACTCGAGCCCAGTTACTATAAGAAAGTCAAATTCAAGATCGTCATCGGGGCATGGAAAGTCTGGTGCAGAATCAAAAAATATATGAATATCCCCAGACTTAGTCGATATACTCCACTCTGGCATTCATGTTTATTACCGCAAAACATGAATGATGCTATCTCTGCCAGGTGGGAGAGACAAGGAATTATATCCCTTTATGATTTCCTGGGTATAGACATGAAGGCCAATTTTACTACTCTCCAAAATCAATTTAATATACCTGCGACAGATTACTTAAAATTTCTCCAAATTAGATCAATTATAAACTCTCAGTTGCACAACGTAATCTGGACTAGAAGCCCTATTATTGAAGCCACCACCAGTCCTTCTTCCAGAATCGGCACGATCTATACGTTTCTACACGAGAACTCACCAGATGATATAATACAGACAGAACTACTATGGGTAAATAGGCTCGGTAACTCAGATATAGACATCAATAAGGTTCTTGCCATGTCAACACAACTATTACTTTCCACTAATCTGAGGTCCCAACTCTACAAAACTATCTATAATCTTTATTTCACTCCAGCCAAGCTATTCTCATGGGGGAAAAGAACCAATGATCAATGTCCAAGGTGCAATTGTGGACCCGCAACGTTAACCCACATGTTCTATTATTGTGCTAAGCTGACATTATTAAAAAAAATGATCTGGGAATTTTGGGAGGCGATCTTTGGGCATAAATTGCCCGAGTCCCCTACGATTTGCTTGCTTGGATATGATTGTACGCTAAAATTGAACTCCAACGAGGAAGCTATCCTTTTCATCGGAACTGCGATATATAGAATTATTCTCGCTGCTCTATGGAAAAATTGTGATGCTCCTAGTTTCCAAATGTGGCTCTCTAGATTTCTGTCTGTATATAATTACGAGCTTGCAATATACGCAACTAGGGGCCCTAAGTCTAAAAGAAAAGGAGATAAGATTTGGTCCCCCGTCACTTTATGGTGCATCGCAGCTGTCCCAAATTAATTTATAAACCCTTGGTACTAAGTTTCTCACAATGCAACAGTTCCTATTGTCTATTTTGGATTATATACGAATTCTTATGCTCCCATTTTTCACTTCGATTGTACCGGCATTGATGTAAGTTTGGCTTCCTATTTCTTTTTTTTCCTTTCGCTATTGATGATCTCATTGTATGTGATTTTTTTGGAGTTGTCTCATAAATAAAAAAAAAAATAAAAAAAAGGAAAAAGAATGGGAGGTGGGAGACCAAAAGATTGATTGGACCGCATTAGAAACTGAAGAAAATAACCGAACTGCAGGCGTAGGGCTTGGGGACAAAACAAAAGCATTGCCAGGTCTATTAGTACAAGTATTGCCACGTTTGTTAACTACAAAAAAGGAAGATTGGGGAGCAATCTCAGCTTGTAAACAGAAACCCGATGAAGACACTAGTGATTTCTATTCCCGATTTGAAAAATGTTTTGGTATTAATAGCGGCCTGAAAGCAAATAGTGAGTCATATCCACACCTTTTTGTAACAAAACTAGTCGAGAATTCCCTGCCCCAGGTTAAGAACAGAGTATTGAAAGTTGAGAGCACTTGGCAAGCTAACACCCCTTCACAAATGTTACAAATGTTACAGTATCACCAGAATAGAATTAGAGAAGAACAAGAACACGAAACAAGGCGTATGAAAGACACGAAAATGAAAATGCTTGTCGCTCAGTCAGTTCCAGCTGACGGTCATAAAAAGGGTGCGGCACAGTCCAGTAATTCAGCAGTTCCCGTTAAAAGGACATGCAACTATTGTAAACAGCCAGGTCATTATATAAACGATTGTGCAGTTCTGAAACATAATATCTCTACGGGTAAAACTAAGGAGAGACCGCGTCCGCCTAGACAGGATCAGATCCAACAACAAGCACCTCAGAATGTACAGCCTATGCAAGCTGCACAACAGACCATAGCGGTACCACAGCCACAGCCTATTGCCGCAACACAAACCACGACGCAACAGATGTACCAGTACGCACAAAATGACTATCCAGAGTATCAGCGATACACATGAAATAGCCTGGAGAGGGAAGTTGGCTTACCCCTTATTGAGGTTCCTGTAGATCAAGAGGGTCCCTATGTGCAGAGTCAAGTATTAGGGGAAGACAGAAAGTTTCTACTCGATACAGGGGCAAGCAGAACAACTATAAGTCACGACGAAGTCCCAGGGGCACCCCTCTCAGGCTCACAAAATATTTCCCTTGGATTTTCAGGAAAGCCCACTATTAACGAAGTATCGCAACCACTTGCATTCACAGTCGGTCCATTAACACGGACTACAGATCTATTGCTTACGAAATCATGCCCAGAAAACTTGTTAGGTATAAAAACATTGAAAGCTCTAGGAGCTATAATATGCTGTTCTCCGGACGGAGTACGACTATTTTTGCGTGACTTTAAAGGTCACTACGTGTCTAGAGACATGGATCACCGGTTACAGAATCTACCTGCACATTTATGGGCGCAAGGCCCCACTGATGTAGGTTGTATGCACATTACACCATATCGAGTCACACTCAAAGCAGGAGTAGTACTACCACGAATGCGACAATACAAATTACAGCCAGATGCTGTAGTGGCTTTACTGCAAATCATTGACGAGCTCATTGCACAAGGAGTGGTTGTAGAAACCGACTCCAATATATGTAATTCTCCGATTATTCCGATTCTTAAACGAACCGACCCAAAAGCACCCCCAGTATATCGATTAGTTATTGATCTGCGAGAATTGAATAAATGCATTGTACCACAATATCCCGTGGTCCCGGATATTTCTTCATTACTGACAGCTATTGATTCAGAGGCAACGTTCTTTACTGTAATTGATCTCAAGAACGCCTTCTTCAGCGTCCCAATCGATCCGGAAAGCCAATATTTGTTCGGATTCAGTTTAAATGGACGAAGTTTTAAATTCGCACGCGCACCTCAAGGATTTACAGAAAGTCCTAGCATCTACAGCCAAGCACTGAAAAGACAACTTGTCAGTATCCACATGCCAGTTAACACTGCACTGCTTCAGTATGTCGATGATCTGCTGATCACCGCCCGAAGCGAACCCGAATGTGAAAAAGCATCACTGACGGTTTTACATTTCTTAGCTGACAAGGGGCACAAGGTGTCCCCTTCGAAGCTGCAATTTTGTGCCCAGCAAGTTGTGTACCTAGGGCACTTGCTGTCCAAATGGGGGAGACAGCTCACACCTGATCGTATCCAGTTAATTGTAAACATGCCACCACCCAAGACACAAAAGGAGGTACGGGCCTTCATAGGCCTCACTTCGTACTGCAGGCAGTGGATTCCCCAATATGCATTTTTAGCTAAACCACTCATTCAGTTGACAACCCAGGAGGCGGCGACATCGACTGTCCTCCCTTGGACTCCAGAACATACACAAGCTTTTGAAGACTTAAAGAAAGCTTTATGCCAAGCACCTGTTTTAGCGACACCATGTTACAGTAAGCCTTTTACACTCTTTGTTACAGAACGTGAAGGTACTGCTTTGTCAGTACTCACGCAGGAACAAGCAGGATCACACAAGCCATGTGCTTACTTTTCTAGCACATTAGATCCCGTAGCTCAAGCTCTTCCTGCGTGTCTGAAATCAGTTGCAGCAACAGCTCTAGCGATCAGACAAAGCGATTCCATAGTATTAGGACATCAATTGACAGTACAAGTACCACACGCAGTAGAGGTCCTCTTGAATCGGACACAAACACAACACTTGACTATAGCACGACTGACAGGTTACGAACTCACATTGTTTCAGCCACACATAGAAATCAGACGTTGTAGTACATTAAATCCTGCCACACTTTTGCCATTAAGTGGAACAGACCCACTGGCACATGATTGTATTGAAGTCATTACTATTACGACGAAACCCAGACAAGATTTGACAGATGTCCCATTACCAGATCCGGACCTAACGCTTTATGTAGATGGTTCATGTATGAGAACAAGTACAGGAAAGTTAGTGGCCGCCTATGCAGTCACGACAGACACCGAAGTCATTGAAACAAATTGTATCGACACATTATCAGCTCAAGCAGCAGAGCTTATTGCTCTGACACAAGCCTGTATTCAAGCCAAGAATAGAAAAGTTAACATATACACAGATTCGCGTTATGCTTTCGGAGTGGTACACGACTTCGGAGTCCTTTGGCGAGAGAGAGGTTATTTGACTTCTCACGGTGCCAACATTCAACACGGTCCCCTCATTCAAGCTCTATTAGATGCAATACATCTACCTACTTCAATATCTATCATGAAGTGCAAAGCTCATACAAAAATCATCGATATTATTTCCCAGGGTAACGACCTAGCAGACCGAACAGCTAAACAAACAGCACAGAATCAGACTCATGCAACTGACTTGACAAAGACAATAGTTCCAACGCCGACACACTGCATGACAGTTAAGGATCCCGCTCTTGATGTAATTGACATACAGACACATGCTACACCAGAGGAAATAAAGAAATGGACTGAATTAGGAGGGATCCAAACCGATCAGGGATGGATGACGAAGGGAAAATCTATATGGTTTCTCCCCGACTCAATGGTTCAAGTTATCATTAACACAATACATAGTCCAGCACATCTAGGAGAAAAAGCTATGTTAGACAGTATTCAACACATTTGGTTCAACAAAAACTTACGAGCTGCAGCCAAACAGAAAGTCCGAACTTGTATGATTTGTTGTCAGTTCAACCCAGGTAAAGGTGTACCTGTAGAGCAGGGTGGATTTCAACCTCCCGATCACCCTTTTGAAGTCCTCCAGATGGATTATATCCAGATGGAACGATATCGAGGATTCAAATACGTCCTCGTAGTTGTATGCGCTCTTTCCCGTTGGACAGAGGCGTATCCCGTTTCAGATTACACTGCCCCGACTACTGCCAAACAATTAGTTCGTGAATTCTTCCCACGGTATGGTTTGCCCCGTATCGTGTACTCAGATAATGGCCAGCCGTTCTCATCCGAGCTAATGAAACACATTTCACTCTTGTTAGGCTATCAATGAAAATTCCACTGTGTCCGACATCCCGAGGCAGCAGGTCTCGTGGAACGTCATAATCAGACCCTGAAAATACGACTCTCTAAAATATGTAGAGAGAAAGGTGTCGACTGGATAGTAGCCTTACCGGTTGCACTATTTTACATGAGAATGGTAGCACATTCTCGCACAGGGCTATCCCCGTACGAGGTGGTCTTCGGTAGGCCACCAAATATGTGGGGGACGCCTATACCTCGTAAAATAACTGATGTTGATTGTAATATGCTGACAGATTACCTTGCTTCCTTGATGTCTGCACTACAATCTTGCCGTTCACAGGTAGCTGCAGCCTTTCCCGACAACACCGAGGTAAAGCCCCATGAAGTAGTTCCGGGAAATCTCGTTTTCGTCCGAAATTTCGACAGGAGGAGTCCGTTGGAGCCTCGCTGGCTACAACCGAAGCTGGTCCTCCTAACGACGAGGACAGCAGTGAAGGTCGAAGGTCGCAAGGGTTGGTTACACTCGAGTCATGTCAAGAAATTTCATGGACTACCATCCGAACTGAACTCTCAGCCCTGCCCCCTTCCAGAGACTGATTCAAAACTCCCCCTGGTTGAACCGACCGAATCTCAGAACTATAAACTGAAACTAAGGTCTAGCAAGTCAGACAATTCGATTGTTTAAGTCCTCTCCAAGGTGAATCGGTTGAATTGAGTCTTTGACATGTATCCTCTAGACCGAATGAGAGAGAGAAATAGACAGAAACAGCTTAAGAAACATGCATACTGTAAATCACTTCATAGTCACTGTATAGTGACATTGTTGATTATGTTTTTTCTAAGTCTTTTTATTATTGCTGCAAGCATACTGTTACATATGTACTATCCTATTTTCAAGCGTGCTTACAATGTTACTGCCGAACATTCTTTTAGTGAACTACCTCCACATGAGTTGTCCTACAGATTTGCGCTGCGCAACAACACATTCATTAGTATGTTACACTATTTCCATCAAACCAGCAATGCTACAAATTGTTGGATATGTGGCCGACTCCCTCCCTATCAGAAATACAAAGGAGTTCTGCCTCTCTTTCCATATCCGTTCACACACAATGGTTCCTGTGGAGCATGGTTTAGTTTGATTAACTCTTTAGATTCAAACACTGTAGTATACCAGAGCAACTGGGTATGGGGAAACCTGAACTTAGTTTTGCTTAAAGCCTGTTATCCTAACAAGGAGGGACTTCCCAAAGGAACAGGAACTGACCTAGAAAATGAAGTATATGGATTAGGTAATTTTACACTTAACCTCATGATTCTAAATGTTGAATCTGAAGCTACACTAGTCTTGCCTGCTATGTCCGTATTACCAGTCAAAGGTGAATTCTGTATAAAAAAGAATGGTTCAGTACACCTGGGTCATAGTAAATGTACTACTGTGATCGAATTCAGTGATAAAGGCAAGTCTACATTTAGAGCTTCCCGTCACTCCTACTTCATCTGTGGCCACACCGCATATATACGCCTACCCCTAGATTGGGATGGTACCTGTTACATTGCATTCCTTCTGCCACCTGTTTTCCTAGCCCCTCCTGATTATCATAGAAATACCAATCTAGTACACCATAGACCCCAGAGAGATATCCCGATTGTTGACTACACCGAAACAGCATGGGAACAATATACAGACTTCAATAAAGGTCTCTTTCCTTACATAGGTGTTGTCTCAAACAGTAAACTGATACGTAGATTAACTAGAACCCTTGAAGCAGTAGTGAATGAAACTACCTCTGCCCTAGGCAACTTAACAGAGGAGCAGTCTGCGATGCGGATTGTTGTTCTCCAAAATCGTCTTGTCCTTGACGTCATCCTAGCAGATAGGGGCGGAGCTTGTAGGGTCATCGGATCAAGTTGCTGTGTTTTCATCCCAGAAAACGCGCCATCCGTATATAAAGCCATAACTCGTCTTCACAAGATTGCTAACCAAATACATCAGAATGCAGGCACCTGGACATGGTCCGGTTGGTTCTGGAGCATATTGTCAGCCTGGGGATGGAAAGTCCTATCCTTCCTAGGTATTGGCCTTCTCGTAGTATTCAGTTGCTGCCTATGTCTACAATGTGGACCAGCGATTTGCGGCCTGTGTGCCACATCGTGTATTCCACGTTCAAGTTTTCATTCAAGATCCCGGAAGAAGAAAGAAGAGCAAATGATGTTACATGAACAGATTGATGGATTTCTGAAGATCGATATTTCATGAGGGTCCGTAGGGGACAAGGAGGGAATGAGGAAATATGAATTTTTATGGTCAATTGTGTCCCCTATCTAGACCCCAACGGCTCCATGTACATGCTACAAGTACATGTATGTTCCCTCCACTTCAAGCTATGAAGACGCAAATACAATTGTGTCCAACGTTAATATGTACTCTTTCATATCTGCCATGAATGGGCCAGATATTCCGTTCCTAAGTATGCCTGGCCACCGTCTTTATATGGTATACTTTTCACGTTTTCCAGCTCTGGCAAGGTAGGCCCTGAATTCTGCCATCGAGCTTTTTCCTGTTTCTGCCTCTGAATGCTCCAGCCTGGACCTGCATCTGTATCCATGAACTTTGTCTTACTTCCTGCGCGGCTAACGGTGCCTAGCCCGGCCTGTTGCCTGCCAAACCTGTATTCAGCCTTCAAGTTATCTGTTCCGCTCCTAAAGAAATGCATTCCTGTCTAAGTAGCTTAGGTAAACATCCCTCTAGCTGCAGAGCAAAGGGCCCGGCCTTACTGTCTCCGTGCAAGTAATTCATGACTCTCGTTACCATGGTAGGCCCATGCCCCCCTCGCATCTCATGTAGACACTTAGACGCTTGTACACGCACTAGCAGTCAGTATAGAATAGGATCTGTCCGAGAAGACCTTTCCTTCTAGATAATATAGTTCTTTAAACACAAGATATTAGATATGATTTAGGACTAGGTTGTCCTGACACCCCAGACTTCTGTCTCCTCATGTAGGGCTAAATGTCAAGTTCCCTTCACCCTCTAGTTACACGTCAATCACACGTCATGCGGCTGCACGCTCATCTCTGCCATGTATTTTTGCTGACTTTGCAGGATTCTCTTATGGATCCACCCATTTGTGTCACCATCATAATGACGTTTTTAGTATACGCCTCTATGCACGCCTATTGTAACGCCTTTTCTATTACGTATGTGTATTCTTATCAGTTGTTACGCCTCCTGCATCTGTCTTTACTGTAATGCACTTCAATATAAATATGACAACCTGTCAATAATGTATTGCTGATCCCTTCCTGAACCTTCGTGGTGACGGAACTCGATTGCCTGGTTCGAACCATCATCATTCCTTTGTAAGGAATAAATACCCTATTATACCCTCGAATACCACGGATTCTGCCTCTTATTTTTACTGAGTTATTCGTATTGTATTTTACCGCATAAATTAAGTCTAGGTAATTAAAATTTACCACACTACACTTACAAATACCCATTCTCTATTTTGTTTGAAACTCAAATTGTGTAAAGCTTTTAAATGAGTCCAGACCCAGAGATTGACCGGAAAAGAAAAACAGCCCAGGCAGATTTTTTCATACCATCCCCATACTTGACTGTGTGTAGCAAGCAAGATTGAGTTTTTGCAAGGCGCTCTGTTACTCATGGGAGTAAGATCTACCACAAGACAGTGAAAGTGGCAAGAGGCTTTGAGAGCAAGCCTACTGACTGCTGTTGACTGCAATGAGGGTATAGGGGACTCTCCCAGGGAGATTCTCCTTAGTGCATTTAAAAACACGCTAATCAGATGTTGAAAGCCATAAATGTAATAGTTTAGTTAATGATGCCCTTACAGTACATCACAATATACGATGGTCGACGGCGATGGTGGGAACCAGAATATATTTAAGAACATTCTTTTTTTTATTTTTTTTTATTTTTTATTTTATAAAGTTTTATTGATAACATTCCAAATATTACAATCAATGGCATCGCATTCAGGGACATAAGATCAGCATATCCTCCATGCCTTACCCCGGCACGGTCGGTCTGTGGTCATTTAGGCATAAAAAAAGCAACATAACCAACAGTTTCTTATCCTGACATTCAGCAAATAACCCAGTGGTTACTGCCCCATGCAGTTCAACCCCGCACTGATAAAGGTCAAGTCGTGCATTCTCAAGGGGTTCCTCCCCCACCCCCATCGCCACCCTCCCTCACCCCCTCCTCAGATTCACATACCCCACCTCGCACCTCGGCAGTGCCTCCATGTGGATGTGCAAGTAAATAACCCTGCAATGGCCCCCAAATATCCCTGGGCCTAGAGGCGCCCGGCAAGAGGTCCGCATATGTAACAAGCTGTTCCTGACAATATATCAGATCGTCCAACCACATCTTAAATTTAGGTGCCCGCCCCCTGCCCCAGCGGCACGCCACACGCCTCTTTGCCAGCAGTAATGCCAGCGCGACATACTTGCGGTGCGCAGCCTTCAACGGCTTTACATAGCCTAATACCGCCAATAGGGGCGTGGGTTCAATCTGCTCATTTACCATCAAGGCCAAGGCCGCAAAAACTTTCCTCCGGTAAGCATGGACCCCCGGGCAGTCCCAGGCTAAGTTTAAGAAATCTGCATGTGGTGCTCTGCACCGCTCACATGTGTCCGCTGTCCGCAGTCCGTACCTGTGCAGCCTAACCGGTGTGTAATAAAGTCTATGCAAGAATTTGTAGTGCACAATGCGCAGGCGGCTGCTGGCCGAAACCTGTTCTGTATGCGTCGAATAGTACTCCCACTGTTCATCCGTCAGGTCGGCCCCCAGTTCCGCACACCACCCCAGCCGGGCCGGAGCGGGTGACGTCTGCCTCTGTGTGTGGACAGTGTTATATATAAGCGAGACTAAGCGCTTCGCCGTCGCACTCTTAAGGGTCAAGTGTAGAGGCGCAAGTTCAGGGGGCTCAGTTGGGAAGTCAGAGGTAAGGGAACGAACGCCCTGCCGCAGGCAGACATATAAAAACGCGTCGAGAGGAGTGCTAGGCAAGTCTCCGAGTATGGATTCCAATGTTCGAAAGCGACCATTTCGGTAAAGATCCCCCCATGTTTTAAGGCGCACGCGGTCCGCAAACCTTCGAAACACCGCTTCCTGCAGTAAGGGCATCCTAGGGTGATAGGTAAGAGGCAACAATGAAGAGTAGAGCATAGGAGCTTCCAGTAAGCTACCAATACGCCGCCATGCGTCCACTGTGCATGCAACCGTCGTCGTCGGCTTCTCCCTGCCAACATGCGCATCATACAATGCTCCGTCAAGCGGGATGGGATGAGCCAACCAGTGCTCCGCCGCAACTTGCGGCATATACCGCGGCTGATGTACCCAAAAATATGCGTAGTGCGCCTGCGCACTGAGATAGTACAATTCAAAGTTGGGTACTCCAAAGCCACCCTGCGAGTATGGTCGAACAAGGACATCCCACTGTAGCCGTGAGTGCTTACTCCCCCACACCAAGCGTATCAATTCAGATCTCAATGTTTTAAAAAAATAAGTACCAGGATAGAAAGGTATATTTAAGAAGAGATACAGCAGCTGGGGCAGAATTACCATTTTTATCAATGACGCACGCCCCGCCATCGAGAGCGGGAGGGTAATCCAGCGGGTCACATAGTCCGCAATCCGCGTCAATGCCGTGCCGTAATTGAGGCGCATGAGCGCATCCCTATCGCTCGTGACGGTAACGCCCAGATATCGCACCTCATCCTCACACCACTCCTAGGGGTAATCTAGCGGAAATCGGGTCGCGGCGGCTGTCAAAGGGAAGACGTACGATTCACTCCAATTGATTTGGATCCCTGAGAGCCTCCCAAACACAATAAACTCGCGGAGGAGCGGATTTAAGTTGACTTGCGGCTCACGAACATACAACGTGATGTCGTCCGCATACATGGAAATTAATATGTGCCTCATATTGCAACGCAGCGCCTTATCCTTGTGGTGTTGTCGCAGTTTAGCCGCTAAAGGCTCAACTGCCAATGCAAAAAGCAGAGGAGAAAGAGGGCAGCCCTGGCGGGTGCCCCTCGCAACCGAAAAAGCTCGGGACACGCGACCATTAACGAGCACCTTAGCTACAGGTATGCAATACAGCAACCTGATCCAAGAGAGGAACAAAGGCGGAAAGCCCATACGCGCCATCACCCCAAACATATAGTCCCACTCCAGGGAGTCGAAAGCCTTCGTGGCATCCAGAAACTCCGCCGCCAAAGGCAATTCCGGCGCAACATTGTTCAACACTGAGAACAGAGTGCGCAAGTTATGGGAGGTTGCTCGACTGAGCACGAACCCTGATTGATCAGGGAGAACCAACGCCTCCATCAATAAGCTGAGTCGGTTAGCTATCAATTTGGCTAATATCTTAACGTCACAGTTAAGAAGCGACAACGGGCGGTAAGAATCGCACAAATTTGGCGCCTTCCCAGGCTTCAATAAGGAAATGATCAGGGCCTCCCGCATAGACGGCGGGAGATGCCCTACTTCCAGGGCGTCTTCATAAACCTCACACAAAAGGGGAGCCATCTGATCTATGTACATTTTGTAAAATTCTACCGGTATGCCATCTGTGCCCGTGGCTTTCCCAGACTGTAGTTGCATTATGGCCTCCCGCACCTCGTCCAGCTGAAATGGGGTGCAGAGAAACTCCCGTTGCCAGTCACTCAACCATCCGAGCGCCACATCGGACAGATAACCATCGAGGTCCAAGTCACCGGCTCGCCTCGTGGTATAAAGTTGGTCATAATGTGTGGCAAAAGCATTGAGGATACGCGCCGTGTCCCTGTATACTTCCTCCCCTGGGCCCGCCAGTTCCAACACCAGAGAGGAGTGTTGTGGCTTCCGAATTTCGTCCGCCAGCGCCTTGCCCGGACGCTCTCCCTCGCCGTACCGTCGAGCCACCCAGTATTTACCTCGAAAGCGCGCCTCACGTCTCGCCTCCTCCATATACTCAGTGAGCCCCTCTCTAAGCTTGAGCCGGGTAGGACCATCCGGGCACTCAGCCAATCTGGTCTCCAAAACCTTCAATTCCCCATCCAGCCTCTTTAGTGTACCCATAATAGCTTTAAGCACACCCGCACCCTTGGATATGCAATATCCCCTGAGCGTGACCTTGAATGCTTCCCAAACAGTCTCAACATGCTGAACTGATCCCTTATTCCGAGTAAAAAAATCACTCACCTCCTCCCCCAGCCCATCCTGAAAAACTGGATCCTGCAAAATAGATGCACGTAGCCTCCAGCTATTGCGCGGAGGGCCGTAATCCTCCGACGATAGGGTGAGTCTAACCGGAGCGTGATCCGAATAAGTGCGGGCTAGGTGTTGCACCTGTGTTAAGGCTGGCCCCAAGCCCCGGGACACAAATATATAATCTAACCGTGCCCAGGACGCCGCCTGAGCTGTAAAATGCGTACCTTCCAATTTGTGTGGGTGTAAATGGCGCCAAGCATCCAGTAGGTGATAAGAGTTAAGTATGCCCTGAAGGGTCGTTCGGGCCCGGGTGTAGTGATGCGGGGCAGGGTGGGACCTGTCACGTCCCGGTTCGCACGCAACGTTAAAATCACCCCCCCAAACGACATGATTTGAGCCCACTGCAAACACCTTAGCCCACAAATCAGTATAAAAGTCGGGGGCATCTACGTTAGGGCCGTAACAACAAGCCAGTGTGACAGAGTCAGAACCCAGCCGACCCCAGACTATGCAGTACCTCCCCTGCTCGTCCCAAGTAGCTCCCGCCAGCTGAAATGGTGTGCGCTTCTTAATAAGAATAGCAGTGCCCCTAGCATAAGAGGAGTAAGAGGAAAATATCCGGTGGTCCGCCCATCTACTAGCAAAGGCATTGGTACTCCGGGGGGCGAAATGAGTCTCCTGTAACATAGCGATATGCACCTGATGGCGATCGAGGTAGGCTAGTATGTGTCGCTTTTTGCGGGCATCTCCCAACCCCCTAACATTCCACGTAAGGATGTTCAACTTGTCCACAGTCCCATCAGACATATATATACATATGCAGTAATAATCAACGAGGTTCGTGTCATCCCCACATAGCGCAGGAAACGGAAACACTTACAATACCACAATGCAACCAATGCCATATGCACAGATCCATCAGTAAATATTTCGCCCAATAGAACGGAATGCGAACTGTCCCCTATTAGGAAGAACAAATAATTCTGATTAGGGACCCCTGAACAACCTCCCCCCACCCACTGAAGCAGCCCCAACTTGCCAGTAATTGTCTCCCACCCTCCGCCCCCCCCCAAATAATATGCATAAAAACAAAAACTAGAACCAACAACCCCAAAAAACATATGCAATATAGCAGTGAGCAACCCACACAGCCCAAACCATGCGGTGTGCCACTGCAGGGGATTACCCATGGGGGGTTCGCTTAGGCAGCCACACGTTCACTCCCCTCCCCGCCAGCCAACCGCTGCTGGTAAGGGCCGGCCTCAGGCGGAGCTGAGAGTGCCCAGCCCATCAAATATCATACTTAGAGTGAGCAGGCAGGCGTGCAGCAATCCACCCAGTCACCAGTCATCCACCCCGGTAACCAATACAGTCATTGCGCTGCCCGCATTGTAGTCCAGCTCAAGAAGAACCTGAAACAGAACAGTCAACAAATAAAACTAAAAAAAAAACAACACTGCTATAGTTACTGTGCACCAGCATCCACCCCGGATGGGGAGGAAGGCCTCGAGGAAGCGGCAGCGTCCACTTCACGGCCAGTCCGCCGCAGATGCTTAAGAAAATCCTCCACTTGCAGTGGTGACGTGAAGAACCTCTGCTGGCCCTGGTGGGTCACCCGAAGGCGTGCCGGATACAACAGCGCATAGTCTATTTGGGCCTGCCGCAATTTGGACTTGACCGCTGTAAACTTGCGACGCTCCTCCTGAACCAGTGGAGTGAAATCAGGGTAAACAGTAAATGCGTTACCGTCATATGACAGTTGCTTTTTGCTCCTTGCGGTCCGCAATACTGCATCCCGGTCCCGATAATTCAGGAGTCGTGCTATGATGGGGCGAGGCGTGCTCCTGGGGGCGGTCGCGGGCCCAGCGCACGGTGCGCCCGCTCGACTATGAATTGCCCGGAGAGGGCATCCACTCCAACAGAAGACACCAACATCTTCTCCACATAGTCTTCCATCCTCCCCGTATTGGTGGATTCCGGAATCCCTACGACGCGAATATTATTGCGCCGACTGCGCGCCTCCAAATCCTCATTCTTTGCAGCCACCATTTTCAACAGTTTCTCCATGCGATTGACCTGCGTGGCCGCCCTCGTAGCAGTGTCCTCATTGTCCGAAATGCGTCTCTCGGACTCCTTGAGACGGACCTCATGGTCATCTAATTTGTGTGTGATAGCATCAATGCGCGAGGCCATCCCGTCCATCTTGTCCACCATAGTAGCGAATCCTTGTCGGACTTCGCGCAGTATACTCTGCACATCCCCAGCCGTCGCGGGCCCTTCACTCTGGACATCCCCTCCAGCGCCCAGCTCCTGCCCATCCTGGGAGGCACGCATGGTCTATTTAGGTGCCACAAAGTCAGCTTAGGCTGCCTGGCATCCGACCTGCCCATGTCGCCGCCTCTTTTCGGCACTTTCGCCCAGTCCGTTCGTCCACCTCCGAAGCCGCACTAGGGAGTCAGGGCACGACCCAGATCAAGGCCCCACAGCCCCCAATGCCTCCTCCAGATCCCGCACCCTCTGAAGCCAGAAGCACAAGGGCGACACGGAGGGCTCAGCAGTGTCGCAGGGGCCACGAAGCAACCACAGGCCCAGCACACAGCAACAGTCTGTTCAATCCTCCATTGGTTCGGGGGTCCAGGTCCCCCCCTGCACCGACCAGAATACCCCCAGGCAGATAACTCAGCTCAGGATTCCCTCGAGCATGCAAATCGGGAGCACCAACCCCTCAGTCCCTGCACCAGCAGGCAAGGCAAGCCAGCGCCCCAAGCAGTCCGGCCAGCGTACAGTTCCAGGAGCATCAGCAGTCCCTCGGCTCCTCAGTGACCTGCTCTGCGCCTCCCACGCTCTCCTCAGATAACGGCCACGTTACAGCCGCGGTCCCCAAGTAGCGCCGCTTCCTCACAGTCAGCCTCTCTCCCACTGATGCGTTCCCGAGGCACTCACCAAGTGTAAACCGGGGGGAGCCTCCGCCGTCCACGTTCCGCACAGGGCGCTCCCCAGGCTCCGGAGGACACGCAGCGATCTCCCAGCCGCCGCGCTCAAGGGTCCCTGGAGTTCCTCCTGCTATCGGTGGATCTGCACCGTCGCGATCACGGACAGCCGCGTCCCAGCAAGTGCTGTCCCTCGTCGCTGTAAGCGGGATCAGCCACGCCGATCCTCCCTCTCGGTGCTCGCGCCCAGACCCAGGCGCCTCGTGCACCGCACCGGGCTCTCTCACTGCCGCGAGCCGAGGAAGGGCTCCGTCTCCGCCCCCTCCACCGTCCGGGCAATATTTCACCCCAGGATAGCAGGACCAAATCCGCTCCGATTGGGCCACAGCAGCGTACTCGCTCACCATTGCCACCGTCCTTGAACCGTTACTCTGCCTCCAAGTAGGATAAATTAACGGGTAATCGAGCTGGGCTGCAGGAGCCTCACACCAGTGCGGCCATTCTGCACGTGCGCCACCTATCGCCCCCTATTTCAGAACATTCTTAAGTGACATTTGTGACTTGCCACTAAACATTTACAGCAATACATTTTTGACTTTTCCACAGGTTTTAAACACAGTTGCATATACACGGGTGCATAAGTGTGGTCGCTCTACAGAAGCCAAAATTATAGTAGGGAGACATCAAAATCATTTGGTGTTCATTTTCTGATATCAACCCTGAAAAATGCCCCACATTCGCACATGATCCTTGCCATGGATGGTCATTCATACAAAATCCATCACAACCAATTTAAATCATGTACTTCATGAAATCAAACTTCGAAATCCGATAAAGATTTATCCACGACACTACCAATGTGCTTCTGGTAAAGAAATATTGTATTCCATTTCATGTCAAGTTATGGAGTTATGGTATGTGCCATGTTCTGTTATATCCCATGTTATGTCTCCCTATGTTATGAAAGTTGTTATTGTATTCTGTTATATTGTCTTAATATATGTTAGGGTATTTTTTTATATGTCAGGATAAGCTTCTTTATGCTATTTTATCCATGTTATGTTACTGTAAAGTAATTGGATTTTTGGTTGAAGAGGGTGACAACTCACTTCCAATAATATTCACAGTCCTTGCAGCGTGAACTACAAAAGTCACTAAATAAATCTGTGCTTAAACCATTAGTAGCTTGGCACAATGCAGTCAGGCATAATTTAGAGGCAAGGTGTAAAGTATTTATGCAGCCCTCAAAGAGCAATAAAGCAAAAACACAACAGAATTACAATCCCAAACCTATTTAGAAAATGAGAGTAAATTTAAATAAATTGCATGCTACCGAAGCAACAAAAATCCGATCAGTGGAACCGGAGTCATGTCTTTGTAAAGCTTAAGGTAAAAAAATACAGCAAAAGGTGCAAAACGACAACTGTATGTACCTGGCAGCGCCAGACGGGTACAAAGTCAAAGGTTCAGGCCAACCTCAATGGAGCATGGGCTGGATACAGGATCAGGTTCATCCTGTTGGACGTTTTGCATTCTGAAGATCGGTGCAATGAAGATATGTGGAACTCTGCATCATCCTGCGTCACCCTGCGTTGGATCCAGCAAGGCTTTCAGTTATGCAGGGCTCTGCGTCGCTCGGTGCCGGATCCGGTGTGGCGAGGAGCTGTGTAGTGCGGCTCTGTTAGGCTATGCTTCACACTGTGCTGGTTCCAGTGAGGCTTCCAGCCTGCAGCTGCATGGTGCAGCTCTGTATCACACTGTGTCGGATCCAATAAAGTCTTTGGTTGGGGCAGCACAATGCAACTCTGCTGGGCTCTCCGTCGGGTCAAGTGAAGCCTTCAGTTAGGGGCTGCACAGTGCGACTCTGTAAGGCTATATGTCACCCTGCTTCACACTCCGTTGGATCCGGTGAATCCTTCAATCAAGGAGGGAGAAGAACACTCTAACTCCAGCCAAGGGTTGAGTACCTTGAGGACAGGGCTTGACGGTCAGGACCCACTCCCACAGAAGCCAGTTGAGAGTACCTGATCAGCTCCAGTTGGATCTGCATGAAAAGACCTCTGGTAGCATGTTGTTGCCCTGTAGCTCAAGGTCAGCCAATTGACCCCTGGTCATGGGTTCAAGCTAAGCAGGTCCAGTCCTCCTTCAGGAATCAGACAGCAGGCCAGTCCTTCTTCTGATCTTCACAGGCCCAGGAGTGATCTCATTTCAGGTCCTGGGGATGCCACTTCCATGCCTAGTGCCTGCCTGTGGGTGGGGGATATCCCATTTGTCTAACCCTAAGCTGGTTCTGGTCAGTTCTTCCCCCTTCCTCCGTGTTTTGCTTCAGCCTGGCTAGTGAAATAAAGGGCAGACAGGCCCAGGTGTGAGCTGCATCTGCCATTGACAGGGTAGGCTTTTTCTGAAGTTAGGAATATCTGGGTGCATATTTCCCATTGGGGGAGCCATCAATATCCAGGAGACCCTAAACAATGGCAAAAATGCACATTTGGCTTAGGCAGGAACATGCCAACTTTCTAAAAGAAGCATTTCCATAATAGTAATGTAATTTCTGACTTAATCATTGAAGAGGATTTAAAATTGTTATTACAATGAGTGGAAGAAGTATTTTCCTAGCTGTTCGCAAACTAAATTAAGCACTTATTAAATAGAATATTGCAAACCAGTGTTAGTCTACAGGAGACCAGCCTCGCCTCAGTGAAAACATGACTTTTCTGAGTTTTTCTCCTCCAGTACATGTAAACATTAAATATACATGCCCTACTTTTTAAGTGCCATGCAACCTGCCCTATGAGACTTTAGGGCCTACCTTAGCGGTGACCCATACGTATAAAAAACGTAAGGTGCAGGCCCAAAAGGTTTATTTTGCTATGTCAGAATGGCAGTTTAAAACTGCACTACAGGCTGAAGTGGCATACCTGAGGCATGTTTTACAGTGCTGCTTAACTGGGTATTAGAATGAGTGTTGCAGCCTACTAATTTACAGGCTATGGGCCATTGTAGTACCATATGCTAGGGACGTACAAGTAAATTAAATGTGCCAATTAGGTATATCCCAATTTAACCTTGTTTTATAACAATGAGCACAAGCACTTTACCCCTGTTTGGCAGGGGTAAAGTGCACAGAGTGAGAATTCCAACAGAAACGGGTTCAGCAAAAATAGGGTAGTGAAGGCAAAAGTCTGAGTGAATAATACCGAGCAAAAAATAGTCATTGTCAACTGCCTTTTCGAAGTTTTTGTAGACCGCTGTCATGCAGTTCCTATAAACCTATATAGGATCTGCGCGTTTAGACAACATGCACTATAGGATTGGTGCCAATCTGATTCTAGACATCCCTACCAGGTACGTTAGCCTGTATACCAGCTAGCTGACAGTGCCACTAGAAACTCCTCTTACCAAGGAGAAAATAGTTCTTGGCAACTGTCGAACATAACAACCCTGTCCCATCACGTATCGTGGAAACAGTGTATTACTTTTCGCTCAGTCACTCGTGCTCACTTGGCCTCAGAGAGATACACAGAATAAATGGTGGGGACGTTTTTCAATAAGCATTTATTGAACCAGCGCCATTCTAGTGTAAAATATGCGTGCTGAAACAACCACTAGACAGTAACAGATATAAATGAGTATAAGCACTAAGAAAGTAAAAGGATGGTAAATTTCTACCATCGTGCAAACACAATGAATATAAGCAAGTATATGAAATACATGACAGTAGAATGCGTACTACTACGATGCAACCCTAACTAGTTGTACCTAAATGTAACTTACATGTATGTGGGTGTAAAGCCAAGAATCCCTCTAGGATAAAGTCAACCCCATTACCTGAAGTAAGATTCTGTCGGACCCCGTCTTGGTCTCGAGATGTACACCCCACATGGGATGTCCGACCACTGCGAGCTGGAGTGTCTGGAGCCTCAGTGTCTCACGTTAGTGTGTTGACATGGAAGTCCTTTTCTCCTCTGACTACTTCAGCAAGATATGGTGTATTTATACCCAAAGTGGTACCCCCGGGGGATATACCTTGCTGTGTCATGTCGGACTAGGATGACGGAAGGAATGACCCTTTAACATAGTTACTATGCAGGAGATGGTAGGCCTGCTGTCCTGCTTTGATTCCAAGAATCCACGTGCATAATGAATGAGGCTTTCCCATGTCATCTTCGGACATTACCGTAACCAGATAAAAGGTCAGTACTAAGAACCGTTATGTAGTGTAATGGTAGGGGAGTATATATGTGAAAGGTTAGGTGACTACCTGAGCCTATATTGGGGTACATATATGGAACATAACACAGCAACACGTGCCCCTTGTTTATTTCAATGCAAGGATTTTTGCATAAAGATTTCCTAAGATTATTTACCCAACATAGAAATCAATAGACCCGCAAGGGTGTTTGGTTTAGAACAGCTTGCTGAACTTTAGTTAATTGTATTTCAATTTTAAAACCACAGATACAGAAATGCTTACCCCCTACTGGTGCAGATTTATGCCTTCCCTTTAAATTTCACACAGATGACCTTGGGGCTTCAAGGATGACTGCATGCACTTCACTTAAGTGCACCTAGGTAAAGCCTTTGGAAGATATACCCTCTTTCTCAGACTACTGGCCTATATGCCTTGATTAGGATCTTGATCTGGATAAGCCTTGTTAACTGTGGCTAATGCAGAAGACAACTCCAGGTAAATGTGTTGGCTCAATGTAAATTTAACTGTAATCAAAATGACTAGACCTGGGTTTCTTGACCCATCATATAGAAAAATCTAGACATGTTACAGATCGTCATAAATAATATTTGGAAAATTAATTTAAATATAATGAATTTCGGTGAAGATTATTTCAATATTTCTTGTTCATTCTGAAAACGTTACTATTCATTCAGTTGATGATTTGTTGAGTCTCGGGAACTCTTCTGTTTTGCTCCTGCTCCACAAATGTGATGAGGAAGCCATGCAGGCCTATGTATAGACACGATTTAATAAAGGTTTGCACTGGTGGTTGTGCAGTACAAAGAGCAGTGATCGATCAACTTTCATGTGAAAACTGCTTTACACCATCTGTCTCTTAATGTGTTCAAGGGGTGGATTGAGGCGGGACAGCACAAAACCTCAGATTTTGGCTCAAAGCCAGAACTACAAAATAAGTGTGTTCTGGTTTTCACAAACCCTAAGGACAAATAAAACGTAGTGAGAATATGGGGTCATGCAGAATATAATGCATGATGTACCTACAAGTAGTGTGTATGCTGTACCCTAAAGCACATATCTTATATGTCTGAACCCTGTGCTCTTAGTGAGAAATGAGGATGTACCCTTCAGCACAATGCTTGCAGTAGGCAGTGCAGATTTGCCATTGCTCTACAGCAGGAGGACTTCATCGCGCAAAACAGACATTTTTAGCACAAGTGCTACCAATGACATCATCAGCTGGAGACTCTTCGTAAATATGAAGCTGTGGTGTTTTCTATTGTTCCCAAAACGTAATAGAGCTATTTATAATATACATTGCAGTCAGTTACTTGAAAGAAAGTAAATTTGGGCCATAGAATATAAGCTTAATCAACCCAATAAGCATAGTAACCCTTACTATAGAGGTGCAGAGATTAGATTCATGAGTAAGCACAAGGAGATGATGGACGGAGTCCTGAAACTTTCCAGACACTGACCCCCAGTCACAGATCTAGGTTGAATCCATCATCGTTCTTTAGCTCACTTCGCCACCCCATTTTAGACAGTTATATGCAAATCAGTCTTGACCCTGTGCCTCATGGGAACAGTCCAGCCAGAACTGCCAAGCCATGTCTTCCCTGGACCGGAAATAAGCATCCTGGGACCGGTTTCGGCCTAATATCCCTCATCGGCTAGGCTAGCTTTAATCCAGTGGCAAAGTGTGCAAGGGACCCACGTCTGGGCATGCCCTGCCAACTTAGGGCGAACAAAGCAAACACAAGGAGATGATGGATGGAGCGCTGAAACTTTTCAGACACTCACCCCCCAGTCAGAGATCTGGGTTGAATCCATCATCGTTCTTTAGCTCACTTTGCCACCCCACTTCAGACACAGCTATATGCAAATTAGTCTTGACCCTGTGCCTCATGAGAACAGTCCAGCCTGAACTGCCAACCGATGTCTTCCCTGGACTGGAAACAAGCATCCTGGGACCGGTTTCAGGCTAACAGGCCTCATCAGCCAGACAACCTTGATTCCAGTGGCAAAGTGAGCAAGGGACCCACGTCTGGGCATACCCTGCCAACTTAGGGTGAACAAAGCAGACACAAGGAGATGATGGATGGAGCACCGAAACTTTTCAGACACTCACCCCCAGTCACATATCTGGGTTGAATCCATTCTCATACTTTAACTCACTTTACCGTGTGCCTTATAGGAACAGTCCAGCCCAAACTGCCAAGCCATGTCTTACCTGGACCGGAAACAAGCATTCTGGGACCGGTTTCGGGCTAACAGCCCTCATCAGCCAGGCTAGCTTGAAACCAGTGGCAAAGTGAGCAAGGGACCCACGTCTGAGCATACCCTGCCAGCTTAGGTTGAACAAAGCAAACACAAGGAGATGATGGACGGAGTGCTGAAACTTTTCAGACACTCACCCCCAGTCACAGATCTGGGTTGAATCCATCATCGTTCTTTAGTTCACTTCGCCACCCCAGTTCAGACACAGCTATATGCAAACCAGTCTTGACCCTGTGCCTCATGAGAACAGTCCAGCCCGAACTACCAAGCCATGTCTGACATGGACCAGAAACAAGAATCCTTGTACCGGTTTCGGGCTAACAGCCCTCATCTGCCAGGCTAGCTTGAATCCAGTGGCAAAGTGAGCAAGGGACCGACGTCTGGGCATACCCTGCCAACTTAGGGCGAACAAAGCAGAGAAAAGGAGATGATGAATGGAGCGCTGAAACTTTTCAGACACCCACCCCCAGTCACAGATCTGGGTTGAATCCATCATCGTTCTTTAGCTTACTTCGCCACTCCAGTTCAGACACAGCTATATGCAAATCAGTCTTGACCCTGTGCCTCATGGGAGCAGTCCAGCCCGAACTGCCAAGCCATGTCTTACCTGGACCAGGAAAAAGCATCCTGGGACTGGTATCAGGCTAACAGCCCTCATCAGCCAGGTTAGCTTGAAACCAGTGGCAAAGTGAGCAAGGGACCCACGTCGGAGCATATCCTGCCAGCTTAGGTTGAACAAAGCAAACACAAGGAGATGATGGACGGAGTACTGAAACTTTTCAGACACTCACCAAAATGCAAATACCTAAATACAGATCCAGCAGTGGTAGAACTCCCTTAGAATAAAGTGTACATGATCAGGTAAATGTACAATAGGGTGAACGCTACAGGAAGAAAAGCCCACATTAAAAAATAAGCACGGCAAATGAAAAGCCCGCGCCTACGAACCTTTCATCAAGTCGGCACAAAGTAAACAAAACAGAACACTTCAGAGCAGAGGCAGGCCAACAAAAAGAAGAATGCTCTCAAAGTATCCTAAATAATATTATGAATAAGAGCACATGTAACAGGGGCAGTTCTCATGGAAGGATACAAAAGTGCAAAAGGAGGGACTACTAAGCCTATTCACTAAACGAAAACCGGCATTTACAAAGAACAGTTAGAGGAACCAATGAAATATATGGGCGGTGCTTGAAGCCCATATTGTAGATATAAAATGTCTCGAGGAGACAGCGCACATGTGCTTCCTAGGCAAGACCTAAAAACAAACAAAAGTCGAATTAAAAAAACTGCCCAGAGTGACAGGGAGAGAGGCCATTCCTAGCTCACCTCTTCATTTCGCTAATACCTCCTTCTACCTTCATCGAAAGACAGCCAGAAATATCTAATCAGCATACGTATTTACCTACCATACCTAATCTATCATATCTAACCTACTATATCTAACTTACTGTTGGGCCAGAATAATTCTCTGCATGATAAAAAAAAGTGTGCCCATGCCCTGAGTGCCCAACTGCTCTGTTGTCTGGATACCTAATGCTGATATGTTTTGTCATAGATAAACACAGATCATGTGAGTACACCATGAAGTAGGCCTGCCACAGATCGCAATCTTGTTGGACTGGGAGGGGCGCCTAAAGCTTTTCCTTCACCAAGAGATAAGCATCGTGAGCATGGTGGTGGCAGCACCCCGTGTAGTGATCATCAGTTGTGAGCAAGTCCTTTTTACCCTGTGTCAATGGAGTGAGGCCTTCCATCTCACTCACCTTTTTTAAATTTCAGCTGCTGAGTGCTTAACTCACCCTCGGCTTACATCAGGTAGATGTGAAGTGCTACGCAGCTCAGGAGCAGTGACTCTGTGCTGGTTGTGTGTTTGCCCGGGAAGAGCCTTGAGACCCTCACGGGTGAGTAGTGCGCTTTACAAACCCCCTGATTGATTGATTGATTGATTGATTGATTGATTGATTGATTGAAGGCTACAGTACAGGGATAGAACAGCACTGTGCAGTATATGTGTGATAAGTGCATGTACTGGGTGTATGTATGCCTGCAAGGAATACATTACATGAGAGATGTAGTGCTGTGCTGTGCGGTACAGTGCATGCGCAATAAAAGCATGTGCAGAGTGTATGTCTGCTTTCATGCAGTACAATGAATGAAGAGTGAAGTGCTCTGCAGGTGCACATGGTGAGTGTGTGTGCTGGCAGTGTGTATATTTGCAATAAGCGCCCCACTCACGCCTACAAAGGTCTACATGACAAAGGGCCTGCATATCTATACCACCGCCTCACCTTCCATGTACCCACCAGACAACTCCGGTCCTCCCACCTCACCCTTGCCTCCATCCCCAGGATCCACAAGACCAGAACCGGAGGAAGGTCATTCTCCTACCCCGCCACCAAGACCTCAAGCACCCTACCCCTCCACCTCAGGTTATCCGCGTCGCTGACCCAATTCAGGAAGGACCTCAAGACCTGGCTCTTCGAATGATCGTCCACCCAGTCCGACCAGCAGCCCCTTCCCCCAGCGCCTTGAGACCCTTGCGAGTGAATAGCCATGCTTTACAAACCCCTGATTGATTGATAGGGCACAGTACAATGGAGAAAAGTTACAGTACTAAATAGTGCACGCAGATTGAATGTGTGGGCTGAATGCATGTGCGTCTGTAGTAGCACAATTCCTGGAGGTGACAGTACTGGAGAGTATGTGAGCTGTGAAAGGACATTGAGTGCATGTGTGCCTGCAATTGTACATTACAGGCAGGACCCTGGGTTGCATTTTGGAAGGCCCAGTCCTGCCTAGCAAAGACATAAGGAGTAGAGGAATCCCCCCAGACAGATTTGTGTATTGCTGCATGCCTGTGAAGAGCGTTAGAGGGAGCAAGGTCCAGTGGGGAGCCCTACTGAGAGGACTCCTTGAGTGAGATGCGAGAAGAACGACTGTGCACCAATCGAGTTGTTGCCTGTGTGCAGGAATAGCCCATCATCCACAGTTGGGCCTAGTAGTCGCTGTGTACCCCTCTGAAAAGGGTTCTGACACTTACTATACATATCATACCCAACCTACAATACATAACCTACCCCACTTTCAGCCACATTGCATATACAATACGCCTGTCCTGGGATGGTGGTTTTGTGCAAAAGGGGGAATTTATATCTATTCCTTCTCCAACCGATTTAAGGTACTTCAGCTTACTCTAGAAACCACTTATATCTAACTCGGGTGTCCTCTAGTGACAGTTTATGGTACTGCAGCGTGCATAGCGAAGCACGGATTTTAGCTGTTGAAGGGCATGAAAAAAGTGAATACCATTGCTTCTTTAAAATAGAGAGACCTACGGGCTTTACCTTCCCACACTGCAAAAAAACAAGGGTGAGTAAGAGAAAAGACATTCGTTTCTGGTGAAATTGTTAATTGGCTTGTCGTGCAGGCTTCCTTTCGCAAATTGTTCAGGGTTTGAGACTGTCCAAATCCAAGCACAGTGATTTTACAGTATAAATGTAGCATTTCACATGTTTGCATTTCTACCAATTGGTAGTGACATTTGTTTGTTAATCCTATTGTGCGTGAATGACGCGTTTCCCAAACGTTTCCTTTGAAGTCTAGCCATTACGGAAGATACCACCAACTTTGAAACATAACTTGAGGCTAAGCAAACAGGATGAAAAACAAGTGAATAATTAAAAACGTAAATGTCATCGTAGTAGTCATTTCCCATTGAGCAAACTCATTAAGAAAAACAGACCAGGTGCGTCGGATTTCGTCTAATTGTCTGGATGACATTTTCACTTTCAGGACCACACAACAGACTTAGAAAGATGAGTCATATGATGACGCGACTGCATACATCTCCGTTACTTATTAGGATTGAATGATGATGAACACAGGGCACACCGTCATCCATACTGCAGGAGCAGACTGAGAATCCTCTAGGGGGCAGAATTGCATGTCCCTTGAGAGGCCTGGCTGCACAATGTAATCATCGGGGGGGGGGGGGGGGGGGGAGGGCTATTCACAAAGGAATTGTAGAGTACGCATAACAGTTCTCCCTTAGTTCACTTTTACATATTCTTACATGACTTTGTGAATTGACCCAAAAACATCTAAGAAGGAATTCAGATGGCAATACTCAGGGAACATTCATATACAATTAGTACGAATAGAAAGAACTGTGCCCTCTTTGCCAGGTTACGTAAATGGAGCTGGATTGGCAAATGCATGTAAGTACATGAAAGAGAACTCTGTAGTCCAGGGTACTCTTAACATGTTTTTGTTAATCAGACCCAAATTGTACAGTGGTGCGTGTGCAGGGCCAACAAAAATGCGAATGGAGGAGGGGGTCATTAATACAGAAGGTAGCCTGTCATATGCAGTTTTAGAAATATGTATTCACCTTTAGAGATGCTAATGAGGAATATGAATATCCGATTGAGTGAGTTTTTGCAAAGCACTCTGTTACCTATATCAGAGTCCTGGTGCTGAGATAAATGCAAGAGAGTGAAAGCAGCAAACGAGCATTAGTGAGCAAGCCTGAGGGATTCCCCCTGGGAGGTGTTAAACAGATACCGAAAAGCCATCACTTTATCTGCTTTTATTAGATAATGATGCACTTACAACACATCACAATAAACAATGATAGACAGTGATGATGGGAACTAGTATGCATTTCAAAACATTATTAACTGATTTCGGGATGTGCTACCAAACATTTACAAAACATGTTGGCCTTTCCACAGATTTTAAACATGAATGCATTGACTTAGGTGCTGAGGGGCAGATTTACAAGCCCCGTGCGCCACTTTTGCGCCGCCGTTGCGTCACTTTTGTGATGCAGCGGCGGCGCAAAGCTAGCGCCATGCTGCGACAAATTTACAACGTGACGCATCTAGGGACATGCGTCGCGTTGTAAAGCCCTGCGCCACATTAAACCCGCGTCATGTTTAATGTATGCAGGGTGGGCGTTACGTCGGAAAAAGCCTCGCAAAAGTGACTCAGTGAAATCTACAAGATTTCACGCAGTCACTTTTCCGCCGCTGGTGCGTCAAATCATTACGCCTGCTTCAAGCAGGTGTAAGGCGTGACGCACCATGTTAGGGATAGGGCAGGTTGGAACAGTGCTGGAGTTGCATCACGCTTGCGACACAACTTCAGCACTGCGCCAACCTTACGCCGGCAGATGCATCACACATCTGCTTGTCCTTGCGGTATGATGCACCGCATTGTAAATGCGGCGCATCTGCAGTGGCGCAAGGGTAAACTTGCGTGATGCATCTTTCCTGGCGCATCCCTGCTGATCTGCAGGGATGCGCCAGGGAACATAAATCTGCCCCTTAATTTGTGATTTCCATGTGCTGCAGCAGTGAGCACTTGAACAGAGCAAAAAGAGAACAAACGTGTAATTTATTATTATTATTATTATTATTATTAATATAAACATTTGTTAAGTGCAACTGCAACCATACGGGTATCCTGGCGCTGCGGGAGATGAGCCAAGCATCCCGAGGGGAGGCTACTGCATGTAGATCCACATATGCGGGAGTTCCCTGAATGATAAATGGTCCTGAGTCAGTCGAATATGTATGTGTTGTATACTGGTCCAGTTCGGGCCCCTGAACTGAGTAGGCTCTACCTCCGGCTCTCTTTCTAGTACCTTGGAATCTGGAGGAGGCTGAGCGGAGGAATCTGCCTAGTTGGTCCGGTGCAGAGTAATCCCAGCCATCTGCCAGGATGCGGGTCGGGGTGCCTGCTGGTAGACCGTCTTCTGCATCAAGCACACTACTTTGAAGGAAATCCGCTTTTTCACTGGCAGCCAGTGCAAAGCCTCAAGCGCTGTGGAGGTGGAAGGATCTCCATTTCTGTCAAGCGCCCATTGGGCAGCTGCAGCTTGAATTCATGAAAGACACTTTATTGTCTTCTCGGGTGTGCCGATGAAAAGGGCATTATAATAATAGATCCAGCATATGAAGGTACTGTGGATGATGCAGAAGTGCCAGCTTTCGGAAGAAGTGGGAGGATCTTACGTGAATATCTCATAAGAGTAAAGCAGGAATTGGATGTCTTCTTTGCACAATCTATTAACGAGAGGGTGGAGTCTAGGTGTATCCTCAGATCTCATACAGAGTCTGCCCATACAGGATGTGACCCATCTCCTGTCGGCCAGACATCATTTAGGTGGTTAGCACCTGACCTCCCCACATGGTAGAGCATGGTCTGCGTCTTGCTAGCATTAAACTGCAGCGAGTTGTTTCAAAGCCAGTCGGCTATTCCCTTTATGCACTGGTGGAAAGAGTCCAAGGACCCCACAGAGCCTGGGTTGAGTGTGTCGTCTGCATAAGTAATGGAGTTCATTCCCAGCCCATGTATGCGTTTAATGAGGGTCTGAATGTATACATTAAACATTGTTGGACTGCCTTAATGCAACGAAGCTGGAGTGAAAAGGAGCGAGTTGTACTGCCTGTTCTCAATCAGATAGATATGAGCCACACTAGTCCAAGCCTTTTCCCCTATATCAGCTTCCCCCAATCTCTTGAGCAGGAAGGAGTTATCCACAGTTTGAGATGCTGAACCCTGTCCACAGCTATCTGGATATCATCAGTGACCACGACCAGAGTTGTCTCGGTCCCATGAAGAGGCATAAACCCACATTGGGCCATGTAGAGTCAGTTACCGGCCTCAATATGGGTTGAGATAATTTTATTGATATGTCTTTCCAATACTTTTATCAGAAAAGGCAGCAGAGAGATGGCCCTAAAATTAGCAAAGTCTTTAGGGCTTGCGGATACTCTCTTTAGTAAGGGCATAATCAACGCCTGATTCTAGGCCTTGGGAACCTTAGCAGTGGCCAGAGAAAGATAACAATCCGGGGATTGCAATGTTTTTACTAAACACTCTTTTGGCTATATTTTGGGTGTGTACTATCTGTTCTGCAAAATATTCTGCCTTTACCTTTTTGAGCAGATGTGCATAATCTCTTAATGTCAATTTCCAGTTTGTTTTCTCCTGGTCTTGGTATTCTCTCCTTCATTTCCTTCCCGCCCTTTTACATGAAAGCTTAGCTTCCCTGATTTGGTTGTTGTACAGGGGGTGGATTGAATTCTTCTGCTGTGTCTTTTCTTTCCTGGGAGCCCAATTTCAAGGGAATGTGAAATCCAACCATGAGAAGTATCATAGGCTTCTTCTACATTGGTTGCTACTAGAATTTCCTTGGGTGGAGGGGACAGGCCATTAGAAGCACAGGTCCTAAGTTTAGCCCAACTTCTGGACCATATTGTTTGCATTTCTTCGCACGGAGGGTTAAAAAGAGTATTTAAACAAAATGACAAAAAAAAATAGTCAGACCAGACTAATGGTGTTATTTCAAGTTTGGATATGATACTATGAAACACCAAATCCAGAGTTTGGCCCAACCTATGTGTTGAACCCTTATTGTCTTGATTAAGCCCTATTGCTACCACTGAGATAAGTAATTCAGTTTCTTTTTTGTCATCCCTGTTGTCTACTCTGAAATTAAAGTCCCCAAGCATGATCAAATTGGAATGTGTGATGAGTTGTGGGCTGGGAAAGTTCACTAAGTTATGATCAAAATTGAAATCAGGATCTGGGGGCCGATAGCATATCACTAGGATATTTTTATTAGAAGACAGCTGAAAATTAAGGGGCATTAATTTGCAGTTTGGTGGGGCAGGTACTTGGAGCGGAGTTACTTTTATAGTATAACTGAAGATCACCATTATCCTGTCTCACAACCTTTCCTTTCTGTGTACCTGTATGATGGCATATCCCTCAAGGCAAGCCTCTTCGAATTCTGGATTTGCGTCTGGTGAGGCGGTGTTTCCGTAATGAATGGAATATCTGTCCCTGTGTCCTCCAGTAGGAAATTAGATCCTATGGCATGTTAATGGAGTGATCTGGCGTTAGTAAGCCCACAATGGAGGACTCCTTCCCTTTATATATTGGCGCTATCCCGGTTGTAGGTTCTGAAGGGGTGACCTCATTGTTAGTTCACCCACCTGGATCGTAGCGCTGTATCCAAGCAAAAGAGAGTCTCAAGGCAAGAAGCTCTTCCCTTGTATAATTTCTGCACTTTACCTGAGTGCTAAGGTATCCTGGAGAGCTCTGTGCCATGGCCAAAAGGAGCTTAACTAAAACTGTACCCATTTGTTAAGATATATAAGTCAAACAAACATCCTCTAACGCACCTCTCCTAGTGCCACTGAAACCTTCATCTCTCTTGCTGTCATCCCATCTTACATATGTGATCATGAAAAAAAGGATGGAATGTGAAATTAAATGATTGCCTAGGATCACACAATTTCCAAAAGTGGGGAACCCGGGTTTGATCTCATGTTTCACATTGTTCAATCCAGCCACTACATGTATATTCTTCGCTTCGCTAACACCTACCTTACCACCAATCACCCCAACTCCGTCACCTGACCGCCACCCTGCTGGCATCAATGTGGCCGACGTGCACATCACAGACCAAACTTTTTGGCCCCTGGGAAAATGTTTGCGAGCTAATATGTGTTAGACACATTCTTGTACCGTACCTCATTGTTGACCTTGTTTTACCCTTTCAAAATCTCATACACTCATGTATTTTAGAAATGCAATTATGTGGTCCCCAAACATCAGCTAGTCACTTACTTACTGTTAATATTTTGCTATCAAATACGAACTTTCAGTTTGAATGAATAAACTCAAAATACCCTAAACAAAGTCTCATTTTCAAGAAAAATGCAAATTTTGACCCTAAATACAAGTTTTTCATTTTTAGTAAATACATAAATGGTACATAGTCGTGTCACTTTCGTTACATTTCCACACATCCTGATAGATTCTGCTTTAGCTGCCCATTTACTACCATCACATGCCAGGGATGCAGATCAAATAAAAAATTCCACAACATTTGTGTCAGAGGTAAGCAAAATCATGCCATGGATGCCCTCAATATGTTCAGAATTTCCAAAATTAAACCAAGCACAGCATAACACAGTTTTTTGCTGGTATCCTGCCATAGCTGCTCAAAATATGTCCATACTGCCATGGTGGATATAACACCAGGAGTGGGCAACATTTTAACATAATACACACATATTGCAGAGAATTACCATAATTGCTTAATGTTGGCATTATGGCAGCAGTGAACACCATTGTGAAATGGCTGTTTACAACATGCCGAGGTATGCTACAATCTTGCAAGGAGTGGGTGCCTCTGTGGGATGAACGTTCATAATGTGCCAAGAATTACAAAATACTGCTAGGGTCAGCAGTGGTTGGGCACCACTGTGCTACGGATACCCAGAATATCCCAACAATTCATCAACCTATGCCAGGGGTGGTCAGCATCAAGCAATGAATGCCACTTGGATTCCACAGGGTGCGAGGTCACCCAAATGGTGGGGGGTAGGTTCCGATGGCCTGCATGGGAAGGGAAAGTTCGGCCATTGGTGGGGATGGCCAGGGGGGGTGAGGCTGGGAAGGGTGGTCACGGTGGGGGGGAGTGGAGTTATAATGAAAAATGAAGTTGATGATGTCAGGTTGTTTTACTATTACGTATGGCCCGATGACGACTCTTGATTATCAGATAGTTAAAGATGTTAATGTCAAATAAGGAAAGTTTGATTTTATTTTCTTTGAATGTCAACGGTTTAAATAATATTAAGAAAAGACGAGCAGTTGAAAGCTGGATTAAGGCAAAAAATCCCTCTGTAGTTTTATTACAAGAGACTCATATTTCTTCTCTTAAGTTAGATCAGTTTGCAATGTTTAAATCATGGGCTTCATATCGATGCTTTGCGACATGCAATGAATCCAAACGAGGGGTGGCGATATTTTTAAATAAGAACTTACACGTGGAAGTTATCCACTCAGAAGCTGGGGGGTCAGGGCGTTGGTGCTGGGTTTCTTGCAGAGTTAAAAATAGACCAAGACCTTTTATTTTTCTTAGTTGCTATGGTCCATTAAACGATGATCCTAAAATTTTTGAAGAGATGTTCCAATCACTACTGACCATGTCAGGGGATATTATGATGGCTGGTGACTTTAATGTCTTAATGGATCCGAAATTGGACTCATCATCCCAACCAAAAAGACAACTTAAACCCAAAGTCTCCCAGACCATCTCTGACTATAAAAGATTACTAGATCTTTCGGATCATTGGCGCCTAGATAATCCCTTTAAAAAAGAATATACTTGTTGGTCGAGGAGATTTAAGTCCTCATCTCGTATTGATTTTTTCCTTGCTTCACGTAATCTTAGGTTAGGCTATTCTAATACGGTGCATAATGTATTCTCTGACCACGCTATGCTTATTAGGGAATTTATTTTAGGGGAAACTAGAAGGTCTTCCAAAAGATGGGTCTTTAATAAATCTTATCTCAACAATGACACATGGGTTTCTGAGCTCAAAGATATGATTAGAGAATTTATAATTCGTAACATGGCACCGCCCCTCTCAGTATTATCTGGGGACGCCCTAAAGGCTTTTATTCGTGGAATTAAAATTGCGAAAGATGCTGCCACGTCCATCGCTGCCAGGGCTATAAAAAACTCTTTTGAACATCGCATTCAGGTTCTTACCGAGTTAAGACAAAAAAATTTCTCCAGAAACATCCAAGGTCAACTAGATGAAGCTAAACGTGAATTTAGTATATATTTATTTGAGCAAGGAGAGGCGTTCTTTCGTAGTCAACATCAAAAAATCTACGAGGAAGTAATTTTACAGGTAGATTTCTAGCCTGGCAGGCCAAAGAACAAGCTGCTTCCAATTTTATTCCTGGTTTAATTTGTCCTGTTACTGATCAATATGTGACCGATTTAGATGGGGTGGGCAAGATAATGTTCTCCCATTATCAAAAAATATATAGCTATAAGCACGAAATAGATAAATTAAAACTAAACGCTTTCTTGAGTAGGGAGGTGATACCTTCTCTCTCCGAAGCTGAGCAGTTAAATATGGCTAGTGAATTTTCCCTATTAGAGTTACAATCGGTAGTTAAAGAACTTCCATTAGGGAAAACTTCTGGACCCGATCGATTGCCTGCCGAATTTTTTAAAGTTTTCTTTTCTGCCTTTTCTGATCTTTTGTTACAACTTGTTAATTCCATGCTTGCTGGAGCTTCCATCCCAGATTCATTTCGCGAGGGCACGGTGGTCAGCTTTCTGAAGAAGGGGAAGGACGCAAAGGATCCTAATTCATATCGTCCCATTACTTTGTTAAATACGGACTACAAGATCGTTACTAAATTACTTGCTATTCGTTTTAACCATATTGCCCCGGGTCTGATTCATGAAGATCAAAATGGGTTTATTGCTGGCAGACAATTGATGACTAATACCCACTATCTTTCGGAAGCCCTGGATTACTTTCAAACACTGAGGATCCCAGCCTTAATTATGTTATTTGACGCGGAAAAAGCTTTTGATTTGGTAGTCTGGGAAACCCTTTTCATAATTTTGCAATATTTTCACATCCCATTAATTATTATTAATCTTATTCGCAATCTTTATATGGGTGCCAGAGCTAATATTATTATCAATTCAATGACAGTAGGGGCTGTGAAAGTTAATCGGGGCACACGTCAAGGCTGCCCTTTATCACCTATTCTTTTTGCTTTTTTTATTGAACCCCTTGCAATCGTAATTCGGCAGTGTGCAGAAATTTTGCCCCCAATTCCTTTAATGTCCAAAATAAAACTCTACGCTGATGATATTATGCTTCTTATCAAACCGGATTTGCAGTCTCAAGTCAGGGTATTTCAGCTTTTTGAGGAATTTGAGTCTCTCGGAGGTTATCGCATTAATAAAAAAAAGACAGAAATATTGATCTGTGGTAATCATAAACCCGCATTATCTCCGGACCTACGGAACTGTATTAATAATAAACCTAAACGATATCTGGGGGTATTTTTCACAGCCTCAGTTACAGATCTCTTTAGTCTTAATTTTGAACCCCTCCTTCAGAAAGTTGACTTAATGCTTACACGTTGGAATAAATTACCACTATCAATCTTGGGCCGCGTTGCCTTGATTAAAATGTCTATTTTACCATTGTTTAATTTCTTATTCTCAACGATTCCATGCTGCCTTCCGGGTCGTTTTTTCACCAAAATCGAATCTTTATTCACGCGCTTTTTGTGGGCACATAAAACGCCCCGTATTGCGCTGAATATTCTCTATGAGGATTTGGATAATGGCGGTCTCGCATTACCTAACATTAGAGATTATTATAATGCTTACTTTGCTCAGTACTTGATTCGATTTAAATCTCCAATATCAAATTCTAACCTATTTATTAGTTTTTTTTCTGATTTAATTTTTTCGGAAAGTCAGATTTCTCCCCCCCTTCAAGTGCCTAAATCTCCCAAATTGGTTAGGTACAAAGTAATTGCCTGGTTTTTTAGGAAACGTATGGCAATGATAAAAAGATATTCCTTATCCCTGTTTCACTCATCATCTCCGTTGATTAACTTACTTGCATTTCATGGACAGGCGATTGGCTCTGATTTAATGGGTCATTGGACAAATGTTGGATTTAGTAAAGTGGGTGATTTTCTACAAGGCGCAAGGTGGATAACACCGACGGAGATGCGATCACTAATTCCAAGAAAGTTTTTGTTGATTGGTTCCTATACTTATATTTATCAATTCCTTCAGCAATATGTTCCCTCATCATTTACCCAGATCTCTCCCTTAAATAATGATCTTTTTTTTAATGATAAGTCGATAAGGAAACCTGGAGAGTGGAAATGCTGTCTTGCTCAATTTAGACAAAGGGATCTGTGTGCCATAGCCGTAAAAAAATGGTGGGAACAAGAAAATCATGTTTTGACAGCGCCTATGTGGCGAACCATTAACAAGCTTAATTTCTCTACATTAAGGGGAGCCAATTGGCGCAGAATGTTATTTTTGGGAAAATGGCTTTTGTATCGCACCCCGGCGGTAATAGCCAAAATGTATAGTAATTATCTTCCAAATTGTTTTCGTTGTTTAAATTTCGCCCCTGCAAATTGGACACATGTAATCGCTGATTTCTCTATGGTTAAAGCATTCTGGCGGGACATTTTTGTTTTTTTAAGCTCCAATTGTCATATTCAGATATCCTTGAATGTAAAATTGATGCTTTATGGTTACGATCCGCATCTTAATTTATCCTTATCATTTGTCAAACTAGTTTATATCTGTATGGCTGTTGCCAGATCGTTGTTACTTCCGAATTGGCGAACCAATCAATCTCCATCTATGCTTGAATGGTTTTTCAAAATGCGGATAGTAAAGAGGAGTGAACGAAGCTATGCTTTGAGGATAGGGGGGGGAGGAAATGTGAAAAAATTTGGGGGACTTTTTTCGATTAATTTCTATAAATAATTTCTGCGCCTGCTGAATATGGAGAATTGTAAATTAACTATCAGTGTTTATTTATTGTTGAAAGTAGGGAATGCTCTCGAGGATGTCGTGGGCTGTAATTCATTAGTATCTCTTCATTGTCTATATACTTTATTTTTCATTTTGTACATGTATGACACCATTCAACTTCAATAAAAAACTATATAAAAAAAAAAAAAAAAGCAATGAATGCCACAATATACCAGAAATGAACACCACTGATCCAGGGCCAGCATTATGCAGGGATTGGCACCATCCCCTGAACGAAGCCTGCAATATGCCAATAATTGCTGCAGGACAGCTTGGGAATGTATTATACAAGGTGTTAAGTACCGTGTGCAATGGAGGCCCGATGTATGCCAAAAGATGTGGACTCAAGTGTGCAATGAATTCACTTAATATGCTAAGAATTAGCAACAGCCTGCCCGGACCAGCATTAGAATCCAAAGGGGCGCTATCAGATGATGGAATGCTCACGGTCTCATGGAAACTACCTCCAGCCAGGTGTGACACACCTCAGATATGTGGCAGATACTTTCTCAGATGAGAGACAGTTCCATTCATTCTTAATAATAAACACGTGTTTTACATGCTGCTTTGCTCTAAAACATTTTAGATAGTACATATTATTTGCAGTAATTAATATTCAAGTCCACCTTGTACTCATTGAAGGTTTAATAGCCGAGTTGACAATGTCAGGATTTGAACCTTTGACCTGTAATTCACACCAGTCCATCTGTGTTTAAAAAAATAACACTATGGTTCAAAAGATTCTATGTATGTTAAAAGTGCAACAGCTTTGTCTCTTGTACAGCAATTCTTAACCTGGGGTCTGCGGACCACAAGGGTCTGTGACGCCTACTCAGTAGGTCCAAGACTGGTTAGATAATGAAATAATATTAGAAAACTAATAACAGCTACATACTTAAAAGAGAAATATGTAAAATTGCTAATTTTGAAATATTGTGAAGGAATTTGAAACTGAAAGCTAAAAATCTATATGGTGTTCTTAGTTTGCTTTGTGTGAGCAGCAGATGTACAGCAAACAGAATCTAGAATGGGGATTTGGTGGCCTTCATTGAAGCACTGGCAAAGTATGTAATAGGAGCCGAGGGCCATATGAACAGAAAATTAGGAAATTGCAATTCCTAATGAACAGAATAAAGATTCCCAAAATAGCGATTCTTAATGGGTTCGCAAACAGACCTATATCGTGAATATCAATGAGTTACGTCGCAATTTGCGACCCATTAGGCATCGTGGCCACCACAGGGATGGTAGCCTGCTGAGGTCAGAACAGAAGACCACCATTTCTGTGATTGCTTTTTAATAACGTAATTTTATTTTTTAAAAGCAGCCCGTTTTCCTTAACCCCTTAACTGCTGGGCCTTTATCCCCCAGTGCTGAGCCTTTATTTTTTGCTATTTGGGGTAGTTTGTGCTTAGCTCTCTATAACAGTTTTTCCACATAAGGTATCCACGCCAAATTTGCGTCCTTTTTTTCCAGCAACTTGGGGTTGTAAAGGTACTCAGGGTTTGCTAATCCCTCTGGAGGGTACTGAGAAAATAAGCAAAATAAAGCAAACCTTTGTGTTTAAAACAAAAAGGAAATGAAAACAATGCTCCAGATAAAAGTGTCTTTTTTTTTATTAAGCATGGCATCCAAAAACAGTTTTGGCATTTCTCTAAGAGGTAGCCTATTTTCCATATTTTTGGTGCTCTCAGCCTACTTCCAGTTTGTGGTGGAAACCATTCCGAAACCCATGGGTGGTCCAGGAAACTATAGATTTCTAAAAATTTTACAAAATTCCAAATTCAGCAAGGGGTCCTTTGTGCAGATCCCTCAAAGTTTTACCAAGGAAAATCACTATTGAAATAAAGAAATATTGAAAATGATTATGGAAAGAATGGGCATGTGACAACATTTTCATATGTTACTTTTTGCCCCACTGTCCGATTTACAAGAGCAATATGCCATCACGTCTGCTAGACACTTATGGGTGCAGGGATATTTAGGGTTTGTAAGATCTCCAAGAACCGAGGTGACCAGAGCCAACAACTGAGCTGCACCTTACAATGGAATTTAATTGAGGACCAAGTATAGACCAAATCATACAGCAAAATAGGGTGAGTGAAAAATGGGTATCTAGGACACCTATGTATTTCTGGAATGGGTAGAAGAAATGAAGTTTAGGAGCAGTGGCTATTTGTACATCTCTGAATTTGTGATTACTACCCTTACTAGCGTATGATTTAGAGGGTCTTTTTCTAAATATCATCTTTTTAAGCCCTGGCTTACATTGGAAAGGCACAAATGCAGCAAAATCTAATTAGTAATAAATAATGCTCTACTAGTCCATTCTCCCACAAGTCTCCTTTTAAAATTGAACCTCACTTGTGTGGGTAGGCCTAGTGCCCACGACAGGATATGGCCAAAAATACAACATGAACGCATTACATTTTTCCACCAGAAACTGAAACTTTTTTTGCAATGTGGGTACAATTTAGACCCTAGCTCAGCTGGAACCTAGGGAAATCTTGCCAACTTGTATATTTGTATAACTAGACACCGAGGGGTAGCCAGGGTGGGCTGACTTGTGTGGCTCACACAACATTTTGTTACCCAGTATCCCCTTGCAAAATTTAAACTTTGACTAAAAAAACACATTTTCCTCACATGTGTGTGATAAAGAGTTCTGGAATCTGCAGGGTGCCACAAATATCCACCCACCAAGCATTTCCCCAAGTCTCCCAATAAAAATGGCACTTGACTTATGTGGTTAGGCCAAGTGCCCGTGACAGGAAACGGCCCATAAATTAATATGAACGCATCGCATTTGCCCACTGAAAACGGACCCTTTTTTACCAATGTGGGTAGCTCTAGGTTTTGGACCCTAGCTCAGCCGGCACCTAGGAAAACCCAGCCAACCTGCACATTTTTAATACTAGACACCTAGGGGTATCCAGGATAGACTGACTTGTGTGGCTCTCATCACATTTTTGGACCCAGACTCCCTTTCAAACCTCAAACTTTGACTAAATACATACATTTTCTTTACATTTCTGTGATGGAAAGTTCTGGAAACTGCGGGAAGCCACAAACTTCCACCCACCTGGCATTCCCCCAAGCCTACATATAAAACTTGTACCTCATTTGTGTGATTAGACCTAGCGCCCACAAAAAGAAATGGCCCAAAATGGAACATGGACGGATTGCATTTTCCCACTGAAAACGGACCTTTTTTTCCAATGGGGGTAGCTCTAGATTTTGGCCGCTAGCTCAGCTGTCATATAGGGAATCATAGCCAACCCATACCTTTTTTGAAAACTAGATACCTAAGGATACCCAGGGTGGGTTGACTTGCATGACTCTCATCATGTTTTTTACCCAGAATCCCTTGCAAACCTGAAACTGGCCCTAAGGAAACACATTTTCCTCACATTCCTTTCAATAAAAGTCCTGAAATCTGCGGGGAGCCACAAACATACATCCACCCAACATTCCCAAATGTCCCCCGATACAAATGGTACCACACTTGTGTGTGTAGGCCTAGTGTCACAACAGGAAATGGGCTTAAATATAGCAAGGACACATCACATTTTTCCATCGAAAACTGACGCTTTTCTCCAATGTGGGTAGCTCTTGATTGTGGACCTTAGCTCAGCTGGCATGTAGGGAAATCTAGCCAACATGTACATTTTTTAAAGCTAGACACCTAGGGGTATCCAAGGTGGGCTTGAGTGGCTCTCTCCACGTTTTTCTACCCAGAATCCCTTGAAAACCTCAAACTTTAATTTAAAAAAACACATTTTCATCACATTCCCGAGATGGAAAGTTCTGGAATCAGCGGGGAGCTACAAACCTCCATCCACCTGGCATTTCCTTAAGTCTCCCAATAAAAATTCGACCTTACTTATATGGGTGAGCCAAGTGCGCACATCAGGGAAGGGTCCAAAACGTATTGTGAAGACATCAATATTATCACAAAATGACCTGTTTTTGAACTGGGGCACCTACATTTTTGGTCCCAGGCTCAGCGGCCATCTAGTGAAACCTACCAAACTCAGACATTTCTGAAACCTAGACACCTGGGGTGGGGGTCTAGGGTGATGTGGCTTATGTAGATACCACAATGTTTTCTTACCCAGAATCCCCTGCAAATCTCAAATTTAGCGAAAAAGTCACATTTTCCTCACATTTCTGTGTGGGAAAGATGTGGGGTCAACGAGTTGGTACAAATTTCCTACCACCCACTGTTTACCCAGGTCTCCTGATTAAAATGCTACCTCAGTTGTATGGGTAGGCCAAGTGCCCGCGACAGGGAAAGGCGCAAAACGTATTGTAGAAACATCAAAATTATCTATCACAAAAGTAGGGCAAGTGACAATGCTATTCATATCAAACGTTTTGTGAAAACCACAAATGGGAATAGCTTCCTCCATGCCCTTAGTAGCCATTCTGACAATTTGAAGAGGACTATCCCCTATGGGGAACTCTTGAGAGCTAAAAGAAACTGCTTCACAGAGTAGGCATTCTGGGCGGAAGAAGAGAATATGGGGCCAGATGTATCAACATTGCATTTTGCGAGTCTATAATAGCTCATTTTACTGATTCACTATTATAGAATCACAAAATGCAATGTATAGGTTTGGCAAAAGAAATAACGATTCCTACAAATTCCTTGATAGCGAATCGCAAATTCCCAGAGGTCCATAGGAATGAATGGGAAGGCATTAGCAAATTGCGATGACCAAAATGGTAATTGCAAATTGCAAAGGCAATTTCAAGGGTGATAGGGATCCAATAGGCCACCCTGATGCACCCCCACTTGGCACTTGGAAAAATGCAATTTTGTGCATTTTTCTAAGGATTTGCAAATTACCACCAACTTGAAGTTGGTGGTAATTTGCGATTCCTTAATGCAAAGTCACATTCTGAGAATGCTTCTTGCATTGCATTTAGGGAATCGCAAATTGCGATTCCCTAACTGCATTCGCAAGATAGGTAATCACAAAAATTGGATTACCTATTTTGCGAATGCCTTTTGGGATGATACATCCCAAAAGGCTTTTTACAGTTCGCAAACTTGCCAATTCAGGGAATCGGCCCGTTTGCGACCGGTAAAAGCCTTGATACACCTGCTCAAGGTTACTAAATTCAGGGAACCGACCTGGGTCCTCAACAAGGTCATATCCAAAGACAGCAAGCTCAGTAGAGTGTACACAGTATTCCATTGAAGAATCAGAGGACATTTCTAATAACACCAGAGTGATACTTACCTACAACACCAACTCACAAGAGATACACAAGATCCTTACCAAGAATTGGGACATATTGACCAGCGATCCCATAATAGGACACACATTACAGAATAGGCCCAGAGTCATGCACAGATAAGGTTGCAGTTTGTGAGATATCCTCGTACATCCTAGTACTCTCACATGGCAGTTAAAAGAACACTTTTAACTGCTCCTTTCCATGTGGCCTCTGCAAAGCATGCCACAACAGCTACATGAAAAAGGAGTACTCTTGACACCCAGGGGTAATGTGAAGAGAAAGATCTCACAATTCCTCCCGTTTAGCTCCTCATATGTCCTTGAATGTCCATGTGATCTGAGGTATAACAGAAGCACTACCTTCATGGTCAAAAAAAGAATTTCGGAACACATGAGAGCCATTAATACCAAAGATACCTATTATCCCATAGCCAGGCATTTCCACGATTTTCACCTTTCCAACAGTTCCCACTGAGATACTTTGCGAATGAATAGACACATGCAGATCCCAATAGATTCAACAGAGTGCTGAAATAGCACAAGAAAGAATCAAAATACATGCCGTACTTAGAGACAAAAAGCCCGGGGGATACAATCTCGATGAGAAACTTTGAGTACACCTCCATGAGGAGTGAACTTATGCATAAACATTTTGTGCATATTGTGTGTATTCCTTTTGTTAGAATGCTCCTCATTTCTCTCTTTGAGCCTGTCTTGTCTAGCTCCGTCCTGTCCGACCCACAGATATCTCTGTTGTTTTCTCCCCACATATTACTTCCATCAATAGGAATGCACAAGATGCTATTTTATGATCCATGCTTTTATCCCATTTTCTCTATATCTTTTATTTCCAGGAAGAAAGGAAGGGGCCCACAATTTGTTGGGGCCATCTACACAGGCTCCCTACCCTTTTCTTAGTGAAATCATCCAACGGGTGACACACTCACTTTTTTTTTTTTTCAATCTAAGAAATGGAATAGCTGTTTTGTTGTTTTTTGCTTGCTTTTTGTTGTCTTGTGATATGTTTATCACTTACCTTGTACCTTCCTGACGCTTATTCGCAGTACAGCTTGGCTTTAATTGCTTATTGATTTGATACCCACTTGTGTCTCAGGATTTCCCCTGGACTTTTCATGACTTTTCTCTGGGTCCTCTGCCAATTATAACATGGCAATTCCAGTGGGCGGGCAAACTGGTGTCAGCACCTACCACCAGGGCTCATTTTACAAGTGATACCCCTCCTGTTATTCCTCCTTACCTTCCTCTGGGGAATTTAGCCATCTGGCTGATACTTAATCCTAGGGAATCGTCTCACACAGACTATTTCCCCTTTTTGCTCTGGAATCCGTGTGTACTGACACTTCCGGGTTATATACCTTTACAGTCACCTAGTCCCTTCATGTCTGCTTCAAGGGACTTTAGCCACTAAGGGTGACATAAGATCTATTTGCATCTCCCTCTGGGAATTGACCCACACAAACCAATCCCACCCTTTTGCTCTGGTAGCCACATGTACTGACACGTTTTGGTTACATACCTTCACCTCCACTAGACCCCGTTCAGACCTCCTGGCAGGTGCTCTACCTAAGCTTCATACATTCCGGCACACCTTCAGTCATGCCCGCTATATCTTGACCTTGGGACACTTTGTCATACATATCTTGCCCCAGGACATGTTGTAATATACATGGAGCCCTCCGTTTACCGGGTCTCTTGGTGGCCGGCTTGATCATGTGTTTTCCCCTCTGATATTTATGTACATACCTTCTGTTTCTGCAACCGTTTTGATGCATGGCTTGTTTACAGTTTGCCTATAATTATGCTTACATTTGTCTTGAACATGCATGAATGACTTGCTTTATACAACCGCATCAAATCAACTGTATATCCAATGATCTCTTTAGTTGCATGTTTTAAGATGGCTGCCACAGTTTTCATTTGCGTTTTTTTCACTGAATTGTATAGTCTGTAATCCATGTTGTCAACAGGATATGTAACAAGGCGTCTCCCTAAATTCTCTAATGTGATGAAGACTATCCACAGTGTAACAAGATTTAATAAACCCAGCACTGCATTGTGACCCTCCTGATTGTGCACTTTCTTTGACCTGTTTGACGTACAAAAGTGTACGGCAGGCTCCAACGGCACAGCACACTAACTTTCCAAGGGCCCAGGGCTTTGGAAGGAGCAAACTCATAACTATATATATATATATTCACTTAAAAAACCATAGGTTTCACACATGTTATAGTTAGGTGGACATTTCACTCGTAAAAAACCAATGAAATTTCCCCGTTATAGTTAGTTGAGATAACTATAACTCGCGCGCCCGCAATGCACTACTGATGATGTCATATATTACATCACTCATGACATGGTCAGTGACATCACTCATGACATCACTGCTGACATCATCCTTGTGATAGAGTGGCGGTCGCGCGAGTTATAGTGAAATGTCCACCTAACTATAACATGTGTGAAACCTATGGTTTTTTAAGTGAATTTGCAAGGTTTTTTAAATGCTAATTCCTAACTATAACGTGTGTGAAACCTATGGTTTTTTAAGTGAATGTGTAAGTTTTTTTAAATGCTAAGTTATGTATGTATTATTATTTTTTTTTTATTAAGGTTTTTCACCGTGCGCGCACGGTGCGCGCACCCCGCAATTTAAAAAAAAAAAAATGTTTCTTTCACCCTTTGGGGAAGGACCCCCTGACAAAGGCTAGGGGGTCAGGAACTCTCTACCCTGCCCCCTTTTCACGTTCGCCACCTCTCTTTTTCACTGTCGCACCCAAAACAAACAAAATGGCGGACGACACTTCCTGATTTCTACCGATTCGAACGTTGACTGACATGTAACCACCAATCAGAATTACGCTCGCGCACGTTAGGGTGCACGCACGGTGCGCGCAGGGTGCACACACGGTGCGCGCCTATATATATTTATGTACTTTAACTGCAATTTTCTCAGGAAACACTGAACAGATTGACTCCATATATGCAAAAGGCACATGCCTGACCTGAGGACTACCTCTTTGCCAAATTTCAAGGAATTCTGTTCAGCCGTTCGGGCTGTACTTTCGACTAAAGGTCCTATGGGCAAATGCATGGGGAAAATGCGTTTTGGGACCCCCCTTTTTTCTCAGCCCCCGCTTGATGAATCACCCCGAGACTTTCAGGGCAGGAGCTGAGCGGAGCGCCCCATTAGTTTTGAAAATTTTGCGAGGATTCGTCAACCGGCGCCAAAGTTATTCAAAATAGAATTTTCAGATTTCCTATGGAAACACGGTCCTAACTATAACTATCTACTGGCGACCGCCAGTAGATAATATATATATATATATACATACATTAATTCACTGACAAAACAAAGGTTGCAGGGACGTTATAGTTAGGTTAAGATTTCACTCACACAAAACCAGTAAAATTCTGAAGTTATAGTTACGTGAGCTAGCTAAATCTTACACCAACACAGTGCACTGGTTATGACCTCACATATTACATCGCTCATGACATGGTCAGTTTCATCACTGATGACATCTCAAATGACATTGTGTAAAACTTTACCTAAGATCGTTTACCCAACATCTAACCAAAAGACCTTGCAAAGGGGTTTGGTAAATAACAGCCCCTTTAACTTTAGTTAATTCTCTTATGATCTTAAAATCACCTGCACAGAAAGGCTTACCCCTACAGGTACAGGTTTGTGCCCTCCCTCCAAACTTCACACAGATGACCTTGGGGATTCAAGAATGACTGAATGCACTTAGGTAAAGCTTTTGGAAGATACGCCCTCTGCCCCTGACTGTAGTATATGCCTTGATAAGGATCTTAAACTGGATATGCCTTGGGAACTGTAGCTAATGCTGGTGATAACTACATGGTAATGTGTTGGTTAGGTTAAAGTATCATCATAATGAGTAGAACTGGGTTTGTTGACTCAAATAGTAAAGTCCAGGAAACATTCTTGTCATAAACTTGGTAGTAGAGAATGTTGTGGCGGCTTCATGACGTCCTCAGACTTCTGATTGGCCCAGAAGGCCTCGCCCCCGCTCACGTGCTGGTGCTGTTGCTGATGGAGGTCTGCAGCTGAGTTTGTTGGCATGGCTCCACTTTTAGTATAGACATCCCTCCAAGGAAGAAAATGAGAGAAGGAGCAGCCCTTTGGTGACTGTGTCTTTGTTCCTCAATTTGGTGCCTGAGACCCCGAGACAAGGTAAGATGTTGGGGGGGATGAAAGGCTGGTGCAAAAAAGGGGGACTGGTGCAAACTGTGGAGTCAAATTTACTGTTAGCTGTGGTGCAGCGGGATCTCTGCATCTCAAGTTTTGAGTACTGTGGACTATTGACTATAGAGCTTGTGACACTCTTTAAATGTACCTGAGCTGTGGTTGTTTTCGTTGCAGATATTTTGCTTATGCACAGATAAATAGCTGATCTGTGCAACGCAGCCCCCACCCTACTGCTTATCCCCCCAGTTTGCAAGTCAGTGAGTGGTATTAACTGAGAAACCCAACATAGGAATACTCTGAACATGGTGAAACATCAGGAGGTGGTATCTAAGTAAGTGTTAAATTAATTTGTACTGCAGCAAGGATTAAAAGGACGAAAGAACACAGCACTGACTACACAACTGCCCTCTCCCCCTCCCTTGCTAAATATGAAGACAACAGATGGACGTTTAGGGGCTTATTTACAAGACCCTTGCGCCGCCGGTACGTCACATATTAAAAGTGATGCACTGGGGGCTCAAGGGGCTTGTACATAAGCCCCTTAGTTCTTCCAGGCCAAGCTAGCATACGTGTGAATACTCCAACTCAGACCCCAGCATTAGATAGTGCTAAGGCAGATGCTGGCAGCGGTCAGAACCATGTGGGAGTCGAGAGTGCCTGTTCAGTGAGTTGACTAGATGATGTATTCATTCCTTCCCTCAGCACTATATTATTCCTACATTGACAAGACGTCACTGACATTGAGGATGTCATTGGAGTAGCAAGCGATTGAGATAAACAATGCATAGCTATGACTACTATGACAGCCACAGCTGTAGCCAGTAAACTCACAGATGCAGCCAGCAAACTTCCTGATATTTTTGCTTCCAGCAGAAACCACCTCCAAAAATCATGTCGCATAAATAAGCAAGGGCCTCCATTTGATCTAACTAATTTGGTTGAGACCGGGTTTGGGACCTACATAAATCATTGTGGACTGAGTATGTTTGAGAGTCTAATCTCTCCCCATGCAGACCAAGGATCTTGTCGCATTCTAATGGCGCTATAAAGGAGATTCTTGAAGAAAATAAATCTATGAAACAACAAAAGATCGAAATGGCAAGCAAAAACAAAGATCGCTTGGATAATATAGAGGGGCCAAATTACAAATGTTGGATAGAATTGAAGAAATAGAGCAACATGTTTCCAGTTGAAAGGACAACTTAAATACTACGGTGGAACAAAGAGCCCAGTTTGAGAAGGACATTACAACTCTATGTGAGAAGCAAAAACAGCAGGAGAACCACTCAAAATGATGAAACCTGAAAATTACTAGTGTGACATGAGGAAGGACTAGCGTTTCAGAACTTTTTCATTTGTTGAATCTTTAATTAGGACTCATGTACTCCCTGAATATCCTCAAGACATGGCAATAAAGCAGGCTCATAGGGTTCCTTTCCAAACTATGCCCCACACACAAGTTCCCATGCACTATTCTAATACATTTCTCAGAATACAGAGTTAAGGAGATGGTCTTGGCAAAAGCAATTAAGAAGAATGCTTGTTTTCTGTGCAGAACAAATTCTCATTTCAGGTCCATTCTGATATGATAGTTGAGACTGCAGGCAGGTGCGGGTAGTTCCCAAATATGATATCACAATTCCGGGTTGCAGGTGCCCAGGTTTCCATGGTTCAAATGTCTAAACTGAAAGTCCTTTTTAAGGGTAGATTTCAAGTGTTTTCCAGAGTTGCAGCTATTCTAGACTTCCTAAGAGATCTTAAAGGGGTTTGATGCTCAGAACATATCTGTTGTCAGCACCAGAAGGCGTATATATGATAAGGCTCCATAATGCAGATTTAAGAGATGATCTTTGATTCAGGGTGGTTTGGGGGGTTTCACTTTCAGGAATCATAGAGGAACTGCACCAAACCATGGTGCGTATTGCATGTGGGCTTCTGGAGGTAACTAAGGGTGGGATGTTAGGTGGGATGTCTGCCATCGCACAATGGTGGGAGGGGTTGGTGGTTCAAAACCACTGCATATCACTCTGCACCCTTAAATACTATGTAGTGACTAAAAGATTTAACAACTGCAGAGTATGCAAGGGCGCCAAGTGGTATGCAGTGGTTTCTAACTTTGGACACCACTGTATAATTTTAAATTCTGTCGGCGGAGCGGCAGAATTTTAATTTATCACTAATTCCATGTTACAAGAATAGCACGTAACATTCCACCCAAGCCCTACTTATGTATAGGTTAGAATATTTTTTTTACATTATATGAGATCTAAATATGCATTATGGAAGATAATTTGAAGATTTTTCTTTTAATGTCAATTGGGTAAATAACAAGATAAAAGCACAGGTCTTTGAAACATGGATTTTCATGCATAACCTATCTGTAATTGTGTTACAGGAAACTCACATCCCTTGAATTCAGTTGAACAAATTTAAAATGTTTAAAGCATGGGAGAGTTGTAAGTGTTTCTCTTCTACAGAATCAGTCCACAGCAGAGTTGCAATCTTTATAGCTAAACAGCTCGATATTCAGATACAAACTTGGCAGCATGATAAGGAAGGTTGCTAGAGTTGGGTAAACTGTACAATGGCCACAATCCTAATTTTCGCGAATTTGTATGTCCCGATCATAGATAACCCAGACCCATTATCCTCTTTTTTCAAATCACTTTCCACCAAAAATATCTAGGGCTATAAGGTGGTACCAGGAAAACTTAATGTTGCTTGATTCATGGCAGGTATTATTCCCATGCAATCGTGAATACACATGCACAATTGCTGGTTGTAACCCCTTGTGTGCCAGAGACAGCTTGGAGCAGTCCTCAGCCATTGTGGTCATGTGCAGGGGACGGCTCCAAGCCGTCATGGCACCCACTTGTGTTGGGTGCACTGGCACGCCCCCACGTACCCCCCCAATATGAATCCAATGGAGGTGTCACCCTGAACCCTCTCAGTTATCTGATGACATCAGCACGCACACAGCATGCTGATGTCATCAGATGGTGCCGAGATGCGCTGGAAGCCATTTGCTTCGTTGAGTCATTCTCCGGGGAGGGGTTTTTGGGATGTACTGACACAGGGAGAAAGGAAAAGTTTTTCCTTTCCCCCTGTGCCTGTATGTACTGGATTTCTGCTTCAAGATCGCGGGTGGGGCTGCAATCGTGATGCAGGAATCCATACCACTGGACCACCAGGGACTTTTTGCTGTTGAGGGAGTGGCCCCTTGGATAGCAATTTATTTGTGTGTGTTCCGACCCACCAGGGGGTTAGTTCGGCCATTTCTTTGGGCGATGTGCCCCCTGGATGGGTCAAAACCAGCTAGATGCCAGGGATTATGTAAAAAGATCAGATGATGGACGGAATCCTGAACAAATCAAACATTCACCCCCGGTCACAGATCTGGGATTAATTCATCATTTTCTTGCTCACCACACCACCCCAGTTTGGATCCAGCCATTGCAAATCAGTCCTGGCCCTGCTCCCCATGAGAACAGTCCAGCCTGAACTGCCAGGCCAAGTCCTCACTGAACCAGAAACAAGCATCCTGGGACCAGTTTCAGGGTACCAACATCTCAATAGTCAAACTAGGTTGAATCTAGTGGCATAGTGAGGGCGGGACTTACGTCTGGGGCCTACCCTCCCCACTTAGGGTGACAAAACCAACAAGAACAGAAGATGGACGTATTGCTGAACAATTCAAACACTCACACCCAGTCACAGGCCTGGGTTTAATCCATAATTTTATTGCTCACTACGCCGCCCCAGTTTGGGCCCAGTCATATGGAGATCAGTCTTGCCCCTGTTCTACCTGGGAACAGTCCAGCCCAAACTTGCAGGCCAGTTTCTCCGTGGGCTGGGAAAGAGCATCTGGGACCAGTTTTGGGGAATCACCCCTCCCCAGCCAGGCCAGCTTGAATCCAGTGTCACAGTGAGCTTAGGACCCACATCTGGGCATATTCTTCCCACTTAGGGTGACAAAAGCAAAAAGAAACAGATGATGAAAGGTATGCTGAACAAATCAAACATTAATTCCCAGTCACCGATCTGGGTTCAGTCCATCTTTTTTTTGCCACCACCCACCCCAGTTTGGTCCAAGTCATATGCGAATCAGCCTTGACCCTGCTCCCCATGGGAACAGTCCAGCCTGAACTACCAGGCCAGTTCTTCCCTTGACCAGAAACAAGCATCCTGGGACTGGTATCAGGGTACCACCCTTCATCAGTCAGGCTAGCTTGAATCCATATTTTTTATTTTAACATTTATATAGCACAATTACGGGGAGTGATCCCTTGGGTGAGGGCCGCTCCACTTGTTGGATACATTTTTGGGGAAGCCCTCATACCCCGAGAAGGCAGATGGGCCATTTTTAGGCTGATCTGCCCTCTGGGGGGGGGGAGCCCAGTAGACCAACAGGGCTTGTTTTGTTCTTTGGGGAGTGACCCATTGGGCAAGGGTTGTTTCCCTTGGGGGGCATTTATTTTGTATTCTGACCCCTCAAATGACAGATCAGCTGTTTTTAGCCTGCTCTGCCCTCTGGAGTGCCCTTGGGTGCTGGTCGTTCCCCTTGGCAGGCATTATTTTGTATTCTGCCCCCCATCCAGAGAGCAGATGGGCCATTTTTTGACCAATCTACCCTCCGGTGGATGGCAGAAGCCACTAGACACCAGGGGTAATAGCACAATTCAGGGAGCGGCTCCGAAGGCAAGGGTCACTCCCCTTTATTTTAGGCACATATTTTGGCAGTTTCCAGCTATATTTTTAGGCCCATCTGCCAGACACCAGGGAAAGTTTCTGTGTGTGTGTGAACTGGAGTTCGACTGACGGTCCGCATGTACTGACATTTGGCTGGCTGTGTGTGTGCTGGCATTGGCCTGACAGTGTGTGTGGACTTGCAATTGGTAGGGGGTGTGTGCGGACTAGCTTTTGACTGGTGGTGTGTGTAGACTGGTGCTTGCCTGGTGCTGCTTCACATTGGTTCTGGTGAGCTGTATGGCATAGCTTGGCAGGGCTTTGCATCAGTTCCGATGGAGCTGGCAGCTATGCGGCGTGGCTTTGCAGGACTCTGTGTGACTGGACGCCAAGTCTGATGATGTTGGCAGCTGTGTGGCGATGCCTTGTGGGTCTTGAAGTCACTTTGCTTTTGTTCCAATAGAGCTGGCAGCTGTGCTGTGAGGCTTTGCAGGGCTTTGCATTGCTCTGCATCAATTCCAATGATGCTGGCAGCTGTGTGGTGAGCCTTTTTAGGGCTTTGTGCCACTTTGCATTAGTTCAGACGTGCCCCACAGCTGAGCTGGCACAGCAACTTCAGCCTCATTTCCAAGTGTCCAGGACTGGGGTGGCACAACTTGAAAGGGCAGAACTTGCAGCTGACTGAGTCCAGGTACTAGGATAAAGATGGAGGAAGCATGTTCTGTCCCTAAGCCTTCTGATCAGGAGGCCAGCCCACAAGAACTTCTAGTCACTCTGGTGGTCCTGGGTTAAAGTTGCAGGTCCAGTCCTTATCAATCAGGCAAGAAGGCAGCAGGGTAATGGCAGCACTGCAGGGCAGCATACTGACAGTACGTCTTGCAGCAGCACAGAACAGCAGTGCTTCTTCTCAGTCTTTCATAGGTCCAGATGTGTAATGAATATTTTGGGTCTGAAGTCCAATATTTATACCAGGTGCCCACTTTGAAGTAGTAGAAGTTTCTAGAGGCTTCCAACCCCCTGAGGTATCAGGCATCCCCTTTCTCGCTGCCAGTCAATGCACTCCACGAGAGTCTTTAAAAGCAATTATTTAATCCATAAGTGGAAAGGACCACATCAATGCGTTGCAGCGCTTGCACGCCTTTGTCACAATGCTGGTCTTTAATTTCACAGTGAATATATACAAAAACATCAGTGCTCACATTACAATAAACACAGAAAACGTACAAAGTGTGTATTGGCACATAACTCCGCCATCTTACAAGAGCTTGTTGACACATAGTAAACTATGTAACACTACAGTTGCAGCATTCTCATTAGGTTATTTACTTTATACATGTTGTGATAGACCAACTAATTGTCATTTGTAAAGCCCATTCAGGCAGCCTTTCCGAGATGCAAATTTAAAAAGACAGCAGTTGTGAAACATTTTAGAGATAAAAACATTAACGCCATATTGGAAAGGCAACACGTAACCTTGTAGATGCCCAGGTGAGTTAGCATTGTTACTCCATGCCCACGCCAATCTCACAGGATCCATTTGATTACAAAATGTGAAAGTCCACACTTGTGCAGCTGTGATAACTGTCACTCATTCACATTGGGCTTCAAAAGCAAAATAAATGTTAAATAAACAACAACACGTTTGAAAGGCATAATGTAAAGTAAGAAGGTAAAGTGTTTGATCAGGACAAACTTGGATAGTGTCTCTGACTCTTAATCCATCGCTGTCAGCCTCAGATTGCACGTAGCTCCTGTTCTACCACGACCATAGCCCATCATTGGTACATTGTGCTGCTATGCAATATTTTTGATTAAAACTTCAGGTCCCCCATATTGGATGTTTGTCACTTTGGTATCATTTTGTTTATTAAATTGTACATTTACTAATTCATTTAGGGATTTTTATACTTTTGCATTTTAACTTTATAACTAAACTGCATACATACTTTACACATTACCTCTAAGTTAAGCCTGTCTGCTCTCTGCCATGGATTTCAGTGGGTTGAGCTCATGTTTCTTCAGTGACTTCAGTGGCTCACCCTAACAAGTACTGTGATTATTACTTGAGGTGGGTACTTACCCCTTCAACTAATAACCAAATGTCTTACACCCCAAATCTTAATGTCAAGTGAAAGGAGGTATACGTAAGGGGTCAAGCGGTATATATTGCCTAATTTACCTACAAGTAGTATTTGTGCTATACACTAAAGCATACATCTTATAGGTCTGACTCCTTTGCTTTTGATTACATGTGGGAATGTATACTGCAGAGTACCCTTCCAGTGCTAGGCAGCGCAGACTCACCCTTGCTCTATAGAGCGAGTACTGCACGCACAGCAAACATTTTTTGTGCGACCACTACCATTTAAATCATTGGCTGGTGACTCTTTGTAAATATGGTGCTGCACTGTTTTCGGTCAATCACACAACACAATGCAGCTATTTTTGACACTGCTCTCAGTTGTTTGAATGAAAGATAGTAGGCTGTTGGCTTAAGTAACCCAAAAAGTAGCAGCTCGAGCCATAGAGGCGCAGATGTTAATTTCATGAGCACCAAGACCTGAGAGCTTAAACCACTTTATCCACACATGCTTGAACCCCAGATGGGCCTGTTGAGGGCCTCCCGGGAGGCATAGGACGACTCAAAATAATCCATTGAGTACCGTATGTTTTTAATTTGCCTTCATCCATAAAAACGAACTTTCACCATGTTCGACAGACCATTGCCTTAATATCATCTTCCCTATAAGCTGAAATTACACGAAATCTTGTGGCTTCTGTATTCTCATTTACTTAAGCTTCGATATATAATCAGCAAAGAAATTAAATCCCTGATTGGTTTAAATGTAAGAATTAACATTTTAGATTACTGATTTTGTCTTTAAACTACATATTCCATTTTATCACACGTTAAAAGCACAAGATAATATTACAATATTCTTTAAAATCCTAAAATCAATTTCATTTAAACTAAAACGTTTTCTAGTTTTACAATAAAACAGGGCATACAATATAAAAGGTTTCTAGTACATAAATAGTTAAAACCATTATATCACCGACAATATTCACCTATGACCACCTCATTCCATTCCATTGTTATATAGGAATCTTTTTGCTTCTTGTAAAAATTTCGCCAAGGTGATTGCACTATCTAAATGCTGCATAACTGTAAGTAGCTCAATTGCTTGTATTCTTGTACTTATTCCGTACTTCAGAAACAGGGGTCTTAAGATCATCCATCTTGTTATCGTCAATTTTGTGCAATCAAATACAAAATGAACACTTGCACATTTTAGATCAAGCCCACATATACATTTACCATTATCATCCATCAACATATTTTTTACTCTCTCATTAGCACGAGCGGGATTAATTCCTATTCTTATTTTCAGTAATTCTAATCGCAAATTGTAATTTGGTAAAGTATCTAAGTATGGGTATGAATTGTCATTATTCCAGACATGTAACATAAAGTGTACTGTCTTTTTTTGTTTCACATACTCCAAATCAATTTCTCTAGACTTTTCATTTCCCAGATTTTTTATTGCACTCTTCCCTTCTTCGATATACAGTGTTTCTGGATCAATTTTTACTTTTAGATTTCCACAGATTAAACCCAATTTTCTTCTAGTGTCTTTTGCCCACTTCAGTTCACTCCGCTGGATCTCCCTTCTACACCAACTAGCTACTTTTTCCTCCTCATCTTCTTCCATGCTTTTCCAAAATCTGCACGTATTTACCTGTACTTGCTGGTTCCAAGCTGGCCAGTCTAATTCTAGCCTAATAGATTGTACCATTGAAGAGCTAGGGAGGGAAAGAAGAGATTTTAAACATATCCCTTCTTCCTTTTCCCAGGTACATTTACCACCCTGGCACAAAATTTCCGCTCCATACTGCATTTGCGGAGGAATCATAGCGTTAAATGCTTTCAGCACCGGTCTGTGTGATTTATCCCCATAAATGTTGTTACATTTTTTCAGACCACAGATTCCAGCATGCCCCTTTATTTTTTGTGCCTGAAGATGCATTTTCCAACTTAGCCCTCGGTCGAACCATACACCTAAATATTTGTATTCACTTACTGATTCCAATTTAATATTGTTTAAAAACCAGTTATATTTCTGTTTTTTCTTACCAAAACATAATATTTTTGTCTTATCCATGTTTACTATTGGGTGTTTGGACCTACAGTATATCTCGAAGGCATTTAGTTTCTTTTGTAACCCTACTACTGTTTGTTCTAAAATAACTAGATCGTCTGCATATAGAAGACATGATAAATGCTTTCCATCTATCTTGGGACTTGCTCCACGTTCGGTTCTTAATATTTTTGGTAAGTCAGCAAGAAAGATGGAGAACAATAACGGAGCCAACACACACCCCTGTCTTAGGCCATTATTGATTCTTATCTCTTTAGTCAGGCCTCCTTCTGTATCTTTGATGACTTTTGCCCAATTTTCACTATGTAAGCTTTGGATTACTTCCAAGATATCGGCAGGGATGTTGTATCTTTTCCCATAAGCATTCTCTGTCTACCAAATCAAAGGCCGCCCGGTAGTCTACAAAGCAGCAATAAAGCCTGCCCTGCTGTTCGAGTGTCTTCTTTACCACGGCCCACAAGGCAAAACAATGGTCCAAGGTTGAGTGTCCTTCTTTGAACCCTCCTTGCTCCACCGGTACAATGGCATTTGTATCCACCCATTCCTTCAATTTTTTTCAAAACTATCTTAGAAAAAGCTTTCACCCCAATGTCCAATAGATTTATCAATCTATAATTCTTAGGCTCCTTTCTATCCCCTTTCTTGTGTATCGGTCTGATTACAGCATCCCTCCAAGATTTGGGGACTAAACCTGTGGACAATACGGCTAGAAACATTTTTGAAAGAAAGTTGGCCCACCATTCCGTCTCAGTTTTTATTATTACTGCCGGTAGGTTGTCGGGCCCTGCCGTGCGGGTTAGATTTAGATTCTTAATGATGTTCTTTACATTTTCTACCGAGCACAAAGGGATGAAATTCATTACTACTTGTTGCCTCAGTTTATTTTCCCTACCAATTTCTTCCCCATTATTTTGCCTATACAATTGATTTAAATATTCCTCCCAGGATGCCTCATCTACTTCACAGATCAATGAGAAGCAAGATTTGTTTTTTTGTTCTGTTTATTTGTGTGGTATAAACTTTCACTTTAAAATAAATTAAAGAAATTAACCATCACACTAGCTTGCCAAGGCCAAACCTATTTACTTTGGGAAAATGTGTTTCTTTTTGGCCAAAAGATCATACAGTTTACATGCTTGGAGTCTCGTCAAGAACTTAAGTAAAATAGCTAGTATCAAAGATGTTTGTAAGTACAGTTAAACAAAAATGTGCATTCTTCAAATGTAAATCAACAAAAAATGCTTAATAAAAGTACTTCAACCAATTAGAATATAAATTGTGATGATGATGAAAAGAATTTGTAGCATGCACAAGTACCCTTAAAGGTATTCAGCCATTATTTGAGGATCAGCTTTGGTAGATGAACTGTAAAAAAAATTAACTCTTAAGCAACTTGAGAAATGTCCACTGATCATCCAGAATATGTACACTGAGGGTCAGGGAGGTTCAGTGCTTTGCCTCAATGAAAGACAACAAGCAGGACGCTAAATGAGCTTTCTGAACTAGTGGAAAATGTGAGTGTGATGTGGAACTCCATAGATAAGGTGAGCAGTCTCACTATGCACTCTCTTAAATTTAAACAGAAGGCAGAGTGGGAGACCAAGACAGAGTGACAGAGAGCAATTTGATTCAGTCCAGGCGGGACATAACTATTGACAACAATATGGGATGGGAAAAAATGAAAGAAAAAACAGGCATGATCTTGTGTGGGATGCAAAACAAAAGGAGGGCAAGCAACCTAGATTACATACTACATTGAAAGGTATTGGGGTGAAGCCCCGGGTCCAAGTCCACCAGAAGGCAGACCAGGATACAAGCCACCACAAATAACAGTAACTTCAGTCTTTTTAGTGTTTAATTCTAAGTTTATTTCAAGTATTTGGAACTCATTCGGCTGACTGCTGCACCAAGACAGCTTTGAATGTTCTCTAGACCACCGATGGAATGATTATTTAACCATGTGACAGTTTGAATATTGTTAGAACTGGCGATTTCTGGTTGGCTAAGGCTTGCGACAAAGTCAGGCAGAAACCACCACTCTAGTCAGGGCAAGGAAGTTACACGCCAAAGATAACCCCTGCTCACCCTCTTGGTAGCTTGGCACGAGCAGTCAGGCTTATCTCTGAGGCGATGTGTAAAGCGTTTGCGCGCGCACCCAGCAACAACACCCAAGGCCCACCACAAAAGAAACTCCACACAAGGTATTCTATAAAAATAGCCTTTGTATTATACACAACACATTAGATAAAAACACACACTTTACAACGTGCCAACAGGCACGGGCAGAATTTACAAGGGATTATATGTACAGGGGACAGGGCCACATGGACCACTGTCAGGAATTAGCACTTTTAGATATTTAGCACTTAGCACCAAATATAAAATTACTGTAGCACAAAAATAACATATATATAGCACACAACCAGTAACTACTGGTAACAAGAAAGTACCACCTACGCAACCCTAACCACTTTAGGAGACTATCACGCAGGGACTCAGAACCTCCCTAGTACCACCGGTACCAGGGGAACACAATCACCTAAGTATCACAATACCTGTAGGGGAAACACACATTACACGTGATGCATAAAACATTCAGAGGTGTAGAACATGGCACATGACGCATAAACTCATTCAGAGGTGCCGGGCAGGTAAACACATGATGCATAAAACATTCAGCGGTGTTCTGAAAGAAAACACATGATGCAGAAACTACATTCAGCGGTGTCATAAAAGAAAACACATGATGCATAAAACATTCAGAGGTGCTAGGAAAGAACATTAGCGAGAAACTCTCATGAGCCACCTCCTGTGGCAGTCCCTAGGCCAACTGGCCTTGTCGGGGCTAGGACACCCTGTCCCAGTCAGGCTGCGCCAGCTGCGCAGGCCAACACGTAATTATCCCAACCTAAACGTTGTAGCTGCCCACTAAGTGCTGGGCCGCTGTAGAACGAAACTCAGGCACCGGCATGCCTCTGGAGCCCTCTCTGGGCTCTGGAATGCCAATATGCCCTGGGGCAATGGTGGAGCCTCGTGGGCTCAAAAGTACCAATGCCCCCAATCTTTGGAGTCCCACTCAGGGGACTCGGTAACAATAATCAGGGTGACGTTGGAGCCCTCTAGGCTTTAACAAATAATCCGCCCCCGTAACGTTGGAGCGTGCAACGCGCTCAAGGAGTGCTGCCCACGTCTATGTTGGAGCCTCACCGGCTCGAGAACCAACCAATGCGGGCCCTCGCTGGAGCCTCTCGGGGCTCAGAACACTAAGGGAATGCCCCCCTCTGGGGGAGCCTCACGGGGCTCGTAAACACTGCCACCGCACCCCCAGCACATGCGCGGAGTCCCCCAGCCCTTCCAAACACTCACCGGGCTGTCGCTCTGGGGACTCCCGCGTCGTCTCCTCGTTCTCTGCTACGCGTAGGGGCAGGCACCGACAATGTGCCTCGCGCCCCCTCCGCACCAGCTCCGGCCGTACTCCTCCTCACGGTCCAGCGCGGGGTAGGCTCCCGCCTGGATCTTCACCGCACAGAAGCGCGGGGTAGGCTCCCGTCGCTTCCAACAGCCAGGACACAGCTTCCAGGTCCCGCCCACCACCAGGCGTGACTTCTTTCCGCTTCCGGGTCGCTGCAGGCAGCGCGGCGGCCCGGGCTTCTCGGCGGCAGTACGGGGTAGGCTCCCGCAACGGAATCAAGTCATAAGCGGGGTGGGCACCCGCCAACGATCACACAATGCGGGGTGGGCACCCGCGGTCGTCCTCACGGCCAAAGGCACGCAAACAAGCGGGGTAGGCACCCGCTATGGTGATAACCACGCCGGGTGGGCACCGGCTTCCAGAATTAAAGCGCTCATAGCGCTATAAGGCCAAACAGCGCGCCCAGCGCTATAAAGTCCAAAAAGCGCTCCCAGGCGCTACAAGCCAAAAAGGTCCAGTCATAAAAGTCTCCAAAGAGCAGGGGGGCAAAGGCTGGGCCCAGAGCCAGCACACAGGGCCCTCCAGCAGGGAGGCAGTCCCCAGTGGCGGTCTCTCCTGGCGCCCAACAGCAGCAGGCCCCCCCTCAAGTGGATCCTGCAAGAGAACACCCAATGTAAGGGGACACAGCCCCTTTTTATACAGTAAATTCTTTGTCTGCAAGGTGCAGGGAAGGGGAGAACCAGTTACATCTGGTTCCTGAGCACTTTGTTTTGCTCAGCCCCTCTCCCTATTCACTGGCAGGCCAGGGTCATCAGACGCACCACAGGGCCCGGAGCCAGTTTGTGTGGGGAAAGCCCTGTCCTATTCAGGACCCAGGTATACTCCTCCCCTGCCATCAATATGCTAACTCCCTATTCACCACTGGGTGACTCCTCCTGACTCTGGGGATTTCCCTAACCCGTCACGTGACCTCCACCAGCCAATCACCAGACAAGCCACACATTTCATACTGCACACTGAAGTGCCCACTTCTAGAAGTGGCACTTCCACACTAGGTACATGCACGCCGCACACATCATCGCGCAGCATTCACTCACACGAGTCCGCACATACCAAACTCGGGCCTGCACACCCCACGCATCAGGAACTACCAGGACACATACATTCCCCCATGCATTCCTATGGGAGGGCAGGCCAACCTCACAACACGCACGCACTTTACCCTGGGACACAGCGGTAAAGTGCGTAGAAACCCAAAATCACTACACCAAGTTACCAAATAAAAAGCAAAAAGTTCCGGGGTGAACCTGCCAGAAGGGCCGGGTCCAACACAACCCCCTTCCAGCCAAAACGCAGGGTAGACCAATCACCACCGTGAAGGTCTTCCCTGCTTTGGGCGACAAAACACGGACGCAGGCCCACAACGGCAGGGACACTCTCCGGTTTTACGCCACTCTAAACCCCTGGAGTTCCTTCTAAAAGAACTCGGCGGACCAACTGGGCTACCCCACTGGTACTCCTCAGCTGTCCGCGGCCAGGACCAGGTCCTAGGCCATCTAGGCGCCACTGGTCCTTGCCTAACCACAGAGTGGGGGGTAGTAACCCCTGGCACGTAGTGACCATTTTCCACTCTTCCCCTCATCAGGGCTGTTCTAAACATCCACTGATCTTCCAGCCCAGGGTCCGTACCCTCAAGCTGACCAACAGTCACGGGTGAGGCTCTCCTCCCCCTACCTCTTCTCCTAGGGTTCCGCCCTTTCTTCCTCTGAGAGGCGACCCCGTAACATAACTCACCAACCAGCTCAGGACCCCTCCCTGAGAACTGGTCTCCCAACCTCTGGTCTAGAACCTTCGGTTGCATACTTGCCTGGCACTCCAGGACTTCTGGGGACTCACACAGTATCCCCCCAAGAGTAACATATGCCTCATATGTTGCATGACAGTCTGCCTGGCGCAGATCTCCCGTCCCCTGCCCACCTGACAGTGCGCGAAGATCCCCCAGGACAGACGTGTGGTCGCCATGGTCACTTCTAGGAGACTCAGCCCTACCAGCTGGTCCCTGACCCACTGGCTCCTCCACCGGGGAACACAGCCCCACGCCACTCCTCTCGCCGGACTTCTGTACCCTCCCTACCGGAGCGGTACTGCCTGACACCAGAACCACTGGAGCTCCATTTACAGAGACTCCAGGTTCTCCATACCCTAGGCGAGCTTCCTCAAGTGACCTAACAGGACAGCCTAGGCCCCCAACCTGGTGTTCCCTTAAGAAACCATCCAGGTTCTGAGACTGGGTTTCGGGCCTCTGGGGACTCAAAGTCACCCACTCACTCCTACTCCGCTGAGATAGGCCGTGAGCCCCTACACCACTCTCACTCCTCTGGGACCTAGCTGGGCTACTCTGAGCCTCCACCCCCATCCAAGACGGGAAGATCCCTGAGCCACTGCTATTGGAAGTACTCTCCCATACCTCATCAGAACCTTGGGCACCCTCCCAACGGTCTGCTTCCTCTGCCAGCTCCCATGGGCAAAAAGAGCCATACCTCAACAGGTGTTGGCGCAACCCGGGATAACAACTACCAAGCAGCTGCTCCTTGATAATCAGAGCATACAGTCCGTCAAAAGCCCGTTTCGTGTGTACCCTTAACCAATCGTCCAGTGCATCCTCACATTCACCCACAAACGTGCCCCAAGACTGGTGAGGCAGTTTCTTACTGCCCCTGAACTTCAACCTACATTCCTCCTCTTGGAAAACAGGTACCAGACTGTGGGAATGGGGAATGGGACCCTCTGCACTGGGCTCTCTATCGCTGCCACCACTGGACTCCACCCTCCCTGGGGAATCCAGAAAACCAATGCACTCAGGGGACAATTTACCCTCTAGAGCTACTTTCTCCCTGGCGAAGGCCCTCTCAGCCTCCGCCATCCTCTCTTCCGCCAAGACCCTCTCGGTCTCACACTTTTTCTTCTCCACCCCCAGCTGCGCCATCGCCCTGGCATGCTCTAACCTGAGCTTCTCCATGGCCAGCTGATGCTCCCTCTCTTCCCTCCTATCTATCCACTCCTCTGGGGACAGGTAAAGGGATGGGGTGCTGCTCCTGACACTGGACCCAGCAAGGGACTCCCTATCTATGGGGCCTTCACTTTCTACTGGCGTCCCTGTCAGGTAACCTTCCTCCTCTTCTGAATCTTCAGGGCTCCCCTCAGACCCACCACCCTCTCGGCGTGCGGCCCGGGCCCTCTCTTCCTCGCTGCGCTCTCGCTCCCACTCATCCTTTTGCCATAGGATCAGGTTGTCCCTCAGTTTGGACTGGGTATCTGACTCACCCACCTCTATGTCCCTCTCCTCACAGAACCTTACAAACTCCAACCTACTGTATCTAAACAGACCACAGAAATTAAAAGCCGGCTCCATTTTGGCGGACGTTCCTGAGAAGAGTTTAACACAAGGAACCTGAGTGTCTGAGCTAACACAGGAGTACATACTTCACAAAGGACACCTTTTAGGAGAGGAAATAATGGAACTTCAAAAACAATAATCCCTAAAATGTGATTTATCTAATGCAGAGTTTTGTGGTGTAGCCAGTCGCTGCTGCGGTACAGCGCAAACGCACGTCCAAATCCCACCGCTGATCACCAATGTTAGAACTGGCGATTTCTGGTTGGCTAAGGCTTGCGCCAAAGTCAGGCAGAAACCACCACTCTAGTCAGGGCAAGGAAGTTACACGCCAAAGATAACCCCTGCTCACCCTCTTGGTAGCTTGGCACGAGCAGTCAGGCTTATCTCTGAGGCGATGTGTAAAGCGTTTGCGCGCGCACCCAGAAACAACACCCAAGGCCCACCACAAAAGAAACTCATTACAAATGATGCATAAAACATTCAGAGGTGTAGAACATGGCACATGACGCATAAACTCATTCAGAGGTGCCGGGCAGGTAAACACATGATGCATAAAACATTCAGCGGTGTTCTGAAAGAAAACACATGATGCAGAAACTACATTCAGCGGTGTCATAAAAGAAAACACATGATGCATAAAACATTCAGAGGTGCTAGGAAAGAACATTAGCGAGAAACTCTCATGAGCCACCTCCTGTGGCAGTCCCTAGGCCAACTGGCCTTGTCGGGGCTAGGACACCCTGTCCCAGTCAGGCTGCGCCAGCTGCGCAGGCCAACACGTAATTATCCCAACCTAAACGTTGCAGCTGCCCACTAAGTGCTGGGCCACTGTAGAACGAAACTCAGGCACCGGCGTGCCTCTGGAGCCCTCTCTGGACTCTGGAATGCCAATATGCCCTGGGGCAATGGTGGAGCCTCGTGGGCTCAAAAGTACCAATGCCCCCAATCTTTGGAGTCCCACTCAGGGGACTCGGTAACAATAATCAGGGTGACGTTGGAGCCCTCTAGGCTTTAACAAATAATCCGCCCCCGTAACGTTGGAGCGTGCAACGCGCTCAAGGAGTGCTGCCCACGTCTATGTTGGAGCCTCACCGGCTCGAGAACCAACCAATGCGGGCCCTCGCTGGAGCCTCTCGGGGCTCGGAACACTAAGGGAATGCCCCCCTCTGGGGGAGCCTCACGGGGCTCGTAAACACTGCCACCGCACCCCCAGCACATGCGCGGAGCCCCCAGCCCTTCCAAACACTCACCGGGCTGTCGCTCTGGGGACTCCCGCGTCGTCTCCTCGTTCTCTGCTACGCGGAGGGGCAGGCACCAACAATGTGCCTCGCGCCCCCTCCGCACCAGCTCCGGCCGTACTCCTCCTCACGGTCCAGCGCGGGGTAGGCTCCCGCCTGGATCTTCACCGCACAGAAGCGCGGGGTAGGCTCCCGTCGCTTCCAACAGCCAGGACACAGCTTCCAGGTCCCGCCCACCACCAGGCGTGACTTCTTTCCGCTTCCGGGTCGCTGCAGGCAGCGCGGCGGCCCGGGCTTCTCGGCGGCAGTACGGGGTAGGCTCCTGCAACGGAATCAAGTCATAAGCGGGGTGGTTACCCGCCAACGATCACACAATGCGGGGTGGGCACCCACGGTCGTCCTCACGGCCAAAGGCACGCAAACAAGCGGGGTAGGCACCCGCTATGGTGATAATCACGCCGGGTGGGCACCGGCTTCCAGAATTAAAGCGCTCACAGCGCTATAAGGCCAAACAGCGCGCCCAGCGCTATAAAGTCCAAAAAGCGCTCCCAGGCGCTACAAGCCAAAAAGGTCCAGTCATAAAAGTCTCCAAAGAGCAGGGGGGCAAAGGCTGGGCCCAGAGCCAGCGCACAGGGCCCTCCAGCAGGGAGGCAGTCCCCAGTGGCGGTCTCTCCTGGCGCCCAACAGCAGCAGGCCCCCCCTCAAGTGGATCCTGCAAGACAACACCCAATGTAAGGGGACACAGCCCCTTTTTATACAGTAAATTCTTTGTCTGCAAGGTGCAGGGAAGGGGCGAACCAGTTACATCTGGTTCCTGAGCACTTTGTTTTGCTCAGCCCCTCTCCCTATTCACTGGCAGGCCAGGGTCATCAGACGCACCACAGGGGCCGGAGCCAGCAGTGTGTGGGTAAAGCCCTGTCCTATTCAGGACCCAGGTATACTCCTCCCCTGCCATCAATATGCTAACTCCCTATTCACCACTGGGTGACTCCTCCTGACTCTGGGGATTTCCCTAACCCGTCACGTGACCTCCACCAGCCAATCACCAGACAAGCCACACATTTCATACTGCACACTGAAGTGCCCACTTCTAGAAGTGGCACTTCCACACTAGGTACATGCACGCCGCACACATCATCGCGCAGCATTCACTCACACGAGTCCGCACATACCAAACTCGGGCCTGCACACCCCACGCATCAGGAACTACCAGGACACATACATTCCCCCATGCATTCCTATGGGAGGGCAGGCCAACCTCACAACACGCACGCACTTTACCCTGGGACACAGCGGTAAAGTGCGTAGAAACCCAAAATCACTGCACCAAGTTACCAAATAAAAAGCAAAAAGTTCCGGGGTGAACCTGCCAGAAGGGCCGCGTCCAACAAATATCATTAGTGCAAGTTCTCAAAAACAAAATGAAGGAGATAATGAGTTGTGACACGGATAAACGTATACAGTCATTAATGTGTGACACAAATAAGAGTACTGGGGAAGCTCATGCAACAAAGTTGTAAAGGAAGGTCACAAGCCTCAGCTAGAACATGAAAAAATCCAGTCCAAGACCATTGCTAAGAATGCCTTGGGACACAAGGTCAAAGGCAGCAGAGATGGGTGTTAATTTGATAAAGGTAAGGCAACGCTGCAGCACCCATCTACAATGATTCTCAGATCATCATAACAGTAACCACTCGACTTCCTTATGTGGAAAGCATGGAAGTCCAGGTGCACAGGGCCTAGAAGAGCATTACTATCTAAAAATGTGAATATCTTAGTATTGATCTATTTTTCAAGAATTTTAATAGAAATAGAAAAAGTAGAGATGGGTCCACAGTTGCCTACAATTGTTGGACCTGCTTTGGTTTTTTTTAACTAATATGCAACCTAGTCCTACTTTCAATCTGAAGAGAGCAATCAGGACAAAATGGTCCCAACATTTAAGCGGGTAAGTAAAAGACAGATGATAACAACTGCCAAGTGCAGCTTCTGAACTGGTTAAGGATCATGGGATGGTCCAGATTTAATGAGGAAAATGTGATTCCTTGTACAGTCTGTAGTACGTACATCAAAATTAAAGAGGAAAGAATCCTGTAAAAAGTGTGCTCAGATCTATTTTCTGAGGGACACTGGTTGATTGGAGAGATACAACATTAAAGTTACTAAATGTTATTATTTAACAAGTTAACCCCTTCCATGCTGCGCAGATTCCGCCGCTGTGCTGACGGAATCTTGCGCGGGCGTGGTCATGACGGAACGGTTCCGTCATGAGCACAGCTCAACCGTGGCTCATGACGGAACCGTTCCGTCATGAGCACCGAAGGGGTTAAATAGAGAATCACAGAAATCCTGCGTTAAAACAAGTGGAAGACTGTAGCACAGAGGAGTGGATTCTTTAAATATTTACTAATTTTAAAAAGTTACTCCAACAAATTACCTACTCCAGAAATATGGAGGCATGATAGGTTGATCATTTTTCAAAAATTCTCAAGCATGTTGATGATCTTTTCAAGTCGGGTGGGAGTAGTCAGAGTGACAGGCATGTTCAAGTTTTCTTCAATTGATTTACTGATTTTAAGGTATTAGGAAATTATGGTGTGTAAAAGGAGTAAGGCGATGTTACACAGTTATTAAAGGGCTCACTTTGTCCTGGCCCCAAGCTAACTAGGATTCATAGTAGGAAAAAAGCTCAGATGTCACTGTGTCAGCGGGCATAATCAATTTGTTTGAATCAATTTTCGACTGAAATCATCCAACTAGGTAGCATGCCAGCTATTATACATTTGATTGGTGATGGTAAACTCACAAAAATAGTTTAGTGATTGGTGCAGGGCAATGGGAGAGCATTAGAGTAGCTTTTCTGACCTTGGTGGAGAAAAGAACATTCTGAGAATGGCCACCAGCATGGGTGGGTTGAAACACAAGTTAAGGAAGGCCAAGTATTGATCGGGCTTATTGTGTGAAAGTGTAAAGCCAAGTTCACTCCGGGTGTTACAATTTACAAAAGGGAGAAAATGAGAGGACCCAGTTCTAAGAAATTCAGCAAGTGAGTTGTCGAAGGCTACTGCTGGGCTGGGGGGGAAATAGTAAGGATCCTAGTTCAGGCTTTTGAAGGGGAAAATTAAATTTTAAAGCTGAGCAGTTCAGCGAGTTTAAATAGATCATGTCTGATCTGCAGTACCACTAAACGAAATAAAAAGTAGGAACCAAAACTCAACAAAATAAACAAAGTGTCTGAAGTGCTTGAATTAAAATAAATTGAAATAAAAATCCTTGAGAGGAAGTTCACAAGCTACAACACAAACAATGTGCGAGCATTACAATTCCAACATTTTTACTTTCAATTCTCCATCTGAGGATCGTATCCCTTATTTAAGGTCAAAGAACTTCAATAAAATAATTCCAGGTTTATGAAAAAGTACTCATGAGTCATACTCTCAGATACGTTTTTCATAAGGCTCTAATAATCAGACTCTCAACGTTTTGCAATTATTTCCTTTCTCACTATTGATTTGCTATGCATAGTCTTTCAGTTGCTGGTAAGTTTACAAAATACCATAAAGCCATCTGATTGTAAAAACTGTTTCACTTTTCCTGACTATAAGGAAGCTGGAGTGATACAATTGTCCCATAATCAGTCCCTTCAAACCAACAAAGAAACCTCTTTGGCATTTTACACATTGCATCTCCAAAGAACAGATACGCATTTCAGTTCCAACTGCCTGTATCATGTCTGGCTAGTTTAGATATTTTCAAAGTCATAGTTCTATCTGGTTATAAGTACTGCCTACCTCAATGACCAATACTTTACTTTCAGATGGTATAATATTTCCTTCATGTGTATTCTGTAGGTGCATTACATTGTGACCTCCATTCTGACCATTAACCTTTCTCAAGGTAGGACAGTGTGGTCAGAATGCTGAACATGGAGGTGCTCTTTCTTGAGCTCTGCTCTTACTCTGCATCCTTCCATCTCTTCGGCTGCACCAGGAGGCCCCTAGGTAATCCAGCACCCCCCCAACTGGTGGTGAGAGCTGCCAGGGATCATCTGACCCCGTGGCCTAATCAATGGCGGCTCCATTGCTGCTGATGCTGTGCAGTCAGGTCCTGATTGGGGTGGATGAGTCTGGGACAATGCATCGGCCCCTCCTCTTGCTGCCGAAATGCTAGAAAATCTCAGTCTTGGCGAGAGTGGCCAGGAGGAGATGTCAGCAGCAGCCGTAAGCCCACATGCGAGGCCCGCTGGGACAGGTACCCTGGAGACGTTAGCAAGGACTGAAGGTTGGTGGGGGCCTTCCTTGACTTTCCGGCACTGGTGGGCATCGGCCTTTGTCTCAATTCAGAAAGCCACCCCTGGGAGGCTCCAGAGCCCATGGGGAAGAGCGCTACCCTGCATGCTGGCCTGAGGTGCCCTGAAACTTGGGGACAGCGAGAACCGATTGACAGGGTCCTCTTGGACTGTCTCCATCCCCTCCCCTTATTGCAGATCCAGGGGGCAGAGGGCTATGGATGTGAACAAGGGGCATCCCGATGATCCCTACTGCCTTGCACAGTATGGAGGATCTGCCTAGGAAGGCACACGGAGATCGCGGGTGCAGCCCTGGTGTGGTGATGGATGTTAGCCCTTGGCTTTGATTGGGAAACCCCATCTTGGGGCCCCTTGCAGAATTGCAGCCACGGAGTCCACAAACTGACTGGCCTGATCTGTGGAGCGTGCTTTGTCTTCTCCTGCAGTATTGACAGACCAAGGACTGAGACAAGGAGAGATTGCACCGCGACCCCAGAACCACAAGGTGTTTGGGGATAGGAGTTGTGGCCCCCTCCAGAGTGTAGGCCGACCCCCCTTCTGGGTCGCATGCTGCAGACTGTAGGGACTGAGGAGCAACTGTACTCACTGTGTGAGCCCTTTCCCTGCATTTGCTTGAGGTACTGGAAGAGAACAGGCATAGACGGCCGCCCGAACATTATCAGAGAGCCGCACGCATTGGATTGCTGACATTCTTTCCTGGAGCACACACACAGCAGGTGATTCCTTCATGGTGTGCGGCTGACATGAAGGGGACCCTCCATCACGCCCCCCCTTATTCTTGGCAACACTGAAGTGACACATGGAGCCCAGGAGTCATTGCAGCTGGCTAGCTTGCTCATTCCGGGTGATTGGGGAGCTCTGTAGAAAACCATGGGGCAGGACAAACACCTTGGAGCCCAGACTTCACAGGGCAATATGGATAAATACATGAGGCCTGCAAGGGCTGCTGACAAGGATCTCCTGTTGGCTGCTGCGTCAGCCCGTCCGACCACTTAGCCCCCATCTCGCAGGCAATCCAGGACCTGCGATCCTCCCTGGAGGGGAAAATGGGTGAATTACAGGTTGACGTGTTTTTGTTGAGGCAGGACTTGTGTAACACTGAAGTGAGGGTGGCGGGGGCCAAGGGTAGCATCTTGAAAGTGAAGGGCACACTCCATGCACTACAAACCACAATTACAGGCCTCCAGAAAACAGTGCATCACCTTAAGTAGTGGGTGGACGACACGGATGGACACTCATGACACAACAACATATGAATCGTGGGGGTCCCGGAAGGAGCAGATGGGACTTTCCCTACTCAATGTGTGAACACCTGGCTGAACTCTTGGATTACGAAAAACGAAATGTCTCCCTGTTTCGAGGTGGAGAGAGTGCACAAATCTCTGGTGCAGAGACCTTTGCATGGAGCCCTGTCTCGCCCCATAATTGCCTGCATCTTCAACTTTGCTGATGTGACGAGATCTTTAAGACCTCACAGTGGCAGGAGTCTATGAATTATGATTCAGCTCAGGTGATGGTCTTTCCTGATAATACACTTGATGTTCAACTACAATTACAAACCTCTCTGGCCTTCAAACAGAAGCTAAGAGCACTAAAAATCCAATACATGTGGCTTTTTGTGGCATGGCTGAAAGTCATCCACCAGAATAAAATGCTCTTCATCAAGAAACATGAAGTGGCTTGGACATGGATGGAAGAGAGACCTCCTCTTCAGCATGACGTGCCTTCCTTACCCACTCACCGCAACAATGCAGGCCAAGCCATGGTTGGGGCAGCTGCCTTATAATTCTCGGTGATGGTGGTGCCCCTCCACCACCAATCTAACAGACCTGTGAGGTACTGCTGGTCAAGGTCCTTAGACCAGGATCTGACACACAGCAGGACACTTCCCTCTCCAACTGTGGTGGGAGCTTCGCCCCTGACACTTTCATACATTTGGGCCTAACCTAGCATTAGTACCTGAGTCAATGAGGGAAAAGGCTCACCGCTGACCACGTGGACCACCCTTCTTTCTTTCTTGTGGGTTGTAGTATTGGGATTGTTTTAGGGGATGGTGAAGAGGAATGATATTGGGGGTTGGTGGCATTTCCTACTTTATTTCACAACCGGTGCTTCATGTTCTTGAGGAATAGGGAGAGAGGTGGAAAGATTTTGTTACTGATGTATATTTTTGTTCTTTTTGCAACTGTGCGAGACATCAAAAACACACTGTTTTGACTGACTCTGAGCCAGACCATCTCTACGATTCAAGCATCAGCATTGTACTGGCAGGCCCTATGACTGACCAGGCTAACGCCAACGCGCTCGGCAACTTCTGTCTCTTGACTTGGAAAAGAGGCGCAAAATTGAAACAGGCTGAAAGATACTCTGCCAATGTACTCCTTATGTAGGAAACAAACCTAGCGGGCACTAGATGCCCGGTTCTTGCCCGCATGGGATACACACAGTTGTTCCATGAAGGCTTTATTCAAGGGTCACTGGGGACGTCGATCCTGTTACACCAACACTTTCCACTGATAGTTGACAATATCGGCCAATATACTATGATATCTGGTTTTATCCACGGACACCCTATTGTGATAGCAAGTATATATGCCATTCCACCACCCACACATGATTTACTGCGGACACTGGGGCTCTAGTAACACAATTTCCAAAGGGAGGCTGGGTCCTTGCGGGGACATTATTGGTTTCGCAGACTGGGTGTTGAACAGAACCTACAGGGCAGGGAGTGCTGACTGGGGGCTGTCCTCCCTTGCATGAATCATCAAAGCCATGGGATTAATGGATGCATGGTAAGACTTACACCCATGGGATCCAGACTCGAACACAGAAAGACCATCACACGCGCCCTCGTCACCAGCAGACTTGACTAAGGCATCGCACTCTACGCCGGAATCAACAAAAACCTCACCTGCAAACTTCAAAACATCCAGAACGCCGCCGCCAGACTAGTCCTCAACCTGCCATGGCACTGCCACATCACCCAGCACCTGTACACACTCCACTGGCTCCCTGTCAAGGCAAGAATCACCTTCAAGATTCTCACCCACACAAAGCCCTCCACAACACCGGACCAGCATACCTGAATAGCCGACTCACATTCCACGCACCCTAAAGGACCCTACGATCAGCCCAGCTGTCCTACGTTGTGGTCCCTCACACCAGGAAGTCCAGATCGGGAGGCCACTCCTTCTCCTTCCTCGTGGCAAGAGCCTGGAATGCCCTCCCACTCCACCTCAGGCAGACAACATCACTCCCCAACTTCACGAGAGACCTCAAAACATGGCTCTTAGATAGACCTCCTCCTTGATGGACAGCATCCTGCGCCTCAGGCCCCGTTCCCCCCAGCACCTTGAGACCCTTTCGGGTGAGTAGTCGCACTTAACAAACCCATGATTGATTGATTGATATTTTAACTCTGGGGCCCATAACGTTTTCTCCCTGTTGGACTACTTTCTCTTACCTGCTTCAGAATCCCACAGGTTTAAAGACTCCCATATACAAGCCTGTGGTCACTCAACCCACTCCCCCTTGGAACTATAGCTGCAAATAGGTCCACAGCACTAACTGCTTGGCTACGGAAGGCACAAGGAGCGCATACGGGAAATGTCCAATTGGGAATTTGCATCCTAGAGTTGGAGAAGACCTTCGCTACATCTAGCTCCCTGCCACACTGAGAGACTCACTGCAACACAAGAGGTACTCTATCAGTTGCTCATGGGCGAGGCTTGAACTGAGTGACTTTCTATTGAGAGCCGCATATATCAATTGCGCAATAAAACTAGTAAAATCCTACACTGACTGTACACTAACACAGCAGATCGTAGATGCAGTGCATGGGAGAAAACTGATCGGGGGTCAGACACATGGTAAATATGGCCATCGCACAGAGTTTTGCCACCTACTATACAGCATTGTATGGTCCACCACCTGAGGTGGACCATGAGGCCCTATTAGACTTTGTGAAAGACCTACCCACACTCCCCGTTACAGATCCAGAATGGGGCACGCTGGACAAAAACAAAATTTGTAAGGAACTGGGGAGGCCCCTTCTCAGCTTCCATCAGGCAAAACAACAGGTCCTAGTGGCCTCCCGGTTGAGTTCTTTGAATTGTACTGAGTGCAGCTCATAGATCCTTCTGGAATGTGTTTAAATGGGCACAAGTGACTGACACACTTCCCCCTGATCTTGACTGGCTGCAACTGTAGTCATACATAAACTGGGACACCTGCCAGACAACTGCTCCTCATATCGCTCCATTTCCCTCCTGAAAACGGAGGTTAAAAGAAGGGCAAAGGCCCTGTCCAAAAGATTGTACCCCACCATTACCACCCGGGTCCATGCTGATGAATCTGGCTTTATGTCTCAGAGGGCCACACAGCACAACATGCAACATCTACACAATGGACTGACGTTAGCAAATAGTTTACCAGGTGCACACTCAATTCTTCTAGTGGACTTCCACAAGGCCTTTGACTCTGCCCGGTGGGGCTATCTGTTTTTCCTTTCGCACAAACTGAATTTCATCCCTAAAATTATTAATTGAACAAGACTTTTGTACACTGATCTACATGCCAAAGAGAGGGTGGGAGTATCGCTCACCACTCAATTCCCACTATTCAGGGGGGGCAAGGTAGGGATGTCCATTATCACTTTTACTATTTTCAGTTGCAATTGAACTCCTGGTGGGATGGCTGAGGCTAGACACCCTGGTCAGGGGTCTAAAGTGGGCACCCGGGATCTCAGATAGGATTGCATTATATGCTAACAATGTCCTAATTTTCCTGGATGACTCCCAGAATCCGGACCATGAGTCCTCCTGATTCTCAGGGTTTTCAGGGCTTTGTCCAGGCTTACAATCAACATATCCAAATCCTCAGATCACCCCCTAGCACTTGGTTGGGCTGATGGTATACAGGCACGCCCGGGAGGGCTTCCAGTATCTGGGAGTGTACATGACAGTGTCATCTCGAGTGGGTGTCCTACGACCTTGGGTTCTGGACAACACTGCCTCTGTTCATTTTGAGGCACTCTGCTATATAAAAATGGCAGTCCTGCCCCACCTACTACCCCAGCTGCAGAATTACCCCCCTGCTCCACTCTGTTTTTTCCAAGAAGTTCGACTCCTTACTGCGGGACTTCCTGAGGTGACACCGCACCCCACCCCATGGATTGCCCTCTCCAAGTGCAATAGATCTCCATATGATGGAGGCATTACAACTCTGGACATACTCTTGTATTACAGGGCATCTCATCTCATTGTCATAAACAAATAGTGGTTTAACACCACTGTTGACCCTGCCTTTGCAATTGAGAAATGACAATGCAAGAGACTCCTCTCTTGCATTTGTTATATGGAGGGGCCCTTTCGGAAAACCTCCCGATGGCAAAGGAAGTGACTCTTCAGATTTGGAGCGAGACCCACAGAGCCCTCGGGTGGGTGGGATGTCTGACAAAAGAAACCCCACTGTGGCACGGTACCCAGGCATTGCAAGTTACGGCCTCAAAGGTCTTCATATCCTGGGATGTAATAGGTGTCTCAAAGCTGGGAGAAGTCCTGCCGGGCCTGACAATGAAACTCTTCCTAGAGGGGCAGGCAGAATATGACCTAAACAACTCACAATTTTTCTAGTATCTGGAATTACGGCAAGGCCTCACCTAATACATCAAAGGGCTCATGGGCATACCAGACCATAACCCACCGGAGGTCAAAATACTGCTAGGCGATCAAACTAATCACAAATACATTAGTGGTCCACACCCTTCTTTTGAACAACCTCCTCCCCTGTGATACATTGATTGCCTCGCAGTGGAAATACCAACACAGGGTCTACTACACTCAGGAAAGATTATGGAAAATTAGGATGGTCACCTCACCGACTTGCCTCTGTTGCTCATCAGAACAGGGTGACTTTCTCCATTCAATCTGGACATGTGAGAGGCTGACCCATTTCTGTGACGGGCTGTTGTTGTGCCTAGAACGGGTGCTGGGTTGGATGTTGCCCAGAGATTCCAAGCTTGCTCTCCTCCGTGTTACAAAGCAGATAGACACCGACTCCTACTTCCCTGCATTGTTGTGGTTGGGACTGGTGATAGCAAAGAGGGGCATTGCCAGGGTCTGGAAAGACAGTGACCCTCAGCCCTTGAACAGGTGAAAAACTGGGCTGGATCGCTGTATGAGCCTGGAAAATCCTATATACAAAGCCAAGGGTCACCTGATCAAACATTACAAATATGGGCTGCATGGTGTCAGAACTGGGGCATCACCTTTCAAAGGGTTGCAAAGTCACGTCACTCCCTGGGTAATGCCATTGGGAGAAATGCAGGCAAGACCTGAACTGGGGTCACAAGGAAGAGGGAGATCAAAGTTGATTACACAATGTTAAGTGTTGGTTGGAACTGAGGGGAGCTTGTCTTATACTTACTCCCATTACTTCGAATGTGATATTGCAGGCTCAGAAAGTCAGGATTCTGCTGTTTTGTATGATGAATCGTGTAAAGGTCTAACGCGTATAGATAACATAAAATCAATACAATGTTGTCATAAAAAAAAAAGTTTCTCAAGGTGGCTAAAGTAGCTTGTGCTTTCATTCAAAATGTTTTCGACATCTGTGTTTCACTCTAAAGTATGCCTAAACCATAACCCTAAGTACTGGTTGGGTTTAACCTCCTCCAATTTTAGCCCAGTGAACCACCATGCATACTTACTTTTCATTTTTCCAAGCACCATGAGCTTTAGCTTTTTAATGATAATTTACAATCAACATTAGGGGGCAGATTCCAATCCTGGAAAAAGGCTGTACAAATCGTTGTATGGAGCGTTTTTACGTACGACTCGTACCCGGTAAACTTTTCTTACAACCTAGGAAGTACGATTCGTACAGAAAGCCTCTTTCCATACAAATCGTACAAAAGACCAAACGGCTCAAATAAACCAACGATTCTGATCCGGAACAGTTTGTACGCGACGTCTGTACGTATTTAAGCAGCGGTTTCCGGCCCAGCAAGTACGATTTGTCCCTACGGCACTCCGTACGGCTCTTTTCTTACGGGAGCCAAAAACAGCCATAAAAGCAGAGTCCCCAGGGGTACGAGTCGTACAGGCATGCACCCCCGTGCGTTGTGTATGTATGGTGCGTACCCCCAGTGCGCATGTACTGTGCGTACCCCCAGTGCGCCTGTACTGTGCGTACCCCCAACATCGCGTACCCCAACATCGTGTATGTACTGTGCGTACCCCCAACATCGCATACCCCAACATTGCGTACCCCAACATCGCGTATGTACGCACCGTATATACGCGATGTTGGGGTACGTGATATTGGGGTACGCGATGTTGGGGTACGCGATGTTGGTGTACACGATGTTGGGGGTAGGCACAGTACATACGCGATGTTGGGGTATGCGATGTTGGGGTAAGCGATGTTGAAGACACCCTGTATGTTTATTTTCAAACTAGGCGAAAAAAAAAAAGTGGTGAAATGTAACCAGGTTTGGTAAGTCTGTCTCAAACAATAAGACCGAGTTGTAACCAACTAGTCTGCTTGCCATGGGCCCTTGGTTATTATTAACTCTAAATCTTCTGGACGGTCTATCGAGCATGAAGTCCCGACCTGAGCCCAGGGACAGGCTCCTCTAACAGTGCACATGCTGGGAAATCAACACTGAACTAAATAAACACTCTTTTAGTCCTTCTTTTCCCAGTCCTTACCTGGTGAGGCGACTCCGTGCCCTAACATCAATGAGTTCACCATGCCCTAACATCAATGATGGAAGTTGCTTGTGTACTTCTTCTGTGTTTATTTAATTGCACCATAAAATGTCCCTTTGCCCACTCTTTCTCCTGTATATACCAAAGCCCAACTAATTGGAGGTGCACCAAGAGAGGGAGGGAGGAATGTGTACTACGACGAGGGGGACTACGAATTGGGGTCATGAAGAGTACCAGTAAGTAATTTTAAAATTACCCCCTTATCTAGTCCTCCTTGTGCCAGTCCTTACCTTGTGAGTAAACAACAAGTCGTACATTTTTGCAGCAAATCAAGTGATGCTGAAATTATATTTATTTATAGCATCACTTACTTCATTGCTGACATCAGTGCAGAAGAAGCAAAATTACATTGAACAGAATCTGTCAACTACAACCTATAGTGCTTCACAAAGGTGTGATGGGATGACCAGGTAGCGGCCCTACATATATTCCTGCAGCGAGGCCCCCAGAGTCTGCCCATGAAGTGGATACTGCCCTAGTGGAACTTACATGTATGTTAGAGGGAACATATTCCCCCAGCTAAATGCCCCAAAAGAGATCAGAAAATGCTAAATTTGAGCTCAGCTTCTAACAGGATCAAGTGCCAAAGGTGTGCACATGCAACTTGTCGACTCCTGGACATTATGTATCGTGTAAATGGCCCTGATAGCGTGTAGCCTGTATTTGAGAACCACGGTGGTCTTTGTCTATGATCCATGGCCGTATAAATAGCATTACATGTACATTTTAAATCCCTATCCTTTCAGGAATGCATCATTTGCGTGTGCATGTATATGTCGTTTATATTTTGTGCTAAATCGTGTCTCTATGCACTGGCACTATGCAAGTGCAGTGAAGAGAGTGTACTGATTGCCGTAACCGGTAGCTGTGTTGTATGTACTTAGGCTGCCTATGAACACGTTGTGTGCATTTTCACACGTTTGCCTTCACGTTCCCTTTGCTCACGGTGTATTTCACTGTAGTTCAGGGTGGGAAATAATTTACAAAGCAGTGGGTGTTTTTCACAGACTGGACATTGGAGATGGTCTGCGAGAGCGAGAGCGCCCCTATTTGACTTAAAATATTCCCTATGTCGTTTTGAATAATGATTTCCATTGTTTCATGCACTTTATTTCAAGTGAACCAAACCATGCACTTTATTGCAAGTGAACCAAATGTTGTTCTTCTTTCCATGAGTCCTGACTTTGATCCATGTGTTTTTATTCATGTCTAACGCTCTGAAATTTACTTGGAGAAAATTATGCGGTAAATTTCGATATAGTTGAAGCATTGTACAAAAGACACTGATTTCACATGCAATTGCTTATTTTCTAGAGAAAAATTTGGAATATGTAGTATTTACCACACCTGGTAAATACCACACCCATTGGCATCGTCTTTACCGGGTACCATTTTTTACCTCACCGTTCGTGCCCCCCCTTTTCATCAGGGACTTCATGTCTGCTTTAGAAGTCCTTCTTCATGTTAAGTATAGGGCTGCAGTGAGACGATTACCATTCTTCCAAAGTCAAATGGTTCCTATCTCTTCACAAAGCTCCTTCCAAGATCATTATATTAAAATATCACCAGTCCCAGAGGAACAGTGTATAAAATGTTGTTGCCGCACATGTGTTTTACATTTGGACATTTTAAGAAGTCTTGATTACATGCGAGGCGCAATTACAATTCCTTCAATACGTATTTCTACCAAATTACAAAGCACATAATTCATATAGTATAGGTTGTTATTTAGCATGTATGGCGACTCTATAAATAGATCCAGATTGTAGCCTTCACATGAGAACAGAGACCTTCATGAGAATTTCTTAGAAGTACACAAGTCTCTTACTATGTTATTGAGTACTTTAAATACCTGGAAAATTAACCATGATGATTTCATGAATAAATTGCCCTTAATGATGAAAACCCATAAAAAGAACACTGATGAGAATATTCAGATAAGCGTTTTAAGTCCACCTGGTATTTATATTAAAAACGTATGTGTGTTAAGAATATGTTGATCAGGGATCGTCAACATAAAACAAGGTCTATTGGAGTAATGTTGGACACATGGTGACAGAGGCTATGGGGCTGCTGCCTTCGTTAATACATTATCTGGTTACAGATAATAGCAGAACTCTGAGCTATCAGCTTTTCACTAAGGGTTCCAGGCTGTGTAATGTGGGAGTGAGGCTGTGTAATGTGGGAGTGACACCTTGCTTGCACAAGTGCTATTTTGCATTACTCGAGGGTAGGCGCACTTAGGGGCATATTATCAAGCCAGGCGATAAAATTATCGCCGCTTTAGCGGCAGAAAACTGCCGCTAAAACGGCGATAATGGGCTTGATAATATGCTCTATGGAATTCCAATTAAAGCTCAGGTTAGATGTCCTTCACATGTTTCACTCGCCTCCAGCTGAGCTTCAATAAGACACAGAACTAGCCAAGCAACAACGTTAGGGGCAACAACTGTGGGTAAATGGGAACCTGTGCAGAGGTGAAGAGTGGGGAGTCAATGGGGGCACGCAGAGTTACAAGAGACAGAATAAGTCACACCAGGAAACAGACGAGGAGGGAACAATGGTGAGAGCTGCCAGACACATGGGAGGGGAAACAGGGTGTGGGAGTCATCCCTTCCCCCCATTATGAATTCTTAGGACAAACTAACCAAGACGCAATGAAAACTCCAAACATTGGGATAATCAAGCAGTAGAAGAAACAACAGACTCGACATTTTAACAGATCCAAATCCAGTTATGCTATTTAATGCTAGCTACTGTGAGGTCGTCTGTGTTTCATTTTACCATCCTGCCTCATCCATAAAGACTATCCAGGATCTATTTGTGATGGGTGGTGATGCAAACATGAGAGAAAGAAAACCCCAATGACCCAATTTTTATAGAGCTCGAATGCTCTAGGAGGCCAGATCACATTGCATGCCAGATTAATTGACCTGCCTATACAACCTACACTTTTTGAAAATTACAGTGTAATTTACACAGTTTGACCTCATCTTTTTAAGCACTGCTGGTGGGTGGCCGGTCTTTGGTATACTTGGGCCCAGATTCTGAAACCTGTCACACAACGCAGTGTAGCCTTCTAAGAGGCTGCACCGCTTTGCATGACAGGAGAGAGCAGGAGAGCGTCATAATGACAGAGAAATGTCTCTTTCCCCCCCCCCTCCTCTAGAGCCGGTGCGAATCTCAGCTGCCGTGCACTAGGCACACATCTTCGTGCCATAGAGCTAGAGTGCGTGCCTTGGTCTAGTATAGGTTTTGTTCAGGAAGAGTACCCTTCCTGTACATAATACTATGCCTAGACATGTTTAAAAGCTTTTCCTGCTTTGTTTGCAGGTTGCACAGTGCAGCATGCATGCAAAGTGGGAAAAGCAACAATAAAAGAAAACATTTCTCAGTTTAGCGCCTGCTTTTCAGCAGCGTTCATTTTTGGCACCAAACCTTTTCTACTTATGTTAATGAACAGGGTTTAGAGTCAAAAAGCATGGGTGGTTGCATATGCCCGTGTACTACCCATGTAACGCCCCCTTGATACAAAGTAATGCACAGCAGCATTTCATGCTGCTTTCTGTTTCTTTTACATACATATCAAAGCAAATACCAATTTGCGTTGGTTTGCAAATCCCAAAATAGGTTTAACTGAAAAAGTAACGAGAACCCAATGCTAAACCTTTGAGAATCTAGGACTTGAAGTTGGGCCATGGGACATGCACCTTGAAAGTTTGAAAGCTCACAACTGAATGGATCACATGTGTTGTTGAAGTCCTGTTGTTTAATTTTTCTTGCAACCTGTTCAGTTGGAATTTGTGTCCCATTAACAATTGTCTTCTCACTCCCAAAAGCGATTATTATGCTTCACTCTTCATTGAAATCTATTTTGGCCAAACTAGATTGAAAAGATCCATATAATTAATTAAGTTGTTATATGATCCACATGTTACATAAATCCTGGCCCAGATTCTGAAAACTGTCACTCAACGCAGCGCAGCCTCCTAAAAGGCAGAGCTGCATTGCGTGACAGGGAGAGAGCAGGAGAGCGCCATATTCACAGAGAAATGGCTCTTTCCTCCCCTCTCCTTAGCACTCGCGCTAATTTAAGCTACAGTGCGCTAGGCACATTCTATGTGTGCTGCCCAGTGCAACACGCATGCAAAGTCAGAAAGGCACAGTGAAATATAAACATTTCTCCATTTAATCATTTAATGCCTGCTTTTCTGCAGTGCTAATTTTGGGCACTTAGGGCCCAATTCACAGAACTAACTTAAGACAAAATCCTACACTTACTACCATTTTGGTATTCACAGAAGGCACTTACTCATTTTGGTATTCACAGAAGGCACTTACTCATTTTGGTATTCACAGAAGGCACTTACTCATTTCGGTATTCACAGAAGTTAGGAGTCCTAACTTTAGGACTCCTAAATGCCTTCTGTGAATACCGAAAGTCTTAAAGTTAGGATTTTTCTCAGTTTAGGAGTAGTAAAGTTAGGACTCCTAACTTTAGGACTCCTAAACTGAGAAAAATCCTAACTTTAAGACTTTCGGTATTCACAGAAGGCATTTAGGATTCCTAAAGTTAAGATATGGGCGACACTTTCCAGTAGCCACGGTTTGGCCGACAGTGAGAAGCCTCAGCAGAAGGAGTCCCAAGAGGAAAAAACCCATAGAAAAAAACCTCAGATGATGAGGTGACTCCAGAAACGAAGGAGACGACAAGGAGCAAGGAAAACACAGGGCGACAAGAAGCCCTAGATGGAGCAGTAGGCTACAGAAACCCACACTGGAGCAGGAGGCGCAAAAGGAACAAAGGAGCGCCAACAGAAGGAAGGGAACACCGAAACTGGAGCAAGGGCACCAACAGGAACAAGGAGTGTTACAACGCAAGGAAGAAAAGGTTCTGTCCCTTTTATACACAAGAACCAGAAGTGATAAACAGGAAGAGGAAGTGATAAAACAGAAAGGAAGCTGTTGCCATCTTGGATAGGGAGAGGAGCGAAGTGCAGTATAGGAGGGTCACCATATTAGTAATATAGAACAACCTTATCCATGGCCTTCCGGGAGCATGACTGTGGAGGAGGAGATTATAGGATGCCACCATGAAAAAAGTAAGTTAAAGTGCCCCAAAGTTATATCATAGGAAGCTGAAGGCCCAATCTGGGAACTGCGGTATTCCTAATGTGTCTTTTAACAACCAACGGGCCACCATGGAAGTCCGCGGCGTGCCCAATGTAAAAAGGTAGTAAGCATCACGGAACACACCCGCAACGCTAAAATGGCAATAACGGGCAGCAGTGTTGCACAGCGACGTGCTAGAGGAGGAGAGAGAGGTGGAGTGAGAAAGAAACGGGCAGCATCGCAATTTGGCCTGCGGCGCAACATTTGTTCTCTTTCACCTTTGGAACTGTATTGTCCTAACAATTTTGTTACCGTAACCTGACTGTATTGTAACAGTATCTCTATTTCCTTTCTCAGCCATAAACGTTTAGCCCAATTCTTATTATTTCTCTCTCCTGTTTATTATGTGTAGCCCCATTTCAATACTGTGGTAGTCTGTGCTGTTGTGCTTTGTTTGTTTTGGTCTAATCTTTGTTCAGCGAGCCGACCCACCTCGCCGCCTGCTTACCTGTCCATTTTGCCACTCCTGCCTCCCACCACCCACCTCCTCCCAGGACCTAATTAAAGGAGGCAGCGGCATAGCTGCGCACAGCGGGCAGACCATAGGCACACCAAAAGCAAGCATGTCTGCTCCCGTCCATGCCTGGACTGCACCCAGTGCCAGGAACCCTGACCTGCCTGCCACCCACAGATATTTTGCTGCCGAGCTCTGAACCCTGGACCCCAAATGCCACAACAACCACTGCTGCCTGCTGCCTCCTGTCCCCTCAATAAACAGTAGGACTGTTATGTGCCAGCACTGTCACTTCTCCTGCAACTCTAGACCTCTTGCCTGAACAGAAACCACCACCACAGCCATCTCACTGACCACGACCACCCCGGAATCACTCCACTACCTCCTGTTCAATGCCAGGTTGCCCTGCAAACATGCCATCGAAATCCAGGATACCATCAGCTCCCTCGCCCAATGTCATATTTATCAATGAGACCTGCCTCCACCTGCCTCTGCTCCCGACACCACCACAGCCACTCCTAGCGGCTGCAACATGGTTCACAAGAACAGCACCAACAAACACAGAGGCAGTGGCACCATCATCCACAGGGAAACCATCCCCTGCATTTCAATGGAAGACTACACCATACTGATCATGGAACACCTCAACTTCCAACTCCATACAGACGGCAGAACAACTATCAAAGACACCCTTTCCTACAGATACCCAGGACCTCACACCGCTTTCTGCAAAACCATCCCTAACTCCATCGACCCCTCATCATCAACTCCAAACACTACATCTTCCTTGGTGACCTCATTTTTCACCTGGACGCCCTCAACGACACCAACACCGCCTACCTCCTGGAAAGTATGAGCAACATCGGCCCCACCCAACTGGTCACCAACCCCACACACAGCCCAGGACACATGCTCACTCCCATCTTCCTGCCAGTGACAGAATCAAGTACAGTCGTGTCACTGAACTCACCTGGACCGATCACGCCATCATCCAGTTCACCATCACAGGATCTCCAGTCACCACCCCAATTCTACCAGCTCCTCCCACCACAGTTGGAGCAAAATAACAGAGAACCAGTGGACTGACGGCCTCCATATCACCCAGCCTGAACCGTCACCAATGTCGAACAGGCTGCCAAGAATCTCTCCACCTGGATCACTAACTGTGCCAACTGTCTGCCACTGAGAGCACCATCACCCCATCCCAAGAACTCTGCCACACCCTGTGGAACTTCTTCCACAAGAAGATATCCACCATCAACAAAATATTCTAGCCCCAACCCACCAACCTCCTCACTCCCACTGGTGCCAGTTCTGACCACCAGCTTACGACATGGGAACAGCTCACCACTCAAAACACCAAGGCCACCTACTGGAACACTCACTAACCCCTGTCCCCATCAGTTCTTCAACCTTGGAAGCGAGAAAATCAGCAACAAACTCACCTCCATTCTCAACGTACCTATCACCATGGCCACCTTCCCCAAAGAATGGAAACAAGCAGAGGTCAAACCCCTCTTCAAGAAATCCTCCACTGATCCCAAAAAGCCCAACAACTACCACCCCATCTCTCTGCTCCCCTTTCCCCCATAGTCCTTGAGAAGGCCATCAACCCACAACTCACAAAACACGTGAAGAAAAACGATCTGGTAGGCACCTCCCAATACGGCTTCCATGCCAAACACAGCACATAAACCACCATGATTGCTGCTACTAATGACATCAAAACAATCCTCGACCGGGGAGAAACAGAGGCTGATCCTCCTCGACCTCTCAGCAACATTCAACACTATATCCTACAACACCCTGATCAGGAGGCTTCATCAAATTGGGATCCAAGGAGATGCCCTCAAATGAATCGCCTCCTTCCTCACAGGAACAACTCAGACAATCCTCCTACCACTTTTCACCTCAGAACTGAAGAGCATCATTTGTGGCCTCCCTAAATGCTCATCCCTTGGCCCAAACCTGTTTAACACCTAAAGCCCACGGCCTCAACATCATATCCCGTTTAGACGACACTAAGCTCATCCTCTCACTCTCAGATGACCCATCTACCACTATAACCAATTTCCAGAAGTGTATGAAGAGCGTCGTTGAATGGATGAAGAATAGCTGATTAAAGCTCAACACGGACAAAACAGAAGTGCTTATTTTAGGGAACAACACCTCCCCTTGGAGCGACTCCTAGTGGCCACTGAACTCGGATTCTCAACCACACCGACTGACCACACCTGCAACCTTTGCATCATCCTGGACAGCAATCACCATGAAAAGACAGATCAATGCAGTCTCTTCCACCTTCTTCCTCACTCTCTGCATGCTCCGGAAAATCTTCAGATGGCTCTTCGTCAATACCAGCAAAACTACCACTCAAGCCCTAGTCACCACCTGCTTGGAATGTGGCAACGCACTCTACGAAGGAATCAACACCCAACTCCTGAAGAGACTCCAGAGGATACAGAACTCAGCCACTAGACTCATCCTCGCCCTCCCTAAATGGATCCAAATCACTCCTCACCTCAAGATGGTCCACTGGCTCCCCGTCCAGAATAGATGCCACTTCAAGATGCTCACACGTCTGCAAAGCACTCCGTGGCCAAGGACCAGCATACATCAACCACCGCCTGTACTTCCACTGACCCTCCAGGCACCTGCGATCCTCCTCCATCGCCCCCTCAGCATCTGCCAAAACTACAGTGGAGGACGCTCCTTTTCCTACCTCACCGACAAGTTCTGAAAGGACCTTCCCCTTCATCCTAAACTTCTCTCTCCCTTCTGGAATTCAGAAAGGGACGCAGGATCTGGCTCTTTGACTAACACCACTTTAAGCAGCTAAATCCCAGCTCCTGGATGCCCTCACTGGTGAAAAGCAAAGCTCTACAAATCCGGATTGATGATTGTTTTCACTTATTTACTAAAGTGATTGTAGTGTAGTTGAGTATTAGTGGCCTTTAACAATGTATACATGTTTTGCAAACTTAAATTATCAGTGATTGCACTATGGTCCATAGACCTCTGAGCATAATCTGACTCTTCTATAGTTTGCTTATCATGGAGCACTCTCAACATATCACAAAGCATTTAGGGGCCTATTACGATGTCGGTCGGAAAGCCTCCGACTGCTAGTCGGAGGCTTTCCGACGGCGGTCGGTGGCATTCCGACCGACTTGGTCGGTTTGCGGTCCAACCAACCAATTTCGATGTTGATGGACAGAACGTAAACCAGCCGGTCATTCCGACTCAGATCCGACCGGCTCTCTGAGTCTTCCAGCCGGTCGGAACCACACCGTAATCCCCTATGAACGGCATTTCTGGCGTCAGGATTATGATGTCGATTTCCAACAGCCTTTCCATGCCGGCCTTTCTGACATGGAAAAGAAGTCGGACAGCAACTTTGGGGGCACTGTTAAATGGTAGAGGCAGTTTCAATCGATAACCTTTCAAGTATTTGCCCGGCGGTAATCGCCTCTCATACCACTCGATAATTTACCAATGAAAGAGGCAGGCGCCGGAGACTGGAAGGCAGGAAACAAAGTTTTATTCCGTCGGAGCAGAACACATCAGATCAGACAGCAAGGTATCGTCACGAGGTGCTCTAACTGCATCTCTGAGACCTGGTCTCTTATACACAGGTTTATTGCTTTATTACATATGGTACATTCTTGTTGAGGCTTTGATGTACGGAAAGACATTTCTTGGAACCCCCACTTCAAGCTCGTTCCCACACATATCTACAGTAGAAGTCCCCACCCCACCCACAGTAGGAAATGGCTATCACGCAGCTGGATATTCCGCCAATTCCCGGGGGTGTGTGCAACCGGCCGGGTCTCAGGGGGTAGGGGCTTTGATCTACTGTAATCCCTTTGATGTGGGGTGTTTCCCTTACAGTAGGGGCAATAAACTGCATCCGCAGGGCTAGGTGATGGCCTGGGACCAGTTCGGACAATGGGGCGCAGAGGAAGGGGGTTATCAAAGGAGAGGCACGACCATGTATGGGATGTCGGTCGGATGTGGTTCCGTAGCAGGGTCGCGCAGAAGGAGAGGGTTTACGGCCTGTATGAGAGAGCGGGGGTGGCCGGCGCGCGGGGGATGCTTGCAGTGTCAGGGGAACGCGCTGGCGATTGACAATGAGCGGGGGAGAGAGTGGGGTGCCCAAAATGGCTACCGTGTGCTCGCTGTGCGTAGCGCTGGGGAGAGGCAAGATGGCGCAGATAATGTTCAGTTTGCGAGCTAAATTTCCACAGTCCTCCCTTTTAACATATCTCGCCAGCTTGTCTAGTTCGGATTTATCCCCATAATACTACGGACTTCCACCTCATAAAGGGCTTTCATCCGCTCTGTTTCAAAGTTCAAAGTCTTAGGGCAGATGCAGTTCATAAAAAGCGAACATAAAGGTGGCAGACACTGAATCCCCAAGCAACATCCACATAGTATCACAACCGGTATTAGGATAAATGAAAACAGCCTCCATCCCCAACTTTTAATAGTGTCCCAAAACCAGCTCCCAAGTGACCACCCTTCTTGCTCCTGATGGACCTCTGCGGAAAGTCTGTGGAGGTGTTCAATTGCTTTGTAGACTGAGGGTGAGTTATCCGGTACGTAGGTACAACAGCTGGACCCAATGATGCGGCATGCTCCTCCACGATCAGCCAGAACCACATCTAGAACAAGGCGGGTCTGAAGAGCCACCAGGCGGACGGCCTGAAGCTCAGCGGTGTTGTTGGCGAGGGCGCCAGCTGTAATGTTCATCGCCGTTTCGACTGCCTGGGTTAAGTGGCGGATGGCACGGCTGTTTGCCATTGGACCCCAGAGTGGAACAAGGCCTTTCACTGCGTCCATGAACTGTGCTCCGGCGGAGTCGGCTTGCACAATGTCTTTGGCCCGCTTCTGTCGGTGATGGTTTGCTGGAGCCACATATGTCGGAGGAAGGACAAAGGCGATGTAGCAGGTGCCTCCCCAACCTTTCGGAAGCCAGGTGTAGGCCTTAGTACCACAGACGAAGTACATATTCGGGGAGGCAACAAAGGAGGGTGGGTCAACTGAGTCCAATGTTCGGGTGATGAGGCAGGAGCTGTGGCCCACCAGCTGCGCCCCCAGGCCTTCGAGGCACACAAATCCAGTGATGTTGCTGACGGACAGGGCCACTGTTAGGGTGGCGGCCGTCCGTTTCCGGAGGTAAGAGAAGGTGGGTCTGGCTGGGTTGTTGAACACTTGCATTTCAACTCGTTCTTTGGCAGGGATGTCCATGTGAAAGGAAGTGTTCGATCTCAGAGGGCAGAAGAGGGCAGAAGTTCTTCCAGTTTTGTTCAGCCAGAACCCATGGTAGAAGTGTGACATGGTTCTGCCGGAAGTGGCATTGTCCTTGTAGCTTTCTTGCAGGAGGATTAGCCAGGCGAGGCAGGAACCATGGACAGAAAAAGGTGAAGGGATGAAAGGGATAGAGTGTCCAGTGGCATGTGGTAGCAATCCACAGATCCAGCAATTAGTGGCGTTGGCAGCAAGATTGTGTTGGTGGAGCAACTGCACAAAAGAGTTATTCCAGAACTCCTTACGCCTTTCTCGGAGTTGGGGTGAAAGTGAGATCAGATGGTGTTCTTTCGTGGTGGTAGGTTGAACGGTGGTCAGCAATATCTTATGAGCGGGTGTGCCCTCCTCCATGATCCAGAAGGTGACCACGAGGAGAAGGCAAAAGAGAAGGGTAATGAAAAGTGCAATAGTCTTTAAGCTGTGCATTCGGTCAGTCTTTGGGTTTTTGTAGTGGATCTTCGGACGTCCGGTTGCTTCCATCATCTTCATGTCGGGCGCTTCCATCACCTTCAAGAGACTCGGTAGCGGGCAGAACCACAGACTTCGTTTAGTTTCTCTCCTGGTGGCCTTTGAGGTGACTAGGCTACCGCTCTGAGATTTCCACTTAGCCTGTGGTCTGCTTAGCCGAAGTTCTCTCCTTTCGTCGCAAGTTATACCCTTCCTTGGATGGCACGGTGGGATCAGGATATCTTACTAACTCGAGTGTCTCTGTATCTGGGCAGCGGCTCAGGGATGGTCGGTCTTTGTCCAGAAGTTCTTCTTGGGCGGTGATGTTGTCCGTGGTTGTCAGGGTCGGTGATACCTTCTTGCAGTGGTGTGCATGCAGCCAATTGCGTTTCCCCTCCACTCGAAGAGCTGTTCGGGTGGTGATCAGGACTTGCAGGGGGCCCGTCCACCGGGGCTCCAGACTCTTGGTGCGCTGGAAGTTACGCACTAAGACGAAGTCACCGGGTTGGATGTCGTGTCCGGGGCCCCTGGAAACATCGGGAATGGCGTGCAGCACCTGCTGATGGATAACAGACAACGTTTTAGTTAGATTGTACAGATAATCAGACATGAGGACGTCCGGGACGTCGTGGATGGATGTTGGTTTTGGTGCAGTCCAAAGGTTCATGGGCCGCCCGAAGACGACCTCGTAGGGGGTTAAGTGGTGTTTGGTGGGGGTGGAACGCATTGATAGCAATGCTAGTGGGAGAGCGTCTGGCCATCTTAGTCCTGTGGTGGCGACTATTTTTGCTATCTTAAGCTTCAATGTGGCATTGTGTCGCTCAACCAGGCCTGCAGATTGGGGATGGAAGACCGCATGGAATTTCTGTTTTACACCCAACCCTTTTAAGATGAGTTGGATAACTTCGGCTACGAAGTGGGGGCCGTTGTCGCTCCACAAAATTCGACAAAGGCCGTATCGGGGGAAGAATTCCTTCAGTAGTACTTTTGCAGTAGTCATAGCGGTGTTGTCGTGGGTTGGATAGGCTTCCACCCACTTGCTGAAGGCACATACAACAACAAGTACGTACTTCAAACCCTGGCACCTTTCTAACTGGACATAGTCCATTTGTAGGACTTCAAAAGGGTGATTGGGGACCCCAAACTCTCCCCGGGGTACAGCAGTTCCTTTCCCAGGGTTGTGTTGGAGGCATACTAGGCATTGTTGGACCAGACGTTTGGCTGAGTCTGGGATCTTGTCGTTGTGCCAGACTTTGGAGACGAGTTCGATCATGGGGGCAGACCCTATGTGTGCGGGGGAGTATGCCATGGTCAGCATGGAGATCAAGTATGAGTCTGGTAGCAACCATTTGTTCAAGTCTTTAGTTCGCCAGCAACCGTCATCGTCCTTCAATCCCACCCGGGCCCATTCAGCTAATTCGTGAGGTGTGCTGGCTAGTTGGATATCCCTAATCGTTTCCCTAGCATCCTTCCATCTCTCAGTTTGTGACCTGGTCACGTACATACGGGTCGTGGACCTATTCTCGGCTGTGGTTCGGGCAGTAATGTCAGCTAGTGCATTTCCCTGTCCTATAATGTCTGTCACCTTCTTGTGTGCCTGGCATTTGATCACGGCCAGCCGTGTGGGTAGGAGGACTGCTTCGGTCAGGGCAGAGACTAGATCTCCATGCAGGATGGGTGTGCCATGAGAGGTCAGGAATCCCCTCTCTTTCCATAAGAGCCCAAAGTGGTGAACTACCTCGAAGGCATACTGACTGTCTGTGTAAATGTTTGCGGTTGTCCCTGCTGCCAGAATGCATGCTCGTGTGAGAGCTATTAGTTCCGCCGCCTGTGCGGATCGCTGTGTGATGCGGGCTGTCTCAACAACTGTTCGGGCTGTGGTGACTGCATAGGCAGCTGAGGTGGTGCCATCGGGGAGCTTGATGCATGAGCCATCCACCCACAGTTCTCCGTCAGGGTCCGGGAAGGCAGTATCTCGGAGGTCGACCCTACTCTTGGTCTGTTCGTCGGTGAGGGTCACACAGTCGTGTATAGGGGACGCATTGGGGTCAGCGTCAGGGAGAGGTAGTAGAGTAGCTGGATTCAGAGTGGTGCATCGTTTCAATGTGATGTGGGGTGCAAGCAGAGTCAGTTCGTAACCGGTCAATCGTGCGCTAGTCAGGTGTTGAGTCTTGGTTTGGTTCAGGAGGGTGTCAACCGCATGGGGTACCAATACAGTGAGGGAGTTCGAGAGCACAATCCCCTCGCTTTGCCGGCGGCCACTGCTCGAAGGCAGGCAGGCAAAGCTCTGGCTACGGGGTCAAGAGTGGCAGAGAAGTAGGCACAAGGGCGTTGTTTAGGGCCTATGGACTGGGTTAGGACAGACAACGCACACCCCTCCCTTTCGTGGGTGTAGAGGGAAAAAGGTTTAGTGTAGTCTGGGGTTCCTAGGACTGGGGCTGAGCAGAGGGCGTCTCGTAATTCTTTGAAGGAGGATTGACATTCGGGTGTCCAAGGGAGGGGGAAGGGGACATCTTTAGCCAGCAGGGAAAGCAGGGGTTTTACGATAAGACTGAAGTTTGGCAACCATTGTCGACAAAGGGAGGTGAGGCCTACTAGGGACCGTACTTGCTTCTGAGTTTTGGGAACAGGGGTTTCTAGGATGGTCTGAATTCGGTCAGGGGTAAGTTTCCTCCCGTCTTTGGATAGTAGGTGGCCTAGATACGTTACTTGGGGCTGGCAGAATTGCAATTTCTTTCTGGAGACCTTGTGACCGTTCTCCGCAAGGAAGCGGAGGAGGTGAATGGTGGCTGTGACGGCAAGTGGAGTGGTGTCGGCCGCCAAAAGAATGTCATCGACGTACTGTATCAACACCACTCCATCGGGTAGTTGGACTGCATCTAGCTGCTTCTTGAGGGCTTGGCTATAAATACTGGGACTCTCAGTGTAGCCTTGGGGTGCCCTGCAGAATCTGTACGATCAGGCTTTTAAAGTGAAGCCGAACAGGTAGCGGCTGTCTGGGTGGATGGGGATGGAAAAGAATGCGTTTTTGAGATCAATAACAGTAAAGGTGGTGGCAGTGGATGGAATCAGGGTGAGGATGGTGGTGATGTCTGAGACCACGGGGTACTGGGGTAAGACTACTTTGTTAACCTCTCGCAAATCAACAATGAAACGGTAGGCTTTCTCATCTCCCTCGCCTTGCTTCTTTACAATGGGTAGGATAGGGCTGTTGCAAACATTACTGACTACTTCTTCTACCACTCCTGCCTCGACTAGGGACTCGATGATTTCCACCAATGCCTTCTCGCCTTCGGGTGATATCCGATACTGTGGAAGCTTTGGGAGCACTGCGTCCGGTCGGACGGTTATGTGTACCGGGTCGATCACCATGCGCCCTACATCTGAGTCGGTTTTAGCCCATAGATGTGAAGGTAATGTGTCGAGTAGGGACATGTCAGCATCGGTTATAGAGAGCATACGCCGTGTGTGACAGGGTCTGGACAGATCTGGGTTATCGTGTAGGATGACTCGAACTCCATCTGGGGAGCATCTGATGGTAGCTCGAAAATGTTTTAGCAAATCAAGTCCCATAATAGCATCGGGGGTGTTGGAGGAGAGCAGAAAGGTCGTGTCAGTGGTGTTATCTTCTAAGTCAAAGGAGATTGGTGCTGATAAGGGGTTAGTGGAGGGCGTTCCATCGAAGCCTATAGAGGTTACATGTGAGCCAGACAAGGGTGCCCTAGGGATCAGTCGTTTGGATAACGCACTACGTGTCGCCCCAGTGTCTACCAGGAATGGAGATTTTGTGCCCAAGACCTTAGCAGTGACGTAAGGACCTTGCTGGTCAACACGGAGTTCGACTGGATCCCTCCCTTGCCCCTGGCGGTCCTATGCGAAGTCATGGGTGCTTTCGTAGTCGGACCGCTGACACTGGTTTTGTCGGGGGCGATCAAAGGTGTTTGGTCTGCCTGGCCTGTCGTTGATGGCGTCGTTCGTGTGCCCTCGTCCCTGTCCTCTATTTCTGGGGTCATATGCGGTGTTTCTGGGATCCCTATTTTTGTTAAGTTCCAGAAGGACCGGGCACTGGGATTTCCAGTGTCCGAACCCTCTACAGAACGCACATTGGTTCCCATCTAAGTCTCTCCGTCCGTTGTAGGGTGTAGGGGTATGGTCTCTAGGGGGTAGCTTTCTAGGGGCGGTTGGTTGGTAATTCTCTTTCGGGTGTTCCCTTCCTATGGTCACCCCTTGCAACTGTGCTATCATTAACCTCTCCTTTAGTTCCTTTTTCTTCTTCTCTGACGCCCTATCGTTCTCGTTTTTCTGGTTTTCGTAGTATTGGGCCATCTGGAGAATTGCTGCGGGTTTGGAGGCTGCCCAACTACTCTCGCTGGTCTGTAGTTTCTGGGAAACTTCTTGTGACAGACCCTTCACATAATTCTGGACAAAGAGGTGATGTCCGGTTGCGGTGGTCATGTCTTGGCCACTGTAATCGGAAAACACCGTCTCGAATCGGGAGAAGTATTCAGACACATCCTCCTGGGGTTTCTGGCGGCAAGCCGTCACTATCGACCAGTCTACCTTTCTTTCTGGGATTAGAGTCTTCAGCTTTTGTACAATCTTGTCTGGGAGCTCTAATATGGCTTTCGGGGGTTTCTGTCCTGGTTCTCGCTGTTTATCTATGGTATCGAGTTGTACTCAGGTATATCCGAACGGCTCAGCGTGGTCAACTTTCCGGATTTGTTTCCACACATCAGCCGGCAGGCATAGCCCAAAGAACAAGTCGATATCTGCTAAAGTCATTATCGTTGAGCCTAAGGCTGTACCCAGTTCAGTGTAGAAGGCAGTCGGGTTCTTTCTCAAGTCGGGTAGAGTTTTTCTAAAGGTCAAAATATCTTGCCGGTCCCACGGCTGGTAGACCCAGTTATATACAACCCTTCCCTTCGCATCTTGGTGGTTGATGTCGTCATGTGTTCCCTGACCTCGTGGGGGGACCCAGTAGGGGGCAGCTTCTTTGATGGGCATCATGGCATCAGCCCTTCCTTCCTGGGGCTTAGTCGCTATGGGGGTTTCTGCTTTGGTGGTCTGTCTATGTTCTTTAAGGTGTCAGTAGACCTCGAGTGTACGAGTGAAGAGGTTCGTAACATCGCCCTCTCTTTCTTCTCCGATGTCTACCTTCCTATATAGGGCCGCTAAGCCTTTGGGACCTTTATCGTGGTATCTATCCTCATATGCATTCAGGGCGTGATAACAGAGCCGTACGACAAAGTGTCGTCTGCGGCTGTCGGCATACGAGTTATACACGTCTGTTATATACTCCTCACTTTCTTTTCGCTCCACTAGTGTCTTTACTATTTTGTCGATTCCTGCTCGTTCGTCCTTTGTTAGTTGATTCATTCTGGTGGACTCTTTCTGTCTCATTTCAGGGTCATCTAACGTTATAGCCGACGTTGGGTTCAATACAAGAGGCTCAGCCGGCGCGGAGGCCGTGAGGACCGAGGCCCCTGTACTGCTTTCGCTCGTGTTTGGGGGTGGTGGGTGTTGCACTACTGACTGGGAGGGTGCATATGGAGGGGGCATGTAAATGATCGGGGGACCTAACAGTAATTCGTCATTCGTTCGCTGCTTGGAGGACAACTCAGGGTAGAGCAAAGAAGGGGTCCTAACAGCGTACTGGCCTGATGTTTCGGGCTCCTGCCTTAGTTTAGTTTCCCTTCTCTCCTTTATTTCTTCTTCTAACCTTCTAGCGGCAAGGTGGGCTGCCTTTCGTAATTCCTTTTCTGCTTTTACTTCTTCCCTCTTTTTCCGTTGCGTTGCTTCTTTGCGCCACATGCCAATACTGTCAAGCATAGTAGGCATCGTCTTATTGCTACGCAGAGCTACTTCTAGCGCTTCTATCTTATGGTCGTCGAAGGATCCCATCAGTGGCCACTGACTCTCGGGGTCCTTCTTTGTATATTTATGCCATAGCTTGGTATAAGCTACGGCGACTAGTCCATATTTAGTGAACATGTCCTTATTAGGGGTGCCCTCCAGTGGAGCCGGATGGTTCACCTCTAATAAGCGGTCCGGGCAGAACCAACTACCAATCAGTGGGGAGAAGATAGGCATGACGGGTTTCAACGGGGACAAAAGTCAGCACTACCTATCTTTTCACTGCTTGCAAAGACTAGACAGAATATCTCAGTTCCACGTTATTTGTAAGCAGAGAATACCTCCAAAGAACCAATATCGAACAACTAGTGTTCGGACAATCAATCAATCAATCAATGGGGAGATAAAGATAGGCACGACGGGTTTCAACGTGGACAAAAGTCTGCGTTACCTACCCTTCACTATTTGCAAAGACTAGACAGAATATCTCAGTTCCACGTTATTTGTAAGCAGAGAATACCTCCAAAGAACCAATATCGAACAACTAGTGTTCGGACAATCAATCAATCAATCAATGGGGAGATAAAGATAGGCACGACGGGTTTCAACGGGGACAAAAGTCTGCGTTACCTACCCATCACTATTTGCAAAGACTAGACAGAATATTTCTATTCTACGTTATTTGCAAACAGAGAATATCTCAAAGAGCACTATTCTTCAAAACAATCAATGTTCGGACAATCAATCAGTGGGGAGATAAAGATAGGCACGACGGGTTACAACGGGGACAAAAGTCTGCGTTACCTACCCTTCACTATCTGCAAAGGAAGAGAGAGAGAGAGTATTTCTACTCCTCCCCGTTTGTAGACAGCGAATATCTCAAAGAGAACAATCAATGAGCAATACTAGTATTTCCAAAACTTCAAACAATCAATCAATTATTTCGCAATTTGTCGTGTATCACGACCTTACCCGGACCGCGTGGACAGTTTCTCGTCTTCCGCCTCCAGCGCCCGATCGTCCTCTACTCTCCGTATTTGCCGCGGCACTCCTGATGGTTCCCAGTCAGGACCGTAGATCACTCGAGAGAGGTCTGCTCGGAACCAGTGAAGTTCGGATGATCGGCTGCCAGACGAGGGTCTATTGGGCAGGAGCTCTCCCGATCGTTGCAGTCGTTCACTCTGTCGTCGGGACCTCTCCCACTGGATCCACGTGTCGCTGATGGGCCCCACGTTTGGGACGCCAATTGTTAAATGGTAGAGGCAGTTTCAATCGATAACCTTTCAAGTATTTGCCCGGCGGTAATCGCCTCTGATACCACTCGATAATTTACCAATGAAAGAGGCAGGCGCCGGAGACTCGAAGGCAGGAAACAAAGTTTTATTCCGTCGGAGCAGAACACATCAGATCAGACAGCAAGGTATCTTCACGAGGTGCTCTAACTGCATCTCTGAGACCTGGTCTCTTATACACAGGTTTATTGCTTTATTACATATGGTACATTCTTGTTGAGGCTTTGATGTACGGAAAGACATTTCTTGGAACCCCCACTTCAAGCTCGTTCCCACACATATATACAGTAGAAGTCCCCACCCCACCCACAGTAGGAGATGGCTATCACGCAGCTGGATATTCCGCCAATTCCCGGGGGTGTGTGCAACCGTCCGGGTCTCAGGGGGTAGGGGCTTTGATCTACTGTAATCCCTTTGATGTGGGGTGTTTCCCTTACAGTAGGGGCAATAAACTGCATCCGCAGGGCTAGGTGATGGCCTGGGACCAGTTCGGACAATGGGGCGCAGAGGAAGGGGGTTATCAAAGGAGAGGCGCGACCATGTATGGGATGTCGGTCGGATGTGGTTCCGTAGCAGGGTCGCGCAGAAGGAGAGGGTTTACGGCCTGTATGAGAGAGCGGGGGTGGCCGGCGCGCGGGGGATGCTTGCAGTGTCAGGGGAACGCGCTGGCGATTGACAATGAGCGGGGGAGAGAGTGGGATGCCCAAAATGGCTACCGTGTGCTCGCTGTGCGTAGCGCTGGGGAGAGGCAAGATGGCGCAGATAATGTTCAGTTTGCGAGCTAAATTTCCACAGCACCAAGCATGGCCCCCTTGCCTCTGTGGTCTACAGTCAGTGTTCGAGGGTAAAACCCTGCACTGTGTGGCAGGCACCACGGGGTGCCTGCCACAAGGGCAGGGTTTTACACACACACCCCTTTCTCTATAGGAACCAGTATTACAGCTGGTTTACGCTGTGACACAAGCTCCCGTAGAAAACAGTGGGACTCCAACCAAACAGTGTTTGGTCGCATCATAGTAAGGCGATCAGTCCTGAGTCCGAGACGGTGACGGTCGGAGGCAACAACGGGCCGCATCGTAATTAGCTCCTTATTGGCAAGATGTATTTTAATGTAGCTTGTATTTCTATATAAAAGTTTCTCTATTTTCTTTACCTCACAGATCCTAAATGGTGAGGTACACATTGCATGTGATTTCACTTAGCAGCTCAGCAGACCTGCATGCATTTGGTTGCATCACTCAACAAGGTCCATTTGCATTGACTGCTAATAGTGAGGGTGAAGATGTGTTCATCAGCATGAGCACATCAACAGCAAATAATGTGCCTTTCTTGACTTGCTTGAAAAACTTGTGCAAAAGTGGTTGTACCAGCTCATACACAACTTAAAAAGAATGTTAGATTGAGCCTGTGCAAAAAAAATGCAGCATTGTTAACAACTTCACTAGGGGCAATAAAGTTTGCATACCAATACTGGGCTGAAGATCTTCTCTTCTGAAGGATGTGAAGACCGGGATGTATCTGCATATAGTCAGCTCTCTGGCCTCTGTCATGGTGTTTCTGGTTAGTAAGGTTGCAATTCCTCCTCCTGAATCACTGGGCCATTTTCTGCTTTTGCCGTGTTACCTTTCCTTCTTTGTGCAGTAGTAATGCATTGTGCATCGGTAAGGAATTATCTGTAGTCTGAGAAAATGTTCTGCACTGTCAATGTACATGATTATTTGTGTTTCATTGAGTTTCCTCAGCTTATACATTGGAGTTTTACCTGTGTTTGGCTATATTAATCATCTTGTTCAAGTAAGCAAATTTGTGTTAATCCCCTGCTTTGTGAATGTGGTGTTGATGCAGGTATGGCGAATTTAATTTTGTTTTCTTATATTTCATTTTGATTTATGTTAATTGTAAGAAAATGCCTTTTTCTGCATGATAGCCCCTGTGTTTTTTAAGTGATGCAGTTAGTTTTTGGACTTTGTATACCAGGTCTTTTCAGATAAGGCCTGCTTTCATGTGCTCTGACTGTTAAAAACATGCCAAATTGTCTGATTGGCGTATGTACATTATCAATAAGTTCCCAGGATATGGTACCCAGTGTTCCCGGTGCCTGTTAGTTAAATGTCACTAGTGGACTGTGGCATCTATTGTGTCACCACCAAAAAAGACAATGCTGATCATATCATCAGGCCTGTCCCTGCAGCTTGAGTGTGCAGTTTTAAAATTGTAAAATAAATATATCAAAATTAACCTTTTTTGTTGGCCATAAACCTTCGGTTTAGGTGCATGTGAATGACCCCACAAGTAGGCCCTAAATTCCCATAGAGCAGGGGGAATTGGTTTTAAAGATTAGGGCATGGTCTGACAGTGAAAATACTTTTCAGATGGTCTCTTGACCTACGGAAGACCAATAAAGGACTGCACATGCTGTTGAACCATGGAGAGAAATCCCAAGGGCTTGCCCTGCTCCCCACTTACAGACAGGACAGAAGAGTGGACTCCAACAGCTAGTTGGTTTGCCTCCTGTTCAGCTCCAGGAGCACTTTAGCAGCAAGAATTGCAAAACTCTGCTGTGTCAAGCTGACCATTTCCAACTGGATTTTTCCTGTACCCTGTTAGTGGCTTCTGGGAGATTGAATTCTAACACCCAAGTTGTGCCCAAATGTTCTGGACTCTTAGCTGGTATTCGCGTGCTCTCTCCCCCCCTTCAAAATTGTAATATTGGACAATTACAATTGTTTTCAGAACTTTTAGCTAAAATACCCAGAGGGTAATACCAGACTGCTGCCGAGCTGTTGAGCAGATATCGATCTGCCGAACGGACTCAACTTGCTGGTTTGCCCTGCTGAAAAGATTCTGACTCCCCAATAAGTTTTTATGTCCGAATATAGAGTACTGCACCTGGATCAACGCCGAGAAGTACCCCAACAATCACGATGCATTCTTGGGACCGACTTTGGACTTTGGCCACTCAAGGTTTTCCCACCTTGGACGTCGAGAGCCTCAAACTTCCCACCGAAGCCAAGGCTCTCACTGAGGTCTTGTGCTTCAGCCTGCCACCACCGATAAGCAAGGACTTTTCTTCAGAAGAACAACTAATCCAGAAGATAAACTTTCATCAGTACGAACCTGGTCCTTGTATCCCACCCATGCTCCATTACGGTCAGCCTTAACATTTGAGCTTGACCCATTCTAGCGTGACCATATACTTACGGTTGGTGCTTTGTGCTTATTGGCGCTAAAAATTCAAAAACTTTGAAAAATCATACCTCCGATTCCCTAAATCACATTTTTGTTGTTTTTTTGGTGTCTATTTGCTCATTAAATGTTATGCTAGTTTTATAAATTGGTGTGGGATTTTTACTGTGTTGTGTTTTCTACTTTTTAACTGTTTTGGAACTAATAAATGCTTTACACATTTCTCCTAAATTAAGCCTGTCTGCTCTGTGATACAGCTACCAAGGTTTGATCTCAGGTTTAAATTATTGAGGCATTATTGGACCTAGTAATAGTGCCATTATTACTGCCATCCACTTCAACTAATAATCCACTTTCTCACCTTCATTTTTCACTTACTTTTTTAAATCATTCTTCCACTGGCTACTCACTGTACCTGTAAATATGTTGAATTTATTGACGTGGCAATTCACCGGAGATTGTTTCTTTAGTATATGCTTACTTATGCAGTATATTACTGTTCATTTTAACACTGGTGCTAAAATCCATAATTGCTGAGGCCAAACGATTTAGCGTTAGTGTTCATATAAATGGGGCGACAATCCCCAATCTTAGAATGGGGAACACGTTGTGAAATGGAAACCAATCACGCTAGCAATAGTTTTAAGTTAGCCCTTCATACTTCAAATGAAAACGTAAGTGTGATTTACATACTGGCGCTATTTCGCGCCCACAGGTTCTACGACTTTCATATTACAGGCCAAACTCTGATATAGCTAATGCTGGGAAATGAATGCGTCAGTCCCAGCACAATATTTTATTGTAATCTGGCCCTAGCTGTATATTTCGAGGGTGAAATGCTACATTGTAAATGTTTAGCACTTTAATACATTGCAAAGAAGTGACGGCACAGGAGTCGAATACCTAACCTTTTTGTAATAATGGTTTTCAAGAGGCATTAGTCATCTGTAACAAGAATACCACTTAAGGAAAATGTAATATTTTGAATTTTAGATTGTTTTCATTAGCATTAATATTCTTGGCTGGAAATTCTTGACTGAGGTAACCTTATTGTTCTGAAACTGATAACTGGAAAATACCGGCAAAGACAGGGAAAGGAGAACTGGGAATAGGTACGCTGGTTTTTGCCAAGGCTAAATTTAGTCTTACCTAGAAATCTTTAACAATGTTGTGTCTATTGCTTTGATTGAAAGCCACAAGAATTAGTAAACTGGGAATTAAAAACGAAAGGGTTGAGGCAATTTCCCGTCAGTAAGCTCAAATGTCCCTTTCTTGGTGAATTCGATAATCTCTGGTGGCAGCTGTCCAGAAAATTTGCGTGGATAGATGTTGTACTTTCCCACCGAGGCATGCTGGTTTTCTTATTCAATGTTGCTGCTTGAAAAAGTTAGAGCTAATGAGCAAATAACTGGGGGAGACCAGGAAAAAGCATGAATGAGGCCTGATAGAGTAGCCCACATTCAAATTCATAGATATGATTTAAAGTTCATTTTATATCACTGTTTCATTTTATGATCATTGGTGATAATTTATTGAATGAATGGATGACAGACTGGATGAATGAATGAATGGCATATGAATGAAAGATTGAATTTTCCAGGACAATCGTTCCTAGAAGTCTAGAAGTGCCCGAGCCTGCAGGTCTGGTTTGAACCCTTCGCAGGATGACTCCCATCTGCTCCCAGTTTAAACCGGCTGAACCAGATGAGCTGCAATCCTTGACGCATTCTATCAAATCCAGCTCTCCTAGATGTGGCCGCTTCTGCTATGTTGGAGTTGGGAGCTGAGGAGCTGCTCCCTATGTTGGGAAATCTGATTAATATCTCTCTGGTCTCTGCAGAGGTTCCCACCTGCTAGAAACATGCCTCAGTGGTGCCGCTTTTGAAGAAGCCTTGGCTGGATTCTTCTAAGCCTGAGAACTTTGCTCCCTTTAACAATGAAAGGTGCTAAAAAATATGTTAACCGCCAACTTTCAATGTTTGTGGAGACCAGGGACCTTTTGTACAATACACAGTTGGGTTTTCTCCCTCGGTACAGTACAGAGTTACGCTCTATTGATGGCTTCTGAATCCATGCGGCAGATTCTGGATAGAGGTGACATGGCAGTCTTACTGCTGCTTGATCTGAGCGCGGCCCTCTACACCTTGTCCCACAACCTTCTGCTGGAGCGGTTGTGGGGCTACGGTGTCGGTTGTAAGGCCCTGTGGTGGTTTGTGTCCTTTCTGCAGGGCAGCACCTTTCAGGTCCTGCAAAAATCATTTCATTCTGAGGTCTTGCCACTGTTGCAGAGGGCCCCCTACTCTGTTCAAACGTTAAATGTGCTACCTGGCGGACATCATCGAGCGGCATAGTTTTGACATCATATCATACGCCGATGATACTCAAATCATTGTCACCCTGCTTCAGAATGTGGCGGCCGCATCCTCTCTGAGGACTTGCCTGTCCGAGGTGGCCCTCTGAATGGACCTCAACTGCTTAAAATGAATTTCTGGCAAGACTGAGGTCCTCATTCTGGGGTTTCAGGTTTCTATCTGGACTCCCAACTAGTGGCGGCCATCGGTTGGCTGCCTTCTGGAGCTGAAGCCCATTGTCAAGAACTTGGGCATCCTGTTTGATACAAGTCTGACGTTTGACAGTCAGATTATGGCCTCATCCGGCAAGTGTATTGGGATTATAAAAACTCTCAAAAAGATTATTGGGCTTCTATCTGAAGCCAGGAGGAAAACAGTAATCCAGGCCTTAATCATTTCAAGGCTGGATTACTGTAATGTCATATATTTGGGTGTCTCCCAGTCACACCTTTGGATGCTCCAATGTGTACAGAACTCTGCGGCTTGTCTATTGCTGAACCTTCCCAGATGGGCTTCGATGGCCTCTGTCCTGTTTAAATTGCACTGGCTTCCAGTTAAGAAGCACTTGTATTTCAAGGCTCTCTGCTACTTCTACAGGGCCTTTAATAAAGCTGGTGCTAACTATCTCCATTGTCTTTTCAAACCCTACCTTCCTTCAAGGTGTTTGAGGTCCTCAGGTTCTTTGCTGGCAGAGGTTCCTGCTTTCATGAAAGTCCGAATTGAGGGCAGTTCTTTCAGTTTTCTTGCCTCCAAGTTGTGGAACTCTCTTCCACTGGATCTCCAGCAGGGTAAAACAGAGCTTTTCTTTAGGAAAAATCTAAAAACTTGGCTCTTCGGGTAGTTCTAGCTTTCTCTTTAAGTCATCCGCTCACCTTGGTAGCTAGACTGTGTCAGCGCTGGGACACTCCTGACGAAGTAGCCCTGTGCTTTACAAATTATTTTATTATTATTGTTTTATTGAATGAATGAAAAGTATACACAAGATTGTAATTGATAATCAGCTAGGAGTCTCTGCACTATAAATCCAAAATCTTATTGCTTTATTTTACTGACCCTTGCGAGGGCAAAACATGTTGCTAGTCAATCTTTTAGTGGTCTGCTTATCCTGAATAGGAATTTGCCACTGATACTGGCCACCAATAGAAACCTTCATTATTTACAATACATCCAGAAGTAACTAGATGGATACCAGAAAAACATCATATATCTCAATGTTCAGAAAAGTGTACCAGTTCTATACAGTATGAGCTTGTATATTTATTGAGTGAGGCCTCCTGAGTAAAATGCTAAGAAGTAGAACTAGAGATAGTACCAGACGATGTGCATAAGGCTAATATGAGGCAGGTCAAGGGATAATACATTTGTTATCCCTACACATCACATAGGGGAACCGTGTTACAAACGTATGTGGGTGGGACAACCTGTTGTACTGATAAGTGCTCTGTGTACCCTGATAATAAAAGGAAGATCAATGGCAGCTTTGTAAGTGGATGCTTGCCATCTAAAATGTAAAGCTTGGAGTACACATGAGGACAATATCCATCCCGATGCCAGTCCAATTTTGCCCTTCAATGGCACAGTGCAAGGGTCCCCTAGTGCAGAATTAGCTAAGATAGGTAACTCCTTCTGCTTCCTGAGACATGTGCTATTTTCTCATTCTAAAGGAGTGGAACAAAACAAGAACCACTTTCTAGGAGTTCGACTTTCTTCAACCCTGTCATAGAGCTTGTTACCATGGGACATTTCCCATATGGAAAGGAGGATTCACCTGCTTGAAATCAGGGGCATATGTATGAGGGTTTTGCACAGGGAAAGAGCAGGAATACACTGTACTTTAAAATAATATAGCGCATTCCTGTCCTTGTACCTGTGCAGGCTCTGTTTTGGCTTCAAGGATGCCGGTGTTGCATGCAGGATTGTTTATCTGCAGGAAGGGGCATCTTCCTGTACAAAAAAAATTCTGAGAGGCATATACCTCTATCTATGTGTGCTGCAGAATGTGTGGTGCAAGAGTGACACAACTCCTCTCATAAATACGCCCCTCCATTTAGAGAATGCTGGTCTATACAGAAGAGATTTTCGTGAGTGGAAAACTGGAAGCGAAGAAAATGTCATATTCCGCCGTTTTGCATTCCCACTGCGTGTCTCTCAATTCATGTTGCACCTCATTATGAGATATGCACCACACACACACACACACATACGTGTTTTGGCATTGAAGCCTTTGTCAATGTCAGACATTGACAAAGGCTTAAATGCCGAAACGCGTCGGTCGGTGCGGGGGGGGCATCCGCACAATAAAGAAACTTTGAAGAAATTGACCCGCGAGTGCGTTCTTTTGTAGCTTCTACTATGCTGCTGTGGAATAATATATATATATATATTACCTGCTGGCGGGCGCCAGTAGGTAGTTATAGTTAGGACCTATTTTCCATAGGAAATCCGCAACATTCTATTCCCAATAAGTCTGGCGCCGGTTGACGAATCTTCGCGAAATTTTCCAAACTTTTGGCCAGCTCCAGTCCGCTCCTATCCTGAAAGTTTCGGGGTGATTCGTCAAGCGGGGGCTGAGAAAAAGGGGGGTCCCAAAATGCATTTTCCCCATGCAATTTCCCATAGGACCTGTTGACGCAGCTACAGCCCGAACTGCTTAACAGAATTACACCAAATTTGGCAAAGAGGTAGTCCTCAGTTCAGACTCGTGCCTTTTGCATAAATGGTGTAAATCCGTTCGGTAGTTCCTGAGAAAATTAAAGTAAAAAAGATAGATATATCTATGGCCTCGGAGGATCCGCGCATCCTATGCGCACCCTGAGCGCACCCTCTGTGAACCGAGCGCGCACCCTCCTGATGTAAAGGGGGCAGGGTAGAAATACTCTGACCGTCTAGTGTTGCTTAGGGGGTCCCAGAAGGACCCCCTGGGGCCCCCCTTTTTTTTTTTTTTTAAACGGCGTAATGCGCGCATGGTGCGCGGATCCGGCCGGAAAAAAAAAACCCGAAGCGTGGGCTTCCACGCTTCGTTAAGAATTTGCCCCCGGGGGGGCCAAATCCCGGGGGCAAAATCTGAAAACATGAATGGGGAGGGGGGCTGCGTGGCCCCCCTCATGGAGCCCTTGAGGGCCCTGGGGACCGCCACCCCCCAGGGCCCTTAAGGGCTCCTACAGTGTCCTGGGGTGCCCACCCCCAGGACACTGTTGTTTGCTATGAGAGGGCAGGAGTTTCCCGCCCTCCCATAGCAAACTTCGTTAGGATTTTGAAAGAGAGAGCAGGGAAACCTGCTCTCTCTTTCAAAATCCAAAAGATAGTGCTTTTCCACACGGGGAGCTGCATGTTAGCAGCTCCCGATGTGGAAAAGCAATGCCGGCTCCCGAAGGACGCGGGGAGCCGGCTGGGACCGTGGGGGTGTTGGGGCTCCCCCCACGGTCCCCAACGTTTTTTAATAATCCCCGGGGGATGGGATCCCCGGGGATAATAAAAATTAGTGATAGTGGCTATTTTTTTTTTTACGGTAAAATTAGGAGTCGCGCATCCTTACGCGTTGAGTGCACGATTTAGCTTGCGTTGGGTGCGCGGTTCCTAATGCGTTGGGTTCGCGGATCCAGGGAAAAAAAACTGAAATTTTTGGGAGATGAACATCAAGCTTAAGTGTTTCATTCTTGAGTGGCTCTAAAAAGAGCCGTTGTGTTCATTGAGAGTTTTTGGTACTTATAAGTAAGTACCTCTGCAGAGTCTAAAGTTGTTGAGTAAGACTCTGTTTCCTTCATCAGTAAAGTGTACTCCATCTCTCCTATACATCTCTTGCATATGAAAGCACAGATTGTTATTGTAAATGGACCCCATTCTATAGTCTCGGAGAAAAGCAGAAACAGATTTATTCACATGTTTCCTAGCTTTCTCAATCTGTGGACAAAAATGATTGGACCTGTTCCATTTCTGCCTTTGGCATATGTTAGAATACACAAAGGCAGTTTTGGGAAAAAGTGAAATCAATTCTGCAAAGGTGTCCTTCATAAGCATTCCAGACCTTCCCCAGTCAAAGTGCCTAGGTCATTGCCACCCCAGTGCACTATTATGAGGTCAGGGTGTTGGATATGCATAAAGGATTTTACCAATAGCATCAATTGGTGCCACTTTAACCCTGTCTGTCCAATCCATTTACTGTCTACATTTGGCAAACCTAGGTCTTTGTGAATGCCTTTGTTTTCTGCATACCTTTGGCTCCAGAAAATATAACTGTGTCCCACAATACACCCTCTAAGCATCTTGAAGGGAGGTCTGGATGCACTCAGATGGTCTCTGTAAATGAAATGGCAGTTTGAAAAGTAAGATTTTTCAAAAATTGTGACTAAGATGCAGTTTTGAAAAAAGACAAGAAATCATTGGTTGTTTGACAACCTTCTACACTGTAAGGTAGGGTGCATGTTTCTGTTTTTTAAACACATGATTCTTATTGATTAACAAAAACTGATTGAAAGGAACATTAAATATGATAAGCTGATATGTTGAAAAGTCAAGCACAATTGCTGTTTTGATTAGCAACATTGTGTGCTGAAATTGTGACCTGCGTGCTCAGTTAAGTTTTCCATGACCTGTTTCTATGGTAACAGGCAGAAGGCAGATTGGGGGTAGGGTTCAAATTCATGTCATTTGGAAAGGGTTGAAATGTGCAACAAATAGAAATGTGTGTTAGCTTTTGAATTAATGTGGGAAGGAATGTGATTTGATGTTTACATGTATATGTGTGGAAAATGAGAGGGAAACTTTGCCATTCTTTGGTTTTGCTGACAGGTGCACAGTGCAGACATTCTGTATAAGAAAATCTGGTGTGTGACTGATATACTTCTTAATCTACAAAACAACTTGAAAGGTGAGTTATTTAATTGTGCGAGAATCCCCCCCAAAAAATAAGAAAAATAATAAAGTATTGAAAATATAGTTTAAAAAATATTTTAAAAAATATAAAAAAATATTTTTTTAAAAATTATTTAAAAAAAAAACATTTAAAAAATAATATTTTGTAATTTTTAAAAGAATTAATTGAAAAAATAAGCTACAAAAATAGTGATAATTTTTTTTTTTAACGTAATCAAAGGAATTGACACACTGAAATAGAAAAATTTAGAAATCCAATGAAAATCATTAAACATCATAGCTTTAGAGATAAGTTATAGATAGGAATTAGCATTTAAAAAACCTTTGAAATTCACTGAAAAAACCATAGGTTTCATGCACGTTATAGTTAGAAATTGGCATTTAAAAAACCTTAGAAATTCACTGAAGAAACCATAGGTTTCAGGGGTGTTATAATTAGCTGGACATTTCCCTCGTACAAAACCCTAGAAATTCCCCTGTTATAGTTAGTTCAGTTCAATTGGTGTTGGATTGTCTATGGTTTTGAGAGTGGTAGTATGTAATTTAGAGTGGGTGTATGAAAGGTTATATTAGGGTGTGACAAGAAGCATCAAATGATTACGTAAATGACATCATCAGTGATGTCACTGACCATGTCATGAGTGATGTAATATGTGATGTCATCAGCAGTGCATTGCGGGGGCGCGAGTTATAGTTAGCTGAACTAACTATAACGGGGGAATTTCTAGGGTTTTGTACGAGGGAAATGTCCAGCTAACTATAACACCCCTGAAACCTATATATATATTACCTACTGGCGGTCGCCGGGAGGTAGTTATAGTTAGGAACTCTTATCCATAGAAAATCCGCAACATTCTATTTAGAATAACTTTGGCGCCGGTTGACGAATCTTCGCGAAATTTTCAAAACTCGTGGCCCGCTCTGGTGTGCTCCTATCCTGAAAGTCTTGAGGTGATTCGTCAAGCGGGGGCCAAGAAAAAAGGAGGGTCCCAAAACGTGTTTTCCCCATGCAATTTTCCATAGGGACCTTTAGTCGCAGCTACTAACCACACATCTCATCGTGAGATCTGATTGGCTGTCAGCACTTCATCCAAGAAGTGTTGGCAGCCATCTTGGGACCATTATACATGATAGCACCTCATTAAAAAGCATTGCAGTTAATAGAAGGTTTTAAGACTTTAGTTACATTATAAATCATTTGTTGATGGTACCATACTCATGTTAGGAATTGTGGTATGTTCTAAGGTGATTTTACCATGTGAAAAAGCCTTCTGCTGGGATATCATGAATCGTGTTTGAGAGAAAACTATTTTCTCATGCTTTTCCCACAGAGGTTTGGAAGGTGATCTATAAGCTAAACTGAGAGCATATTTTCGGTAAATTCACATTATCTTTCTCAGTCATGTGAGAATGAAGTCTGACATTCTCAGTAAAACAGGTCCATCCAACAAGGGCAGAGACTGTCAGTTGATTCCTTTGTGTTCTACTGCAGCTTCCCAGAGTGTTCCCAAGAACAACCAGAGTGCTAACAGTCCTACTTATGATAAACGTATGGCACACCTGAAGCCATCTTGTTTGGAATAAAGTGGTAACTCTTAAAACATTTAATTTAAAAAGGAACAAAATGAGAGGGTTCATTTTGCCGTAGAAAGTATGATTAGTGCTGCAGAAAGAGAGATTAGGGCACATTTTGAGTGACTTCTCAAATCCTCTTCTATTTCTTAAAAACATTCTGACATGCAGACTGAAACATGCACTTTGAATACCAGCAGCAGACTTCCCTGGTGAGCTGTAGCTTTACTACAGTGATCTAATGAGCAAATAGAGTGCTACCATTCAGAATTTATGGCAAATGTGTGACATATCTGAATGCCTTCTTGATGGAACCAAAGTAAACAAGCATTGAAAATGTAATAGATCTCGCCCTCGTTTAAGTTAAAGCAATTCTGTTTGTAATTAGGTGGCTTTTTAGCTTTGCTTTTATTAGTGTTTTTCAAACTTTCATGGACATAAAATGCATATGCATGCATATATGTATATGTATGCATGCATTTATATTTGTATTTATATAGATATGCAGATTATATATATGTTTATATATGTAGAAATATATATATACATACATATATATAAATGCATATGCATATATATGCATATATATATATATGTGCATATGTGTGCGTGTAGGGAGAGGTAGAGAGAGGTAGAGAGGTAGAGGTGTAGAGGTAGAGAGGTAGAGGTAGAGAGGTAGAGAGTAGTAGAGAGTAGAGGATGAGTAATAGAGAGTAGAGAGTGAGTAGCAGAGAGTTGTAGAGAGTAGTAGAGAGTAGTAGAGAGAGTAGCAGAGAGTGAGTAGTAGAGAGTAGTAGAGAGTGAGTAGTAGAGAGTGAGTAGTAGAGAGTAGTAGAGAGTGAGTAGTAGAGTGAGTAGTAGAGAGTAGTAGAGAATGAGTAATGAGAGTAGTAGAGAGTGAGTAGTAGAGAGTGAGTAGCAGAGAGAGAGAGTAGTAGAGAGTAGTAGAGAGTGAGTAGTAGAGTGAGTAATAGAGAGTAGTAGAGAGAGAGTAGTAGAGAGTGAGTAGTAGAGTGAGTAGTAGAGAGAAGTAGAGAGAGAGTAGAAGAGAGTGAGTAGGAGAGAGTAGTAGAGAGTGAGTAGTAGAGAGTGAGTAGTAGAGAGTAGTAGAGAGTAGTAGAGAGAGAGTAGTAGAGAGTAGTAGAGAGTGAGTAGTAGAGAGTGAGTAGTAGGGAGTAGAAGAGTAGTAGAGTGAGTAGTAGAGAGTGAGAAGTGGAGAGTAGTGGAGTAGTAGAGAGTGTGTAGTAGAGAGTAGTAGAGAGTGAGTAGTAGAGTGAGTAGTAGGGAGTAGTAGAGAGTGAGTAGCAGAGTGAGTAGTAGAGAGTAGTAGAGAGTGAGTAGTAGAGAGCAAGTAGTAGAGAGTGTGTAGTAGAGAGTGAGTAGTAGAGAGTAGTAGAGTGAGTAGTAGAGAGTAGTAGAGAGAGTAGTAGAGAGTGAGTAGTAGAGAGAGTAGTAGAGAGTAGTAGAGAGTGAGTAGTAGACAGTAGTAAAGAGTGAGTAGTGGAAAGTGAGTAGTAGAGTGTAGTAGAGAGTGAGTAGTAGAGAGTAGTTGAGTGAGTAGTAGAGAGTAGTAGAGAGTGAGTAGTAGAGAGAGTAGTAGAGAGTGAGTAGTAGAGAGTGAGTAGTAGAGAGCAAGTAGTAGAGGGTGTGTAGTGGAGAGCGAGTAGTAGAGAGTGAGTAGTAGAGAGTGAGTACTAGAGAGAGTAGTAGAGAGTGAGTAGTAGAGAGTAGTAGAGAGTGAGTAGTAGAGAGTAGTAGAGAGTGAGTAGTAAAGAGTGAGTAGTAGAGAGTGAGTAGTAGAGAGTAGTAGAGAGTGAGTAGTAGAGTGAGTACTAGAGAGTAGTAGAGAGCGAGTAGTAGAGAGTGTGTAGTAGAGAGTGAATAGCAGAGAGTAGTAGAGAGTGAGTAGTAGAGAGAGTAGGAGAGAGTGAGTAGTAGAGAGTAGTAGAGAGTGAGTAGTAAAGAGTGAGTAGTAGAGAGTGAGTAGTAGAGAGTAGTAGAGAGTGAGTAGTAGAGTGAGTACTAGAGAGTAGTGGAGAGCGAGTAGTAGAGAGTGTGTAGTAGAGAGTGAATAGCAGAGAGTAGTAGAGAGTGAGTAGTAGAGAGAGTAGTAGAGAGTGAGAAGTAGAGACTAAGAGAGAGTAGTAGAGTAGTAGAGAGTAAGTAGTAGAGTGAATAGTAGAGAGTAGTTAAGAGCGAGTAGTAGAGAGTGAGCAGTAGAGAGTAGTAGAGATTGAGTAGTAGAGAGTGAGTAGATAGTGAGTAGTAGAGAGTAGTAGAGAGAGAGTAGTAGAGAGTTAGTAGTAGAGAGTAGTAGAGTGAGTAGTAGAGAGTGAGTAGTAGAGACTAGTAGAGAGTGAGTAGTAGAGTAGTAGAGAGTGAGTGGTGGAGACTAGTAGAGTGAGTAGTAGAGAATAGTAGAGAGTGAGAAGTATATAGTGAGTAGAAGAGAGTGAGTAGTAGAGAGAGTAGTAGAGAGAGTAGTAGAGTAGTAAAGAGTGAGTAGTAGAGAGTGAGTAGTAGAGAGTGGTAGAGAGCGAGTAGTAGAGAAAGAGTAGTAGTGAATAGTAGAGAGTGAGTAGTAGAGAGAGAGTAGTAGAGAGTGAGTAGTAGACAGTAGTAGAGTGAGTAGTAGAGAGTGAGTAGTAGAGAGTAGTAGAGAGTGAGTAGTAGAGATTGAGTGGTGGAGAGTAGTAGAGTGAGTAGTAGAGTTGTAGAGAGTGAGTGGTAGAGTAGTAGAGAGTAGTAGAGTGAGTAGCAGAGAGTAGTAGAGAGTAAGTAGTAGAGAGTAGTAGAGAGTGAATAGTAGACAGTAGTAGTAGAGTAGTAGAGAGAGAGTAGTAGAGAGTAGTGGAGAGTGAGTAGTAGAGAGTGAGTAGTAGTGAGTGGTAGAGAGTAGTAGCAAGCAAGTAGTAGAGAGTGAGTAGTAGAGAGTAGTAGAGTAGTAAAGCATGAGTAGTAGAGAGTAGTAGAGTAGTAGAGAGTGAGTGGTAGAGAGTAGGAGTGAGTAGTAGAGAGTAGTAGAGAGTGAGTAGTAGAGAGTGAATAGTAGAGAGTAGTAGAGAGTGAGTAGTAAAGAGTGAGTAGTAGAGAGTAGTAGAGAGTGAGTAGTGAAGAGTGAGTAGTAGAGAGTAGTAGAGTAGTAGAGAGTGAGTAGTAGAGAGTAGTCAGGCAGTGTCAGTCAGTGTCAGTCAGTCAGTGTCAGTGTCAGTCAATCAGTGTCAGTCAGTATCAGTCAATCAGAATCAGTCAGTGTCAGTCAATCAGTGTCAGTCAGTGTCAGTCAGTCAGTGTCAGTCAATCAGTGTCAGTCAGTCAGTGTCAGTCAATCAGTGTCAGTCAGAGTCAGTCAGTGGCAGTCAGTCAGTGTCAGTCAATCAGTGTCAGTCATTGTCAGTCAGTCAGTTTCAGTCAATCAGTGTCAGTCAGTGTCAGTGTCAGTCAGTGTCAGTCAGTGTCAATCAGTCAGTGTCAGTCAGTCAGTCAGTGTCAGCTAGAGCAGCTCTGCCGACCTGGTTCTCTCCCTCTAAAGCAGCTCTGCTGACCTGGTTTATCTGGCTCTATAGCAGGTCTGCTGACCTGGTTCTCTGGCTCTAGAGCAGCTCTGCTGACCTAGTTCTTATGCTACAGAGCGACTCTGGTGATCTGGTTCTCTGGCTCTACAACAGCTCTGCTGACCTGGTTCTCTGGCTCTAAAGCAACTCTGCTGACCCGGTTCTATGGCTCTAAAGCAGTTCTGCTGACAGGGTTCTCTGGCTCTAGAGCAGCTCTGCTGACTTGGTTCTCTCCCTCTAAAGCAGCTCTACTGACCTGGTTTCTCTGGCTCTACAGTAGCTCTGCTGACCTGGTTCTCTGGCTCTAGAGCAGCTCTGCTGACCTGGTTCTTAGGCTCTAGAGCAGCTCTGCAGACCTGGTTCTCTGCCTCTAAAGCAGTTCTGCTGACCATGTTCTATGTCTCTAAAGCAGCTCTGCTGACCTGGTTCTCTGGCTCTAAAGCAGCTCTGCTGACCTGGTGCTCTCCCTCTAAAGCAGCTCTGCTGACCTGGTTTCTCTGGCTCTAAAGCAGCTCTGCTGACCTGCTTCTTAGGCACTAGAGCAGCTCTGCTGACCTGGTTCTATGCACTCACGATGCACGCACCCAACTTCACGAAAATATATTTAAAAATAATATAAGTTTATTATAAGCACAAATATATTATTTTTATGAATATCTCAGATAATCTATTGCCCTAATATGTATATTAAAGACACATACATATAATTTTGTAAAACAAATTTTTGCGGGAGTCGCGCACCCAGCGTGCCCCAGCGCATTTATGACGTCACGCGGGACGCACAACCATGCAAGCATCTCGTACAGTAATGCGCATGTGTCGCGAATGCGCGGGAGCAAGAGTCACGGACTGGTCGCATACCAATCGCGCACATCACGTAATATTAAGATGTAACTGAAAAACATGCAGCACACCATATGCATTCATGACTTTTCTAAAATGGCGGCTAGAATGTGTGCACCCACCGTGATGTGTACGCTTTGAAAACAAGAAAATGTATCAATATTTCAGTTTGAATTTAAAAAAAATTTTTTTTTTGCAATTTTCAGAAAAATATATAATGTTATTTAATGAATCAAATATTTATAAATAAACAGTTAAAAAACTGTAGAAAATCAATACAAAAAAATAGGTATATATAAATAGGTATAACACTTAAAAATTTGCATTTAAAAAACCTTTGAAATTCACTGACAAAAAACATAGGTTTCAGAGACATTATAGTTAGAAATTAGCATTTTAAAAAGCTTTGAAATTCACTGAAAAAACAATAGGTTTCAGAGACGTTATAGTTAGAAATTAGCATTTAAAAAAACCTTAGAAATTCACAGAAAAAAACATTGGTTTTAGGGATGTTATAGTTAGCTGGCCATTTCACTCGTACAAAACCATAGAAATTCCTCCGTTATAGTTAGTTTTGCTAACTATAACTCGCGCGCCCGCAATGCACTGCTGATGATGTCACATATTGCATCATTCATGACATGGTCAGTGACATCACTGATGACATCACTGATGACATCTCAAATCACATCACTGATGACATCATCCACGTGACAATCTGATACACCTCATCATACACTAGTATAACCTTTCATCACTCACTGTAAAATACAGAGTACCATATTTAAAACCATTGACACACCAATACCAGTTACTACATACCCACTCACTGATTCCTAAGTCTACACACACAACTCCCCATTCAACAACAGAATCATTTATACATGCAGTCACTAATTAATAGAACACTGTCAAATGCACTTATACACACATATAGACATTGACACATCAGCAGTCATCTTAGTCGGTTATGCAGTCATCCTACTCACACATGAAAAAAATTAATCACACTTACATTTACTCACTTCCACAATTATTCAACAGCACCTCATTTATTCAAACACATAGTAACTCATAGTTAATATGTTAAAAAATCACCATTACAATTATACACTCATTCATATAGTAACTCTCACAATCACTGACTCTTACACATACTTATTTATATACACCAACTCTCACATACAATGCCTTTTATGTTTTTACTTTGTTGAAGATGTACAACTAAAACATATATTCGCTCACCAACACTCAAATAAATACACTCAGTCACCCAAACAACTGTTTCCACATGCACTCTTTAACCTATACACCTAGTCAATCAACCATTCACACATCTATGCATAGAGTTACACACACCCCATCCAACCACACACAAACTCAGTGTCCCATACAAATACTCACCCAACTAATCAATAACTAATATATACACTCATGTAGTTAGTGGCCAACTGATGCAGCATATTATACAACAACAGAGACAGTACTGCAAACATTCACATAGTTTAGTTACTAATCCATGTATTAAGTGAGACACTTTTAATTACTCACTTAAACAGACAGTCAGACAGCTACTAAATCCTCCATCCAGGCAGTTATATAGCCACTCAATCTACAATACAGATTGGTATATATATAATACATATTTAAATTTCAAACTAAACCACATTCACTGGATGATGTCACCAGTGATGTGATTTGAGATGTCATCAGTGATGTCATCAGTGATGTCACTGACCATGTCATGAATGATGCATTATGTGACATCATCAGCAGTGCATTGCGGGCGCGTGAGTTATAGTTAGCATAACTAACTATAACAGAGGAATTTCTATTGTTTTGTACGAGTGAAATGGCCAGCTAACTATAACACCCCTGAAACCTATGTTTTTTTTCTGTGAATTTCTAAGGTCTTTTAAATGCTAATTTCTAACTATAACGTCTCTGAAACCTATTTTTTTCAGTAAATATATATATATATACATATATATATATAAATATATATGTGTGTGTGTGTGTGCATATATGTGTGTGTGTATGTGTGCGTGAGCATGTGTATGTGCATTTGCTATGTGCAGTATTTCAGTCTGCCAAGGAATAGGCTTCACTCATGCCGGATTTTTTATGGTTATCGTTGCCCATGTTCACAATGGTCGTGCTCGGTGTCTTGCCTCCAAATGGCACATGCATATTTCCCAGTTTCATCTTGATGACATTTGTGTTTCTCAAACGTGACAGAAAGTGTGAAAACAGAAATATTGGCCAAACATGGTGCTCATTGACTCTGTTTTAGTAATTTCCAATATTTTATGAAAAATACATCACTGCTGCATGCATATCGGCTATCACATTTTTTACATATAGTGCTTCATCCAGCAAGCGCTATAAATTGCCATTATCAAATGTAATGGAAGAATGGGTCAAACTTGTTGGGACACAAACTCGCAACCTGTCAATCCTTGTATGTTTCAGCAGTGCATGTTCAACTCACTGTGTCATGCTGAGAGCAAGGTGAATCACCTGACGGAAGAGAGCAAATACCACAGTTGAGCAGCATGTTGCAAAGGTGTTAAAATTATAACATGTAAAGGGCATTAGCATTAACATTTCACAAATTGCATAATACATTCCGGCATAAGCAACAACATGGCATTCAGAAAATAATAAATTCAAATGCTGAACTTCAAAAACAGGTCAAAAGATAACTTTAAAGTTTTTTTGACACCTAAAGGGAGGAGAAATGTGGCAAAACACTTTGTAAGAACTGTTCACAAGTTGACTAAGGCATTAGTTATACGTGACTTGGTATTTGCAAGATGTTCTTAAAGGTCATCTCTTAGGGCCAGCTTTAGTAACATTTTGTTCCAGGTTTGCTTCACAAAAGTGACACAAACAAGTGCATAAATGCTTACTTTAAATTTAGTTTCCAGGAACGTTGTCTGAAAGTAACACATTTGCATCAGGGCGCGTTGCATGGGTGGTACATGAATGTTAGCATGGAACCAACCATGGATTTTGATTGTAAGCTCTATCTACTAACGTTGGCAGACAAGATTTTGAACCAAATATGTATGCCTATTGAGAGTGGCGTTATATTGTCAACAAACTTTTCCGATTTTCTATGTGTGCTACACTGTTCAGCACACATCCAGAGAGGGAAAAGTTTTAGAGTTTATCTAGACATAGGTTTGTACTGGAAGGATACCCTGATGACACAAAATTATAACAATCCAATCAGGGGAACCAGAGATATGTTTTAAAAAAAGGTTTTAACCCGTTCGGTGCTCATGACGAGCTGGACTCGTCATGGCACACAGTAGCCGTGTGCTCATGATGAGTCCAGCTTGTCATGACACCCACCCACAGGGGAAGCGCTGGCGCTCCCTCGTGGGCGGTCGATCTGGGTTTCTTAATCGGAGAAGGCAGGGGAAGACCTTGCCCTTCCTCCCCCCGCCCCCCTTCCATGTCATCAATGATGTCAGCAAGCGAGGCGCGCTGATGTCATTGGAGGTTTCCCTTCCATCACCGACGTGCAGGAAGCCATTTGCTTCCTGCACGTCGGCGAAGAAAGAGGTAAGTTTTGGGGCTGGGGCGGGGGGGATTTTTCAAAAGAGACATCGAGGGAAAGGAAAGGGTTTTCTTTTCCCTCGATGCCTCTTTTGTGCATTCCTGCTGCACGATCATGTGATCGTGCAGCAGGAATGCCCACTAGATGCCAGGGATTTTTTTTTAAAGGGCCATGACTGTACTGTTTGGGGGGAGGGGCCCCTTAGGCAAGGGTCGCTCCCCCTTTTGGGGGCAATGTATTCTTGTTTTGTCGGCCCCACTGGCCATTTTACAGAAATGTAGTGGGGAGTGGCCCCTTGGGCAAGGGTCACTCCCCTTTGGGGGCCATTTTTATTAGGTAGTTTGTTTGTTTTGTTTGGGGGAGCGGCTCATCAAGCAAGGGTCGCTTCCCTTTTTGGGGGCAATTTATTCAGGCTTTGTCTGCCCCCCTGGGGGGGCAGATTTTCTTTATTAAAAAAAAATGCCCACTGGACCACCAGGGAGTGTTTAGTGGGGAGTGGCCCCTTGGGCAAGGGTCACTCCCCTTTGGGGGCTTATGATTTTGGCAGTCTGCCCCCATGGGGGGCAGATTTAGCCATTTTTAGGTCGAGCATTCGAGACCTCTTGTATATACTTTAGTATATACTTATATGTTTATATGGTTTGTGGGCTTAGGAGATCATCCGTAGGACTGGTCTGCTTCCGCTTAGGGAGTTTTTTTCTGATCAACTGACTCTATTTAACTTTCTTGATAGAAAACGATCAGCTGAGGTCAGTAAAATACCAGAATCACTTCAGAATTCTCTAGTTTTCAGTCCATAGAAATTATCTTCCACGAGCACCCATAGACAATAATATTTTTTTTAAATCTTGTATTTTCAGCGATATGACCACCGAAGGCCCAGATTTACTATTAAAAACAGAGCCTTGGACTATACCATTTCTCACTATATCATTTCCCGCTGAAAGGCAATATTTCTCCCCGTGTGTTCCAATACTTGGCGTGTCACGCAGTTTGGTGCTTGCTTTCCCTCCATGTCAAAGAACAGCAGATGTTTCAGGGCGCAAGCTAATGTGCTGCATAGCTAAGTACATATAAGGTCCCAAAGGCGAGACCGATTACATTGCAAATGCTTGTTTAATGTAGGGCCCACTAGGCCACCAGGGAGTTATTTGTGGAGAGTGACCCCTTGGGCAAGGGTCACTCTCCTTTGGGGTCAATATTTTTGGCTGTGCCTGCCTCGCAGGGGGCCAGATCTCCATGTTTTTTTTAAAAATTGGGCGAACTAGACCACCAGTGATTTTTTTGTGGGGCGTGGCCCCTTGGGAAAGGGTTGCTCCCATTTGGTGAGCATTAATTTGACTGTTTCTGCCACCCTGAGGGGCAGATCGGCTGATTTGTTTTTTTGTAGGGCCACTAGGCCACCTGTTTTTTTTTTAATGTTGTGGAGTGGCCCCTTGGACAAGGGTCACTCCCCTTTATGGGAGGATGATTGTGGTCATTTCTGCACTCTTTGGGTGGCAGAATAGCAGTATGTGTTTAGGCCCATCTGCCCTCAAGGGTGGCAGAAGCCACTAGACACCTGTTTTTTTCTATTTTAGTGTTTGGGAGTGGCCTCAAGGGCAAGGTTTGCTCCCCTTTTACGGGGTGAATATTTTATTTATACTCTTAGGCCCATCTACCCCTTAGCTTGGCTGGTGGATTGTGTGTGGACTGGTGCATTATTTGCATATGTGATTGTAATGTTTTTTCTCCTTTTTATTCTAGTGTAAAGCTTTTGATTCCTGTTTGTGATTTCGACAGTGGTCTTCTGAAGTTTTGCGCAGTTGCATTTTTTTGGTAAGGAAAACATTTTTGTTGTATTTTCTCCAAATGAGTATTTTTGTCATGTATGAATGATTCTTTTTGTAAGTGGTGTCATAATGGCAGCTTATTCAGTTAGTGTTTTGTGCATGGAATTCTTTGCGATGTGTTTTGCATTGTCTTATGTGTAATTTTCTTTTCTCTTTCTTTTTTAGTGGGATATTGTTGATCCATACTGTGTCTGTGCAGAGTAGGTGGTGGTGAATTTAGCTGCTTCTGGCAAGTGAGTGGTATCATTTTGGAGTATATAGGTATTTCTGATAAAGGTGCATTTTGTTTATTACTTATTTTACAAAGTGTTTGTTGTTGTTGACTTGTTTGACAAGTTACTTTTATTAGTAAGCAGTATGGCTAGCCGTAGAATGACTGCTCAGAAGGTGGTTGGTATGCTTCTTGAATCTTCCTCTGAGCAGGATTATGAGACTGACAGTGCGTCTGAGTGAGAGGAGGGAGGGGAAGATTCAGGCAGTGAGTTTTCTCTCCACATGGAATCATCGGATGATGAAGGTACTCACAGTGCAGATAAAGCTACTCTCAGTGCGGATGAAGTGCCTGTTTTAGAGGAGGATACTGCTGTGCCGATGGTGCAAGAGGCATCTGGATTTCAGTCTGAGGCTGCTAGGCTTCCTACTGGAAGTGCTGGACTCTGGGTTGATCCAAACATGGTGCAGCCGGTGTTGCCTGCCTTTAGTGGTGATGCAGGGTGTAGAGTGGATTGTGAACATTTTTTGCCTATGCAGTTTTTTCAGTTGTTTATGGATGATGTATTTTTGGGTGAGATTGTTGAGCAGACTAATTTGTATGCTGAACAGTTTTTGAGGGACAACAGTGACAAACTTAGGCCCCACTCTAGTGCTACCCGGTGGACTCCCACAAATTTGGAAGAGATGAAGAAGTTTTTGGGTTTGACTTTATTGATGGGTTTGATAAAGAAGCCGTCCATTGCTTCATATTGGTCTACCAGTCCCTTGATGGCAACGGCCATATTTCCTACAGTTATGACTCATGAACGGTATTTACTTTTGCTACGAATGCTGCATTTTGCTGATAATTCTTTGGCGTTGCCACGAGATCACCCTGAATGTGACCGTCTTTTTAAGATTCGGCCTGTTCTTGATCACTTTGTAGATCGATTTTCAGAGATCTATACTCCAGGGAAAGAAATATCTATTGATGAGTCTTTGGTCTTGTTCAAGGGCCGTTTGGTTTTTAGGCAGTACATCCCTAGCAATAGGGCACGCTATGGAATTAAGCTGTATATGTTGTCTGAGAGTAGGACAGGATATGTTTTTAATTTCCGTGTGTACACTTGTAGGGATTCCACTATTGACCCCCCTGGTCGTCCACTTTTGGAGTTTCTGAGAAAATTGTGTGGGATCTTGCTAGAGGACTGTTTAACAGAGGCCACCATTTGTACCTTGATAACTTCTACACTGCTGTGCAATTGTTTAAGGAATTGTTCAAAGTGGACACTTTTGCTTGTGGCACAATCCGCTCTAACCGTAAAGGTTATTCAAAAGAGCTTGTTTGCAGAAAACTTCAGAGGCGACAGTGCAGTTCCTTGCTTAGTGATGAACTACTAGCTGTGAAATTTGTGGACAGGAGAGATGTGTACATGCTGACTACCATCCATGATGAGAGTACTTCACCTGTGGCTGTTTCGGGTCAGATTTCTGAAGTGCACAAACATGTGTGCATTTTAGACTACAATAAGCACATGGGTGGTGTTGATAGAGTAGATCAGAGGTTGGAACCTTACACTGCTATTCGTAAGGCTTACGCTTGGTATAAGAAGTTGGCCATCCATCTCTTTAATTTAGCAACTTTCAATGCTTTTGTTGTGTTCAAGGAGTGTTCTCCTGCATCAAAAATGTAAATTGTAAATTGATACTTGCATAGCGCACTACTCACCCACAAGGGTCTCAAGGCGCTTGTACGAATACCGCTGTGGAACCCATCCTGGCTTTTCCCTGTGAGGCGTCCACTCCTGGGCACCCCCAAGGTGGAGGACAGGCATCCTTAGCGTTGTGGGGGCTGTTGTGGAGATTAAGCAAGCTATTGCTCAGAGTTGCAGAGTGGGACTCCATGATTGGAATAGGCACGAGGCGAGAATTATCAGGTCCGTGGAATTTTTGAGCCCAAGACCCACCGAGGCGGGGAATTGAACCCTGGTCCCGGGCTAGACCTCTGCATCAGGGTCTGCTGCTCTAATCATTGAGCCACACTTCTCCACTTCAAAGTTGACTTTTGTTAAGTTTCAGCAATCTGTGATAGGCAGCCTTGTTGTTGTGGAACAGGCAAGTGTTCCTAGAGTTGGAGTGGTGGAGGATGTGGTTCGATTGAAAGATCGCCACTTTCCTGATTTCATTCCTCCCACATCCTCAAAAGACTTTCCCACTAGGAGATGTAGAGTCTGTTGGCTAAGTGGTATGCGGAAGGAGACTCGTATGTACTGCCCCGAGTGTCCTTCTAACCCTGGGCTGTGTGTCCCAGCTTGTTTTAGAGCGTACCACATGCTAAATAATTTTTGGGAGCATCCATGAGTGGTAAAGTGAACTGCCTGGTCTGTATTCTTTAAAAAATGTGATTCTTTTTCAAGGTTGGCATTAGTGCAATGTGTTTATAGACTTGTATCTATTTGCAAATGGTTTGTGTTTTTTTTTGTCTAAAAAAAATCCTAAATGTGATGGTGGTGTGTGTAGGCTGGTGCTTGGCTGGCGGTGTGAGTGGACTGGCGCTTGGCTGGCGGTGTGCGTGGACTGGTGCTTGGCTGGCGGTGTGCGTGGACTGGTGCTTGGCTGGCGGTGTGCATGGATTGGCGATTGGCTGGCGGTGTGCCTGGACTGGTGCTTGACTGCTGGAGTGTGTGGACTGGCACTTGGCTGGTGGTGTGCGTGGACTGGCTCTTGGCTGGCAGTGTGTGTGAATTGGCGCTTGGCTGGCAGTGTGAGTGGATTGGCGCTTGGCTGGCGGTGTGCGTGGACTGGTGTTTGGCTAGCGGTGTGCATAGACTGGCGCTCGGTTGGCGGTGTGTGAGTAGTGACTTGCTGCTGGTCACTACACACACTGCTAGCTGAGTGCCACTCCACGCAATCCATCAGCTTGTGTGGTTGCAGTGTCAGGAATGTGGGCGTGTGAAAATAATGGGCCCTTGAATGGCGCTGTCTGCTGGTGTGAGTGTTGTAATGTGATGGGCCCGCAGCTGGTGGTGTGAATGGTTTTGTATGTGTCACACGTATGAAAGGTGTGTGAATGGCCTGTAAAGCAGTAGGTGCCTTGCCGGGGCTTTACAGCTCACTGGTTCGTTTTTTTGTCCATTTAATTATTGACAGTGCATTTCATTTTTGTGAAATCTCTTGTTAATAAAATTTTAGATACTGAACCATTACTCGCCCTCGTGCCAAATCCTACAAGTATGTGTGTGTGTTTGAGGAATAGATGGCTGTGCAGGAATCTTTTTAGTCTCTCTGCCAAGGTGTACATTCCATCTAAGAATAACCTACCAACTGTAGATATTGTCGTAAACCCATGGGAGTTCATGGAAAGTTGTGGCATCACCAGGCTCACACAAATTTCCCACCACCCAGCATTCCCTCGGGTGTCTAGTTTTCAGAAATGTGTGGGTTTGGTAGGTTTCCCTAGATGGCCGCTGAGCACGGGGCCAAAAACCCAGGTGACCCCCCTTGCAAAACCAGGTGGTTTTGAGATAGAAATTTTGATGTCGCGTCACTACGTTTTGGAACCTTGCCTGTCGCGGGTACTTGGGCCTCCCACACAAGTGAGGCACCATTTTTACCTGGAGACCTGGGAGAATGCTGGGTGGTGGGAAATTTGTGTGAGCCCGGTGATGCCACAACTTTCCCACACAAAAATGTGTGAAAAAAATATTTTTTTCAGCTAAAAATTAGGTTTGCAGGGGATTCTGGGTAGGAAAACGTTGGGGGATCCACACAAGCCATACCTCCCTCGAAGCTCGCGGGTGTCTAGTTTTCAGAAATGTGTGGGTTTGGTAGGTTTCCCTAGATGGCCGCCGAGCACGGGGCCAAAAACCCAGATGACCCCCCTTTCAAAACCAGGTGTCGCCTCACTACGTTTTGGGCCCTTGCCTGTCGCGGGTACTTGGGCCTCCCACACAAGTGAGGCACCATTTTTACCTGGAGACCTGGGGGAATGCTGGGTGGTGGGAAATTTGTGTGAGCCTGGTGATGTCACAACTTTCTCAAACAAAAATATGTGAAAAAAGTGATTTTTTTCAGCTAAAACTGAGGTTTGCAGGGGATTCTTGGTAAGGAAACGTTGGGGGATCCACGCAAGCTATACCTCCCTGGAAGCCCCCAGGTGTCTAGTTTTCAGAAATGTGTGAGTTTGGTAGGTTTCCCTAAGTGCTGGCAGAGCTAGGTTTCACAAACTACAGCTAGGCACTTTGCCAAAAAAGGGTCATTTTTCACTGCGAAATTGAGGTGTGACCACGTTGCATTTTGCACCGTTTCCTGTCGCGGGTACTAGGCTGACCCACACAAGTGAGATACCATTTTTCTCGTAAGACTTTGGGGAACGCGGGGTGGGTGGAAATTTGTGGATCCACGCAGATTCCAGAACTTTCCATCACAGAAATGTGGGGAAAATGTGTTTTTTTTTGACAATGTTTTAGGTTTGCAAGGGATTCTGGGTAACAGAACCTGGTGGGAGGCAGTCAAGTCACCCGATCCTGGATTCCCCTGGGTGTCTAGTTTTCAAAAATGTATAGGTTTGCTAGGTTTCCCTAGGTGACTGCAGAGCTAGGGTTCACAAACTACAGCTAGGCACTTTGCCAAAAAAGGGTCATTTTTCACTCCAAAATTGAGGTGTGACCACGTTGCGTTTTGCGCCGTTTCCTGTATCGGGCACTAGGCTGACCCGCATAAGTAAGGTGCCATTTTTCTTGTAAGACTTTGGGGAACGCGGGGTAGGTGGAAATTTGTGGATCCACGCAGATTCCAGAACTTTCCACCACAGAAATGAGGGGAAAATTGGGTTTTTTTGACAATTTTTTAGGTTTGCAAGGGATCCTGGGTAACAGACCCTGGTGGGAGGCCGTCAAGTCACCCCATCCTGGATTCCCCTGGGTGTCTAGTTTTTAAAAATGTATAGGTTTGCTAGGTTTCCCTAGGTGCCGGCAGAGCTACTGTTCAAAAACTACAGCTCGACACTTCGCAAAAAAAGGGTTAATTTTCATTTTGAAAATGTGGTGTGTTCACGTTCGGTTTTGAGCCATTTCCTGTCGTGGTCACTATGCCTACCCACAAAAGTGAGGTACCATTTTTATCGGGAGACTTAGGGTCAGATTTGTAAAGCAACTGTTATTACCTATTGATTTTGATGCATTTCTGTCTTCCAAATGAAAGACATTGTGTAAAAAAGAAGTCATTTTGAAAAATGGCCGATAATTCTCATGCTAGTATGAGCATTCCCAATTTCGAAAATGTGCAAATATGTACTGTTTATAAACTCTATAATTTGTTCCCATTTCAGAAATGCATAGGTGTCTTTCATACCGATTTTTCCATGTATACATTTTCCCACAATAATTGCCATATACCCGAAACATAATAGAAAACCATTGCAAATTGCTGCTCAGTTTTTGACTCTGGGTTCGTCAGGTTCTTGGTGAACCTACAAGTCCTATATATCCCCACAACCAGGAAGGTCCAGCGGATGTAACGTATATTGCTTTCAAAGAGCTGTCATAACTAGAAGAAGTTACAGGTAAAAACGTTGACACAAAAGGCTGGTTTTTACACTAATTTTCAATTTTTCCTATATTTAACTGTTAGTTTCTCTAAAGAAACCTTGATGGATCTACACAAATGACCCCTTTCTGAATGCAGAATTTTATCTACTTTTCTAAAATGTATAGCCTTCCAGGATCCATTATTGCTTTCACACCCATTTCTACCATTAACTGGAAGGAGGTTGAAAGCACAAAAAATAGCAAAAAAGGCTATGTCCCAGAAAAATGCCAAAACTGTGTAAAAAATGTTGGTTTCTGACAAAAGTCTGTCATTCCCTTAAAGCTGGGAAAATGGTGATTTCAGTCCCACAAACCCTTTTTTGATACCATTTGCAGAGAAAAACCCAGACGCTTTCATTTGCAGCCCGTTTTTCCCATTTTTCCCCTAAAAAACAAAATATTGCTGTATTTTGGCTAATTCCTGGGACCCCTCCAGGGGAATCCCCAAACCCTGGGTACCTTTACAATCCCCATGATGTTGGAAGAAAAGGACGCAAATTTGGCGTGGACACCTTATGTGTTCAAAGAGTTACAGGGGCCTAAGCGCGCACTACCCCAAATAGCCCAAAAATGGATTAGCACGGGGGGGAAAAGGCCTAGCAGCGAAGGGGTTAAGGCAGAAAGTGCCAAAGAACAGCATAGTGTCTATGAGTGTAATTGACTGAGACCGAGGCACAAGTTGAGGCCAATTAGAAAGTACCAGCGGTCAGTAAAGCCTATTATGTTGACCCGGTTAAAGATTTTACCTTTGCACAATTTTTCACAAGTAGAAATCCCCCAGCTGGGCACGGTTGGAGCTGTATTTGATAAGCGTCCTCTTGAAGTTGGATATGCATTGGGTGAATTCCCATGGAAGCCATTGGTTTTGGCAGGAAAATGTTCCAAGTGGAAAAATTCAAATTTTGCCGCAGCCAAAGTCCTCTCGTCAGCAGGATACCTGACGCTACTGCGCCTGTTCAGTCTCTCTACTTTGGGATTCAGTTTCTTTTTGGAGCTCAAAAACCTCCAGTGGGATAAGCCAGGAAGGTGACGCCAGGCAGGGTGCACCAGTCAGATACCTTGGGGTCTGCTGAAGCCTTCTGTTGGGCGAAAAAAAACTCCTAGCGGTACTTAACTGGTTTTTATTAATTCTCCAAAGTCAAGCCTTGGTAGTTGTAGTCCTCCAAAGGTTGAAAAAGTAGTACGTACCACTTCCAAGGCTCTCAGGACTTCAGGGACAGACCTGAGAGACCAGGATACACTCCAGCAGAGGCCACCAGCACATTCCACTCAGGGACACTTGCCTCTGGTCAACTGATCACTTCCAGAAAAGGCCTCTTGCAGCATATTGTGGTAGACATACAGGAGGTCAGTGAACTGATTCTTGAACTCCACCTCTCAGTCCTAGGTACAAGTGAGAGCAGATCCAGCCATTCAGGTCTCCACACAGTCACAGACAGCAAGGTTTCGTTCTCCTCAGTTCATCCATAAGGCCACAGGTTATCTGAGGAGCCAGAGGTAGAGGTGAGGTGCCACTTTTTTACAGCTCTCTAGCCAGTGGATGGGGACTACTAAACACTCCAAAAGTGATGGGTAAAAATTCAGGGGCAAACCTTCCAATATCTGCAGCTCAGCTATCACACTGAGCACCACTTCCATGGAAAATCAATATGGCAGATTCTTTCTCCTCCTGGCCAGTGCTTGTGGTCCACCCAGGAGTGTGTCTTTAGTAACGAGCAGTACCCTCCTATCTGTCCACACCAAGCTGGTTCTGAAACCATCTTGCCTCCACATTAGTGGAATCATAATGACTAAATGGTATCTCTCATCCCTAGCTTTCACTTTACACTAAACTATGAATGAACTGGCCTCCCCATGGTCACTGCCAGGGTAATGAAATTCCTGCATTCTTCCAAATGACCACCTCCTGAGATAACATACACAAGACATCCTGATAAAAAGGCCCAAGCCATTGTCCCTGCTGTGGGACCAGTTTTCACACCTATTAAAGGATGACACACTTGGCAGGGAGGACAGCTGCAGGCAGGCTAATGCTAGTTAGCATGCTGGAGCTTCAAGAAAAAATATATAACTTCTACTTTTCTTGTATAGTTATAAAAAATCCAACTTTATCACTGGACTGAATTTTTTTATAAATATTAAAAGCAATGTTTGAATGGACTCAGTGGTCTTTACCAAACCAATGTTTGGAGAAAAGATCTACTCACTGTAGGAGTATGCCAACTTTAAATTACTATATGGTCCACCTTTAAATACCAGTCACATTGGCTTGTAAGCTGCAAGGCCTAATTAGGGGTGACACACTTGATTTTTAAAAGTAGGTTTCCCTCCAGTCACAAACATCTTTCTGCATATTTGAAAGCTGCAGCAGTACATATGTAGCCCCCAAGCCATTTTTAAGGGTCAGTCTGGTGGATGGCATAACACACCCGACAGTCCACAGTTGACATTTAACTTCCCTGTTATTGGTATATTTCCTGCACCATATGCTATAGCTGTACCAGAAATTTAAATATGCCAATAAATAATTAGCTATTTCTATCATGGACAGCAGTGCCACAGTGTTGCGAGTTAAAAAACCAGCAGCATCAGCCAAAAAACAATAAGGATGACCACACGAAAGGCGGCCCTTTCAATATTTTTCTAGAAATGTTTTGAGTGCATTTAATGTAAAGGTATATATATTACAGTTATTATGTTTATTTTACTTGTATTCGTTTTAATAACTTAATCTTAAAAAATATTTTAATGTGCTAATTATTATATATCTTGTTTTTTCATTTTTAAATTAATGATAATCATAAATTTTACCATTGTTTTATGATATAATGTCAATTAATATGACCTTTTTACTTAAAATTTATATTTATTTAATAAGTGTGTTTTAAGTGTATTTTAATTCAGAATTAATTTTAAAATGTGTTTATATCCTCCAAATATATTTTAGTTACATGTATTTTTATGAATTTCAATATTTTAAAAGTTATTAAATTAACGTAATACGTTTTATTTCATATATCTTTTTACCTATGTATATAATTTTCTAAAGATCTATCTATTTTTTCAAACTTACTATAATGTTAAATACAGTTATTTATTTATTTATAAAGAATTTCCGGTCCTACCTGTCATCTACTTTATACCAAAAATCCACAAGGAAGAGATACCAACTCCGGGAATATCAATTATCTCAACTAACAATGGTCTTTTTGAAAATATAACCCAGTATGTGGATTACTTCCTCCAAGAGCATGTTCGAGGGTTGCTGTCTTACATCAAAGACACTGGAGACTTTTTAACCAAAGTCAGTAAAGTTGAATGGACGGAAGGTATTTTGCTCATTACATTAGATATTACATCGCTGTACACCAGCATTGAACATCATGTGGGTTTAGCAGCTGTGAAACACTTTTTAAGCGCAAGATCCATTAATATGTACAGTCTTAATACAATTCTCTTAGATCTTATTAACTGGTGTTTATGAAATAATTTCTTCTTATTTGGTAAGGAGATCTTTAGACAAAAGAGGGGAGTAGCGATGAGAAACTGTTTCTCCCCTAGCTATGCATGCTTATATGTGGGCTCGTGGGAGGAACAGGTTCTGAGAAAGACACATCTTGTGCTATACAAAACACATGTCATTCATTGGATGAGATTTATTTACGATATTTTTATTGTATCGAAAGGGCACCATAGAGGAGGCACAAAATTTCATTAGGCAAATAAACAAGAATGAGGCTAATTTAGAATTTCCCTGTCATATCAATAATCATGCTATAGAATTCCTGGATGTCAAGATATGTATCTCCAATAATAAACTGGAGACCACATTGCATCGAAAGCACACAGCAGGTAGTTCTACGCTGCACGCTAGGAACTTTCATCCTAAGCTTCTCATTAACAGCATCCCATACGGTTAATTTCTTAGACTTCACAAAATATGTAGTACTGTCGAAGACCTAAACAAGTGCCAACAAGAAGCTAGGGAACGATTCCTACAACGAGGCTATGCTGATAACACTTTGAAACTAGCCCTTGCTAAAGTGAATGTAAAACTTAGGGAGATCCTACTGACACAGAGTAGAAGCAGAATTTATGAGAACTAGGCACCCAACCATTCGATAGAGACAGGAAATACCACAGTCAGACTTATAACTACCTACAATCGTCAGGAGAGGCAATTGAGAACTATAATTAACAACAATAGGCTGATAATATTGACAGATGGAGTATTGGGACGTAAGCTACTGGCCAGACCAACACTCACATTTAGGCGAGCGCCCTCAATGAGAACCAGCCTAGTCAAAAGCAGACCCATAGTTAGCACAGCAACCTCATGGCTAACACCCAAGAATGGGTTTTTAAATGCACATCACGTAGAGCATGTAAATTCGGCATCAATACCACTCATTACACAACACCATTCAATCCGAGCCCTGTGGCAATTAAAGAAAATTATAACTGTAGGACTGAGTTTGCAGTTTATGTTTGGGAGTGCACCTGGTGCTTACGCTATATGGGTAGCACGAAGCTGCAGGTGCATTGTAGAATTCTCCAACACTTACATATCCAGTGGCAAGACATTTCAAGTCTGAACATGAAAATGATTTGAAATGACTCAAGTACTATGTAATTGATGCAATACCGGTGTTGAGACGAGGAGGCAACAGGGAAAAATTGCTCCACCAACTTGAATCATGCATGATTGTAGAATTAGACTGTAAAACACCATCAGGTCTCAGCAATAGTGAGGATTTACATAATTTCCTGCAAATAATAATAACATCAATGTCATTGAGATGTCATGAGTGATGTCACTGATCATGTCATGAGTGATGTTACATGTGACGTCATCAGCAGTGCATTGCGAGCGCGCAAGTTATTGTTAGCTCAACTAACTATAACAGGCACATTTCTCTGGTTTTATATGAGTCAAATGTCCAACTAACTATAACGTCTCTGAAACCTATGGTTTTTTCAGTGAATTACTAAGGTTTTTTATTGCTAATTTCTAACTATAACGTCCCTGAAACCTATGGGCCCGATTCACAGAACTAACTTAAGACAAAATCCTAAACTTACTACCATTTTGGTATTCACAGAAGGCACTTACTCATTTTGGTATTCACAGAAGGCACGTACTCATTTCGGACTCCTAACTTCTGTGAATACCGAAATGAGTAAGTGTCTTCTGTGAATACCAAAATGAGTAAGTGCCTTCTGTGAATACCAAAATGGTAGTAAGTTTAGGATTTTGTCTTAAGTTAGTTCTGTGAATCGGGCCCCAAGTTTTTTTCAGTGAATTTCTAAGGTTTTTAAATGCAAATTTCTAACTATAATGTCTGTAAAACCTATGTTTTTTTCAGTGAATTTCAAAGGTTTTTTAAATATCGAACTACTATTGTGTTATTTGTCACTACTACTGTTTTTTCTAACTTTTCAACTACATAAAATAAACTGCAAAACTACTATGTAATGTAATATATTTCACAAATTACAGTGAGTTTTAAATAATACAACATAATTTATCATTTAGAAAACAACAATTTTTCTCTCTTTTTTTGCTGTCATCAGCTACTACTTAACTTCACTATTCACAGAGTAGTTTCATCATAAACAGCAGGGGAAAAAAAACAATCAACTAGATTGTTAAAAAAAACAAATCCCTAATTCTCACAAATATAATACAAAATCAACACAAATAACACATCCAATACTATTTCCAATCTTCAAATCTTACCTTTACTTCATAGTTTCTGTGAACATTTTCCCAATACACCAAATAATGTATCAAAAATTTCGCTTTGAAAGCATCCAGTATGAATTCCTTAAAGTATCTTTACACCTTCCCACAAAGCCGAATGGTGCATCTAAAATCTTTGTTTCAGAAATATCAAGTATGAGTTGGGTAATTCAAAAGGCAATCTCGGTTTCATTTCCAAGTGTGTATTGTTGCAGTGACTCCAACCATTATTAAATAAACTGTATAATGTCCTCTTGTGGTAGTACTTCCAGCATGGAAAACAATTGCAACTGTTGCAAATGTTCTTCCAGAAATAGATACTTGACTAGCAACAACAAAAAATTATTTTGGTTTCCACTTTTCTTCCATTTGGTCTACAGCATTGTAGCATTATAATCAAAAATTTCCCATCTCTTTGTAGGCATAATGTAGATAGCATTGTTGATTTACAATGAGAACAGATCCCTCTCGTAATCTGCTTTTTTTTAGTAATTTGGAAAATGGTACAGATTTGCAGTCAGGTATTGTCAAATATAGAAATCAGTTCTCTGTCAACTATAGTGCTTGAAGTTAATGAACACTGTTGCCATTTATGTTCCCCTTTGTAACTGAGTCCAAATAAACTCTCAATCTGAATTCCTTCATCTTCTAGTACTTCAAGCATAACTACCAAAAATTCTTGTGCATCTTGTTGTATATTAGCACTGAACGTTAAAGATCCAGTACATGTATTCAACAGTTGGCGAATACCAGAAGCAGAATGGATCTTACTTCTATCAGTTCTCAATTCTTGAAATAAAGTATAAAGTGCTGAACATAATCTTTTTTCCTGACTTTCTATAATTTCACCATAAACATCTTCAAGATAAAATATAACGTTTAGAATAACATTACCATAGCAGTTGACACCATAAGCATTTTCCAATTGGAATCCGACAACATCATCACTTGTTTGTATTTTCTGCTTCTTTACATCTTTTCTTTTCTCTTGATTTTGTTTCTGCTTTCCAACCAAAGTTGATTCTTCACCATGTTTGCATTTTGAACACACAACACGTTTCTCATAAATAGGATATTCACCTAAACTTGAAGCATAAAGCCTTCTCAAACAATTATATTCTCTTACACAATTAACATCAGCACTAACCTTGTTCTCATCAAAATCATTTAAATACAAACAGACAACGTTCTAACTCAAGATAATGCAACATATACCATTTCCTCTTTAAACACAGTCCTTCCTACATTTATCAAAGCATTATCTACACTTAAACCTTGATATTTATGAATAGTTATTGCATATGCTAAACAGAAGGGAAACTGTTTTCTATGAATATACAAGTCTTTTACAAGCAAAAAACGTACAGCACAACACGCAATCTGTCATACCTCTGTAATCTGATCAAATTTAACTTTCAAGAATTCAATTCCATTTCTATTTTGATATTTCACAAAATCAACAACTTTCCCCATTGCTCCATTCACTAAGCCTTCTTCTACATTCAGATTACGCCTCAAAATTACCCAACAGTTTAAACATACATCTAAAAAATATTCTAAGCCAGCGGTTTTTGATACAGACTTTTCCAAAGAATCCAATTTAGTCTGTAGTTTTTCTGAAAGAAGAATTGTTATTCCTTGATGCTCAATTTTATCAATAGCTTCAATGTGACCTGTTTCTTCATTTTCCAATTTCATAAGCTCTCTATTAAATGTATAACACTCCTCCACTGTAGGCATTAACCCCTTCAGTGCCCGCCCCTTTCCCCGCCCAGTGCCGGCCGTTGCATTAGCGGGCGGGGTCTATGACGAGCTGGACTCGTCATGGGCACAGCGCCACCGCGGCCCATGACGAGTCCAGCTCGTCATGGGCACTGAAGGGGTTAAGCAAACTATAGACTTTTTTCTTTCATTTTCTTGCACATTACTTCTGCTGGTGTGTTTTCATTTGTAAACAAGTTCTTTAGTAGACGACTTTGAAAAGCTTCTTTACCATGTTTGCTTAGAACAGCAATTCTTACATCTTTTAGAATATTTCCATAATCTTCATCTCTTGCTTGTCGCATATTCTGAGTGAGTTCTTTATATTCAAAATTTAACCACAGATTCACATTTCCAATACTTCCCAGAGATTTCTTTGTGTCTTCATGTAGAAGAGTTTTAAACACTGGTTCTCCTTTTACAGGTGTTAGTTGTAGCAGATCTCCAAATACAATTTTATGTTTTCCTCCAAAGAGAACGCCATAATCTGTTTTTAATAACTGTTGCAATCTTAATTGTACAAAAGCAAGCATTACGTTTGAGACCATGCTCACCTCATCAATAATTATTAGTTTCATTTTCTTCAGCACCCTTGACACTTCATGAGAAGCTTCTCCAGACAATTTCTGATATTGTAATTTACTATCATGCTCAACTGGTAATATCAGTAATCTATGAAAAGTAACTCCTTTAACATTGTGTGCAGCTAATCCAGTTGGAGCTGTTACCACAGAACATAAATGTGAACCAGTAGTTTTTTGAAGATAACTGGTCAAAACTTTAATTAAATAACGTTTACCTGTTCCAGCTTGACCATTGATGTACATCAGAAGAAGTTTAAAAGATGAACACACACATTCTTTTTTTTCATGCAACAAACCATGTTCTATCTGTTCTCTCACTTGTATATATATTTCTTTCTGTTCAACACTCAGTTGTTCTTCTATCTTTTGCAATGTAATATTCTCCTTGTTTGCTTGTTGCATTGCAATTTCGACTTCATGCATAGCAATCGCTGCTTAATTTTCCAGTATTGATTGTCCAAGAGGATCTTGACTACATTGACCACTACTTTGACTATCTTGAGAAACTTTCATTAGCTATTTAAGCTATAATAGTATTTTCCTGTTCAACTTCATCATTCAACATTTTTAAATATGTAGGGAAAATTGTACATGCAATGCTATCTTTACATGCATTAAAAGAATCTTCATAGTAGTCAAAGTCTCCAAGTAATTCACATTCGCTACACCATGGTTTAAAGAGTTGGAGAAGTGCTAAATAGTAAAATTCTCGCTTATCTGGAGTTTCACAACTGAGTTTCTTGTGGTTTAGAAGATTACCCTTTGCATGTTTTACTAAACAACCATGACATCCAACCACTGCATATTTTCCTTCTTTTAAATTCTGTTTAACATTTCTTTTGAAGCTGTAATGTTGAAGTACTTCATACAGACATAGCTGTTCCAGATGCTGACTCCTTTTCGGATAGTATGTGTCCAACATATGAGTTTTAAGAATGTCTGTACTGTCTGGTTCATTTGCTGCTAAGTATTCAATTTCTTCTAATGATTTCAAAACTCTATTCATTGAGCAGGTAAGACCTAAACTTACCCAAATGATTCCTCGAGACTTTGAATATAAACTTGAAGTGCACAAGCGGTCTGAACATTCATAGGATCCAATTTCTCGGTGGGAAAGCATTTTCAAAGTAAAGCTGTACAATTTTTTGCTAAAGCTTTTCTCTTGGGCAATTTCTTCCCACATTTGTTTCATCTCTGTTTTTTCTGATTTTGTTATGTACGATGTAACATAACGGGCAACAGCAATTGAGTTATCTGCAACATACTGGATGTCCATGTTCGCATTCCACATTTTTAAAATGACTGGATTGTAGTCATTGATATACTTTGACACTTCTGTTCTTTTTAAGTTGTAGGTATTCTTTGGAGATTTCCGAGTTATTGTGTGCCTTACAGAAGAAGAAAAAAGAATTTACTCTTCCTTTACAAATGACTGGGCGTGGAAAACCAGACTGACATTTGGTGTAAAATTTTCCTTTAGACTTGTATTTTCTTCTGGAGTACTTTCCACAACGGTGACTTTGGAAACGTAAAACTTGCTGTCTCAAGCTTCTATCTCCTTCTTCTCTCGGAATCTCACATGTCACATACTGTTCGATGAAAGAGAATACTGTTTCAGCAGAATCAGTTCCAAATTTAGGTGCATCCTTGACCCATAGTAGCATATGTATATGAGGTGCACCTCTTGCTTTGTACACCTTTCTCCAAAAGAAATCGGTAACATCTCCAAGAAGTGGATTCTTTTTATTGCAGATAAAAGACATCATAGCTTGAAACCTATGATTAACATATCTGCACACATTTACAGGATCCAATCAACACAGTTCACCAGGAGTCTTTATTTCAACATTTTAAATATTGGAATTCACTTCTCTTAGAAACTCAAGCAAATCTTCCCATGCATACTCTGCACAGGTAAGTGTGACAAACCATGTTGGTGTACCTAAGTTCCGTAACATACACTTGAGTTCTCCATGACGACGATCTCAATACTCATTTGTTCCACGTTGACATGCCATGAAATTGATTAACTGTGCTTCTAAATTTTCATAAGTTTTTTCAACTTTCTCCACAATTTCTTTCGCAGAAAGAAGTGATTGATAAACTTCAGTTTTAAGTATGTGGTTCACTGCATACAACAGAGAAGATAAATCACTTTCAAACAAAAGGTGAAATATGTATGGAATGCACTCTCGAAATCTAGGATCTTCAGAATATAATCTTGTTGACCGATATTCTGAAGCTGGAATACGTACAGGTCATAGGAAAATACACAAAGTGTCCCTATTCAAAACTTATCCAAATGACTCATAGGTAAAGAGGTCTGTTATTGTCCACCACACTGTCAAGAACTGCCAAGAACACTGTATGTTATATCTGCACTTAGAAAAGCTCTATACTAGGCGTATTACTTAAAACATAATCATTTATTACAAATCATAAAAAAACATTAAAAACATATGTGTATGCCTCCCCTAATGGGTTACACTCTATAATCGTTATGCAAGGAAATGATACAATTCATTAAAAACACATAGATTAAAACTCGACGCAGCGTTTCGGTGTTATTTGTAATATTTCCACCTTCTTCAGGACTAAACATTGTTTTTTTCAAATCTAAAACAAAAAAAGAAATGTATGCATTTAAATATTTATAAACAAAAAAGTGCAAATAGACAGTGTTCTCTTATGTATTGACAGTATCCTCTCTGTTATTTTGCATGGGTTCTACAATTAAGCCCAACAGCTGTGTTTGATTACACATTATACTAACTTACACAGTATATACACCCTGTTTTCTATTAAGCATGTACATTATCTACAATTTCAATAAAACAAAAACTACATCCCTCATCTTTTCAAATGATAAAGCTTTGAGAGGAGGATGACCTTCCTGAGATGAATTTCTCTGTCAAGTAGTTATATACACCTTGTTTTCTATTAAGCATGTACATTGTCTACAATTCAATAAAACAAAGACTGCATACCCCATCTTTTCAATTGATAAAGCTTTGAGAGGAGGATGACCTTCCTGAATTGAATTTCTCTGTCAAGTAGTTATGTTGCCTATGGTGTAAGCAGATCTCATTTTACAATCAGGCCTTGAGTAGCCCTGTTAATTAATGTATAGGATTTATTGTCAATAGACTAGAGGCTGAACTGGCCGACCTTAATAATAATCAGGGTTCTGTATTTGTTCCGCAAAAGCCACCGTATTTGTTTTCTTTTTCACAGGAGAACAAAAGCCACTGAAAATCATTGGGAGTTTAACTCTCTGTAGGGAGCATATACAAAAGGACTTCATTAGCTAAGAATCCTCTCCAAAATTATTGATATGTATGGGATAATGCTAATGTCTCTCACCGCAATGTTAGTAGATTAAGGTCCTTGTCCTTAGCTTCAATCTTTAAAAGGACGCCGATATATTGAATTTGAACGAGGTTTTCTTTCTTCTTAAATTTCGTAATGACCTGTATAAGAGACATATTGTGAATTTCCTTCCTAACTGTATATTGTCTCTAGTATTCTTATGAGAACATCAAACCACCCATATTGCGTATATTAATTGCAACAGGGTATTATTCGACAAAAAAATGATTAATTGTGTTATTGTGGATCCTATAGATAGGACAGGGAAGTCCTTATCCAGTTTAATATTAAATTGCATGCCACAATATATTGTATCCAATATAATGCCCCTAAATCAAGACAAACTGTGTCCCTACTAAAGGACACAGGAATTTATTCAGGCAAATACAATTATCAGTTTCGCACTCTGGAGCCAAATGGTGTCGAATGGTCGATAACAAAAAATAGCTCCTCCTAAAGACTAAATAAGTTAGTCTAAATGCGGCTATGTTAAAACCTCTAACCGCTTACCATATCGGATAAAATCGGCCTCCCTGCTTCCGCGGAACATCTAGGGCGGGTTGTAAGGGATATTATGATATCCTTCTCTTTTTAAACCCGTTATCACCGGAATTGCTATTTGCGTCATTTCCTGTACGTCAACTACGTCCGCCTTGTTACCGATATTTTATGTAACGGTGGTGGCCATCTTTAAGTTTGCAAACTACTTTGAAAGAGTGGTTAGAATTATATAGATTTAAACATCAAATATTTATCGTGTTTCTTATTTTATATTATTGCTACATCCATCTACATGTTTAAATTGCAATATGTGGAAGATTTTTTACTGTTTATTGTTTCATTGAGAATCTTTAAAAAGTATTTAGATAATTATTCTCTATAACTAATGAACAAATCAGCCACGAGATTATGGTTGATTCTTAAGCTTGCCCATAGTTAATCTAATTAATATTATTTCGCTATTCCGTGTCTAAAAAAACGGAATCTTTTGTTCTGGTTTAAGCCGAAGCAGCCATATTAAAAAACTTGTTAATGAGAGAAGCGGTTTGGGCTAATGTGTTCACAATATTTTGGGGTAACTCAATCATATAGGGTGTTAGTAATATTAGAGAACAAAAAATATTTTTTCTCTTGCGTCTCATTCTTTGGGACAAAGAATTCTTTGAAAACAGAACTTGTTATAAATAATCATCATACCCATTCTGTTCATAACAATAGGGGAATGGTCATATCACTCGTGGTTCTCTATTTAAGTTTTTCTGCAGAGGGGTGGTCATATCATTCGTTCTTAACCATAGTTCTCTATTTAAATACTTTAGTTGTTCTAGACATTCATATAATCTATCGCTGTTGATGTCATCAGCAGAATGTACATACCAAGAGTATCATTAAAAGGTGGTCCTATCTTTAATTAAAAAATAAATGAACGGAATCACACTGTTATATATTTACTCAATTCACATTGTATATGAACCTAGTGTTCTATTGTGCATCGTATTCAGCGATCTATAGGATTAGATATATATGTATGTTATATTATTGGTAGGTAGTTTTCATATTATGAAATTTGACTGTAAATAGTCGCTAAATTTATGAACACTTTACTTTATTCTTTATCTTCCTTAAGTTATATATCAGGCATTAATAAGAATAATCTTTCCTATGAGTTTCCTGAAATTATTCCAAAGCTAGAGATCAAGATTAAACAATGGAAGGCTTGAGAGAATCAATATAAAGAAATCAATTACAATAGTCTCTCGCAATCTTCCCTATTATTCAATCCATTTTTGTAGGTGTTAAACCGTGACATAAAGAATTGTTCCCGTTTCTTTCTTTTTAGAGCGACATACCTACAGGTCGGTCATCATATCGTCCACCTTCTCCAGTAGGAAATAGCTGTGGAAAACAACGAGCTTCCAAGCTCTTCTCGCATACACTCATTAGAGTTCCCTGTGCTTTTTTCTTTTGAAATAACTCAATGCTGCTTCCTATTACTTCTTTTGAATGCAAAGAATATATTGAGTAATGTTCATAAATCTCTTCAATCCTTGACTTGTCCACTTTCTCTATTTAACCACTTGAAATTTCACATTCATCTTCTAAACTTATTACCTGTTCATCCACATTTACAGTTTTGTAATAAATATTGTTCTCTATAAGATATAAGTTAGCCTTTTCAACTTTATTAACATCCACAAATTCTTGCCATATTTTCCGACTCTTTGTTGGTACACCATTTACTAGAATGACTACTGCCTCATTTTCCTCTTTGTTTCCAGCAATAGTTTCAATATTTTTCTTAAAATCCAAAGGTAAGTACACCACTCTTCCTTTCAGCCCTCTTTGCAAGTCTGTTGGTGGCAGTTTACCTGTTTTAGGCTCCATTTGTATTATAGTTTGAAAAGGATGAACAGATTAAATTAGAACCGACTCATATGTATTCAATTCTGCCAGTTCCTCCAGAATAGCTACTAATTCTAAGTTATTATGCACTGCTCTAGCAGGCATTTTGTTCTCTTCTAATTTGTTGTAACAATCTTTACATATACGTTGATCACTACCTAACTCAAATCGACCTTCCACCCACAAGTAAGTTGCAAATTCTTCCCACTTACTATTGTTCTCCTTTTCACTTTTCAAATACAAATCAACATTCCTAGTTTGACTTTTATAATGAGTACGTCGATAACAAACACAAACATAGTTTGGTATTTCAGAGCACGCTACATTAAACATTCCAATTTCTTCTTCAAACTGATCAGTGCTAATCACTTTCCCATCTCCTTCAACATCTGTAATTGTCAAAGTTTCACTTTCTATTGACTGCTCTTCTGAACCAAAATATCGCATTTCAATATCATCACACTTTTTTTGAACATCTAATAAAGAACCATATAAAAGAACTGTATTCAGTTCACTTAAACATAATGCAGGACTTTTTACATAGTATAGTTTCCTTACAAACTGTCGCATTTCTGAATGGTGTAATGCTAACATCCTCAAGTGATGAAAAACCCTTTTACACACTTTTCTTGAAAGACAAGCCAGAGAATGCCCATGTTTCTCAGTATATTTTCTTACATTACATTGATCTAGTCCTTGCAACAACTTAATCTCCTGTTTAATACTTTTCTGTGTATATTCTCGTAGCAAATTTCGCATTATATCAATAGATTCCTGTTGAATACTACAAATACTGCTACAACCCCACTTATACACAGGACCTTGTGTACGTTTCCCTTGCACTTCTTCAACTATTAACTCTTCTGCACTTTTACCAACCAATTCCTCTTTTGGAAGGGGGCAACCATCCTGAACTTTGTAACAATGACCTCCAGTATCAACTGCAAATGGTAAACTATTTTCCTGGAAGTAACGTTCCTCATTAAAAAAAGGCTCACTACTAGAAGTATGTTTCCAATTTCCACTAAAGATTTTGCAAAAGTTGGTTCTGTTCACAAGTCTTTTTCTTCTACTTTTCTCTTCCAACACTTTGTTTACTTTATCTAATACTTTGATTGTCTTCAAAATCACAATTAATAACTTCTGTTTTAAAGTAAAAGCAGTATCCACTATACTTTCGATACGCTGCTTCTGTTTCAATTGCAGCACTTTCTTTTTATATTTGCAGCATGTTCTCATTAAATTCTGAATCACTCTAGTTCGAAAAAGTTTCTGACGAATTTCTTGAAACTGTTTTTGTCTCGGGTAACAGATACTGTTTCTTTATCATGTTTTCTTTTCCTTGTATTTGAAATTGAAGTCTCCTTCTCCTTACTTGAAAAATTCTTCTTTTTCCTTTGTGTGATGATATTTTCATTAAATGTTCGTAATATTTTTTTCAGAAATTATCTAGTGTTTTTACCAGAAGAAACTGTTTGTGTAGTGCTCTCATTTTTTTGTAATTGAAAATCTTTTCTTTTCTGCAAATATAAATGCTTCTTTTCTTGTCTTTTTTCTCAGTTCTTCTAGGCATTTTCAAATTTGTATCCAAACTAAAGAATTTCCTGTAAAAAAAAAACAGATTCAATTATTTTTTACATCAGTTCAATATATTATAATAACATACAATTACATAAATTCTACTGACGGCTTCCAGAGGCAGTGCTGTAACGTGATGGAGCACGGCAGGGGAGCATTAGGATGACGGGTAGTGCCATAGAACATACAACAAGTATTTATTTAATTATTTACATACACCTTTACAATTTACATGTAACTGCACTACCTCGTACTTTTCATCTCTCCACCGCATCCCACCACCCCACACACTCCCTCTGCAACCCACCGCCGACAACTTTATAGATAGTATTTAAAAAAAATGTAATCTATATACTTAGGATGATATTATCAACCAAACGGCACACAGAAACATTCCCATTATTAGCCTAATAATTTTATCTACAACTTCGCAAACATAACACTGCACCCAAAGCTTTAATTGGAGGGGAGGCAGTCTGAGCACCGGCAGTTTATTTTTGGGGGCCTCGAAACGGCTCTCTATGGGGCTCTATTTTCGGGCCTCACAAAGGTAGTCCGTTGTTTTTTTTTTAATTGTTGGACTGTAGTGAGACAGTGAGACCATGCACATTGCTCACTACTAAAAAGTGGAGACATCATGCCAGGTGAGTCGCGTTGTAGGAGAAAAGAAATCCTTTAAAGAGAGCCATTTTCTCTCACGATTTCCCTTCTCTTTTTGCAGCGCAGGAGCAACATCATCGTGGCGTGATTAGCAGAGAGACCACCAGGCACACAACGCCCATTGCCCCGGACTCCCTGAGACAGCTTCCCAATAGCACACACAGAGCCGCACCCGAGTACTTCACAGGTCTTCAAAAGACCATTTGCTTGTAAATGATGCTCTCTTTTTTTCCACCCCTTTTTAGAGCCCCTACATCCCCACTCTGCCTATTGCTGAAAGAACTAGCCTCCCCTGAAATTTCGCTCTGGATGTGCCTTTGGAGATGGCCACACGCAGTCATCTCCAACACAACCCTGCTCTCACCTTTCACAGGGTGTTGTTGTAGTGCTACGAAAACACACGCTTTGCCTGGCTCACTTAGGGGCATATTATCAAGAACAGTGTTAAATTTATCACCGCTTTAGCGGCAGGAAACTGCCGCTAAAGCGGCGATAATGAGCTTGATAATACGCCCTTGTGAATTCCCATAGAAGCCCAGCTTCACACCACAACCTGGCCGGCTATGGGAATTGACAAGGGCATATTATCAAGCCCATTATCGCCGCTTTAGCAGCAGTTTCCTGCCGCTAAAGCGGTAATAATTTTAACTCCGTTCTTGATAATATGCCCTGTTATCTTTCTAAATTAACGTCTTGCACTGAAAAGCTGCTTTACATTTCTTTCCCGACATCAACCTTTGTTTAAAACACCACCAGAGAAGGGTGGTGAACTCTGGTCCACAAAGAGCAACTTAAAGCTTTCTTGTTCTTTATCAGAAACTTCATCTGCCTCTCAATGATTATCGCCAGCCTTTTCAGCCCTTTTAAGAGGCTGGGTGGATGAGTATAATACGTAGTATTTAGGATCGGCGGTGAAGAGTGCATGAAAATAAGGACGGATATTTGAATAAAGGGCGACTGGATGGATGGCCAGAAAGATGAATGGATAGCTAGATGGATGGATGGATGGATATATGGATGAATGGAAGGATAAATGGATGCATGGACCAGTACTTAGGATACATGGGTGGGCTGATAGATGCGTAGGGTTGGTTCTGGCACAGATGTATGTATGAATATATGGGCATATAACTTAATGGATGGCACAGTGCTTACCATAGGCGAGTGGGCTGATAGATACTTAGAATAACTGCAGGGACAGATGTATGTTTGTATGTAGGTAGGAATGTCTGAATGAATTGAAAGATGGTTGGATGGCGCAGTGCTTAGGATGAATGTATGCAGGGCTTTAAGTGGGCCGGATCTGAGCACCGGCAGTTATTTTCAGAAAAACTCGAAACGGGTCTCTATTGGGCTCTATTTTCGGCCCTCGCAAAGGTAGTCAAGTTTTCTTTTTTTTTTTATTGGACTGCAGTCAGAGCATGCACATCGATGTGCGCATGCTCATTTTGCTCACTACTGAGAAGTGGAGACATCATGCTATGTGAGCCACGTTGTAGGAGGAAGGGCAATCCTTTAAAGAGCGTGTTTCCAGAACTTAAGCACACAATGCCACTTATCTTCATGTAGACCACGCCCCTACTTGGATAGCCCACACCCCTTTAACAGGTTTGCCCTGCCCCTTTTAGAGCACCTCCAGTTTTTTTTCCCACTTAAAGCCCTCACTGCACCATAGTAACAAAGAAATGGTCCAAGCTTCCATTTAAATGTACAATGGCACCAAGTTTCATAATTTGCCATCAATGCTGGCAGCCTTCTACCACAGTGCAAGAGTGTCTATCAGCACGAAGATTTGTTATCCACAGAAATATTGTGTGATTTACGTATCTGTCTGCTGGAACACTCATCACCAAAAGGTATTAAAACATGCAAATTTGTGAGAAAAACGTATACCATACCATAAACCGCTTCCTAAATGGGCCCAGTGCCACTACACCACCCTCATCCTCATTCTTGCTTAACCTTACAAAATCAAAGAAAGACCCCAGCAAACCTGGTAGAGCCACTATAGCAATACAGGGACTTAATTTGAACAAGTCTCTGCCAGAACGCCCAGCAACAAAAGGTATTAAAACATACAAATTTCCGGATAAAACATATACCATGCCATAGAGCGCTTTATAAATTGACCCAGTGGCACTACATCACCTTTACTAGCTACACATATGCACGTTACAAATGTCCGTGTTATAATCAGCAACATACCCACCTCTCCCACCCCTTCCCTTGCTTAATCTTACGAAACAAAAAAAACAAGCCCCAGCCCTCTTGTTAGTGCCACTATAGCCATACATAGCCTTAATTTCAACAGGTGTCTGCCGGAGCGCTCATCAGCAAAAGGTATTGAAACCTGCAATTTTCCAAGTAAAACATACACCATACCATAAGGCGGTTTATATATAGTCCCAGTACCACTACACCACCTCCACACCCGCCCTTGCTTAACTTTACGCAAAAAAGCAAAGAGCCCCAGCAAACCTGGAAGCGCCACTATAGCCATACAGAGGCTTAATTTCAACAGATATATCCCAAAACACTCATCAGCAAAACATATTAAAACATGCAAATTTGCGGGTAAAACATATACCATGCCATAGGGCGCTTTATAAATGGTCCCAGTGGTACTACATCACTTTTAGTAGCTAAACATCTGCACGTTACTAAAGTCTGTGTTTTAATCACCAACATACCCACCTCTCCCACCCCCACCCCCGCCATTGCTTAACCGTACGAAATCAAAGAGAAACCACCACCATTCCTATTAGCGCCACTATACCCATACTAGCTTAATTTTTAAACGTGTCTTCCGTAACGCTTATCATCAAAAAGTATTCAAACATGGAAATTGGTGGGTAAAACATAAACCATTCCATAGCACGGTTTATAAATGGTCCCAGTGGCACTACACCTCTTTTACTAGCTATACATCTGTATGCTAATAAAGTTGTTTAAACACTCTGTAGAGTGTATAGCAGAGGATAGGGAGAGTAAACAAAGTTGTAATTCCCAAACTTTTGATATACCGTCCCTTTACTGTATGTATATTAAGGACATTAAAAAATTGAATGAAAAAATTGACGAGTGTCTCAAAAGAGATAGTGAAACTGAGCACCGGTAAAACCCGGTCAACTTAAACACCTACGTATATTCAGCACAGGGACACAGCCTGACAATGGCAAACCCACTGTGGTTTTTTTTTGGTTTAACGAGGACAAGCGCACAGCACCCCACTGAGGGAATACTGACACTACAGGCACCATGAGGCTTTGCCCGTAGCCACTGGGCGGATACCTTGAAGATAAAAGCACGCTTTAAGGTTGTTTTTACCATCGTGCCTTTGTAGAAGTGAAGGTGTTCACGAAACGCGTCGGCATTTATATTGATGTAAGATGGCCATAACTCCAAGTTGCAGCTTCCTGAAATAAATACGAAGAAATTTACCTACCTGTGTGTGGCTCATCTGATATGGTAACTCTTTGTTTGGTGGAATTAGTATGGCTGACCCAGTCGTGGATTGAGCCCCACCGCACAGCAGCGGTCCAGAATTGAAGCTAATCAGCATTCAGTAGGACAGGAGGTCGTATTGGAAGTTTTACGCAGCAGCCTGGTGGTGCATGGACATTGTTTGCAAACCCACCGTGGTTTTTATTTGGTTTAATGAGGACAGCGCACAGCACCCCACTGAGGGAATACTGACACTACAGGTACCATGAGGCTTTGCCGTAGCCACTGGGCGGGTACCTTGAAGATAAAAGAACGCTTTGTGGTTGTTTTTACCATCATGCCTTTGAAGAACTGAAGGTGTTCACGAAACGCGTCAGCATTTATATTGATGCAAGATGGCCATAACTCCAAGTTGGAGCTTCCTGAAATAAATATGAAGAAATGTACCTACCTGTGTGTGGCTCATCTGAAATGATAACTCTTTGTTTGGTGGAATTAGTATGGCTGACCCAGTCGTGGATTGAGCCCCACCGCACAGCAGCAGTCTGGAATTGAAGCTAATCAGCATTCAGTAGGACAGGAGGTCGTATCGGAAGTTTTACGTAGCAGCCTGGTGGTCCATGGACATTGTTTGCAAACCCACTGTGGTTTTTATTTGGTTTAATGAGGACAGCGAACAGCACCCCACTGAGGGAATACTGACACTACAGGTACCATGAGGCTTTGCCCGTAGCCACTGAGCGGGTACCTTGAAGATAAAAGAACACTTTGCTGTTGTTTTTACCGTCATGCCTTTGAAAAAGTGAAGGTGTTCACGAATCGCGTCGGCATTTATATTGATGCAAGATGGCCATAACTCCAAGTTGCAGCTTCCTGAAATAAATACGAAGAAATGTACCTACCTGTGTGTGGCTCATCTGAAAGGGTAACTCTTTGTTTGATGGAATTTAGTACGGCTGACCCAGTCGTGTATGAGCCCCACTGCACAGCAGCGGTCCGGAATTGAAGCTAATCAGCATTCAGTAGGACAGGAGGTCGCATCGGACGTTTTACGCAGCAGGCTGGTGGTGCATGGACATTGTTTGCAAACCCACCGTGGTTTTTATTTGGTTTAATGAGGACAGCGCACAGCACCCCACTGAGGGAATACTGACACTACAGGTACCATGAGGCTTTGCCCGTAGCCACTGGGCGGGTACCTTGAAGATAAAAGAACTCTTTGTGGTTGTTTTTACCATCATGCCTTTGAAGAACTGAAGGTGTTCACGAAACGCGTCGGCATTTATATTGATGCAAGATGGCCATAACTCCAAGTTGCAGCTTCCTGAAATAAATACGAAGAAATTGACCTACCTGTGTGTGGCTCATCTGAAATGGTAACTCTTTGTTTGTTGGAATTAGTACGGCTGACCCAGTCGTGGATTGAGCCCCACCGCACAGCAGCGGTTCGGTATTGAAGCTAATCAGCATTCAGTAGGACAGGAGGTCGTATCGGAGGTTTTACGCAGCAGCCTGGTGGTGCATGGACATTGTTTGCAAACCCACTGTGGTTTTTATTTGGTTTAACGAGGACAGCGCACAGCACCCCACTGAGGGAATACTGCTAGTACAGGTACCATGAGGCTTTGCCCGTAGCCACTGGGCGGGTACCTTGAAGATAAAAGAACGCTTTGTGGTTGTTTTTACCATCATGCCTTTGAAGAAGTGAAGGTGTTCACGAAACGCGTCGGCATTTATATTGATGCAAGATGGCCATAACTCCAAGTTGCAGCTTCCTGAAATAAATACAAAGAAATTTACCTACCTGTGTGTGGCTCATCTGAAATGGTAACTCTTTGTTTGGTGGAATTAGTACGGCTGACCCAGTCATGGATTGAGCCCCACCGCACAGCAGCGGTCCGGAATTGAAGCTAATAAGCATTCAGTAGGACAGGAGGTCGTATGGGAAGTTTTACGCAGCAGCCTGGTGGTGCATGGACATTGTTTGCAAACCCATTGTGGTTTTTATTTGGTTTAATGAGGACAGCGCACAGCACCCCACTGAGGGAATACTGACACTTCAGGTACCATGAGGCTTTGCCCGTAGCCACTGGGTGGGTACCTTGAAGATAAAAGAACGCTTTGTGGTTGTTTTTACCATCATGCCTTTGAAGAAGTGAAGGTGTTCACGAAACGCATCAGCATTTATATTGATGCAAGATGGCCATAACTCCAAGTTGCAGCTTCATGAAATAAATACGAAGAAATTTACCTACCTGTGTGTGGCTCATCTGAAATGGTAACTCTTTGTTTGGTGGAATATATATATATATATATATATATATATATATATATATATATATATATATATCCAAAGGATTCCGCCGCCAAACTGCCAAATACAAAATAGCAGACCCAGATTCAGTGCAAATGTATAGTTTATTGGACAAACGCCCGCACCTCCGCCATGACGCGTTTCTGCCTCCCACGAGGCCTTGATCACATGACGCAAACAGGAGTCATTTTTTCATTTTTAAAGTGCTGGTGCCAGGTAAAACACACGTGATTATCGTCATCATGGAAATGGACAAAACATTCTTTGTAGTTCTCCAATACCTATCACAGTGTAGCATATAAATAATTCTAAAATAGAAATAAACATGTGCAAAGCTTGTTTGATAATAAATAAATAAACAATTAAATATTCTCAGAGCCATGTGAATATTGGGCATAGAAAACACACAGTTAAAATCAAGTAAAATCCATTTAAATAAATAAATATCTGATTTAACATTTCAGTGTGCTGACTCTGTGGGTATCGGGTTAAAATCTATATTCAGAAGTGACGGATCAAGGTTATGCATAAAATATGCAAAATGCCTCAAGGATCTTACATATCCTCCCCAATATACATCCAATTTTTTGGCTACTGCAACTCATCCGCAGGTCAAATGCAATAGTAAACATACCTCGGCACTTATTTATTTGATAGTCAAGCGTTCACATAATTACTGATGCTCTGCCTTGTGTGGTAAAACAAGTCCTGCCCAAGTGGGCATAGATCCATGATATTTTTAAATAGAGTGCTCGTGCATCTGAAAACATAAAAGGTGCCCTCACCCTACTAAATTGCAGCCGCAATAAAGTTTATAAAATTGTGTATAAAATTATAATTAAACTAACCCTAAAATTCACAGATAAATAAGCAACTTTTTCTAATATTCAGCTAAAAGGAGATTACCAATGAACAGTGCATGAGGTAGACAATGTTACAGGCAAGTGAAGAAATCCTCACTTGCATTCAGGCCCTGTGGTGCTTTACAATTCAATTCTAAAATGTATTGGGTTTCCAGTTTGCGCAAAAGGTATTCTCGATTACCACCCCTTCTAACTGGCAAGACTGAATCTATGGCAAAGTATTTCAAATGTTGTACATCACTGCCATGCTGTTCTTTGAAATGTCTTGCCACGGGATACGCATCATCATTGTTGGTTATTGCTCGAATGTGCTGGAGTATCCGTTTGTGGACCTGCAGCTTAGTGCTACCCACATAGCGCAGACCACACGAACACTCCAGCACATACACCGCAAACTCCGTTTTGCAATTAAGAAATGTTGTTATTGCAACTGGTTTCTGTGTAAAGGGGGTGGTATATGTTTTGGTATTATAGCCTTGCTTACACGCTCTACAGCTGGAGCATTTGAAAAACCCTGTTCTACCACTGAGCCAATTTTTTGGTGTGGTAATCTCGGGCTGCTCCTAACCAAAGCATTACTCATGGAGCGTGGTTTCCTATAGGTAATACTGGGAGTTGCAGATATACGTCCCCCCAGTATGGGATCGTTCAAGACTAATGGCCAGTTCTTATTCACTATTTTTCTCAGTGTTTGTGCTGTTGATTAAACGTCAGCACCAACCTGGTAGGTTGGTCAATAGATTGAGACGGGTTAACCTCCTTCTTGAGACGATCAGCCAATATTTCTGAACGTTGCTGTTTGTTGACCTTGTTGATTGCTGACATCACTACGCTCTCAGCATACCCTCTAGCTAAGAACCTGTCCCTGCTGGCTTGTTGGGCCTGTATACAGTCCACTTCTGTGCTGCATATTCTTCTAATCCGCAGCATTTCCCAGTAGGGAATGCTATTAATTAAGTGAGGCGGATGATGACTAGAAGCATGCAGCACAGTGTTGCCAGCCGTGGATTTTCTGTGAAGGCATGTTTCTAGCCTATTGTTAAAGGTAAAGACCTCCACGTCCAAAAAGATTATGCTTTCCTTACTTATTTGTGCTGTAAATTGTAAGTTTATGTTATTGTTGTTTAACTCCGATATAAAGTTTTGCGCATCTATTTCATTGCCCTTCCATACCAAAAACATATCATCAATGGACCTATACCAACAGAGAACATGTCTGGAGAGTGCATCACTGTGAGTTGCCACGAGGACCCGCTCCTCCCACATGTCCATATGAAGACAGGCATAACTGGGAGTGAAGCAGGTCCCCATGGCGACTCCCCTGACTTGTTGAAAAATTTGGGTATTGAAGAGAAAGAAATTGTTTTCCAAACATGTGGCAATCATAGACAATAACATTTTGTAATGCATACAAAGTTGTCTAGGTCTGGTATTCAGATAGAATTCAGCTGCCATTAAGCCGTCTCGGTTGTGTAGAGAAAGCTTTAATTATGTTCATGGAGAATATAAAATATCAATCTGGAAAGCTCTTAGAAATCACACTTCTTTTAACTTGTAATCTTGATAGCTGTATATGGTAAATCATACACAGCCAGCTCTAGTTGGCCAAAGTCAGAAATTCGGCAATTGAGTTGCAGAAGATTTATTCATTGATGTTTGGAAGTCTCTTCAAAAGAAGACATTGCAGGGACTTTGGCCAACTAGAGCTGGCTGTGTATGATTTACCATATACAGCTATCAAGATTGCAAGTTAAAAGAAGTGTGAATTCTAAGAGCTTTCCTGATTGATATTTTATATTCTCCATGAACATAATTAAAGCTTTCTCCTGATACATAAGCATTAATTCACATTGTGCTTAAGATTAGTTTGAAAATAAAATTATTTGGTGAGATGCTCAGTTATCTACTTGTCCTGATGATGACCATGTACTTATGACAAAGGTCGAAACGCCGTCGACGCATCTGTGGCCACAATTTTTGGAGGACACATTGTTTTGTGTGTTATAGTTCCAGTGTTGGTTTGGAACTCCGACTTTTATGTAACCTCTGTTTGTGTATGCCATTTTGTCGGGTTTTGTATGTTTAAAGAACTGTTATATGTACCAGCTTATATGTCTGAGCCTTACGTTAATACTTTTTTTTATAAAGAATGCTTTATTTTTATGATTAAAATTGTTTTTTGTATAAGGGCCATATTCTTTGTTTTCTATTTTTCATTTTTTATTGAGCACTGTGTAATTTACATGTACATGTTTTATAATATGTTTACTTGATGACTACTTTGTATACATTTTGAACCATTGTTAGGATACATCACTAGTTCCCTAGGCTGCTCGGTGTTGTTGAATGTCCAGCTTTTAGCACTGGGATGCCCTCGGGTAGCCGTGAGCTTAAGAAATGTGATTAATTAATTCATATATATATATTGTTGTGGGCACAAACAAGTGATACTAATCATTGCATATGTACTTAACATTGGAAGACTGCAGAAACCCGGACAGGCAAGGTGTTCCAAAATGCTTTGTAAATCTCCGCAACTGTGAACACGAGACATCCTCATGAAATATGGGGAGTGGCTTCAGAATCCACATTGGTTTGACTGGCAATTACGAGTGCTGACACCTCTCAGTGACAATACTGATTAGGTCTTAAAAGGATGGCCCCTGTTATTTGAATAACTGCCTGAATTTAGCAATAATCAGAAGGTTAATAACTATTGGACTATGAGTACTAGAATGCCTATGGAAGATATAAGACATGTGAGCACATGGCGTAATTTACAAAAAGACTCAGCTACCATGAACAAGGCCATGATAATTGAAAGCGTTGGTGGCATTTTGGGGAAGTTGCTAATGCCACTTAAAATCTACATGATTTTGAAGCCCCCTGGGAGTGCAGCATTGTAATTTTTTTGCTTGGATATATGTATATATATATTCACTTAAAAAACCAAAGGCTACAGTGACGTCATAATTAGGAAATAGAATTTTTAAAAAACATAGAAATCCACAGAAAGAAACAAAGGTTTCAGGGACGTTATAGTTAGGCTCAGAATTCACTTGTACAAAACCAGAGAAATGTAGCCTTTATAGTCACCTGAGCTAACTATAACTTAAGCCCCCACAATGCATTGCTTATGACCTCACATATTGCATCACTCACAACATGGTCAGTGACATCATTGATGATATCACTGATGATATTAAAAATGGCATCATTGATGACATAATTCAGTAAGTGTAACTGTTTTTAAGGGTTTATTGGTGTTAAGCAAATATACTAATGCACTACAAAAGTTTCACTACAGATGAGTGATACTGTCTGTAAAGTGTGATCTGATTGGATGCGTGACTGTCTATATCAGTGTGTGAGTGGATGTGTGAGTAGCTATATGGATGTATAAGTGCATGCATGAGTGATTGTATAGTGAATGAGTGGATTCCTGACTAGGTCTGTAGGTGTGTGAGTGGTTGTGTGAGTGGTTGTATGAGTGGCTACCTGAGTGGTTGTATGGGTGTGTGAGTAAGTGTGTGAGTGGTTTTATGAGTGTGTGAGTAAATGTTTGGATTTATGAGTGGGTGTGTGAGTGGCTGTAGGGGTGTACAAGTAGGTATGTGAGTAGCTGTGTGGGTGAGTGAGGGTGTGTATGAGTGACTATGTTGATGAGTGAGTGGCTGTGTCAATGTCTGTATGATTGAGTTAGTGGCTGTGTGAGTGACTGTATAAGTGAGTAACTGGGTGTGTAAATGGATGTATGGGTGAGTGAGTGGCTGTTTTAGTGAGTATTTGGTCAGTGATTTGGTGTGTGAATGGTTGTATTGGAGTGTGACTGTCTGTGTAAATGACTGTATGGGTGAGTGAACAGATATGAGAGTGCTTGTATTAATGGGTATGTAAGTGGTTGTGTGAGTGTGCGAGTAAGTGTGTGAGTAATTGTATGAGTGAGTGAGTGGCTATGTGAGTGGCTGTATAGGCGAATGAGTCTGTGGTTGAGTAGCTGTATGGGTGAGTGTATGGCTGTGTGAGTGGCTGTGAGGGTGAGTGAGTGGCTATATGAGTGAGTTAATGGTTATGTGAGCAGCTGTATGAGTGAGTGTGTGAGTGGTTCTATGGAGAAATGAGTGGGAGTGGGAGTACTGGAAAGGGTGTGTGAATGGGTATGTGAGTAATTGTATGGGTGTGTGAATGAGCATATGAGTGGTTGTATGGGGTGTGAGTGGGTGTGTGAGTGTTTCTGTGGATGATGTCATCAGTGATGTCATTTGTGATGTCATCAGTGATATCATCAGTGATGTAACTGATCATGACATAAGTTATGTAATATGTGAAGTCATAAGCAGTGCATTATGGGGGCATAAGTTATAGTTAGCTCAGGTAACTATAACTGCTGAATTTCACTGGTTTTGTACGTATGAAATCAGAGCCTAACCATAATGTCCCTGTAACCTTAATTTTTTTAAGTGAATTTCGAAGTTTTTTTACATTTTATTCCCTAACTATAACGTCCCTGTAACCAATGGTTTCTTGAGTGAATTTCTCTGTATTTTGTACTAGTACTTGCATTTGCAGAGTGGTGGACAAAGGGGGCAGGGCCTCTGACCAGCTCACAGCAATCCCACTGTGTGGGATTTACTGGAGGTAGCAGGAGGGGTTCTTGGCCCCCAAGGACGCTCAGCATCCAACAGGACTTCATCCCACAACTAGTAGTGCACCAGGAGACGCATTTTCAGAGTGGTGGCAGAAGGGGATGAGCCTCCAAACAGCTCTCAGCAAACGAGCTGTGTGGGACTTACTGGAGGTAAAAGGAGGGGTTATTGGCCCCCAAGGATCCTCAGCATCCAAGGGGACTTCACTCCCCAACCAGTAGAGCTGCAGGAGGCACGTTTGCAGAGTGGTGGCGATAGGGGGCCTGGTCTACGAAGACCTCTCAGCAATCCAGCTGTGTGGCACTTACAGGAGATAACAGGAGGCTTTGTTGGTCCCCTAGAACCCTCAGCAGCCAAGGGGACTTCATCCCCTAGCCAGTAGTGCACCAGGAGGTGCATTTGTAAAGTGGTGGATAAAGGGGGCATGGCCTCCGAAGTCCTCTTGTTAGAACTGGGGGTCTCTTGTTGGCAGAGGTAGGTACCTTTGACCAAATAGGGACCCTTGCTTCTAGTCAGGGTAAGGGGGTACACTTCTAAAATAAGCCCAGCTCACCCCCTTGGTAGCTTGGCACGAGCAGATAGGCTTATCTCAGAGGCAGTGTGTAAAGACTTTTTGAACACATACAGTAATACAATGAAAACACTGCAAATAGACACCACACCAGGCAGAGAGTGTCTGTACCTAGTCCAAACCAGTTCTGGGTGCATTCTGCCAGTGCACAACTTCTTCCTTTGTCAGTGTGGGCCAGGGTCATCAGACACACCACAGGAGGTGGAGCCAGCATTGTGGAAGGCAGGCACAGCCCTATTCAGGCCCAGGTGCTACTCCTCCCACCATTCCCAATGCAGATAGGTCTATTCAACCTTGTGCTGACTCACCCTGTCTCCTGGAGTTACCCCAGCCCCTGTCCCTCACAAACCAGACATGGAATACACAACCTAGCAGAGGCAGGCTTGGATGGTTAGGCAAGAAAATACCTACTTTCTAAAAGTGGTATTTTCAAACACAGAATGTTAAAACCAACTTCACTATAAGATGTATTTTATCATTCTGATTTCAGGCATACTAAACTCGAAATTCTACCTAGTTCCCTGAGTCAGCTAGAATTATAAGATGTTATAATCACACTGCCCATTCTGGCCTATAGGAACAGGTAGCCTTGCAATAGTGAAAAACAAAATTGGCTGTAGTTCGCTATCAGGACATGCCACACACATCATGGCATGTCCTACCTTTTACATACAATGCACTCTGTCCTTGGGCCTACCTTAGGGGTGACTAATATGTAGAAAAGAAAAGGTTTAGGGACTCCCAAGTGGGTGCACTAGCCCCAGGCTGCACACAGGCTCTGCAATGGCAGGCCTGAGTCACATTTTACAAGCTGCTTCTGTGGGAGCCACAACCAGTGCTGCAAGCCCACCAGCAGTATTTGATTTACAGGCCCTGGGCACACATGGTGCACTATACTAGGGACTGACAAATAAATCAAATGAACCAATGATGGAGTCACTAATCCAATACAACACTTTACAATAGGGAGCACTTGCACTTTGGCACTGAACAGCAGTGGCAAAGTGCCATAAGCATCTAGACCAGCAAAACACATAGCAAAAATACAGGAGGCCACAGCAAAGAATGGAAGGGAGACCCATGCCAATGGTGTGAGGTCCAACAGCTCTCAGCAATCAGGCTGTCTGTGACTTACTGGAGGTAACAGGAGGGGTTCCTGGCCCCCAAGGACCCTCAGCATCCAAGGGGACTTCATTCCCCCAACCAGTAGTGAACAAAGAGGCGCGTTTGTAGAGTGGTAGAGAAAGGGGGCAGGGCCTCCGATAACCTCTCAGCAATCCTGTTGTGTAGGACTTACTGGAGGTAACAGGAGGGTTTGGCCACCAAGGACCCTCAGGGGACAAGGGAACTTCATCCCCCAGCTAGTAGTGTGCTAGGAGGTGCATTTGCCGAGTAGTGGTGATCAGGGGTGGGACCTCCGGCAACTTGCCCGGGCTGACTTTTTATTTTTTGTGCTGTTTTATTAGGGGAGGGGGAGCCCATTACCCCATTCCCCAGGTTGATTTAGCACTGGGGTCCCCTTCCCCTGGGACCCAGCCTTTTTTTAATTTCATTTATTTCAATTTAGGGGAGGGGTCAGCACAAACCTCTCCATGGGCCGATTTCAGCCTTGAGGACCAAATCCCCTGGCCTACTTGTAATAGGGAAGGGGGCCACGTGGCCCCACTCTCTGGGTTGATTTTTGCCCCGAGGACCCTATCCCCTGGGCCCAGGCCATTTAGAGAAGGTGGAGTGGGGCTGCATGGCCCCCTCCGCACGCCGAGTTTGGCCCAGGGACCCCAACTCCTGGGACCTTGTCATCCTTATGTGGGTGCCCTCAAGGCACCCACTATCCACTGGGACCGTGGGGGGAGCCTGAAGGCTCCTACAGTCCCTGCTGGCTCTCCACCTCTGAAGCTCCCTGTTTCTGAAATACATTTTGCTCTGCTTCCATTAAGTGAAAGTGCTAAAGCTCCTGTCAAGCCACAGCAAACAGCTATTGCCCAGGGTGGGCACCCCAGAATATAGCAGGAGCTGGCTGATGAGGGATGTTACCCCAAAACCGGTCCCAGGATGCTGGTTTCCAGTTCAGGGAAGACCTGGCTTGGCAGTTCGGGCTGGTCTGTGACTCCAGGTGAGTGTGTGTAAAAGTTTCAGTGCTCCGTCCATCATCTCCTTGTGTTTGCTTTGTTCGCCCTAAGTTGGCAGGTATGCCCAGACGTGGGTCCCTTCCTCACTTTGCCGCTGGATTCAAGCTAGCCTGGCTGATGAGGGATGTTACCTCAAAACTGGTTCCAGGATGCTTGTTTCCAGTCCAGGGAAGACCTGTCTTGGCAGTTTGGGCTTAAGTGTTCCCATGAGGCACAGGGTTAAGAATGATTTGCATATAGCTGGGTCTGAACTGGGGTGGAAAAGTGAGCTAAAGAACGATGATGGATTCAACCCAGATCTGTGACTGTCAGTGAGTGTTTGAAAAGTTTCAATGCTCTGTCCATCCTCTCCTTGTGTTTGTTTTGCAAGCAGACTTAGTGGCTGCACTCATTAAACGCTGGCTCTCTCTTTAGCCTACATGGTCCGGCCACGGTAGTGATCAGAGGTGTTTCCGCGCTCTTCCTGTAGGGTAAGCACCGGAGCCCCTATAAGGGGATGTGGTGATTCCGATCATCCAGATCTCGATCCCACTGAGGTAGTGTTGCTCCCAAGGTGCCCACACTTGGTCCTTGTCAATTACAGTCTCTGATTGCTCCTGGTGACCTATGGATCACCGCTGCTGACAGTTTGGGGGCCCCTGCCAGATTCACACAAACAATTATTCCCGGCTGCCCCTCCTGGCATATAGGGATGCTGCACCATGCCATGTAAGGTTTTAGCCCTTAATGCACAGTAGTCTTTATCTTGATGGCCCCTCCTGGCAAATGGGGTCACCACAACTGTAGTGTGCAGGCTTTGTCCCTGATTCCAAGCCAGTCTTTTTCACAGTCCCTCCTCACTCACAAGGCTGCTACAAAGGTGCTGTACATGTGTCCACCCTTACCGAACAGCAATCTTTTTACACAGCTATCTTCACAGTGGCTCCATCTTAGCATAGGGAGGATGCTGATTCAGTCATACACATGGGAAGCAGCCTGATTGGTGCAGCTTCAGTCTCCACACACCTTTCACCGGGAGTCCACTTAAAAGGGTTACCCACTGGACCTCACTCCCTCAAATGCTCTCCAAGTCCTCAAAGGGCACACTGGTCTTGGCAAGCAGGCAGGCACTGGTGCACCAGTCTCCAGAGCAGGTGTTCTTGGTTTCCCTGGGTGATGTCCATTCACCCAGCAGGGAGGTTAGCAAACCTTGACCTCCAGTCCTGGACACAGTCAGAAGTCTTGCAGAGTGTCCCCTGCTCACACAACCCATCTAGCTGCTTGACAGATGACAATTTTTGGGGTCTCAACCTCCACTTCTTATAGTCCATTTCCAGATACTGAAAGAGATTTAGGGTTCTGGATCTTTAAAGTTTTATGTTGGGGTTCTGCTTCTTTTGAAGTACATACTCCTCTTCTCCCTCTCCCACTTGAGCCCCCTGTCTCAGCAGGAGAGACTACAAAGCTGATAGTCCCACAACACAGGTAGGCCTGGGCAGAGTTTGTGGAGTCTTGTTAAGTGTAACTCTGAGGAGTGGCTAAAAGACTTGAAGTACTGGGTATTTTAGACCCAGCGGTGCAGGGGCACACACCCTATGACTTCTGGGTTCACCCTGTTCCGGACCTACAGAAACAGAGAGTCTTCTGGGTGAAGTCAAAGATTCGTTTATTGGCTGCAGACCAATGACAGGTATCCTAGAAGTACAACAGCGTGTATGTTCTCAGGAGACTGCTGAAAATCATAGGAACGGACTTCATCTTAAATACAAAATATCATGCTCCAGGCACACATTCCTTGGTTTACGATATGGCCATTATAAGTATACATTACAAACGAAAAAGCAGAGTCATGATGACCATCCCACATTCCAGTTCGGCCAGCCCACAATGATTTACACAGTAAGGTTCAGATCCCACGTTTGATGTAAATAGACCCCCCAATAAACATGAGCATCTCCTGTTTTGGGAAAACAAGTCATAAAGCAGGAACAAGCAGGTGTGGAAGAGATTAGCCGGGGGATTGTGTAGAATGAAAGGGTTTTATGACGGGTCAAGCCCTGATGCTAATCACAGGTGGAAGGAGGAAGGGGAGCTCGTGAGACCGGTTTGACCCGGGGCAGTAGGGCCCGCTGCCCAGGTCACAGAGAAGTCAGAGGGAAAGCCCATGTACTGTGAGGCCCGTATTTACTCCATTATAGCCTATGTGAGGGCAATGACAAGATGGCCACTGCTTCCAAAATGGAACCCGCGTAGTGGAGCAGAATAACGTGTACACAGTGCATTCATAGCTAGAACGGTATATAAAGCACTCGTACATGCCGCATTTACCATTTGCGGTTCGCTAATACCAAGATGGACAGGGGTAGGGCCCTGTCCCCTACGCGGTCCCGAATATTAAAGTACGACAGACCCTCCTTTTGCCCTTACATAGGCAATCACTATACTCATCTTAATCCGAGTCTAGGTCAATGTTCACAAAGTCATGGAGATGTTGCTGTAGCATCATCCTATTACTTAGTTCGTCCCTCGATACAGGTTTCCTTACACATAAGGTAGCACAGAGACCACATACCGCAGGAGCACACTGTATGCACAGACAGAACAGGAAAAGAATGGCTAAGATCATTCCAATGACCATCAGAACTTTCCAACCCCAGGCAGATATCAATTCCCAGAACCACCCCACCAGTGACCCTTCTCCCTTATCCACGTGTATGGATTCAGATATTTTATGGAGTTTGGAGATGGCTTGATACACTGTTGGAGCATTATCTGGTATGAAAATGCAGCAACTGGATTGGATGACCTTGCATACCCCACCGCGGTCTGCATGAATAACGTCTAGAACCATGCGGTTCTGCAAAGTCATAAGGCGATCCGCTTGGAGCTCAGCTGTCAGATTACTAAGGGCACCAGCCGTTACATTGACAGTGGATTCAACCACACGTGTCAGCTGTCTCAGGTTCCTACTATTGACCATAGGTCCCCAAAACGGCAGGAAACCCAAGAAGAAGTCTCCTGCTTCCTGACCGGCAGTATCCTCCTTACTAATCACACCTCTCACAACTCTGGTCTTGTGATAGTCAGAGGCAGCAGTAAATGTCGGCGGTAGCAAGTTCGCAATATAACATGTGCCCGAGAAATCAGGGGGCAGCCATGTATATGCTCGGTCATTACAGATGAAATATGTGCCCTTAGCAGCCAAAAACGGAGGGGAAAACTGTGACGGGAAGGTGTACGTTTCAGTACAGTCACTTCTTCCCAGTTGAGCTCTAGGATTCTGACCATTACCCTGTAAGCAGAACCGATCCATGTGGGGTACGACCCAGATTGGAGATGAGATTTTTCGCTGTCTTTCACCCAGACAAATACTATACCCCGTCGCGTTCCATCCTACATAAGGTCTCAACTCTTCTTTGGGAATGGATGAGTATGCATTTATATCCCTACTCATATCGGCAACTCCTTTCATCAAAGCCTTATTATTGGTGATAGGTCTGATGGAACGCGGTTGGCGAGGGGAGTATGTATCTAGAGCATAGAGAAACATGGTTTGGAATGCCCATGACGATCCATTGTAACTGTACGGCAGCACCAGGTAGGGAATACCCTTGTTAATGGTATGTGGCATTAACCCACACACCCAGCAATTGGTCGTATTCATTACCAGTTGGTGCTGGTGCAAGAGCTGGATAAACGAGTTATTTACGAACTCTGATCGTCTGGTCTGTTCGTGCTCAGGCAAAGGGTGAAAAGAGTGAGAGGAGGCAGTAGAAGGAGATATAGGCTGTTCAGTGGGTGCGATGGGCTTTTGAGTGGAGAAAAACACAAATCCTACAATAAACATTATGATACTACACAGTGTAAAAAGGCACAAAAAGACAAAACATTTACTTTTTACAATTCTACACATCCTTGCGTTAAAGTTCATTTCCTCAATCGGTCTCTCCATCTTAAAAAACTCCATCCTCTACTCGGGCCGCTCGCGGCGGATGAGTTTCTTCTGCTAAGGAGTACGCCTGTCAGTCCAGGGAAACGCCCTAGACCAACCAGAACCGTTGACCTAGCGTCTTCGGCCTGTACCCCAAAGTCTTGGCACCGCGACCCTGCGGCAGAACCCGGATGGTGGTTCAAAAAACAAAAATCAAGAAAGTCCTTCAGATGGGAGAGCAAAAAATGTCAAAAGGAAAATAGTGAGGAAATCTTTATTTGTCCATGGGCCTAGGTCTCAAATTATAGCGGAGACGGCCAGGTGCTGTTTGGTCTTGAAACAAAAGTTCAGGCTCAGCGGTGTCCAGTCGATTTGATGGTGGCACAGCTTCCTGCAGAATATTGTCACTCTCTTGGTCTGAAACTGTGCCTCTTATGCGTGAGTCACTGAATGGTACAAAACGAGGTACAATGTCTGTCTCTGAGTCGGCGATGCCCTCCTTGACCCACTGGTCATATGGCAGAGGCAAAGGGACTACTTTGCAGTGGGTACCATGAATCCAGTGCTTCTTCCCTTTCACTCGCACTGCTGATCTTGTCGAAAGAAGAACAAGATGAGGGCCGATCCAGCGAGGCTCGTCGTTGCTCTTGCGCTGGAAATTTCGGACTAGCACCCACGTACCAGGGTTGATAGGGTGTCCAGGAGGTTCAGAGGCTTGGGGAAGAGTATCATGTACCTGTTGGTGCAAAACACGCAGTTTAACAGTCAAATCATACAGGTAATCGAGCAGTACTGGATGTTCTATTTCGCTAAATTTCGCCGGTCTTGGCACGCCCCATACATTAGCCGGGCGGCCAAAGACGACCTCATAAGGACTAAGTCCCACTCGTGAGTGTATGGTCATTCTGGTGGACAGGAGTGCTAGAGGCAGAGCGTCAGGCCATTTAAGACCGGTGCTCGCCTGGATTTTGGCCAGCTTGAGCTTTAAGGCTCCATTGTAGCGTTCTACTAATCCAGCTGATTGGGGGTGATTTGCAGCATGGAACTTCTGCTTTATCCCTAGCCCTTCACATACATTCTTCATCACTTTACCCACAAACTCACTTCCGTTATCACACCACACCATTCTTGGCATCCCAAACCTAGGGAAAAACTCCTTCACAAGGGCTTTGGCTGTGGATAGGGCAGTGTTATCTTTCAGAGGATAAGCCTCTATCCATTTTGAGAAAGCACAAACAACCACCAGTACATATTTCAGGTTGTTGCATCTTTCCATGTGAATAAAGTCCAGCTGCAAAACTTCAAATGGACATGATGGGGGTGCAAAGTGACCAGCCGGAGTTGGGGTTCCCCTACCAGGGTTGTACTTCAAGCATACTATGCAATTCTTGACCACATTCTCTGCACACTTGGGAATCCCAGCATTCTGCCATACTGGGGCCAACAACTTGCATATACCTTTCGTACTGATATGTGCCATTCCATGTGCCATAGTAACCACTGGAAGCACATATGCATCAGGCAACAACCATCGCCTATGTTCTGTCAGATCAATCCAACAACCATTCTCATCCAACTTACCCATACTTTCTCTCCACTTGCTTAACTCTTCCTCTGTGGCTTCAGCTTGAAGCGACTTCACACTCTCTATTGTGTTCTCACACATTCCCACATCATTAACCCATCCTGCGGGACCTGCAACATACATTCTAGTCTTCACATTCTGTGCTGTTTCTTTCGCGGTCTCATCAGCAAACGCATTCCCACGTCCAACATCATCTGTAATTTTCCTATGCGCACTGCATTTCATGATCGCAACTTGCAACGGTAGGGTCAGTGACTCAAGGAGATCATTCACCAACTTGCCATTCTGAATTTTAGTTCCATGCGACGTCAGGAACCCACGTTCCTTCCACAGTCGCCCAAAATTATGAGCCACGCCAAAGGCGTACTGGCTATCGGTGTATACATTCACTCTCATTCCTTCAGACAACACGCATGCTCTTGTGAGGGCGATTAATTCTGCTGCTTGGGCCGAATTATGTGGCACTCGTGCAGTTTCCACGACAGTGTGCAAAGTCGTGATAGCATATGCAGCAGTCGTGTCACCATTAGGGAGCTTAAAACATGACCCATCTACCCATAAAGTGCCATCACACTCAGTCAGGGGAGTATCTTTTAGATCTACTCTTCCTTTTGTCTCTTCTTCTGTTCTGAACAGACAGTCATGTTGCTCAATCTCATCTGAGTCCGCTGGAATTGGCAACAATGTGGCTGGATTCAGCGTATTGAATCTTTTTATGTGTATGTGATTAGCTAACAGTGTAAGCTCGTAGCCCGATAATCGTGCACTAGTCAAGTGTTGTGTCTTAGTTCTATTTAATAATGTGTCTACAGCATGTGGAACCATAACAATCAATGTGTTGTCCATTACCAAACCAGCAGATTGTCGGATAGACATCGCTGCAGCAGCTGTCGCTCTCAGACAGCTTGGCAATGCCTTCACTACAGGGTCCAAGGTTGATGAAAAATATGCGCATGGGCGCGGTCTGTCACCAAAAGGCTGTGTTAACACTGACAACGCACATCCATCTTTCTCGTGAACATACAATGTAAAAGGTTTGCTGTAGTCAGGAGTACCCAACACAGGTGCTGAACACAATGCATTACGCAATTCCACAAAACTTTTCTGGCACTCTTCAGACCATGGGATAGGATTCGGTGTGTCTTTGCATGTTAAGGCTAACAAAGGTTTTGCCAATAAAGAAAAACTAGGGATCCAATGCCTACAGTATGAAGTGATGCCCAAGAAAGCACGCACTTCTCTATGTGTCCTTGGCACACTCAACTGTGCAATGGCTTGAATTCTTTCTGGGGTCAGTTTCCTTCCCTCCTTCGATAAGAGATGACCTAAGTAGGTCACTTCTTGTCGACAATATTGCAGCTTAGAGAGAGAGACTTTGTGATGGAAAGCGGATAAATGGCGCAACAGTGATAATGTGGCTTCTTTACAAATCTTCTCAGTATCCGCAGCGATCAGTAAATCGTCCACGTACTGAATCAGGATAGCGCCACTAGGTAAAACAAGTGCATCAAGCTGCGCTTTCAAAGCTTGGCTGTATATTGATGGACTCTCACAGTAGCCCTGTGGAGCGCGTTTGAAGCGGAAGCTTCGGCCTCCCAGACTAAAACCAAAAATATCTCTGCTCTCTTCTGCAATTGGGATACTAAAGAAAGCATTCTTTAAATCGATTACTGAAAACCATGCAGCAGAGGCTGGAATCATCGTTAACAAGGCAGTTATATCGGGGACAACCGGAAACTGTGGCACAACAATCTTATTAACCTCTCTAAGATCAATCACAAACCTGTAAACAGGTGGCTGTGAAGGATCCGTTCGTTTTAAGACAGGTAAAATCGGACTATTGCAAACGTTGCCTCTTGTCTCTTCTATCACACCCTTATTAATCAAGTCGCTGACAATGTCTAACAATGCTTTCTGCCCTTCATTAGAGATCTTGTACTGGGGAATACGTAGCAGTCTGACATTAGCCTTTAGAGTCACCACATATGGCGGTATCTCCAAGAGGCCCACATCATTGGGACCAGTAGCCCAAAGGGCATCCGGAAGGGATGACAATTCAGGTGGCATCGTGTTTTTAGACAAATACATTGGGGAAACCACTTTCTTGCCTAATGTAAGTTGTACTCCTGAAGGAGAACAGTACAGTGTAGCGTGCAATCTTTTCAACAAATCTAATCCCAGCAAATTCTCACCACAACCTGTTGTCAGAATCAGGGGTGCTTTCAGCTCGCAAGGTCCAACAGAAAGTGACATGGGACTGGAAATCGGGTTCCTAACCGGGGCGCCAGAAAAACCTACTGAAACATTTATATCGCCAGACAAAGGTGCGCCAGGGAGTTTTGAATGCATGATTGAACTCTTTGCAGCACCAGTGTCTAGCAGAAAAGGCTCCGTTACATTTGCTGTAGTCACCTCAACATACGGTCCACTCTGATCCACTGGCACTGAAACAACTCCCTCTCTCTGTCTATGGCTGTCCTAGTAATCATTATTCTCTGCATCACCGTCCTCTGCATAATAATCATTATTGTAATACTGGGCTGTATTACTAATCGCGTTAGCTTGCTGATCAAAGCTATTGATGGTACTTTGAGGCGGCAGAGGACGCGCGTTCTGGGGAACACTTCCACGCCCTCTGCCTCTAGGGGCTTGCTGACCACCCCTACCTCTTGCGCCATACATATTACCGTTCCGCTGCATTAATTTAGGGCAACTGTATTTAAAATGACCTTCCTCTTTACAGTATGAACATTGGTTGGGACCTACAGGGACACGTGGTTGATAATACCCGTTCATTTGCTGGTTGTCCTGAAACTGTTGGGGTTGGTGATAGACACCTTGGGGTTGCCTATAATTATTCTGACCTCCACGTGGCGGATAGGCCTGCTGTAAAAGGACCTTTGTCTTGAGTTCCTTCGTTTTCTTCTCCGTTCTATCTTTCTCGTCTTTATCTCTATTTTCATAATACTGTGCAGTAGCCAGTATTTGCGCTGAAGAAGAAACAGCCCAAGAACTTTCTGAATCTTTTAACTTTTTACACAGGTCAGGAAGTAAATTCTGCACAAACTTATCCACAAACAGCCGTTGGCCACCTTCAGTACTCATATCCTGCCCACTGTGGTCAATAAACGTTTCTTCAAACCTAGTGAAGAAGTCTGACACTGTCTCATCTTTCTTCTGCTTGCATGCAGATAACTTGTCCCAATTTACGCGCATCGCAGGCATTATCGTCTTCATATACGTAATGATTCTACCAGGCAATTCAGCTATTAAAGGTTCTGGTTTCGCACCACCAATTTGTCTAGCATCAGCAGCAACAATGTTAGCCCATGTATCCCCTAGTTCTGCATTGTGACCTACATTACGAATTGATCCCCATAGAGGCTGTGGAACAACATTACCAAACAACATGTCTATGTCGGCCAGATTCATGATGCATGACCCTGCCGTCTGTGACAACTCTTTATAATAACCTGCTGGGTTTTTACGGGGATCAGGCAAGGACTGCTTAAGCGCTAACACCTCAGAGCGCTTCCATGGAACATGCACCCAAACACGCTGGAAATGCGCTGCCACCGCGGGGTTACCACCGACAGCTGCAACCGCTTCCTTCCATACCGGGGGAACTTCTCTCATAGGATATTGTCGCGCTTTTACCTTTTTCCCCACAAGGACATCTTGTTCAAACAATGATTGTTGGCAATCATCATTCCTAAAGGACAATACAACCGCAACTGCTTTATCTACTTCGCGGTCCACAATTATACCAGTTCCAAAATCGAACCTCACTCTACACAATTCCTGCGGGTTCGGATTTTTACCACTATCCTCCAATTCTTCACAGAGAATTTCGCACATTTTCTCGAACACATATCTCTGTTTCGGGGCATCCCATTGATGGAAAATGTTGACAACTGATTCCACATCATACAGTGAAGGAAAAACAATCCATCTACGCGCCATGTTATCTATTACCTTTCTCTCATCGGGGTTAGGCAATTGGCTACGCAATTGCTTACGCTGTAAACCAGGAGTCGCACCAGATGACTCAAAGATAGGAGACATTAATGTAGTAACCACATTAGCTAAGCGCTGTCGCGCTGAAGGAGAAGCTGAGGCGAGAACAGGGGGAAAAACAGAGGGAAGAAAAGAGGATGTAGAGACAGGTACTGGAGTAGTGGAAGGAAGAGTGTTAGGGGAGGCAGTTACTGGATTAGGCAAAGTCGCAGGAAGTGCGGGGGCAGTTGGAAGCACAACTGGCGGCCCTTGAGAGGGCTGCGCTACAGGGATAGGAGCCGGCTGCAAAGCAACTGGCGGTTGCGGCAAGGCTTGCAGTATATTCACTGGAGGTGGCATATTTACAAGCTGGGGAGGCGCCGTGGCAGTTTGAGCATACGGGGGTGGCGAACTCAACAAATGTGACATCAGGGGATCTTTCTCCTTTTCTTCTAACTCATTCTGCTTAGAATGTGGTAAAGCTGGGTAACATTTGTCAATCCCTAACTTGCGCTGCCTATGCAATTGCTCACTCATTTGCTCCTCTTCATTGTCTTTAAATTGTACAGCTGCTTGCATCACTGTCATACCTTTCTCTCTCTTATTCTTTTTCGCTAACTTAATTTCCTTTTGTTTGGCTTCCTTTCGCCATAAGCGGAAAGAGTCAAACATCGCCGGCCGGGCTTTCTTCTTAAACAATTTAATTTCCAGATTATCTAAATTATCGGTATCAAAACTACCATTTTGGGGCCATTTTAAAACACCATCTTTCCTGGTGTAGTGGATCCACACTTCGTTATATGCAATGGGGCCTACACCATGTTTTACATAGAGCTCATAAGTTGGAGTTCCAACCGGAGGAACCGGACATGATTCCTCTAGCTGGAAATCTTTTCCACAACCCAAACAGAATAATCTACCAAACAGTCCAGAACCAGGCATCTTTGCTCTAGTCTAGATCCAAACGTCAAAGGATTATCGATTACGATATTCTCGTGAATACACGAGTCCTCTGGTTTTGGCGTTTGCAAACTCCAAAGTACCAATTCAAATGATCCCGAAGGATACCAAAACAAATGGGAGACGCTCCACTTATACTTAACTGAATATTGCTGATCGATGGCGTCACCAGAAGACTCTCTCGATTGTTTCGCTCTCTCAAAACTCGTCAAGGGTCCAAAACAGGTCGATTAATCAGGGCAGCAGTCCTTCGTAGCCGTCGGGACGCGGAGAACCTCGCAGAAAAGACTTTCGGACCACGTCGACATGCAGGGGTCGATGAAGTGGCGGCCTTCCTCCGGAATTTCCACACGAAGCTCCTCACGAACCTCTGGCTTGGACTGGTACCGCTGAAATCGTCCCGAGTTGGGCACCAAACTGAAGTACTGGGTATTTTAGACCCAGCGGTGCAGGGGCACACACCCTATGACTTCTGGGTTCACCCTGTTCCAGACCTACAGAAACACAGAGTCTTCTGGGTGAAGTCAAAGATTCGTTTATTGGCTGCAGACCAATTACAGGTATCCTAGAAGTACAACAGCGTGTATGTTCTCAGGAGACTGCTGAAAATCATAGGAACGGGCTTCATCTTAAATACAAAATATCATGCTCCAGGCACACATTCCTTGGTTTACGATATGGCCATTATAAGTATACATTACAAACGAAAAAGCAGAGTCATGATGACCATCCCACATTCCAGTTCGGCCAGCCCACAATGATTTACACAGTAAGGTTCAGATCCCACGTTTGATGTAAATAGACCCCCCAATAAACATGAGCATCTCCTGTTTTGGGAAAACAAGTCATAAAGCAGGAACAAGCAGGTGTGGAAGAGATTAGCCGGGGGATTGTGTAGAATGAAAGGGTTTTATGACGGGTCAAGCCCTGATGCTAATCACAGGTGGAAGGAGGAAGGGGAGCTCGTGAGACCGGTTTGACCCGGGGCAGTAGGGCCCGCTGCCCAGGTCACAGAGAAGTCAGAGGGAAAGCCCATGTACTGTGAGGCCCGTATTTACTCCATTATAGCCTATGTGAGGGCAATGACAAGATGGCCACTGCTTCCAAAATGGAACCCGCGTAGTGGAGCAGAATAACGTGTACACAGTGCATTCATAGCTAGAACGGTATATAAAGCACTCGTACATGCCGCATTTACCATTTGCGGTTCGCTAATACCAAGATGGACAGGGGTAGGGCCCTGTCCCCTACGCGGTCCCGAATATTAAAGTACGACAGACTCTGCCTGGCTATGCAGAGTTCCGTGGGCGGACATAGTTTGCTGGCAAACCCATTCGCATTGCGAAACACAATGTGGAGTACGTCCTCGTGTTCCAAATAACATGCGAATGGCACTATGCAGTTTGCATGGGGGCAGCCATGTTAATTTTCTACTCTGTTTATGGTGATGGGCCTAATTTCCTCTTAATAATCTCTTTAATATACCCCTATAAAACTTAACTACCCCTCATATTTATTTATTATATGTGTTTGTCTTTGTGTTTGTGTTTATGTATTTTATATTTTTTGTAACTGTTTTGGTGTTTTGGTGACTTTTCATATTTTGTTTATTTTTCCCCTTACTTCCTTATTTTTTCTTTCCTTTCCTTACCTTCCTTTTCCCGTTTCTTTTCTAATCTTTCTTTACCCCACCCAGCCCCTTGGCAAAGCAGGGTCACCTATCTGGCAGGCGGGGCGGCTGCCCTTGTGTGCAGCCCTAGGCAATCTTCAGGAGATGGCAGACTAGTTTCTTCCATACAGTGCCAGCTCCCCTTCATGCTGGCAGCAGGCCCGGCAGTGTATACCCCCTGCAAGACTATCGTCTGCACTGGGTTGTGTGTGCCAGTGCATGCCGTGCACCAGCCAGGTTCGGCGCACCATCCAGCAACTGACGCACCGCTGGGTGGTAACAGGACCTGATAGACTTGCTCGGTGTCGCGATTCAGGGGGTTTGGTGAGTATTACTTATTTGTTGTGTTTCTACAATCCTAACATATTTTCGTCCGAATAGTAGCTCACACTCAGAGGTAAGTTACTTTTAGTTTACTTTAAGAATATTATTATTATGTGATCCAGTTTCCAGTTTCTGCTAGGCAGGTGGTTAGCGCTACCTAATTGTACTCATCATTGGCACTTGCTTTTGGCAGATTAATAAAGAAATCATTGTAGACTCTTCTGTCCTCCTGTCACTATAGTGAATCTATGATATCAGTGAGTTATGTCTCTGTGACTTTGTTTGCGTAGTTTGTACAGTTCCAAGCTTTTTCAGAGTGATGTGTAGTATGCATCTATGCATTCCAAAATGGGAGACTGAGTTGGTCCATCCATGGGCCTGCGAAATGAAAATAGAATCGAAGATTATTCACTGCACTGCCTTAGTTTCAAATGCAGTTTTTGTTAAGGAAATTTGGAATAGGGATTTTAGGATTAGTATGAGCAACACAACAATAGTAGATAGACTTGTAACTGGTATTATATAAGCGATCTGTTTTAGAGAAGTACAATGTGACTGCCTTTACCTATCATAATAATTTTGTGGAGATTAACTGAATCACTAATCTATTTTTGTATCTTCTTAATTTCTTACTTCAGCACGCAAAGGCAAGAAGAGGGACGTTGAGGAGACGGGTCCGGGAGTAACTGGTCAGCAGGAGGTGTCGACCAGCAGCACCATTGCTGAGGGCTTCGCTAACCTTAGTAAGTCCTATTATTCATTATCATCATTTCCTTTATGTTGTGGTTTTTGATTGCTGTAGGTTTGTGGTAGATTCTTGAGGTATTGGAATATTGGTGCTGGGTTCTACGACTGGAGTTGCTGCCTGGAGGCTGGTGTTGCTGGTGAGAAATAAAGTTGCTCTGACACCCTTACCTGACATTTTCCTTTCATGTGGCGACAAGGATTGAATACAATCCACTTGTGCAAAGCACAATGGAGTAGCTCTTTTTCCTCTGTCCACAATGCTACTTTTAAATTTTGCCTTGTTTATATTTGTATACTTTCTCTTTTTCCAACTCCGCTATTCAACTTTTGTTTCATTCCTGTTATCCTGCATTATCTTTTTTCCCTAATATTACATGTTTTTTTGGTACCTGACTTTTTCTGGTATCTAGTCTCCAGTTCACTTATCTTCTGCTTTATTGATAATAATCTTACCCTCTGCCCTATATATCTTGTGGCACTGTAAGACTAAGAATAACTTTTTGGTACTCTACTGTCTACTGTGAAGATTGCAGGCCCAAGTAAGCTAGTATTATAAATATTATTCACCATGTATGTTTGTTGAGAAGGTTTTCTTTTTCCATTTCATGCTCTAACAATTGAATTAATGAGAGAGTGGCCATGGTCATGGACTCTCCCCAATGTTGTGTGCTGTGTAATTTATTTATACAGTATAACAGCAGTTTCCATGACAGTGCAGCATGGCTGGAAGAAAGTATAAGGTCACATTGCATTTGCCAACCAGCACAATATATCTTTCATTGACCATTACTCCACCCCTTCATTTTGCTTCAATGACTGAGTCATCATGATCATCATAGGTTATAGCTCTGCCCCTCTATTACGAAACGTTTTTGGTTGGCTTCACTACCTTGCATGTCTAACATTGTGAAATAACCAAATGCCCACAATGATATTTTCATTAGAAGATACTGCAGTGCTAACTAAACTATAGTGATGTATTACGGTTGTTTTTTTTTATTGAAAAATTAAGGGGAGGTGTATCTGGAATTTATACTTTGTATAATGTTTTATTCTAGCCACAAAGACCACCAGAAATGCCGGCTCAAGTGCTGCTGCAGGAGAGGAGTTAGTTGGAGGGGACTGTGAAGTCACATTATTGCTTGATTATCTACAATTACTATTATACTCATCAGCTAGTACCAGGGCGTCGTCAGCTCGTGACCGTGAACTCCCCAGCTTTACCAGTTGCAACAGTGGTTGAGTTATTGTGGCCTCTTCTGTCTGCAAATCAGCAAATGCTCACATAATAAGAATTGGTGGCTTGAGGGAAACGTTAAAGAACAGAAGGTTAAAAGAAAGGAAAATGTCATTGAATGAAAGGGTAGGTTGGTAAAAGGGTGTCTGAGTGGGTAAATGGATGGATGGATGGATGTTGGACGAAAGGTGGATACTGAATTGATGGATAATGGATTGGAAATGTTGGTGAAAAACTGGATTAGAGAAAGGAAAGCACAGATCATGGCAGCTATGGGTGAATTTCAATGAAAGGATGAATTGCTTGGATAAATAAACAAGGCAGCTCTTCTCTTGCAGTGGGGCATGATGCTCTCCTACTTCACTTACTTTGTTTATGTAGGGTTATCAAAGCTATCGTTTAAAGTAGGGGGTATTTTTTAAATTTCTGTTCTACTCCTGTGACTCACTGTATTTGTAAATCAAGGCAGATGTATCCCACTCATCATTCGTCACCCCTCCTCCTCACCCATGGCATTTTGCCACCCGTGACTGAAGTGCAGTATGGTTCAATTTGTGACTGCAGTATTGGTTGTGCAATGTGCGTCTGCTTCAGTTAATGCAGCAATTAAAGATGTTTCAATGTATTACAAACTGAACACACAAGGTATGTTTCTCTTTGCCCACTTAATCACCTCTTAGTACTTCACTGATTTATTTTTTGCCAATTTCTTTAGTCCCAGCCTAACAAATAATTGAAAAATCCATTCATGGCATGGGCCACATTTGATGTTATAGCCATTTGAAGTGATTTAAAAAAATATAACAGATTTATTTTATGCCTGTTCAGATTTTTCCTTTTCGACTTCCCTTGACTAGTACAGTGACTAAATATACCAAAGATGATGACTCGATGATCAGTATAGTGACTTCTTTATTCTATGTCAAAAGCTCTACCCTACCCCCTGATCCCTCCACCCTACCCTGCAGTAGAGTAGAGTAAGTCAAGTTTCCTTTCCTTACTGCCCAGCAAATTAATGTATTGGACATAATATATGGTGGTAGGCAAGGCCAGTTAGTAAAGTGGGAGTAAGTTCATGATTTGATGACAAGTTTGGCATATGGGATACACTGTGATGAACATTCCAAATACAATCTAGCCCGTTCCTTTCCCTATAGGGCAGTGCATCATTTTCCCCAACGTCTACTTATGGCAGACAAGATAATATCTGCATTTCATACATGAGATGTGTGGAGTAGTATCTTATTTATTATTCACCTGCCTTTTTGGAGTCAGGGAAGAAAGAGAAAGGCATTTGGAGAAGAGCAGGTCCATCAGAATTAAAAATAGATAATTGTCAACTACACCTGCTCCAGCTGAAGACAGTAGCAAAATATCTGACATGCTTGCTAGCAATGAGCATGGCTCTGTTCATTTAGCACAACACACAATTTATACTCCATAATGCATAATGCCTTACTCATTAATGAGAGGTAATTTATTTTTCCACTCAAAGTGCCTGTTTTGTTACTTGAAAAGCCTTTAGAAGAAAATAAATCAAATCACTGTTTTTTAATCCAGTGTTATTCTTATTCTGCCTTAATACTTTTGTGCCACAAAGTAATTTTTATGCAAGGCATGTGTGCGTAAAACATTAAATTGGCCTTGTGACTCTCCTAATCATAATCACATCAAAGTCCAATGGCCCTAGGGGACCAGCAATCTACTACTACTATGCCACCCACTAATTTCAAACAATTGTTTGCAAAGAGCATTATTTACAATTTTCCTTTTTTCTTTTTTTTTCTCGAGATAGCTACTCCTGCTGGTGTACCTGTACCCCCACCAGGCAGGAGATAGCTGCCCATCTGTGGCAGCAGTGGTTTGACCATATCCAGTAGGAATACAGGTAGCTGGTGGTCCTGGAAAAAGATGCTGAAATAGCTGCCTCTCCATGTCAGACGGGCCGTAGTGCAGCAGGTCCCCCCTCAGCCTCTAGCCTCCTGACCATCCCATTGCCGGATCCACCACGAGTTGACAACTGCTGCTGCCCCCTCCTGCTTAGTCAGGCCATTGCTGTGGAGAATCCTACAACGGCTGGACGCTATGGAGAGTCAGCTCATCAGGATGGAGCAGAGCCAGGACCAGTTCCAGACCAAAAAGGACAATGCCCTTTTTTAAGTCCTTTTTTAAATTTTTTGTTTTGGTGGGAGGGTCTTGTTGTGGGTGGAAAGGGTGGGAAGGGAGTTGGGACCAGGTTTTTTCTTTCATTGGGCATTTTACATTTTTGGACATTGGTGGTTGGGTGAATTTGTTTGGGGAGAGAGGTGGCTCTGTTGTGGGTGGAGAGGATGGGTGTGTTTGTAAAATAAATAAAGGAGGAAATTATTATATTTCATCAACATATATGCCTGAAGTAGTTTTTTTTGTTTTTATCTATTATTTTGCTCTGCTGCTTTAGTTTTTACGCAGCCTATTTATCTGCTTGTAAGAGTGCATTATACCACTTAGTTATAGAATTATACCTCTCTACCTATCTTGACCATTAGGGGGGATGCTGCCATGACCTATATTGTCTACAACTGTCACGGCACAGAAGAAAGTGCTTACCAAGGCATGAACACAGTCAGCTTAGGCCAAAATAGGCTGTTGAGACTGCACGAAATAACGTGCTGAGTTGTGAGGATCAAAGAAGAAAAGACTTGCAGCTATTGGGACTCTTAGGAACCACATGTCCCATGATTACTTGCAGGGGGAAGATGTGTGGGATGGTGGAGTTGCCTTCAAAGGGCTTCCACATTTCAAGCACACGGCCGATTATTTTGGGATTGCCTTCTTGCCTTCTTGCTGTGGTATCGTGAAGGTCGGTGTTCAGTCTGGTAACGGTGCTTTTGGCACCACATGGTCGCCTTGACTGCTCACATCTAGTGGGTGGATGTTTTGGCAGTTTATTTGGTGTAGGCACCGACCTCAGTTCCACCACTGGTGAGTTAAACGTCTGTGACTCATGCGATTGGAAACACAGTGTTTGTTCTTTTTAGGTTTCTGTGTGAATCCTGCTTACACTGTAGTTGGCCCACTATAGTGTACTTGTGCTTTTGATATATTGAATACCTTTTTGATAAGCTCTACAGAGCAGAGCTGGTCATATGTTGCTCTTGGATCCTCAATTATAGACACAGGTGCCGTTTACGATCCGGCAAAAACCGGGTACGAACCGTCGGTCGGAGCGTTTTCTCCGTCCGACTCGTACCCGGTCGTAAAACTTCACAAACATGGAATTACGATTCGCACGGAACCACCATTTCCGTACGAATCGTAAAAAACACCGACCGACGAAAATATACATACGAATGTGCTCCGGGAGTGCTGCGACGTGACGTCGGTACGCTGTCAGGCAGCGTTTCACGACCCAGGAACCACGATTCGAACCGACAGCAGTCCGGACGGCAATATTTTCACGGCACCAAAAAAGTGCCGGAAAAGCAAAGTACGTCGCAAAACGACCAGAGTAGGTGGCCCGGTACGCGCCGTACCCCCCCCCCAGCCCCCGTATGTACGCACTGACCCCCCCCAGCCCCCGTACGTACGCACCGACCCCCCCAGCCCCCGTACGTACGTGCCGACCCCCCCAGCCCCCATACGTACGCACCGACCCCCCCAGCCCCCGTACGTTCGAGTCGTACCCCCCCAGCCCCCGTACGTACGTGCTGACCCCCCCAGCCCCCGTACGTTCGGTTTGTACCCCCCCAGCCCCCGTACGTTCGAGTCGTACCCCCGTGTGTGTACACCCGTGTACGTGTCGAACCCCCATGTATGTACACCCTTGTACGTGTCGAACCCCCCGTGTATGTACACCCTTGTACGTGTCGAACCCCCCGTGTATGTACACCCGTGTACGTGTCGAACCCCCGTGTATGTACACCCTTGTACGTTCGAGTCGTACCCCCACCCGTGTATGTACACCCTTGTACGTGTCGAACCCCCCGTGTATGTACACCCGTGTATGTGTCGAACCCCCATGTATGTACACCCATGTACGTGTCGAACCCCCCGTGTATGTACACCCTTGTACGTGTCGAACCCCCCCGTGTATGTACACCCTTGTACGTGTCGAACCCCCCGTGTATGTACACCCTTGTACGTGTCGAACCCCCCGTGTATGTACACCCGTGTACGTTCGAGTCGTACCCCCACCCGTGTATGTACACCCTTGTACGTGTCGAACCCCCCGTGTATGTACACCCGTGTACGTGTCGAACCCCCCCGTGTATGTACACCCATGTACGTTCGAGTCGTACCCCCACCCGTGTATGTACGGTGCGTACCCCCAGCGCTAGGTACGCACCGTACATACACGGGTGGGGGTACGACTCGAACGTACACGGGTGTACATACACGGGGGTTCGACACGTACACGGGTGTACATACACGGGGGGTTCGACACGTACAAGGGTGTACATACACGGGTGGGGGTACGACAAAAAACGTTCACGGGTGTACATACACGGGGGGTTCGACACGTACAAGGGTGTACATACACGGGGGGTTCGACACGTAGAAGGGTGTACATACACGGGGGGTTCGACACATACACGGGTGTACAAACACGGGGGGTTCGACACGTGCACGGGTGTACATACACGGGGGGTTCGACACGTACACGGGTGTACATACACGGGGGTTCAACACGTACACGGGTGTACATACACGGGGGGGTACGACTCGAACATACGGGGGCTGGGGGGGGTACGACTCGAACGTACGGGGGCTGGGGGGGGTCGGCGCGTATGCGGGCACATGTCTCCATGGTTGCTATGGGAGTTCGGTGCGGACGGTGTTTTTTCCATACGGTTGTAACATCGGACGCACGGGATGGATCGTAATTCCTCGGTCGGACTTCACTTGTCACATTTGAACGGTAAATCGTCCGTGGACGTGTCGGACACATTTTCCGACCCGAGGACGTGTGGAGAATACTTCCCAATGCGATTCGTATGGACTTTTTATCATGCGAATCGTAATTGGCAGTTTGTACGGCACTTGTGCGATTCGTACGGTAAAATGACCGGATACGAGTCGTACGGGGAATTTTTTTACCGGATCGTGATCGGCACCACAGTGTTCTCCTTGATTCCTGGTTACTGGTTCACCCTCGTGGAGAATGGATAATATTATTATGAAGATATCATATGTTATCTGTATATAGAACATAATTTTAGTCAAATTGTGCTATGAGTCGAATAAGCACAACACACCCTGACTAATGTTTATTTGCTGATTTTTGTTTTGACAGGTATAGACATACACATGAGAGCTTGATAAAACAATTAGGATACATAGGGTTTTACTAGAAATGGACATATTTGCAATTCTAATGTATTATATAATACAGGTCTCTTTCCAAGCTGTTTCCTTTCTTTCCTTCCCTCACTTGGTCACTCCAATAGTCTGTGCTATTACAGCACTTCAGAATTGGGGCTATTAAGAGGTGGACCATTCTGAGCATCGTCCTGATCAAGAAGTTTCAAACATTGACATAAACAACCTAGAAGAACGATTACTTGCAGTAGCAGTTAGTTACTTACTTACTAACTTAACTAGTTCCCTTCACCATAGTTGTCTTACCTGAATATAGCTGAAGCAATAACTCGGAAGGCATCACAACTTCACAAGCAATGTCCCTCTTGCACCTACATGAGCTCCAACTGTAGGATTAATTGGAAAGATTATTCATTGCAGTCAACTAAATGGAAATAAGAAAACTAAGTTATTGGGTTATATAAAAGCTTTACAAAGAATTGAGCCAAAACTACTACATGATGACCCAACAACGTATGCCTGATAGTGATAAAATAACAAAAATAACAATATTATTAACTTGAGCAATAGAGAGCTACTAACGTTGCGAAATCAACGAGTCATGAAAATTGTCTCAAAGTATGGAGTGGACAATCTTAGGTTAGGCATTTACGGTTACGCAACACAAGGCCTGAAGATGATGCTGGAGACTGATGTTCTTCATTTTATATCTACATTTATGCGTGGTTGGGTAAATGGGGCCAGTGTGGATTATTGCTTAGAAGATCCTGCAGTAAGTTAGTGTTGCTATCACCACATCCGCCCCACCAAGTGGTGTAACTTAAGCCACACATCAATAAATCACACAGCAGGGGCAAGAGGGTCAGGGGTTTGATGAGATGGATGGAAAAGGGGATTTGCGGAAAGGTTTGAGAAAGATAAACACTACACAAGGACAACATTCATCTGGGTAATGAGCAGCAACTCATCATCATCAATTTGGTGTGGAAGGAAACGAAGAAAGGAGGATGACACTGTACCGTTAAATGTATTGCAAACAGTCCCTCTGCCCCTGAGACATAAGGTATCAGATATCTAAATGTTCTGTCTCCTAGTTTGGAAAAAATAAAATTATGACGGAGTGAACCCACCCACCCAGTTCTCCAAAAATGATTGGTAAAAGAACAATGATACTATATTGGTTCCTGTATGGACTGTTCCAGTAGGTAAGCAGGAGTGTTGAGCTCAGCTTTTGCCTTTTGTTCATGCAAGAGACTAGAAGGCCTGTGGATTGCAAAACAGAAACTGTATTTTAGAATCAAGGAGGAGGACAGAAGGAAGGTAAGCTTCATGAGGAGTGTGCCAAGAAGACTTAGAGGCGGAGCAAAATCAACACAATAGGGGGACTCAGAGTTTTATTTTTGCCACCAATGCATCACACACACACAGCAGCATTTCACAAATCAAAGCACCTCTCTCCATTCTGTATAGTTGAGTACTAAACCTCAGACTCATGTTTTCCCTTTGAAGTCGATAACTTCTTGCTTCTAGCTGTTTAAGAGGTAGTCTAGCCCTGAGTTTTTCTATCCTCCTGACTCCGAGTAACTTCGTCCCATCAGGACCGGAGCAAGTTAGAAGTGTAGTGCACTGCTGTTGAAGAACAAGTGGAGAAACAGAATTGTACTATCTTGTATCGGTTTCTGTTTGTTAACTAAAGTGATTCTCCTGGTCTCTGAAGAACCAGAAAAAAGGAGAGGGCCATGCAAGTAAATCTGGCTAAAGGCGAAAGAGATAATCATCTACAGGAAAAATAAATGATCGCCCATCATTCAGACCCAAAACATTGCAAATGATCTCAAGCAAGTTCCCAAATTAAAGTTCAACACCCTTCCTCAACATCTGCCACCACATGAATCATAAATCATCACTCACAATCACATATTCATCACTCGGTGCAATGTTTACCTGTTCCAATCAAAGCACTGTGGTAGGTTCACTATCTCCCCTTTAAATCAAGCAACAGATTAAATTTGGCTGTCTTGTATATCAAATAATCATCTGGGCAGCCCTCCTAGGAGATACAAAAACAGAAGGATCCTAGGAGTGGATTGTAGAGGTCAATTTTCCCTTAGTAGGTTTGTAAAGGCCAATCACCTCCAGGAAAAAATGATCGCTCATCATTCTGGCCCCAAACATTGCAAATCATCTCAAGCAAGTTCCCAAATTACAGTTCAACACCCGCCACACTTTCTGCCATCACATTAATCAATCAATCATCACTCACAATCACTCAATAATCAGTTGTCGGTGCAATAGTTACCTGTTCCAAACAACAGATTGGAATTTGGCAGTCTAGTAACTCAAATGATCATCTGGGACAGCCCTCCTAGGTGATGAAAAAACAGAAGGATAATAGGAGTGGACTGTATAGCTTAACTTTTGCTAAGTAAGGGGCACATGCATCAACAATGCCATTTGCGATTCCTTATTAGCGAAAAATAAGGAATCGCTAATAAGGAATAGCAAAAGGCTATGCATGTAGGAATCGCTATTCAAATAGCGATTCCTTAACTTTCCTTAATTGCGACTAGCAAATTGCGAGTAGCAATTAAGGAATGCCGTCCCAATCATTCCTATGGGCCTCCAGGCCCACAGGAATGAATTGGAGATTGCATGAGCAAATTGCGAGTACCAGTAGGTTCTCGCAAATTGCTCATGCAAATTCAAGGGTGCAAGGGTGTCAAAATGACACCCTATTGCACCCCTGAAATTGATATGTGCACATATGTTGCACACACACATGCTCTAAGGGCATGTGTGTGCGCAACATGAAACTTTGAAAAATGCACAAAAGTGCATTTTTCAAACTTTTAGCAAATTACCATGCAGTTCACCTCGAATTCGCTAATTTTTTAACTTTCATGCATTGCATTTAAGGAATCTCAATTTGGGATTCCTTAAATGCAATCGCAATTTAAGGAATCGCTATTTAAGGATTCCTTAAATAGCGATTTTTGTATTTGGGTTGATGCATTGGGATTAGGTTTTATTTACTCGCTAACGGGTGTTATTAGCGATTCGGTATTTTACCGACTGGATTTTGGCTTGATGCATGAGGCTGTAAGTTTGTAAAGGCCAATTACCGACAGGAAAAAATGATTGACCATCATTCGGGCCCCAAACATTGCAAATCATCTCAAGCAAGTTCCCAAATTTCACTTTAACACCATCCCTCACTATCTGCCACCACATGAATCATTAATCATCACTAAAAATCACTCGCTCACCATTGAAATAGTTGTAGTTACTTCTTTCAATCCAAGCACGAGTAGGTTAGGTCAGGTAGTAGGTACACAATTCATCTTTGACTCAGTGAAATTTGGTATTGGCACTCTTGTAAATAAACGATCTTCTGAGGCAGCCCTGCTAAGGGATGCCAAAAATGATAGACTTGTGAGGGAGGCAGGCATTGTCTCCAATGTCATGAAGGAATTGTGAAGACTTCTTCAATGCACACTGGTCCAACTGCACTCTGGCAATATATATATATATATATATATGTGACTTAAAAATGGTGGAGCAGCATCAATCTGACACAAAAATAATAATGTTGCACTACCTCCTTTTTTTTGGCAAAGATAGAAGTTCAACGGGAAATAATTCAAAAGTTCTATGGGGGCATTGGCATACTCAGTCCGGGAAGTAGAGTTTATCCTCAGACTCAGACCCAGAGGTTGGTCAGCTAATACACTTGAATCTGACCAATTCTCCTCCTTCTCTGCTGCTTCAGGAATGGTGTAATTGTGT